>NC_090928.1:1006651653-1007260939 GCF_040938575.1 Ambystoma mexicanum | reverse complement strand
TGTCAACCTTCTCAGGAGGTCATTCCCTAGTAAACAAGGGGTGCCCTCTGGAGTCACTACTATGACCGGGTGTTTCACCTTGTGTCGCCCAATTTTGATGTCCAAATCTGCAGTCCCCTCGACGGGAATTTCCTTCCCGTCAAAGTTCTGAAGTTGTCCAGGAAGAGAGGTGAGAGGAATTTGGTAATTTTCCTCCCTTCCTGCATTTAGTTCATCAAAGGCCCTTTTGGACAGAAGGGTAGCTTGGGATCCAGTGTATATCAGTGCAAAAATTGTACCCTGCCCCTGTACTTGTACCGGGGCATAGTATCTTCCCTCCTTCTCCTCAAGGGGGCACAGATAATGCACATTTTTGGACAACTGGTGGGCTAATTTCCTGGTTTTGGACATTGAGAGAGAAGCGATTTGGGCAGAGTTTGGCAGGGAGTTTTGGGAATCTGAAAGAAAAAGTTGGCAATTGGATATTGATGCAGTTTTGGGTTCCCCTGGTTCCGGTTCTGGGCCGCCCCCCCCCCTTTTTGGAGGTAGTCACCAGGATGGTTTGAACCAGGGGTTTTCGGTATTGTTAGTTCTGGGATAGAATGATGGGCGGCGACAGCTCAATCCCCACATCTACCCAGTCTATGGATGTGGTTTTAGGGTCCCCTGGTTCCGGTTCTGGGCCACCCCCCGCCCCTTTTTGGAGGCAGTCACCAGGATGGGTTTCAACCAGGGGTTTTCGGTATTGTTGGTTCTGGGATAGAATGATGGGCGGTGACAGCTCAATCCCCACATCTACCCAGTCTGGATTGGATTCCCTTGGGACCCATTTTTCCTTGGGAGGAGTTCCCCCATCTCTGAAGGAGAAGATCCTTTTCCCAGGATCCTCTGAGGATCCCTCTCCCTCAAATTGGAAGACCTGTACCTCCTCCAAAAAATGGGTCTGTTTGGGTCCTTTGTTTCTCCTACCTCCTCTCTGCTCCTTGGGTGCCAGAATTTGAATTGTAGTAGATTTTGTTTCCGGTTTCTGGGTTTCCAGGGGCTGTTTACAACTGGGGAAGGAAGCTTCCTCCAAGGCTTTACACCCCCCTTCTACTTGTGCCTCCTCCCTGGGAACCGGTGGGTTATCGGGGTGCTGCCCCGTTCATTGTTCTGGAGTACCAGGCCCAGAGTTTGGGGCATTCTGCGCCGGCATGCTCGTCTGAGGGTTCTGTTGAGCCCTCAGCATGTGACCCAGATCCCGTGCCATATTTTGGACCTTGCGCTCTAACTGTGAAACCCGCTCCGGCTGATACGGGGTTCTATTTTCTCCCCTGGGCTGATCCTGGGAAGGGTAACTATCCCTTCTCTGGTAGTACCCCAGGTTGGGAAGATTTGGGTACCCCTCCACCCTTGACCTCCCCTCTCCCGGATTAGGTGGTCTGGGCTCAGGGAATTGGGGAAAGAAGGATGGATGATTTTGGGGTTGGAAATTGGGTAGATACCTGGGAAAAAGGTTCTGCCCAGGGTTTGGTGAATTTCTGCCCTCCTGTGGGAAGTTAAGAGGGAAGTTCCCTGGTTGGGTGCCTGGTTGGATCCCCCCCCCTTGGGTTGGAGGAGTCCACAAATACCCCAGGATGGGTCAGTTTCCCTTGTAGCGGGGACTTACATAGTCAGGGGAGCGAGGGACCCCATTTGTGGGACTACCTCCTTGACTCCCTGTCTGTGTCTGGCCCGAGGGCCTTCTGGGCTGAGAATTATTCGGTGCAGGCAGGTTTTTAGGCCCCCCCATATCCAATTCTAACATGGGGGCAACCTTTACCTCTGCCACCTCGGCAGCAGCAGGGTTGTTGGTCGGTTTGTGACTTTTCTGGGCGTTGTTTTTATTTTTTATGGGCTTCTGCACCTCATAGATCCGGGTGGCCTGTTCAATGACCCAGTCTAGTGACCTTTTCTCATGAAAATCTCTCACTAGCTGGGTCATGATGCATTTGGGCAAGGCATGGAAAAACGTATTTACAAACTCTTTACTGTCCGTGCGCACCCTTCTGGTAGTCTGTGCAAAGGCACGCTTCAATTCCTGCACAAATTCTTGTGGGGCCTGATCCTCCCCACATTGCAAATTGTAGGCTGCCTTGCAAGCCTCTTGGGGATTTCTGTGAACAGAAAAATGTTTCAAGATGGCCGCCCTATATGTGGACCATCTTGAATGGTTTTGGTCCTCCAGCCGCGCAAAGAAACTGGAGTATTCTGGGGAGAATGTCCATTTGACATACTGAATGCAGCTACTGCTGTCCTTCAAATGGAAGGTCTCCATCATTTGCTCATAAAGCTCCAAGTGTTCCCAAACAGAATATTTGCCGTTCTTGTGATAAGGGGTGTTGACACTCCTTATTGCCTTAATCTGTTTTAAGGGGTCCTTAAGCAAGGCCCTTTTTGCCTTATTGGCCTTTTTGGTTCGGGTAACCCTGTTCCATTCATCCTCTGACTCAGAAGCACTGCTCCCAGAGGTGCCTGTCTGATCTTCCAGGTTTTACCGGATTCTGCAAGCCTGGGAACGGCTGGCAGAATGTGGAGACCTGGTCTCCTGTGTCCTGTGATGCTCAGAGGAGTCTTCAGATCCCTCCTTGCTGCCAGGATTTGATGAGTACCCCCCCACTGACCTAACTGGGCAGAGGTTTTCAGAATGCCCTTAGAAGGCCTACTCTCCTGGGGTTCCCCACTAAATTGCACTGTACCTAGGTGCCCATACCCGGATGCCCGCCCATCCATTCCTGGGTGGTACTGGCCTATGAGCCCCATACTTCTGGTTGGATAATAGTCTGCCATCCCCGTGACCCTGGGCTCATGTCACCAGGGGAAATGGGGGTGGCAGATTCCAGTGACCGGGAGGGATGAAGGCCTCTGGTACTAGGGCCCCTGAGGTTATGCTCAGGTGTTTCCCTTTCCCAGCGAACCTCATCTCTATCAGCCCCTGCTCCCTTTTGCAATGCAAGAGCCTGTGCTTTCAGCTCCTCAGTTAAAGCCTTACTAGACTCTATTAGTCTCTCCTGCATGGCTGCCTGTTGCTGGAGCCTATCATTGTCCTGGCAGAGAGCCTCTTTCTCTCTCTGTGTTTCCTGGTTCGTCTTGGAGTACTGGCCAGTCTTTGCGACAGGAGGGTTACCTCCTGGGTCTATCCCTACTGGCCTGTTCCTTTCTTGCCAGAGCATCTTCCACTGTCCTGGTGTGCTCTAACAAGTTCTAATGCTCTTTTTGGAGGTCACCCAGTCCCTGGAGGGCCAAGTGATTTTCTTCAATTTTTCCTTTTAATTGGCAGACTTCCTGGCCTAAGGTATCCCTTTCCTGACTAAGAGCCTGCATCTGTGCCGCCAGGTCGTCCCTCTGCCTTTGAAAGGCACCAGCTCTCTGGTGCTCCTGATCAAACTCTGCTTGGGTATCCAGGCCTTTCAGAATCAGTTTGTTGCTCTCTGCTTTCTCCCTATCTAGGTGGCTTTGCAGGGTAACTACCTGCTCTGCGCATGCCCTATTGAAGTCCAGTTGTTGCTCCAGCTTTTTCTGGCTCTGCAGTAGGGCATCCAAACCTTCTTGGTACTCCTTCTGCAAGGCCAGAAATCTGGTATCCTGGTCAGACTTTTCCTGTTGCAGGATACCCATATCCTCTTTTATCTTGATGATATACTGCCTACTATAATTTTCTGACTCCTGGCTCCTCTGCAGCCTCTGCTCAGAAGAGACCAGATCAGATTGGGCCTTTTCTAATGCCATCTGTTGCCTATTTGCCAGATCTTGGCCTTCAGCACATTTGTCCTGTATGGCTCCCATATATAAATACAAATATGCCGCTATCCTAACAATCTTGTTGTGCTCATCTTTGGCCTTAGTGGCCTGTATATTTCGCTCAGGGCCACATGTAAGGGACCCTGATCTCTCCATATATCTGACCCAGTTACAGTGATCTGTTGCGCGATTGCCTGCAACCACTCATTCTGGTCCTGTTCAGTCCACTCACCTCTCACAAATAGTTTATGTAAGAGGTGCTCTCTAGCTATCTTCATATCTACCAATGTCGTCATTCTGGAAATTGATTTCCTTCCTGACTTACAGAAGTTAGTATTTTATTTTTCAAAACAGACCGTTTCCTTAGAGCGTTCCTTTGAGGAGTGTTTTTACAGTGTAATACAGCGTGGTGATCCAACAGGATTTATGTATCCTATCAGTTAGCACACTGTATCAAGCCGCACAAGTGGTAGATCTAATCCAGATGTCCCGGCTCGAGCCCCCACTCTGCAGTAGGGCCTTCAATTCAGTACTCCAACTAAGTCAATGGCAAGTCTGGGATGCCCAAGGGAAGCCCTTAATTATATATTTGTATGACACGTTCATAGATCTGGATGATAAACCCTTGTAAAACGCCCCTCTCTTTGACTCCCCCTGACCTCACTGAGCCAAGAAGTAGGTTTGTTTTGCAAATTAAAAGATTTAATTTGAAAATTAAACAATATATATATATATATATAAATATCACACTTTTATAAATAAATTAATACTTGAATATGACAGTGATCAACAATGAATAATATTATACTAGCACACTTTTTGTAATTACTTAGGAGTGTGTAGAGAAAGGATAAGGTAGCTGAGAATACTTTTATAATTTCAAGGAAATGCAAAGATGGAAAAGAATGCAGCGCAGGAATAAACTGATATGGTTTCAACAGAAGATAATATGATCACTGTTTCTTTTGACAATTCACTCCCCCCTATGCAATATAAAGAGATGGAAGGTGAGCACACAATTTTCAGGAATACCATCAAATGCAATATCAATTCAGTTTCCCCCTAGCAAGCTTAGAGCACAGGGATGATTTTAAAACACAGGCAAAAATACTTTAAATGTGATTAGCAAAGCAGTTATAATATGCAAAAAATTAGTTTAATTCCCTATAGGAGATTCAGGGTAGGTGATAGCTACTTAAGATTGGTACAGGTCAACACTACCAATTATTCAGGAATGGTTATCAGATTGAAAACGAATCTTAGCAATGCAAGCAAAAGCAGCTATTTTTTTTACAAGTGGTGAAATTCAGCTAGTTGCAATTCGCGGCACTTTTTCCGAGTGCGTCGAACGCGATTACGGAAAAACTATAAGGAGTAGAAAGTCGGTTTTAGGCTTGTTGGAAAGCTCAGGATCTTAGCTTTAAAGTTAAATCTTGTTCCTAGCACATGCGGACAATTTTGTGGAGATAGATTTTCAGAAATTAAATAATGGTTCAGAATGGCAAATTACACTTTCACAGGTTTGGAATCACGGATGAACACACAATTTCTATGATGCAGTTCTAAATTATGGAAATGGTTTGAATCAGATTATTTTAGACTAAGAGATTGGTTCTGGCACAGTTTTCAGGATACTCACTCCTAGTCTTGGAAGGAATGGGCCTCCGTCACAGATCTGGTCAACAGGTTTAGCTGCGGTTCTCTCGCCACGGACGGTCTCTGGTACCGGTTCTGCTCACAGCGATCTGGTCTGGGTCTGGTCTGTCTGGTCTTCTGGAACTGGATCAAGTGGTTCTGGATACAGCACGGCTTTCTGGGTTCTGGCACAGGGTTCTAGCCAGAATCAAAGTTAAGTTAGGTTGCAAAAGATTTTGAGGCCTGCTGAAAAAGGATTCAGCTGGTGGTTCAGGGCCCTCTGCTACAAGTTCTGGAGTTTGGATTCTAAGTTCTGGTCTCTGGAGATTGTCTGGATTTGAAGTCGTCCAGCAAATTGCTTCACAAGAAATCAGTTTGAAATGGAAAAGTGAATGTCCCTACCTGGATTTCAGTGGGTCCTTTATGTCTTTAGAAAGTGGGTGGGGAGGCTGACTTTCTATGCCCCACCCTCTGAGGATCCTGATAGGCTAGAAAATTCTCTGGGCTCTCACTGGGGAACTAAGTTTTGAGTCATCCAGTGTCATTTTTATGGCATACAGAAAGAACACTCCCCTTTGGTTTCACTTAGAAAATCAATTTTACCCAAAACACATATTTCCCAGATACACAATTTGTTGAAATTACATGTACACATCATAGATTGATCAGGGTACAGTTCGGTTCGAGGCCCATGTTTCTATGACCTTGGGTTAAAAAATAACAACATTTAGCATTTTTAGTGACTTTCGCCATATTGATTTTTCCTCAAAATGTACACAGACCTGTACCCTCTCCCTGAACATATTAATCTAAGTTATCATGTCTCTAGCATAAATACAGTGTCTACAGCATTAATAAATTGGGGGGTTCGGTCCCAGAACATCGTACGTAATTGAGTTTAGACTCAAATTGTAGGTACATTTTTCATATTAAGGATCTCCAAATTGTACATTTCTATCAGCTTCATACAATATTTTATAAGCAATTTAACAAAACATACATTTGGTGCAATATGAAATCCACAACCCAGTCTGGCCTGCCCCCAGAAACTTGGTGAGTCAGAGATCACATGTCCTTCCTTCCAGGCAGAGCACTGTTTACAGTCACACCTTAAATGAGCATATTCTGTTCAATTCAAAGAGTCTATTGAGTTGTTTCCTACAGGCTGCAGGGAAGTCCCCTCCCTCCCAATCGACAGGGCCGGTTGATATCCTGGGCTGTTGCTGGGAAGCAGCGTTCCGCAAGACAGCTCTCCTGTCAGGACTTATAGAGCACCAGCACCGGTCAGTGGCGTGCAATAGTACTGCACCCATTTTCTTTTTGACAGCTGTTCTTAAATTTAAAAGGAGAATTTGGCTTGACAGTTATGATCCTTGCTGACAATGTTTTGATGGGGACCCTTGCAGTAGAGTGATGTGAAACACCCCGCAAGAAGGTTGAATCTTTATAGTGGTCTTGTGGACCATAATTTTAGCAAATTTTGACACCAATGAAACGAATTTGGAACAGAACCATCTCTCTTTGCACTGGTTGGTGGCAGGTCAGGCGACCATTTTGGTGTGTGCGAAACTGCTCGGTTTTCCTGGATTCTGGAGCAAATGTGGGCTTTTCAGCCATCTTGGATTTTCTAAGCCCACAGCACCCAATGTTGTAGCATGATAGTTCAAACGTGGGTCAAGACACCTGACACTTTTGGGATGATAATATCACCTACCCTTCTGAAAGAGAAGGGAACATGGTGAACAATATCCCATAACTAATTCTGGGATAGAGCTTCCTTCCTGAAAGGAGTTTGTAGAATACTGTGTCTTAACTAAGGGCATCCCACCTCCAATCCCAGAGGACCCTGCATCCAGGTGATCCTGCCTCGCTTGTCCACCCCCAGGATCCAAAAGTGATGCTCTTTCCCTGGCCACCTGCACAGTAGATCCAAGGGGATTAGATATGTGAACCCCCTCAGGTTTCTCATAACACACTAACGCATTTAGCATTATCTACTACGAGAGGGCAATTTCAAGGAAGGTGAGGCACCTTGTCATGGATGGCAAAAAGAATGTTCCTGTATGAGGATAGCTACCTAAAACAATGATGGATAACACTAGAACAAATAATAAGGTTATGCAATATACATTAGAAGGCCATTAAAGGAGTAGTTAGAATGATGGACCATAAGTTGTTACAATGCACTAATGCAGCAGGGAAAGAAATACCTGGTTTCTGGGAATGATCCCAGCTAATAATATACAAAGAGGTATTTACCTAAAAAAAACTTTGTCGAATGGAGGATGGGTTGTAAAGCACAAACACTTCTATCAGTACCAGTAGAGGTTGTGCAGAATGCAAATGATGTAAGCCTCAGGGACTGGACTGAATATTCCAAATTGCTCATGTGGGTAGAGGATGAAGCAGGCCCTCTGCCTATTGTACCCATGAAGAATGCCACGTTATGCTTCGCAGAAGGGCACAGTGAAAGTAGGGGAAAATAAAGGGTGAAAACACATTTTTGATGTGTCTGGAATGAAGATGGGCACAGCTGTATTAATGGTCCATTATTGGGATTAGTGGTTCAAAAGCCTACGAGCAGCTCCCTCCGAACTGGGGTGGATTTTGCTCCCTAGCAATGCCCCAAAATGAAGCACAGATTGGTAATTTCTCCCAGGTGAACGCACAAATAAAAAACAAAAGTTTCCTTACCCTTAAGTGCAGTACGCAGGAAAACTATTTTTTGGCCACATCAATAGAGGCCTATGATGAGATACCAAACAAGGAAACATTTTCTGGTAGAACGGCAATGTTCTTTACATCCTTCTTTGATGGGTGACAGGTATCTGTGGATGCAGAATTGTTCAAATGGATTTCTAAACCCTGGCCTGGTGGGCAGAAGTTTAGGAGGCCACCCTTGGTTTAGTAAAACAGGGGAACCTTCTGGACATGCCAGACCAAACTAGGTAGCCTGTCAGGTGATCAATAAAGTCTCAGGAGGGGTGAGAGTGATCGGAAGCCCAGAATGAACACACAACAAACCACAAATTACTCTTAGACAAGTGTATATGAAAAATATCTTTATATTTATTGTCGCCTGTACCAATAGACAGAAGTAACTTTAGTAATGCAAAAACAGTTATCACACAAAATCCTTAACTATACAACATATTTGTTATAATGGCGCATGTTGTGTGTGGGTACGGAGGGGGAAGTGTTATAATGGCGTGTGTTGTTTGTGGGTCTGTGAGGTCACAGTGGCTCTGGTGGAAGGCGTGTTTATTCAGAGTGCGTAGAATGAGGGTTGGGAGTTGATGGTGAGAGGTGGCCTCAAGGGGTGTTGGGAGCCGAGTGTCTGGTGTTCGTGACCGTCTTGTGTCTTACCATCCTACCCTGTAAACCCCTGTGGGTACCGAGCCAAGGGACAATAAAGCTTACCTTACAACTTATCTCAGAGGATGCCTCTTCTTCCATTACGACACTGGCAACAAGGATTTTCAAAGAACGGTACAGAAGTCATCGCTGCTGTGGGGGGTGCAGTTAATTCCAGACACCGCCCCCGTGAGTTCCCCACGACCCAGGGGAAAAAAAGGTAAAGGAGAGGAGAGGTGGCCTAGGAAAAAGGCCTAGGAACTGGAGTCGAGGCCAATGAAAAGGAGAAATGGCCAAGGAAAATGAGAAGTGGCCAAGGAAAAGGAAAGGAGGGCTAGGGATTGGAGAGGAGGCCAAGGAAAAAGCAGTTTACTCCTCTGCTCTCATTTCTGTGTGCGCATTGCAAAAACTGAGGCCTAGGAACTGGTAAGGAGTCCAAGGAAAGGGAGCATGCGCACCGGTATCGTCCCAAATGTGCAGACTTGTGTTACCTCCGGCACTTTGAGAGCCTAGTCCGTGTTCGGCGCAGCTGTTGGCTGGGAGACAGTGTGCATTGTTTTCTGAACTTTCCGGTCAGAGGCCCTACTGGAGGGTACAGGTGTTCCCACCCATGGCAGTGCAGCATGGCTGAGAAAGGAGGTGCCAAAAAGTTAGTGCACAGGCCATGGAGAAACCGTGGTTTGCTAGCCACGCAGTGGAGGAACAAAGCTGTGAGCAGTATGGGGGAGTGTGACACATTACTGGAGATCTCCCCTGGAGGTGCGTTGTCTTTTCCTCCTGGTAAGGGGCACATAGAGGCGGGTTCTTCCCCTCCGATGGACGACCTGTCTGTCCCTTCAGAGCAGTTCAGTGAACTGGTGGTGTCAGCAACTGGGAAGCCAGCAATGTTAGCCAACCTGAATGACCGTTGATGTGTCTGCAACCGTTGCCCTGAGCACAGCGCTGTGGAGGTGACTGCGCACAGAGTTCTGCACTTTGGCGGGTATGTTGGTCAGAGCGACGGAGAGGTTGTTTTGGATTCAAATGTTCTTGATCAGAGGTGCCCCGTGGGGGGCGACAATTCTCGCACCTGGAGTGGTGTGGACCACGCTTTGGGATGTTTTGTGGATCCTGGAAGATTGTATTTGAAGTGGGAGAATGGAAAACCAGGCTCCCGTCCTTCACCTCTCGCGCTTGGCCTAGAGGGTCACGACCCAAACACCCGCCACGAGAAGAGTTTGCCCATTTACCAGACAACCAGATACCCTGGTACAGGAACATACGGATGTGTCCATCTGCTTGCCCAGCAGCCCGCACTGGCCATGCCGACACCTGCGGCACGGATCAACTAGACTAAAATCTACACGTCGTTAGAGATGCCATGACGACCTAGACAACGGGAAGCACATCTGTTCAAATATACACACTGGACATTCCCACACCAACCTACACGAAGAATATACTCAGTGCTATGACGTAGGCGACAGGCATATTCACGGACGTGCATCTTTATTATTTTTATATAGGCTTTCAGAATGCAGAAACGCAAGACGCATCATGAACTTTTACTAGCTTGCTCACGCTTCTCTTTGAAATCAGGTACAACGATGAGAAATATAATAAAGACAATACCGATTATGGAATTATATGCTCCTATAACCTAAAGCACCTATGCACCAAACGGACAACTTATGCACCGGGCCAAAGTAGGCCTCAAACAAGAGCTCCCGTGGACATCAACAAGACAAGAGTCAGTTGCTGATCCTGCAGAATGAGCTTGGCGAAGCAACCAGCCAAGGTCGCAATGTTGCAAACCCATGTTCCAAGAGCAAATCATCAAAGGCACGATGTTGCAACCTCGCACTCCGCGCACCAACGTTAAAGTCACACCGACAAATTAAACCAGACGCACAGTAGAAAAACAATATTAATTGTGCAGAATTATGCCTCTTTCACGGTCCCTCCCCACGTGATGAAGCCGAACCTGACGAGATGCCAAACCCGGGAGAACAGAGGCGTCTGGATCCCTCGCTACGAGACACTGGCAGATACACTTGAAAGGCTCAATGGACATCTGCAACAGTGGGAACGGTACCCCGTCTAGCTATGAATAAGTCCTCACATTGTCTGCATGTACCCATAGTGAAACATTGTTGCAACTTACAGGTACACCGAGAGCTGGGAACGACGGTGGTCCCAGGCTGGGAAGCTCACGGGCGCACCAATCAGAACATGGGGCTCTTATCACTGACGCCAGCACATTTAGCCAATCCTCAGGAGCCTTCATGTAACAATTTTCATGTATCTAATTGTAGGGACAACCCAGATATACCACCTGACAACACCTTGTCCACTAATATCTTTCTCTATATGTGTGCTATACTAACCCTACCACTCGAACACCCAATTAAGAGTGGCGATAGGTTTTTTGTTAACTTTCTGAAGTGACGCAAGTAGCGCGTCATAATACAGTAAAAAGGGCCTGCGAGCCCCACGATTGAGTGTGTGTCAGGACGAACGCGTGCGCTCCTTGACCCATCCCTGCCGTTTTGTCTAATAAACAGCAGAGTCACCTTGCTCCTTGTGTGCGTCTCATACTCTATCTCATCTTATCTGGGATACACACGGGAGGAGTTGGGGCCTCCCTGCCTGGAGGTCTGCGGACGGTCCGGCCGACCCCGGCAGAATTTCCCCCCGACAAGTTGGAGGCACTGCTGAGATCTGTTTAAGATCGACTTTTATTTTTACTTTTTCCAGGCACTCCCGTTGCGAGGAGGCCCGGCGGCGCGGCCCCCTCTGCCGTTGCCCCCTTCTGAGGACTACAGGACCATCGCGGAGCTGCGAGAAGACCGGACAGCGCAATCCGGATATTGGCCCTCGGGAGCCGGTTGAGAAGTATCCCGCCCGCGGTTGGCGAGTGTCCAGACGTGGTCCAGACGAGGGGAGGTGGCGAGCCGCTTGGAGGGGTGCACGCAGTCGAGCAGCCCTGCATCGAGAGAACTTGGTGAGCATGACACACACAACGAGCAATGCGAAATTGTGAGGGAGGGGGGAGGAATTAAATAAGGGAGGAGGGAGGTGTTGCACAGGTGCGCGGCGAAGGTTTGACAATATAGTGTTGGCAATGGAATGAAAGGGAGTGAAAAGAGTGCGAGAGCAGTGACGTGAAAGAGGGGGGCGGAGCACGAAACATCACGTGTGGCCGCTCGTAGACACTGATTGGCCTAAATCGCGACTAACGTGTAGGGGTGGGCGTGTGTGGTTTCCTACGATTTGGCATTTATTGATCAATGAGTAGATGAGGTTCCCTATTGTTCGAGCAAGAAACTCGATAGGTAGATGAGGTTTCCTATTGGTCGAGCAAGAAACTCGATAGGTAGATGAGGTTTCCTATTGTTCGAGCAAGAAACTCGATAGGTAGATGAGGTTTCCTATTGTTCGAGCAAGAAACTCGATAGGTAGATGACGTTTCCCTGTAGGGGGTAGCTAGTTGCATAGTTGCCAAATACGGAAGATAATTGGCTGGTTAAGCCCTCCTGTTGAGGGGCGTATCACACGCGAGGCGACGCAGCGTGTGCAGTCCAATTATATTATTGATGAGATTACCTTGTTCCAGGAGAGACAGGAAGACAGCTGTAGGGTTAGCGGGGGTAAATTGCAAGTGTATTTTGAAATTAATAATGAGAATGTACTAGTAGCGTAGAGACATCGGTGACGTCACCAGTAGGGATTTTATAGGATATCACGAGCACAAGGAACATTGAGTTTTGAAAGTGGTGGGGAAGAGAAAAATGATGAGGGAGCGGATACGAAGATAAACAATAAACGAGTGGATTGGAAGAGGACAAGGGGAGAGGGGCGTGGCTGAGCACGGAGAACGCCACCCACGGCAAATGTAAAAGGGGGAGGAGAACGAGGAATAAGGACGACTGTATAAGATCGTCGTAAGGGGTACGCAGTCACAGGGGGCTGCGTGCGCTTCGGCCGCAGGGGGCCGTAGGGGAAGGAATATACAATACAAAATTATACATATATATATATTTGTGTTTTATTATTATTATTATTATTTTTTTTTTATTATTATTATTATTATTATTGCATACTTTGTAAAGGATTGTCGTAAGTCCCCACACTTAAGGGGCCAGGTAAACAATATAAGGTTGTAAATTGCAAACTGATAGCGAAGGGAGGAGTAACAAGTGGGGCACAACTATGTCATATGGGACAGGGTCGGGAGGGTGGGGGAACACCCTCACTACCCCACTACAAAACATATGCACAACACTGCCACCCCATAGGGAGAAATTAATTAAGTACAGCATAGAGTGGACCCAGGGGACGGATAACAAAATGTTAACACCATGGCCGCCTAATGGTAGTTTCGATCCATATGCCCAACATTCATTGCAAAACCATCTGCACAATACATACAAGGGGAAGAAGTTGGCGAGCCATATGGAGGTGTTTAACTTATGGAGGATGTTCCAGGGATCCCGACCAGGACCAAATGGAATGTTTTCTATGGGAGAAACACCGGAAGTAAAGGAGATTATGAAAGAGGGAACGGATGGGGAAAAGGGGTGTGAAAGGAAAAAGAATGCGGAGAATGAAGGAGAGGGAAGAGAAAAGATTGATAAATTAGAAGACATAAAAAAGGAACCGAGCAACGAGATACCCATAACACCGGGAGTGAAAACAGAGGGAGAAGGGTTGTACCCTTTAAGAGAATTAGGAGAAATAGAAGGACAGTTAAGGGCGGCTGAAGGATACTCGAACCCGGCATACAGCCCTCCACCATATGTGGCTCACAGGAAGATAGTGGGGGAGGGGAGGATTGGAGAAGAGCAGATTGTAGAGATAGGACATGATGAGTGGGTAGCTGCACAGATATTATTAAAATTACGGGGTTCACTAACGGGAGAAGAAAGGGAGGCTGTAAAGAGAACAGGCGAGGATAGTAGAAGGGAGAGTGAGATGAAGGGGGAGGAGCTACTACTACAAAGAGAAGAGATTTTGGAGGAAAAATTGGCAAAACTAAAGGATGATCAGAATGAATTACTAACACAGCTTGAGAAGGGGGAAAAAGAGAGAGTGAGGAAAAGGAAAGAGGGTAAAAACGAATTGGACAAATTAAGGGAACGAAATGAGGAGCAAAGGATAGAAGATGGAAGGGTAAGAGCAGCAGCAGAAAGGGTGTCAAGAGTAGTATTGAGAGAAAAAAAGAAGGAAGAAGAGGACAAGGAAAGGGAATTGGAAATATGGAGGAGGAGGGTAGTATCAGAGGCAGCTAAGAAATATGAAGAAGAGAAAGCAATAGAAAGAGAAAGGGTGAAATGGGAAAGAAAGAAAGAAGATGAAAGAATATTGGAACAGATGAGCAACGAAGTGATGGAGGAATTAAAAAGGAAAAGGGAGGAAAATAGTAGGGAAGTGGAGGATAGGAGTGAAGGGGAAAGAGGAGGGAGAAATAAGGAGAGTGAAAAATGGGGGGATGTATATAGAAGTAGAGAAGTAGCAACAACATCAACACCAGGGGGAACAGTTGGTAACAAAGGAAGAGGAGAAATGGAGCTAATAGACTTAGAAACAGTAACAGTAAAAGGGAAAAGAACAGAGTGGGGGATACCATCTATGACTGATTTTTGCAGTGAGGAGGAAGAAGGAGTAGAGAGGGTAGGAAGAAAGAGTGAAAGGGAAAGCTTAGATAAGCTGTACCTCACTAGAACCAACATAGACTCGCCATGGATCCGTAAGAGAAGGGAGGAGCTGGAACAAAGTGAGGAGAGGGTGCAACAACTAGTGGAAAAACAAACCCATGAAGCCACACCATCGCCATCTCCATCATGCCCTCCCCCATCGCACCCTACATGCTCAACCACCACACGCACGCTGCGCACAATAAAGCTTGCGCCCTTCATGGACGAAGTGACTCCCTATGCATGCCGGCTTAGAGACCTCCCTAGCCGCAGGCAAGACAGACAGATAAACATACCCATATTAAACACAGGGGATGACGAAACAAGGGGAAGGGATGGAGAGGTAGGTAGGAGGAGGGGTAGTAAGGAAGAATTTGAAGTGGTAAAGGAAACAGGGGAGGAGGAGGGGTGTGAGGACTCAATATTATGGAACATAAAGGGTGACACAAGACACAACTTAATGCCACTGTTGGAGAGAGGAGGGGTTAGACCGCAGTATGTACCATGGAAGCATACGGATAAAGAAAATATAAAATGTAGGCTCCCATCACTAAGTGGAGGTGCGGGTAAGTGGATATATGAAATGGAAAAACACACCGCAGGGCAGAAACTAGCAGTAGGAGATGTGAAAGGCCTGTTAATATCAATATTAGGGGATAGAGCGGACGACATCTGGAAGAGAGCGGGATTCCATGGGATAACAATAACGAACACATCGCATGATGGGGCGCCATTTGCAAACTGCAGACATGCGCTATGGCAGGCACTGAGAGTACAGTACCCAGACACATCAGACATAGGAACAATTACTTCCCGTAAGATGCGTGAGAATGAGGATCCTGTTGATTATATACAGGATATTCAAGAGAAGTGGCGCATGGAAACTAGAGAACAATGGGATAAAACACCAGCCATATTTTATCATATACTAGTACAAGGGCTCCCAGAAGGAGTCCAGAAACAACTAAAGAAAGTAGTGGGAATGGAAGTAAAACCATGGCCTGAAATACAGCTGACAATAGTACATCACTGCAGGATATGGCAAGGAAAAATGAAACAAAAGGAAGAGGACAGGAAAACAGAAGAGGCCAAACTAGTACAGAAAAAACTAACTAAATACACAATGGAGGGGGCACTAATAACTGCGCCCACAACAATGGCCCAAAGCCCCACACAAATAGTGGCTGCACAAGACCCAGCTCTAATAGCACCTCCACAAAGTATAATACAGCAAATGCCGCCACTACAATTACACGCACCAAACGTGGGAGGAGGGTACCAGATGCAAGGAGCTGGGTATTATGGTTATAACAGAGGGAGAGGAGGATTTATGAGAGGGAGAGGATACGGATATAATACCCAACAGCAGGTGGGGGGAGTTGGAAGTTCATACCCCACAGGGCAACCGGTATACCAGGACAACACAGGGAGCTTTCCATGGCAAAACAGAGAACCACCCGTGTGTTGGAGTTGTGGACTACTAGGACACATGTCACGCATGTGTAGGGTCAGGCCAGGAACACCAGCATGGAATGAGCAGGCACAACCTAGGCCACCACAAGAACAGCCACTGCAGCAACAGCAATTAACACAACAACAGCCACTGCCACAACAACAAGTAGTGATAACACAACAACCCCAAACTGAACAAACGCAATTGGGTAGGGTGACGGTATTGGGACACAACCCTTACACAGGAAATGGCCAATCATTGTACCCCCAATAGGACAGCCCACAGACGGCCTTGGTGTGTCCCATCCTGTCAGTAACACCTAATAGTGCGGAGGAGCCACGCATAGAGGTAACGATAGGTGACAAAAAGTTATCATTCCTTGTTGACACCGGGGCAACCCGGTCTTGCATAAGGGAAGGTAAATTTAAGATGTCAGGCGAAGCCATGAACACCCAAGGATTTTCTGGGGCTAAAGGATTGGTTCCTTTTACTGATAACGTTCCCTTATCTATCGGAGATTACGATCTGTCAGTTCCACTCTTGTATTATAGTGCCTCACCAGTAAATATACTGGGGAGGGACATAATGAATAGGTTAAATATGACAATCTCCTTTACAGAGGATGGTATAATTTGCTCTACTCCAGGGATTAACATGCTAGCAGCACGACAGATTATGCAAGCATACTGTGGGCAGACAGCGATTAGGGCGGAACCAGTAGATGGCGAGATATTCCAGTATGGAACAGACATGGCAATTGCATGGATGCCAGGGATAGAAGGGAAAATATGGAGGAGGCCAGCAGCTTACCTGTTCCGACCAGAAACACCTGTTAATGAACAAGAAGGAAAGGTGTTTGCAATAGACATTGAAAGCATTATTACAACAGCTGAGTATATTGCTGTGCACGCCCAAGACAAAGAAGGAAGAGCATGGAGGGCAGTGATAGCACTAGCAGAAGGATGTAGGTTGACCCAGGTGTCAGATGAGGAACTGTTTTCAGAAGAAAAAGAGGAGGGGGAAATGGTGTTCATGATGAGTGTAGAAATATGGTTACGAGTGGCTCACAAACAAATAGCGCAGAAAATTGCTATGGCACTTGAGGCACCTGCATGCACCCCAGTCCCTTTCTTTAAGGAGGATATGTCAAAGGTGCCCAAATCATTATGGACCATTAGCCCTTATGACGTAGGATGCATTAAAAGCATAGGGGGTGTACGGATAAAATTGAAAAAAGGTGCAATACTACCAAGAGTAAAACAGTACCCATTGTCAAAAGAGGCAGATGAGGGCATATATGAAACTATAACGGCCCTTATAAACAATGGCATATTGGTCCCCTCAGAATCACCATGTAACACGGCTGTGTACCCAGTGCGCAAGGCTAAAGGGGGGTCTTGGCGCTTCATACAGGACCTAAGGCCCTTGAACAACATAGTGGAAGCAGAATATCCAGTAACAGCAAACCCGGCCACAATATTGTGTGGCATTCCAGCAGAGGCATCACGATTTACAGTAATAGATCTTAAAAATGCATTTTTCTCAATACCATTACACCCCGACTCACAAGATCTAACAAGTTTCACTTACCGAAATACTAAATGGAAACATACCAGGTTACCACAAGGGTATTGTGAATCACCCTCAATTTTCAATAGAGTAATACAGATGGATTTGGGTAACGTTGAGGTGGAAAGCACAGTGTTACAATATGTGGATGACATAATAATTTGCAGTATAAACGAAAGTAAATGCAGAGAGGACTCGTTAAAAATGTTGACTATATTGGCTGAAAAGGGGTATAAGGTAGACATGGAAAAAATACAATACTGTCAGGAACAGGTACTCTACATTGGCCAACTGATATCCCAATATGGAAGAAAGATTGCACCACAAAGAGCACAGGCCATCTCAAGCACTCCCATGCCACAGACTGTGAGAGAACTGCAGCAATTTCTGGGGCTATGCAACTACTGTAGAGCATGGGTATTTGATTACAGCTCATACATAGGACCCCTGCTTGAGGGGTTGAAGGAAGCAAATAAAGGGGAGAAAAGGTTGGGGTGGACTATGGAAATGAGGGAGGCATTTGACGAATTGAAGGACGCGATATCAACAGCTCCAGTACTGGCATCCCCAGACTATAAGCGACGATTTTTTATATTTTCACATTGCGACTCAGCAGTAATGAAAGCAGTATTGGCCCAAAAAACAAGCATGGGCTATAAACCAGTAGCATTTTATAGCGGTCACTTAGACCCCGTGATGTTAGGCCACTTCCCTTGCGAACAAGGCCTCGCTGCAGCTGCTTTTGCAGTAGAAAAGGCATCAGCAATAACCATGGGGTGTCCAACTACACTGTTTGTGGAACATGCATTATTTGCAATATTGAATAAACCCAAGTCCACACTAACGACACAAAGGGCATCAGGTTATGAGATCATTTTGTCTAGGGCTGAACTAGCGATTGTTAGATGTAGCACTGTTAACCCTGCAAGATTTCTAGCAGAAATAATTGAGGAGGGAGATTACGCCCACGACTGCACCCAACTAAATGAAATATATTCATGTACTAGAAAAGTTGAAGAGAATGCACTAGAGGGAGGTGAGCTTTTGTTTATTGATGGGTCATCAACTATTGATCAAGGAGATGGGATACGGAGAACTGGGGCAGCAGTGGTAAAAATGATGGAGGCTCCGGTGTGTGTGGCTATGAAATGTGTACAGTTACCACAGCATTACTCTGCTCAAGCCGCTGAACTAGTTGCACTAATATTGGCATTGAAAGAAAGTTTTAACAAACGTGTAACAATATATTCCGACAGTGCATATGTTACATCCACTGTCCACTCAGGGCTAACAAAATGGAGGAGAAGAGGGTTTAGGAGAGCTGACGGCACTCCAGTGCAACATGCCCTCTTGTTGGCTGAATTAATTGAAGTAATAAACGACCCCCAAGAGCTAGCCCTAGTAAAATGCACCGCACACACCAATGGTGAAGACCATGTCTCAAAAGGGAATGCAGCAGCAGACGCACATGCGAAATATGCTGCATACTTTGGTGAGATATGGGACCCCACAGACTCACAGAGAGGGAGAGGGAGGGGAATGGCTAGGGAGATGTTAATAAGAGAAGGGTATACCCATCTCCCAGCCACACAGATTATGGAATTACAAGCAGCAGCACCAATGGCCGAAAAAGAAATATGGGTAAAAAGAGGATGTACAATGTCACCAACCGACGCACTATGGCGCCAGAGTGGTACTGGGAAAGTTGTAATACCATTGGCACTTTTAAATACCGCCCTGAGCCAATTACATCACCCAGCCCATACAGGCAAGGAAATAATTGCAGCACGAATTAGAGATGATTGGTTCTGTCCCGAGTTAAATTCTCATGTTTCAAATTTTATCAGCAATTGTCTCACATGCCAACAGTTTACGGCCGGTCATACCCTAAAAGTGATAAGAGGTACCATACCCCGGCCAGAAGGACCTTTTCGGCACCTCCACATTGACTATGTTGATATGATCAACATATGTCAAGGTAATAGATACATGATTGTAGTAGTATGCCCATTTTCTAGGTGGATTGAAGCAGGGCCCTGTTCACACCCAGATGCATTTAGAGCAGCCAAATTCATAGTAAGGGAGGTCTTCCCCAGGTGGGGAGTGTGCGAAGTATTAAGATCAGATAATGGCCCACATTTCGCAAACGAAATGTTCCAACATATCACAGCCCTGCTGAGCATAAAGCACAAATTTGCATGTGCATATCACCCACAGGCTAACGGCGTATGTGAACGCCTAAATGGCTTATTGAAGGAGGCAATTGCAAAGATACAACAAACAACAAAGAAAAGTTGGTTGTATTGCCTTCCGTTAGCCTTGTTCGAACTGAGGAACAGGCCAGGGTCCGACCACCACCTCACCCCACACGAGGTGGTTACTGGACGTCAAATGCGCCTTCCTCTAACGCCAACGTCCAGGGCATTCACTGACCACGAAAGTTCAGCGAGTATACTAGGTGATGAAATGTATCAATATGTGTCGTCTTTGATTACTAGTGTTGTGTTTGTGTCTCAACAGCGCGAGCGCACGCGGGGCGGGTCCACCAGAGATAAAGAAGAAGGCGCCAGTACAGAATTAGAAAAAGAGAACTTGTGCAAACTAGCCAAAGGTGACCACGTGCTACTTCGCAATTTCAATAGAAGGTGGAACGACAAAAGGTTCACCGGTCCACATCTGGTAGAAGACGTATCAACAAGAGCAGTAAAACTAAAGGATAAGCGTGCTTGGAACCACCTACATGATGTAAAGATATACAAACTGCAGACCCGCCCCAGCGCCAACGACAGGTCCATTGGAACAACAGCAACAACATCCCTGACAGCGGAAGGAAGCTCTACCACAGACAACGACCCAATTGTTCCCTTACCTTCTCACTACCCAGACACCCCAGAGACAACAACTGACAAAGAAAGGGGTGATCACTACACTGCCCACCCCATGGTCACACGTTCAAAGAGTAAAAATAATTACGCCATCCCCCCCCGCCCATTGACTGCAAAGGACAGTTGTAACATAAACTGAAAGACATTGGCCGCACAAATACACATGTAAACACGTGAATGTTCTCTTTTTTCTCTCGCACATACAGGAACTGCGTATTATTGTATTATTAAGTAGAAAGCTAACTAACAAAGTCCACTGTCCAGGCGTAGATGGTACTCCCAGACGATAACTACCCAGAAGAATTGTCACACCAATTTGTATACGAAATAAAAAGGCCAACATACCTAAAAAGAAGAAGGGTACGTGTTTACTACACAGCCTTCCTCCTGGCCATAGAATATTACATGCCCCACCTCCGCCCATACTTGCCGGTCTTAAGAGACCAATCACTTAGAGTAGCGTGGGAGCAGCTCTTCGCCTGGGCACTGAATGACTATTTGATAGGGAGAGCTTAAACAAAACAAAACTAACATTTAAAAACGAGCATTTCTGAGAATTTTTAGGCGGGCAACTTTAACGTCGCAAGAATAAGCTGCCAGGACTGCAGCAAGGTAAGAGCAAAATGCCGGTGAGATTAGCAATTGTAATAAAAATAATAGGGATTTTGATAATCACCGGATTTTTGGCTGCTTCTGTATGGCAGTATAGCTGTGCTATCAATTTTGTTGCTGCACCCAAACCTAATATACCCCCGTTCCTTGCTGCAACAGGTGTTACGTCAGGTGGTAGTAGTAACATTGCACCAAAGAAAAATAGAGTTAAACGCAGCACATACTCAGACAATAAAGGTATTGATAATTATGTACAAGATTCAGCACATGTCACAAACAACATATGGTACCAACACATGACCCGCATTGGTAAGCAGACAACTGAGGATAGCTGCTACGTCTGCTCATTAATACCATACGCCATGAGTGCTTCACGAACATTTGTTGCCACAGAAATAAATGAGAAGATAGCACAGTGCATAATATACTTGGCACTGTTCCAGACGAAAGGAAGATTTCAAGGAACTGTAGTGCACATGACATGGAAAGCACGAGACTCATACCCATATGAAAACAACTTCCTCAAGACCTACTTGAGTTATCACAAGACCAGTTTACATGCTGAAGCATTCAAATATATAACAAGTGGCCCTGCAAAAGGAGAAACACAGAAAGTAACACTGCAGTATCTACCATGTGATTGGTACGCCACTGAAATTCCGGGTAAACAAGGATGCTGGGAGAGGCCGCTACTGACGATAACAGGAAAGGTGTATCTGGATAACAGCTGGGAGATAGGAGTGATTGGCAGCAACATGGTAACAAAAGAAACTATCTCAACCATCGAGACACACAATCACCGATGTTGGACGACGTGGATCAAGTATGTACCAATGCTCACATGGGTAGAAGAAGATGAAGACCCAATAACGATACTACCGTTGACTGCGCCCAAGGTATGTTACCAGCATAAAGGAGAGGTGGACGTAGGATATAACACCAATTGCGCAAGTGTGACGGAGTTACCTGAGGGGGGAGCAGGAACAGCAGTAATAATGGATCATTATTGGGCCTGTGGAGAAAAGGCATACCATACACTGCCTCCCCTGTGGAATGGTGTGTGCACAATGGTACACGTCAATGTACCATCACTAGTGGTACCTAAGAAGCACGTCGATGTGGCGAAATTTCCTAGAATGAATGAAGGGGATAAGAGAAGAAAGAGATCTGCACCACTCCAGGAGGAGCAAGGGAACAGGACCAACAGCAATGACACTGTCCTAAATAGAAGAAAAAGACAAGGAGAGCCGCTGACAGGAAATTACCTGTGGGGAAGGTCGGAAACGGCACTAACATCAATACCGCCAGAACACAGACTATTCAGCAGAGCAGCAATGTTCTTCTCCTCAATAATACACCCGGGATTACAGGCTTACGCAAACGCAAAATGGCTCCAAATAACTAGATGGGAACTAATGATGACCATCAATTCTACAGTAAATGGGTTCAACGCAATAAAAGAGGAGCTGCGAGCTGTAAGGATGGTAGCACTACAGAACAGATATGTATTGGACCTTCTCACAGCAATGGAAGGAGGAGTTTGTGCAAAGATAGGACAATCATGCTGCACGTTCATACCTGCCAATGATGCTGACAATGGTACACTGACAGAAGCAGTTTCACAATTAGCTCAGATGCACTCCAAAATGACGGATGAAAGCAATGGTGTGAACAAGGATGAGAGCTGGTTTTCACTATTATGGTCATGGATGCCATCCTGGCTGTCAGATGGACTGAAAATAATAGTGGGCTGTACTATATTGGCTGGAGCTACCCTGATCATAATTAGATTTTGGAAGGCACGAAAGGCACGCGCTACTGACGAGTTGCTGGAAATGGTGGGAATGCACCCCTTGATGCCAGCAGATGACGGCCAGCATACAGGTGTAATTATACAGGAAAGGGAGAAGCTGCGCACCCAAATAATTACCAACCATCTAGACCCACCGTCAGTAAAGACCGAGAACCCAAGAAACCCCAGGAGCTACATAGGAAGATGGGTATACTGTACTCCTGGGGGTACCTGTGAATATATGTATTGGTCCTTTGAAGATCATGTAAACCACTATGGACATCTCGGAGGAATAACCAAGATATGGCGAGTAAGAGGAGATAACGAGAAGGATATGTTTGTGGTCGACAAGTCGACCAGAGGGGGGACTGAAGTGGGAGAATGGAAAACCAGGCTCCCGTCCTTCACCTCTCGCGCTTGGCCTAGAGGGTCACGACCCAAACACCCGCCACGAGAAGAGTTTGCCCATTTACCAGACGACCAGATACCCTGGTACAGGAACATACGGATGTGTCCATCTGCTTGCCCAGCAGCCCGCACTGGCCATGCCGACACCTGCGGCACGGATCAACTAGACTAAAATCTACACGTCGTTAGAGATGCCATGACGACCTAGACAACGGGAAGCACATCTGTTCAAATATACACACTGGACATTCCCACACCAACCTACACGAAGAATATACTCAGTGCTATGACGTAGGCGACAGGCATATTCACGGACGTGCATCTTTATTATTTTTATATAGGCTTTCAGAATGCAGAAACGCAAGACGCATCATGAACTTTTACTAGCTTGCTCACGCTTCTCTTTGAAATCAGGTACAACGATGAGAAATATAATAAAGACAATACCGATTATGGAATTATATGCTCCTATAACCTAAAGCACCTATGCACCAAACGGACAACTTATGCACCGGGCCAAAGTAGGCCTCAAACAAGAGCTCCCGTGGACATCAACAAGACAAGAGTCAGTTGCTGATCCTGCAGAATGAGCTTGGCGAAGCAACCAGCCAAGGTCGCAATGTTGCAAACCCATGTTCCAAGAGCAAATCATCAAAGGCACGATGTTGCAACCTCGCACTCCGCGCACCAACGTTAAAGTCACACCGACAAATTAAACCAGACGCACAGTAGAAAAACAATATTAATTGTGCAGAATTATGCCTCTTTCACGGTCCCTCCCCACGTGATGAAGCCGAACCTGACGAGATGCCAAACCCGGGAGAACAGAGGCGTCTGGATCCCTCGCTACGAGACACTGGCAGATACACTTGAAAGGCTCAATGGACATCTGCAACAGTGGGAACGGTACCCCGTCTAGCTATGAATAAGTCCTCACATTGTCTGCATGTACCCATAGTGAAACATTGTTGCAACTTACAGGTACACCGAGAGCTGGGAACGACGGTGGTCCCAGGCTGGGAAGCTCACGGGCGCACCAATCAGAACATGGGGCTCTTATCACTGACGCCAGCACATTTAGCCAATCCTCAGGAGCCTTCATGTAACAATTTTCATGTATCTAATTGTAGGGACAACCCAGATATACCACCTGACAACACCTTGTCCACTAATATCTTTCTCTATATGTGTGCTATACTAACCCTACCACTCGAACACCCAATTAAGAGTGGCGATAGGTTTTTTGTTAACTTTCTGAAGTGACGCAAGTAGCGCGTCATAATACAGTAAAAAGGGCCTGCGAGCCCCACGATTGAGTGTGTGTCAGGACGAACGCGTGCGCTCCTTGACCCATCCCTGCCGTTTTGTCTAATAAACAGCAGAGTCACCTTGCTCCTTGTGTGCGTCTCATACTCTATCTCATCTTATCTGGGATACACACGGGAGGAGTTGGGGCCTCCCTGCCTGGAGGTCTGCGGACGGTCCGGCCGACCCCGGCAGAATTTCCCCCCGACATATTGGTGCCTTGGGGAGGTAGGTGTCTATTGGGCCTGTTGTCTATGTCTGTTTGTGGCCCGAAGCATGTGGGTTTAGGATTGCTACTACCTGGGTGGCGGTTAGCTGTTGAGAGGCCGTTGTGGTGTTTTCTTGAGGCGTGTCTGTGTTGTGGCCTTAGCTTTCTGGGTCCCGGGTTTATTGGGTTCTTTAATGTGGTTGCAGTTTTATAGCAAAATAGGATGAATCGGTGGACCTGGACATGGGGTCGGGTTGTTGCCTTATTTAGGCGGAACATTGAGGTTGGGGTTCCGAAAGAGATATTTCGGCGGAACATAATGGTCGGGTTTTCAAAAATGAAACTATAGGCAGAACATTACAGGGTTCCGAAAGTGATATGTCAGCGGAACATTATGGTTGGGGTTCCGAAGATGACATTTCGTAGGAACATTTAGGTTGAGGTTCCTAAAACAGTATGTGGCGTGGACTTGTGGGCTGGAAATTCTCACGTGTGGGGTGTCTTGAACATGATGGAGTTCCTATCAGGAACTTATGTCGGTCATCAAATGATGCATATTCATGTTGCAGAAAAAACTTTGTTTAGAGTGCTCATCTTTACAGTAAACGTGGTGTGGGTTACTGTGTTTATGCTATTATTGTGCAACCTGTTAATGTGAAATTTGTTGAGTGCGTAGTGTGTATCATTTTGGTGGGAGGTGCCTGCGAGGGTACAAGGACCGCAGTGTAGAGTGCGGTGTAAGGTGGTGTAGAGTGCAGTGAACGCGTTGGTGGTGAGTTAGATAACTATTAAGAGGTGATTAGGTCTGAGGTTTGGGGTTATGTACAACAGGTGGGTGCACAGCGTGGTTTGCCACTCAGTTGTTGTTGGCGTTTTGTCATTTATCTGATATGACAGAGTATGGAACAACCTATACGACCCCGGCCATGTCATGAGATTCCTGTGTTGTGACAGGAGCTAATGCCTCCCCTTGGTGGGTTCCTTATAGGTTATTCAATTGACACGACACAGATGCAAGGGTCCCTACGTGTTGCCCGATGCCACTCCACGTTTGATGAGAATATGGAGAGATTCCGGGACCATGGGTTAAGTGATAGCTCTGTGGCCATACACTGACGTACACACACTCTATCCTCAGCTGTCCGACATTGAATTTATTCAACTATCAGATTTGTTTGAAACCTAAAAGCATTCACAAATTCAGATTACATCATTGCATGCATGTAATTTGCCCGTTCAAAGATGGTGGGCGGGATATTAAGTTACAATAGGACCGCAATCCGTGATGCACACGGAAGGTAGCCATACACTGTGTAGACGAACGAATGCCTACGAATATTCGCCTGCGACATCTCGGTAACAGGTAAGCAAATTGACTGACCCCATTCCGTACCGAATAGCCAGCCGTGTTGGGTGCACAACGCACAAACTGAATCCTTTTTGGTTTTGTTGTGTTTTTTAGGAGGATTTAAGAACAGTACACTGTGCGCATACATGCGACCTGTAAGAAAAGGCAGATTGACGATTCCTACAACATGCTCTCCTCAGTCGAGGTAAACATGAAGATACCTCTGATTCATTATACCATGCAACTACCGCATAAAACATGTATCTGACATAAACAGATGCTGTGATAAGACAGCCACCCACACCCCGTCTGTTGATGAATTCTGGATTCATGAACTTGCTGAATAATATATTCTTGTGATTGTGGTATGAACAATTTCATTGACTTATGACCACTGCTTGCATTGCTCTAACTACAACAATGAGGTTTTTTTACTGAATCTATGTATTAAAAAACGAACTAATAGTGCAGGCTAATGACTGGCTTTCCTCGCACTCTCACTTCCCAACTCTGCCCCCCGCCCCCTTTTCTAGCTGGGTGTAACCAAAAGGACACACATGCTAGTCCTTAAATTCATTGCACTCCAATTGGTTGTGGGATCTAAAGTCCACACATCAATAGCACGCAGTTACCATTGTGAAAGCATGCTTCACAGGGGGTACACTTACCCCTCTGTTCTCTACCTTATGTTTCCCCTTAGGAAACGGAGGTGTTGCCTGGATCACATTGAAGGTCCATAGAAGGAGTGAACTCCATTACAAGAACTTTCGATGGTTCAGTCCATAGAAGGGGTGAACTCCATGACAAGAACTTTCGAATGTTCTTGTCATGGAGTTCACTCCTTCTATGGACCTTCAATGTGATCTTCACAGGAAATGCTTTAGTTCTCTAAGGGGAAACATGAGGTAGAGAACAGAGGGGTCAGTATACCTCCTGTGAAACACGCTTCCACAATGGTAACTGCGTGCTATTGATGTGTGGACTTTAGATCCACTAAAATCACTATGGTTATCGAAACGGGTCGACCCACTTAAGCATGAGCCTTCTCATGCAGATGACGATGTCCAACTTAAGAAAGTTGCACACGTTATAAAATGTTTCTGTATGACTAGATAGGCTTGTAGCTTCTAGATCTTTTGGGTACATTCTTTTACACGATCAGTACAAGCTCTGAAATGGCAGGATTACAGCTCTAATTGGTGATTAAAAAATAGATAGAAATTCCTGGTAGCATTGTGCACCGTGTCACTCACGAAAGAGACATAATCTAATGTATATTGTCCTGATTTAGCAACCATATACTTGTGTTTGACCTTTTTAACAATCTAATTGTTTAGGTATATGTGTATACTTGTTGGATAGAGAGAATCGTCTTGCTATTGCTTTTAGATAGGTGGCGCACCATCGAACTCCTAGGGAGAGACCACTGGAATAGGCACAAGGTGTTCTTCTTAGTAGGGACAATCTGTATGTGTGTTTTGTTGAACAAGAGAGAGTGTTGTTGTTGTTTCTCCTCTGTTTAAAGATTTCTCTGAATACTGTTCATTGTGTTACCAGATATTGTCCTAACGGTAGGAATGTAATAATGACCATTCAGTCCTTACTTAAGCCCTTGGTGTTTTTGTATAATTGGGTTCAGCCAGTCTAGCTATAATTTCCTATGTGGCATGATATTTTTTCACTGGGAATCAAAGGTTAAGAAAACATGATCAGTGCTATTACATTGTTAGCCTGACTTTCAATGGTGCAGCAAGTCTAGGTATACCTTCTTAGTGTAGAATGGCATTTACACTGGGCAGCAATGGTAAAGCAAACATGAAGGGTGCTATTAGGGACCTAGTCAATGGCAAACCCAACAAGAGTACATTCTTATATGTTAATAATGGAATATATTAGTGCCCTCTACATGGATATATAGGGGCAGAGCCAGCATGAACATATGTTTTATCCTGACATATATTGTGGACAAAAGCCTCATGACAATGTTTTGGAAAATAACTTCTGTGCACTGTTGGTGACTTGCATCGATTGGAGACTTTCATGTACTACCATACAACACTGAACACTGATTGTAAACCTTGTGGTGTTTTACCAAATTCTTCACAAAAGTGTGCTAGAAAGGGCCCCATTTTAACCACGTATTTTTAATATTTTCTAGGGGAGCAATCTACAACTCCCTCTTGGTTTTTTCAGGCTCCCTCACTATGCTTGGTCCCCCATTTCATATTCAAGCCAAATATTTACAACCATCCTATTAAAAAAAACATCACCAGCTGCCATTGCTTAGAGGCGGCTTGGTATTATTTAGAAATGTTCGAAATATGTGGTGTGACTGCATATGTGTGCCACATCATGGCAAGATTTTCACAGGTGGGCCAACTCTAATTGTGTATATAAGTTGTGAGCATTCATGCACGTTTGATTTTCTTTTATTTGAATATGAGTTTCAATGGTACACACAATGGGTTTCTTGTCCCAGAATTGCGGGTTGGGGTTGCGTACCAGGGAACATTAAGTCAGGGATTTCTACTAAGTGAAAAGATCAACATAATAATAACAAAATAACTGTTGTTGGCTGATTACACACTTAAGTACACTTATGAGAAAAGAGCATTGGTTGAGGGATGTGGAATGCACTTGAACAGACTTTGACTTTTGCTGCTGACCATCTACAGTTTAAGTCCCCTACAAGCATTAGAGTGCTAGGAGGCATATAACCAGGGACATGTTTGAAATATTTTAATTGTAACTATCAATCACATATTTAGGATTCAACCAGCTCCCCAGGGCAGTTACTGAATATGTGCCTCAGCTTTTAAGTACCTACTGACTGGTACATGTTTGTTGATGATGACATGATCTTATGTTGCACAAATCAATACATTGGCCACACTAAAGACAATCATTAAAGGAAAGCATCAGTGATGCTGAGATTATACTTCAAAAGAACATTTCGTATAACCCCATTTAGGTATTTATTAGTAATAACATGTGGGTATAGAAAGGCATATCCCTGGGCATGATCCCAAAATGCTTTTGTTGGGTTGGAAATGAAGTGGAATAGTACAGCATCAGTGAAGAGCTGCAAACAGGGCACTCTTGGATTCTTGTTTCCCATTATGAAATTGCTCTTACCTTTAGTCCACCAATGCTCTGGCTATAAAGATGTGCCAGAATGCTTATCGGCCTGTGAATCGTGCACCTTTGTGCATTGTGGACTGCTTTGGCTCCTGTTAAATGACAAGGATACATGTAATAGTGATGCGATAAACAACACCTTGCACAGCTGTAAAATCTGTGCACCAGGGATTTTATGAGACTGAAATAGTGGAGAGATTTATTTATGAAATTGCTGTTTTGGGAAATAAAAAAGAGAATGGTGTGTCCAGTTAGCACCCAGGGCAGAGGAGCCAGCCAATCAGGTTACTCAGATTGCAGGCTGATTCCTGCAAGCCAAGCCAGGATTCCAAGCAAACTGAAGGCTACTCACTCGCCCCACCATCTTACTGCCATCTTCCTCTGCCCTCCGGTATCCCTTCCCTCTCTACCCCCCTACACAACTCACCTGATTCCTTTGGTGGCGTGGCTGTGGTTTTGCCGCTGTCGCTCCATGTCCCTGGCCACCATATCCATGGTAGCCATCGTAGGTAAGTATTTTGTTTGAATGAACGGGACGCTGTGAAGGGTGTTATTGCTATAATATCACTCTCAATTACAGTAGGAATAAGTAAACACGGTTAGGTCATTTATTTACGTGAATGACATTCTCTTAGACCTCCAACAGTGATATGTATATGCATGCATAGGTCAGAATTGTTATGTTGTTTACATCTGTGAAAGCATCCTTCCGTGACACACCCTGTGTACGTTGCTTCCCAGTCTCACCACACTAATGTTAAAGGACAGGTGGCTTCATTTACGAAGCTTTTTTCATTGGGATTTTCCCATTGAAAAACGCGTTTGTGAATCAGGCCCAGAGTATTTTAGTGGGATTTTGAGATTTTGTCCATCAGAGCATTTTTCTTTTTTTTATACATTATTTGAGTTTTTCTTTGTTGTCAAAGAATATCAAGCAATTTCATGCAATTTTGTTTTATTAAATTATGACGTGGTATTTGGTATATCAAACTGGTGTATGTGTTGATAAAGAGATCACAGCGCAGTCAGAGATTCATTTGTTCCATCTGTTTCTTAAGTGTATCCCTTCAAAGAGGCAAGTCGCAATTTCATGGGTGTCAGGCCTGTCGCCAAACTATTTTCATGTTTGAAAAAAAGTGAATATTTAGAAAAACGGTATTGAACTCTGGCTTGAAAATATTTGAAGTCTTTCTTCTATGTCTCCTTTGAATCTCTCTATATGTTTGGAACTCAGAAAACTCAGAATTAAAATAGGATGTTCCTTTTAAAATTTTGTTTAACAGAGTTCTTCGTATTTTTTTTTCTTCGTTTTTAAAAAGGAGGGCAACGCGTTTTTCAAGGAAGGGTTTGCAATAAAAAATAAATAGCAAGCGTACCACCACACTCATTTAAAATGTCTACTATGGAACACGGTACAATTAGATGCTCTTTTCTAAGTGGCAGATTCCAGAGGCGCAGCCGAGTCCTTTCATCTCTCCCAGTTATGACAATGGTTTTCTAATAGGCATACATTGTTATGGCACCAACACTATGCTGCAGATCAATGGGCACAATGCTGGCGGCGTCGCGCATAATGTCTCTGAGCTCTTTTTAGACTGTACACTGCCAAACGACAGCCTTCAAAGCCCACAGGCTTGGCAGAAGAAACAAAAAAAGAGGGGTAAAGTCACTTTGGTCAGCTAGATGGATTTTATTCTCATTGGCTTTGCCTTGCTTCACCACAATTAATGAGAGAGCCAGCAGCGCTCCATCTGATGTTGTCCTTGAAGCTTGAAGGCTAGACAGGAAACATTATGTAATAGTTAATGGCCGCCCACTGAGAACATAATGCCAACGAGCTAAATAAAGACTTGCAGGCAGTACTTCAGCATGCCAGCCTCTCATTCCTATCACCCCGGACAAATTACATATCGGGGATGTTAAATGTACTAGCTCATAAAAACATGACGGCTTTTAATGTCCGGCACCGTCAATTGACATCAATCGAATGCATTTTTAGAGCAGCAACTTTTCGATTATTTTCAGGAAATGCGAAGCTGAAATGTTTGCTGCGCCTCATTTAACCCTTTCTTGCCCACCCCGAACTGGAACAATACGGTAGCGTGTATTTTGTTTTTAGATTCTCTACTTTTGATTCTAATTCTTTAATTCGTTGAGGCACCTCTCTCACGATGGCTCATGTTATGCACAGACGGAACCTGCACATTAGCGCAAATATATGTGTCCCTTTTACCGAGGCTAAAATAGGTTTTGGCTTATCGTCGAGCCAACCAAAAATGTTTTTACAAGTCTGTAGGGTTTTCAGAATTACTTAAATTCATACATACTCTCTAATAGGTGCGTCTGAGATATTTTCACCCTAAACACTTAACGGGCTAAACCTCAGACAATACATTGTGCAAACTTTGATGGTTTATGCTTCATTTCTCAAGGAAACCCAAAAGGTGATGGCTGGAGGGGTTTGAATCAATCATAACCACTGGCACAGCTCTAGACAAGACTCCAGGCCATCGTGCTTCAGCCACGACAGAAGAAAGACCACGTCCTGGTCCCACGCCAAAGGGGGCAATCCAGCCCAAACTGCTTGTTCACATCCCTTGTGCACTAGATCACAAGCATTCCCGGACATGTTTCTGCCTCATTGGGCCTCATCAGAGAGGTGTAGCTTGTGTCTCTCAATTTAAGTGGATTTTTTTGTTATTGCCCTTAAGTGCTTAAAAGGATTATCAGACAGAAGATTGTATAAAGACTCGAAACTAGGTGTTATATCCTGCGATCACTGCCTGCACTGCCTCACAGATTTTAGTTCTTTTCTGTAAATGTGCCTTCATTTCATCTACCCTGATCTACTCAAAGCATGCCTTGTAGCCGAACATATTATTTCAAACCATGTGTGTCGACACAACCGGAGAGCACACATTGCCTCAATGTCCTGATAGCAGGATGGCCTCCACTTTGCACACTGCAACTGGAGGTAGTTCTGAAAAAGGAAATTTTTCGCTTTCATTTTAAGCTCCAACCTATTTAAAACATGTTGCCCTCTGGGTAAATGTTAAAGGATATTTGTACCGCGCACTATCACCACTGGAGTGGTTCGCCATTAGCTATAAGGAAAGAGACAAAACTGTTGGTGATATTGAAGAGGGGATTCCCCTGTGCATCATTAGTCAACAGTCTCTATATGCCTTATTTGGATTCACTCGACAGGAGCGTAGTCATCGCACATCCCAAAACAATGGTACTGAGGCCTCCTAAAGGACCAGAACTCCAACAGTGCACCTAAGTGGGTTTGAAGGAACACCTGTAAATCAATCTATATCTTGGGCCCGATTTATGGAATAATCTGTGCTGAAAATAGTGTACTTGCATGTGAAATTGCGCTCAAGTCCCCATTCGTCGATTCATGAAACACAATGCAAAGGGCTTACCCGGGACTTGTGAGGAATCTTTGCTGGTTTACCATGTCACTGTGACCCGACAAACACCTTGTGTGAGACTTCAAGAGAAGGGCAGGCCGGGCCTGCGCAGCCACCTAAAAAGTGTTTGGAACACGTGGAATGAGGAAGAACTAGCGAAAGTGTGGGCATTACAAGGGATGTTGCACCGTCAAACAATCGCACTGCCCATAAGCGAGCAAAACAAACTTATTCATGGTTCAAAAAAGGTAGCAGGCGCTCCTCGCCAGGAAGAACACGGCATGATAACCTGTTCTGAGATGAGAGTTTGCAGCACACACTTACCTGGGGCAACCAGACGTGGACTCCCTGCTCACTGTGGTCACAGAGGCACAGCTTCACCTCACTGATGAGGCCCAACAAGGCTGAAACACGTGTATGGGGTTGCTGGTGGTACTCTTGTTCAGAGAGTAATTGCCATAGCATTTCGGTGCTGGACTGCCCATGTGGGCGGGGCAAAGACTGATATGGAAATGGATATTTTCCATCTGTGAAAGGTACAGTGAGCAAAAAGCGTGTGCTGCAAACTCTTATTTCAGAACAGGTTATCATGCCATGTTCTTTCTGGAGAGGAGCTCCTGCTACCTTTTTTAAATATTTGCAAGGAACTTGGGGTTGGTCACCGTGAGTTACCTGGGGGCATCTAGACGTGGACTCCCTGCTCATTGTGTTCAGAGAGGCACAGCTTCACCTCACTGATGAGGCCCAACAAGGCTGAAACACGTGTATGGGGTTGCTGGTGGTACTCTTGTTCAGTGAGGAATTGCCATAGCATTTTGGTGCTGGACTGCCCATGTGGGCGGGACAAATACTGATATGCAAATGGATATTTCCCATCTGTGAAAGGTACAGTGAGCAGAAAGCGTGTGCTGCAAACTCTTATTTCAGAACAGGTTATCATGCCATGTTCTTTCTGGAGAGGAGCGCCTGCTACCTTTTTTAAACATATTCATGGAATTGAACAGGGAACGCCAGGTCATGAAAAAGCATGCGCAAATCCAGAACACCTACGCCACGCAGATAGCAGGTGAAAAATGTCAATGCACACACTAACAAAAGCATAAAAATCATACGCACTCAACAAACACACGTACACAGCCACAATGAATGCACCATTTGTTGAAACAATCATCCAGGGACACCGCAGGAGGAGGATGGCCAGGGCCTGGATCTTCCACCCAATGACCAGTCTCTTTAGGATTCCTGATGACCAGGTCTATGGCAGATATAGGTACCCCCCCCCCATATCATCCTAGACCTGGTCACGGAGTGGGAAAATGACCTAAAATCACCCACCACATGCTCCCAAGCGCAGTGCCCCTAGCAAAAGGTGCTCACTGCTCTGCATTTTTTGGCCATTGGCTCATTCCTCAGACCACCCCCATAGTAGGTGGCAACTCACAGGCCACACAGTCTTGCTGCTTACACCAGGTGTTGGCAATCATGACTGCACATCCTTGTGTCCGCCGGCATATCTATATGCCCAGAACACCGGCAGAAAGGCAAGCAGTGGTCCAGGATTTTTATGAGGTGGCGCACTTCCCAAAAGTGCTAGGTGCCATTAATTGCATCCATGTTGCTCTACTTCCACCTAGAGCAACATAGCACATCTACCACAACCGGAAACATTGGCACTCCATCAATGTTCACATTGTGTGTGATGCCAAGGGCATCATTACTGAAGTGCATGCCAACTAATCTGGTAGCAGAATGGCCACATGACAGTTAAATCTTCAGGATGTCCCTGCTACACCGCGCCCTGGGGCTGGGAAGCATGGCAACACATGGCTCATTGGTGAGTATGATTGCACGTATACCAATAGACACTGTCAATAAATGACAATGTCTACCATTCTCACCTCTACAGGGGACAGTGCCTACCCTCTGAGCACATACATGATGATGCCCATATGCAACCCCAACACACCTGCAGAGGTAGGGTACAACACTGCTCATATTGCAACTCGGAGAAGAGTGAAGCACACATTTGGAGTGCTCAAGTCATGTTTCTGCTCCCTTGACCACTCTGGTGGTTTGTTGCTATATGCACCACCAGTCTGCAGGATCATTGTGGCAGCATATGTTCTGCAGAATGTTGCAGCAAGGCGTGGCCTCCCGTAGGACATAGTGGTGGCACACCATCCACAGCCAAAGGCACACCACTTGCGTATAGCTGTACAAAGGGCATGTGAATAGGCTGCACGTACCCTGCGTGGGCATTCTTTTTTCTACTAAAATACTGCCCCTGTGGAGTGCACACAATCCCGCCAAATACCAGATGCCATTCAATGTTGACAATGGACCAATCCATAGTGCCCGCACAACCACCCTGAGAAAGTGCCCTTGGAAGTGTACATTTGTATGCATCCCTTAGAACCAAAAAAGACGTGTAATTGTGTGTTTCCCAAAGAGACACATTGAAGAGGGAGGACACCCCTACCACCATGCCAACCATTTAATAAAAGCACCCCTTTGGCATCAGAAACACCCCATATGACTAACTAACATACCTGTCAAATGTGTAAACTGTGATAAAGTCTGAAAAATGTCTGATCTGCAAGCCATGCATGGCCTCAAAGATTAACATAGACTTAAAATAGAACAAGCACAATGGCACATTGATGCACACACGTCCCAGAATGTGCATGATGCATAGAATCATGTCCCTACTGTGGGGTGTACAAAAGCAGTGCAGTATCGATCCACATGTGACATGATCTGGCAATATGACCACAATAAATCCCATCCCAAAAACAAAAACCAAGAGGTAATTGACATATTGTAACAAAGAGGGGGACACAGCAGAATGGCCACATCCAGCCATCCAGCAACTAATATAGCCATTCCACAATGATAAAGATAAATGCAAATCTTACCTGTCCCCTTGGCATGCATTGGACAGTCAAATTTCATTTCATGAAAAAAATGAAACAGAATGCAGCTAACACATACATGCACCCAGAAACCCAAGACCTACGTGCCCCCCTCCGTGACATATAACACATGCAAACAGCAACTCACAAGACAACCATCATCATGTGTCCCAGCACACATGCAGCGACACCTGTACACTGCATGCAAATCAAACACACAAAACACACACACTAACAAACAACAAGCCCCACACTGTCTGTCCCCCTGAATGACATGCAGCAAACGTGCATGTTACATATTCCCATTCACCAGACAATGACATGTACACAAAGCACACATCAGTCAACATGCTGCATGAAAATGAGAAGACATCAAATATGTAGATAAGTGAGCCCCCAAAAAAGCACAGACACAGCTGGAAGACTATCAATGGCATGACAAGGTATTCCATGACCTGCATAGTATTGGGACAGTTCACTGAACACGGTCATGGGAGCCCATAATGCAAAGCACAAGAATGCAAGTACACAAATAGTTCTTGCACTCCAGGAAGGATCATGCTTGATGCAACAATTCACAGAGGCTGATGTAAGACTGGAAGGCTGGCCACCAGGGGCGCCTCCAAGGGGTGCCCAGGGGGGCCATGGCGACCCTTATAAAAATGCTGGCCCCCCATGAAAAAGCAAAAAAAAATACACTTTTTATTTTCCCCTCTGAACTGTGCATGGACAATAATCACATGTCCAGTTCAGTGTGAAAAAAATGTTTTTTTTGTTGCCGCAGCTCCACCCACGATGGACTGGAGCGAGCCACGTATGATGGTGGCCCTAACCCCCATTGATCGCACAATAAACACAGCCTGAGTGCGCGCATTTCTGTTTTGGCTTGCGCTTGCAGGCTTTGTTCACTTCCAGGCACTGAAAAGGATACCTGGGCTGCAGCGCTGAGGGATTGAGTGGTTTTCCCAGGCAAGCACTTCAGAGTTGAGGTATGTGGCACCAGGGGTGGCGTCAGGCATGGGCGTGGGAGGGCTAAAGCCCCCCCCCCTTCCGCAGCTGCCTATTCGCCTTGCACAAGCCTGCTCGCTTGACCTCAGGCCGGCGCTCTCCACACCGCTTTACTTTCTCCTCACAAAACTGATTGTGGGGGAGGGTGGAGGCGTTAAAATGTATCCAGCCCATTATTATTAAATAGAACAATTGTGGAGGTGAGTTGCCCCTGGAAGAAGAGAGTACCTGCTGGCTGCGAGATGCATGCTGGCCACCTTAGCAGGATAATCTGTGTCTCTTTCAGTGAGGCCATTCTCCTTGTACCCGTCGTGAAGAGTACAACCCTGTGTCAAAAACGTGTTTCTGCGGTGCCTGCCAATTGAAAGAGCAGCTCTTTTATTGTATCTGGCCTACATGACCAGACCATGTCGTCTGCGAACCATGTCACGTTGCCATTTGCCAATAAGCAAAGAGCAGTGCTGCCATCATTGCTGCCTATCCAAAAACAGGGCCCCTCCTGTCACAGCTGTCCCCTGGACTAGAGGCCCATGTTCAGTGACCTGTACTTTCTACCCCCAAATACCTTTGCCCTTCTACCTACCCATTCGACAGGTGGGAGGCATTTCACTGCCCTACTCTCCACACAAGACACAGGATTGCTTCCCCACCTTCACCCCACCCTTGACCGAGGCCAGCACTGCACTGCCCTGATCTCCCTACACAATTCTGCTCTCCTCACACATGCAATTTCTTTATACTTACACCTCCTTACGCAATCCAGACCGTTCTGTTACCACCCAGAACAAATGAGCTCCTAGGCCTGTTGTGCACAGCTAGATTTGGTCCCTCTATACATGACTTCTAGAAACATTTAAATGAAATAACTATCAACTTTCCCACTAACAGATGTGACTCCCCTCATACTTGTGTGCACTTCAGAATGCTGCATTAAAATAGGAACGAGCACCCCTCTCTAATGCTTCAGAGGATGACAGTGTCCATATTACTTGCCAGTATGCTTCAATAGACCAAGTCCTTCCCTTCCTTGACATAGTCCTTACAACTTGCGGCACTTTCACCTCCAAATAGCACTCCTCTCACTCCGAGAATGCTCTGTATGGCTAGAAAGCTCCTAAGCATGTGCACAGGCTGGCAGCATTACTTGGCAGGGTAGCAGGAGGATTGAGAGTGACAAGAAAGAGTAGGATTTGGAGTAACGCGAATCCCCTGTGGACACTATAGCACCTTCCTCGCCCCAGTTGTAGATATATGAGGCTATAGCAAGCACCATTACACACACACACTGGAAACGCTGCAACACATTTGCTGAAGACCAGATCCTTAATGAGCAATGCTTTCTGAGCTAAAAGGAAGTCCAACAAAGTCTAGAACATGAAATGTGTAATGCTTAATGAATGTTAAGGGACATATGGTTACATTGTGGCCCTGCTGATTTTGGACACTGATACACACCTCCTTTCTGCCCATAAAGCTGCAATGCCACCCAAGTAATGAAATTGGATCACATCAGGTAGTAGAACTTTCTGGTGTCCTTAGTCCAATGCAATCATTTGCTTTGCCAATCTGCTTTTGATAGTAGTTGCATGTTTCCAGCTTCATTTCCCTGGAACAAAAGCTACTAACAGTGTGCCGACAGAGCGAAAAGGAGCTACCCTGTGTAAATAGATGGCCCTCCCTAGGTACAACATATGAGGCAACTCATCAGGGCAGTTTTACAGACTGAAAGTAGGGAGAATACGCTTAAGTGATTAATGAAAGGGCGGCATTTCCTTACGAACAAACCCAGGGTAGAAGTCATTTCAGATGAGGCTCAGAGGAAAGAAGTGCCCCCCAATTTCCCTAAGCAGTGAGTTGAAGTAATAGCCACTAAATAAATAGTGGCATAAATGACAAAAGCTGCAGGTGCACCTTTTGCAGAAGGGTCTAGTCGGTAGACTCACACTCTAAGTGCATGGCATGTTTTACTGCCATTTTTGGGCAATGGAAAGCCTACTTGAGTGTTTGTATGTGATGGTGGGGTTGGAGTGGGGATGGGTGGGGAGAATACTCCAGTGGGGCTGGCCTGGCAAGGTCTTACTGTGGCATGGAATGTTGTACTCGCATTAAGGTCAAAGGCAACATGAGTGATCTTACATTGGGAGCGCATGTTTCCTTATTTTGACTTGGGTCGTTATTATTTTACTGGTGTTTAAGGTCAAAGGCAACATACATATTCTTACATGGGGGAATATAACATTATGCGTGCAACATAAATGTTCTTATATGGGGGGATTTGTGTGATGATATGCTATTTATATAGCGCTTTCGCCAAAGCGATGTTCAGAGAACATATTTGCATCAAATGTATCACCCAGCCGAAGTTTGCACTCGTTTAATGAGCTTTATTTATATTGCATTTATTGGCCTCGCCCAAACCCATACGTATCACGGCGGTGGTACAACTTGGTGAGCAGGGAAAACAGTACAGTACAGAGTAAGAGAGGTAACAAGTTGCAAAAGCAATATAATAGTACGAGGTCCATAGAGGAGGGTAGAGATCACGGAGGTCACATTGAAGTATGAAAGACAGAGTTGGTCTTGCCAGGATTTGAACCTGCGAATCACACTCGGATTACAAAAGCATGCGCTCCGCCCAGTGAGCTATTTTACCAGCTTGCCAGCAAGAGCATGTTTTCTTTCTGTGGCATTGCAGTTTATTACTGGTGTTAAGGCCAAAGGCAACATACGTATTCTAACATTGGGGTGGGGGCATTCGTGCTGCCTGCAAGGCTATATGTTTTTTTACTGTGGCATGACATTTTTTATTGCCGTTAGGGAGCAAATACAACATGATGAGTGTTATTATATGTGGAGTGGGGGATTTTTGTAGCCAGCAAGGATATATTTTCTTAATGTGGCATGGCTTTTTTTTCACTGGCATTAAGGCAAAGCCAACAGGAGTATGTTCTTACATGGGGATACTGGCACGTATTGGGAGAGCTAGCATAAACATGCTTTGTTATAGTATCGTTACTGGCATTATGGACAAAGGAAACATGATTATTGTCATATATGGAAATATTGCATATATAGGTGCACAAGAATGGACATGTGTGAGCACAATCAATATGAAAATGCTTTTTTACACTTGCAGAGTACTGGCATATGCAGACAAAGGCATTATGAAAATGTGTTTGAAAATGCTCCAGAGCATTGTTGGTGGCTTGGAATCTAACACACTTTTTATGTCTTACCCTACAAAATCGATTGTAAACTGGGTGGTTTTCACCTAATTTATCACAAAGTGTACTGTAAAATGCACTATATTTTAACGCATTATTTAAAACCTTTTCTCAAGGGGACAAACCCCCTTTGATTGGTTCGCCCTCCCTCACTACTCTGTCACTCTTATGAATTCTGCTGGGGGAAGAACAAGAGCCCTTCCTTCCACAGGCTCTTCTTAATGTGGGCCCTACTACATTAGCTCCAGGCCCCACTTGTTACAGAATAATGGCTACCCCTCTGATGAGTTGGGGTGAAAGATGGATCTAATGGGCCAAAGGAAGGCGTTATATCTACTCAGCCAACTGGGCTTACTAAGAGGATGTTAGGGCGAGGGGGGGTTCAGTAGCCCAATAGGTTTAATGTCCCGTCTCACTAACAGTTTTCAAAACTGCCATCCAGCCCCACCAAAATGTTGAGGCTGGATCCGCCCCTGTGTGGCACCCTGTGTGCCACCCCAAGATTTCCTGTGGCCTCATCAGGCCACCCCTATGAAAAATTTCTGGGGGCGCCACTGCTGGCCACCAAGGCAACTGCAGTGGTAGACATAAGCAGACACGACAAAGCTATGTGATACTGCAAGCAGGGATAAATGCATGCTAAACATAGGATGCAAAGTAAAAGTGCAATGTCAATGCAGGCTTCATTTTACAGCATACAATTGGTCCAACTGTTTATTCAATTGAATGCAGCAGTACCATGCACACAGCTGCAGTCAACTTGAAGCTGCAAACACCATGGTGCAGCATGCTGTGGACATGCATGTGAAAACACTAACACTGCATAATGTAATGTACTTGTTCACAACATAGGATCCCAAAAATGAGCATCAATGGATCCATGGTTGTGGCTGGTAACTGGAGCTGCACACCACAATTGGGGAACCCTAAGCAAGATAAGCCAAATGTGCCGTAAAACCATTACCCCACAAACATTGCAAGGGATGTGAAGTGTCACTCAGTACACATGGTCAAAGGGCAATGAGACACACACCAGCACAATCATCAACACCTGTCACAGCCACGAACAGCCGGCACTGCTACAAACTCCCAACCACCCACCAAAAAGCATAGTTAGAACTCCTGAAATTTTGAATATGAAACCAGTGGGCCCACTAATCTATAGAAACAACACCATGCCCATACATATCATCCAAACCACACCCTGTGAAACATGCACCCATGAAGTAGGTGCCCCACAAGACAAGTTTTTTCAAAGTGATCACACACCATGCAATACTCCCAGCCAAGCACCACACAAGTGCCTGCTAATGTCCTTCACTTACCTGCACAGGGTACCCACTTGCCTTGCATATGATGCAACCCATCGGGAGACGCAGCCCATAAATGCAATGACATGCATAGTAACAACAGAAAAAACATTGAATGGATCATGAGAATATGCAGAGCGCACCCACTACAGAACCAACACAGGGTGCAAGCGGGTGACAGGACATAGATTGTGATCTGCCCATGAGTGCAGTTTAGCACAACAGAGCGAGGGAGAGAGAGTGACAGTGAGAGGGAATGCCAAGTTAAACACACATCAAGGAGTACACTGCCTGGATTGTAGATGGCCAATGACATGCACTAAACCACAGAATGTGCGGGAATAGATGAGTTGAACAGTGGAGGTAACACAGTGTCATAGTACAACTTAAATAAAACATCCTGGCATGGTAGCATGCAAAGCACATATAAGTAAAATTACACATGCAGCAAACATGGGGAACAATGATGCATGTTCAACATGCAAGATATTGTACATGCTTACCCGCTGACTGTGCCAGCATGGTGTGAATCCTGCATCACCTTTACCTGGAACTGTGTCGCCGAATAAGTGACAGGAAGGCCAGTGCCTGGTGCAGGGCATGGAGAGCATGGATGACAGCAGTCACCGCCACATCACGGATTACTGAAACAACATGAGAGAAAAAATTACAACAGGCATAGTGAAGTAACAGATAAACTAAAGGGAGATTCCCTACTCTGTCTGGGACTGGGAAAGATAACAAGTAAATAAAGGTGTGTGTCCCAACAGGAAAAGGATTTAATGTATACCAGTCAAACCAATTAACTGCATCCTGTCTCTCTATGTAAGCAAACCCCTTCAAACACTCTCCTAAGTAGGTGTGTGGTATGAATTCTAGTCTCAATTGCTAGAACATGAACCTTTGTCAACCATATATGCCGACGAGGGTCCGTCTCATGTGTTGATCAATCACACACTCTATGTTTCAAAAAGAACGGTACATTGATTTGTATGAAGTACTATATTTAGAAACACCTACAGCTTGATTATCTAGAAAAAATCTATATCAGAATTTATTATAAACAATTCAACAAATACACAAACAAAACAGTTTTTTGTGAAGGAATAATATTCCCAAGTTGTTACTTCAACATAGACTCAACGTGCTAAAACAAAAACCAAAACAAAAGCATTTTAAGATATTAGCATGAAATAGTTTTACATGCATACATTAATTTAATACAGTTGAGTTGCTGTTTAGTCATTCATAACAGGTCTGTATCTGAAAATACAAGCAATACATCCCAATGGCTACATTTATTGCCAGGTGGTATGAATTATTCAGACTCAAGAAAAGAAATGTTAAAGATTATGCTTGATAATCAATAAATCTACTCGGGGTGTACGTGGAGTGGCTACATAGAGCACAGCCATCTGCCACCCGCTTGGTTGAGTATTACAAGAATAGGTGTGCCCTATGTTTCGGCGTTGAATGGTGTATATAACGCCTCCCTCAGGACCAGAGTCAGATGTTAAAAAAAGGTGACCCCTGAGGAATAAATTAAAATAAAAGACACTGAGTATGTGTGATGAAAAAAGATGAAAACAGGGACAACTAGCTACTGTATAGAACCTCAAGCAGATTACACAGTCTATACTAAAGCCAGTGCTCCCCGGTTGATAATAATGGTGTAAAATCTAATCAACCTCAATGTGAGAGGGTGCTGTAGTATATAAGTAGATATAATGTACACTAGAAACCAGTAAACACTAGGACAAAGGCAGTCCAAAGAATGAATGATAAAAATTAATCGAAGAGATAAAGAGAGGGCTGCATGCAACCGTGGGGTATGGCTACATTATCAAGAGTTAGGTGATCTGAATTCCTAAAATAAACTTGGAAAAGTTTACAGAGTGATGACTCATGCGGGTTATGTGATTACCAAAATAGAAATGAAAAATGAAAGTAACCACAGATAAAACATAAAAATGAATATAAATTGATGGTTAACTCAGGGCTCCTAAACCTGCCGGGCCAAAGAGGAAAACACATCAGGTTTTAATCACAAATTCGTTGGCCCTAACTCTCAGATCAATGAGAGAAGGAAATGGAGCCGTAGCTCCTTGATGTGGAGGAGAACTAGGGGTCCCAGTGTCCTGTTAGGAGACAAGTCAATATAAAGACTAGAAACTAGGAGCTCTGAATGTAGCAGTCCTAGTGTCTACAAACGTACACACTGAGTAGCAAAACCAGATAAATTATTTCTCCCCTCATTTACCTGTACCACGTTGCTCATTCCTCACGGCATGGTAGAGCGGGGTGTGCTGAAGAATCGTGCTGCAGGCATTCACTGCAGTTGAATCGCGTTAACGTGTTAATAGTGAAGTAACATTCACACAGCACACATGTGTGAGGATACACTGAACTCATAGTTACCTGCACATGCCATCCTGTGCACCACCATGCAAACATGCAAGTTGACCTCACTATGCATGCCTGCATGTCCACCACTACAAACGTCATGGCCTTGAGAGGGCAACTGCACAACTCAGGGTAAAAATATCAAATAAAAAAATAAAACGTGGAAAAGGCAACTCAAAAATAATATGCCAACATCCAGCCCTGGGATCCACAAAAGTATCAATAAATATAAACAAAAATCAAAAATGTCCATCATGGACCGGGGGAGATGTCCACCCAGGAGGGGGAGGGTCAGGGTGCATGTCAATGTCCACCCATGGGTGGACGTCACCAAAAAATGTAAACAAATAATTAAATAAATCCCTAAATGGGCTCACGGACCGCATGGCTACGGTGGACCGCAAGGCATGTCTGTGCTGGCACCCCCATCCCGTGTTGAATCTAAAGGTGAAAGTGGTGCTGGAGGCTCACCACGCAGTGCTCTGGTCTGGTTGTCAGTGGCAGCTGCCACGTGTGACACTGATGAATGCACCAGCAGACTGAGGGCTTGAAGGCCACTATGCACAACCTCGTGGGTTGCACGAAGACATTGGCCCTCATTCCGACTCAGGCGTTAAGGGGTTTACGGCGCCGTAAACGGTGCCGACCCTTAACGCCTGATTACAAGGTTCCCTTTGCGGGATGGCTTTTAACGGCTGCTTTTTGCAGCCGTTAAAAGCCATGCCACAAAGGGACCTTGGCGATAATTACGGCACCGTAATTTACGGTGCCGTAATTATCGCCTTTCCCCATTCCCATTATGCCCTATGGGGCAAAAATGGGAATGGGGAAGGGGCCATTGGTGAATGGGGAATTACCGCCCCACTCACCTTGGAATGGGGCGGTAATTCCGCCATCCACCATGGCGGAATTGCAACCTTAGCGGCATGGACCATGGTGCTAATAGCACCATGGTCCTCCACCAAGGTTGTAATGAGGGCAATTGTCTGTCTCGATGATAACATCTCCAGGTAGAAAAGTCTTCTGCTGGTTGCCTCTTCCTCGTGAAGTGCAGCTCTGTGGGCAAACAACTCATGCCTCAGGGCTTCCCTGTGTGCCTAACCCTCTACAAGCAGGGATGCCTGCAGACAAAGCAGATCCGCCCGTCGGCCCATGATGTTGGCCTCCATGTGCAGCCTGTGGGAGTGGCATGTGGACCGCATGACCTGAAGCTGTTGTTCCACCTGTGTTGCTGGGGGGATCATGGAAGTGGCCACCCTATCCATGCCCTCAGTCAAATTCTCATAGGCCGCACCGTGTCAGTGTGTGGAACGCAATATCTGCTGCTCCCACTTTGTCTGCCCAGTCTGCACATGTCCCTGACGTGTGCGGGGCCCATGCCTGCCTTATCCAAGGGAGCATGGCCCTTGCTGTGATCCCCCTGTTCTTGGCTTCAGGGCTGCAACACTCCCTTGGACATCTGTACCAGGACCAGAAACCAATATATGACAGTGTTGCCTTGCAGCCGTAACCACCACAGATGGGGGTGCCACCACTGACTGGCCTTGTGAAGGCACCTGACCCTCTGTAAACTCACAGACCCCAACTGCTCCACCTATTGGTGTACTCACCTCAGCCATCATTGAGGACTGCACATCCGGTACACCATCAGAGCCAGTTGAACCCAAATAGTCAGAAGTGTCTGCAGCACGGCTCAGGATGGTTCATAGCACCAGTGGGTTTTCACGGCCTGCCACGCCGCATCCTCCGCTGGTGGTATGAAGCACCACAGACGCTTCTTCATCCTCTTCCTCCTCCTCTGCATCTGGTGCCTCCTCACCTGTACATGGACAGATAAAGAAACGCAGAGTCATGTGCAACATGTCTACAGTAAACATGTATATCACATTGCTGTCATGCAACTAAATGCAGGGCATGTCACCAAAAGAGATACAGCATGCACACACTATGGACAACAAGCTATCTGAGCATGGCATATGCAGACTGGCAACAGCATTTCCTCTTCAGGGCCATGCTGCCAGTGGACACATTGCCAAGCAACAGGGTCGTTAAGAAGCACATGATGGCCCATGGCACCGCAAACCGTTGACGAATACCAATGAAATGGGCATGAAACACGTGGCTCTGTGACGTGCAATTCTATTACATGGCACTAAACAGGCAAACATATCCACATCCATGTCCTTATCAATCACCTGCCAGAACAGTGTTGTCTTGGTAAAGGGACTGTACACAATGGGAACATGCCGTAAGTCTTGGAAAAAGGAAACAGTGCCAGTTGATGTATGGCTGTAAGAGTACCACCTAGGCAGGGTACGTGAAGTCGAGAGAGTAAGTCAATGGAGTTGTAGATAGGAACAAGGTACAGTGACCCACAAGTAGGAGAGGGGCATGGACCCATGGAGTATGGGCTGAGATGGGAGGGTAACAGGGAGCAGGCCTCACAACTATTTGCCTTAGACGTCATTGCCATTGGGGCAATAGGGATGTGCACAGTCGAGACATATGCACACTCACTCGGCACACCATAAGGTGTGTTGGTAGTCATCTTGTTTTCATCCAAAATGTTTGAGAAAAAAATACTGAATGCATGATTTGGTCGAATTTCGGCCGTTCGAAAAATCTGAAAGGCCGAAAAATTTGACTAGATCACGCATTTGGTGCAGGGGGCTCTGGGGGTTTCCCCTGCATCCATGCTCACTATATTGTGAGCGGGGGTTGCGGGGGTGTCCCACGCAGCCATCCCAAACAAAAATAATGGAAAAGGGTTGCAGGTGCTGCGGGGGTGTCCCCTGAACCCTTGCTCACTATATTATGAGCGGGGGTTGTGGGGGAACCCCCGCTGCTGCCCCAAAAAAAGAAGAAGGAAAGGACCCTGCAGCACCAGTTCCTGATCAGTAAAAGGGAACAGACGTCGCAGGGACACAGCAAGTCGGAATGCAAGGTCATTAGGGGTTGGGGGGTGGGAGGATGGTAGGGGTTTGGGTGGTGGTGTTGGTAGGGGTGTGTGCTGAGTCAGTAATTTTCCTGGGAGAAAAGTCCAAAGATTATTTAAAGAAAAAACACTCTTCGGTCTTTTCTCCCTTGAAAATTTCTAATTATGTCTTTCAACCCTAATCCGTAATCTTGAATGTTCTCTGTAGCATGGAAGCACATACGTACATGTGTGATAAGAGATTCTATACCTTTCAGGTCATGACGTGTAAATACTATTTTAGACACATGCACATGTCTAGCAGAGCAGAATCTCTGACATCAAGGATGCAGCAAACAACTGTGCACGTTGTGCTATCATGTTGCAGATGCTGGAGGTGTATGCTAGTCGGGATGAGTACTGTCACACGTACATTTTCAACTGATGTACAACACATGGTTTGTATCCACTCTTGTGTACACTGGACAAGAGTCAGTACACCACATGACATAGTTCACCCAGGTCAGTCATTCCAATGCAGCCGGTTGTACACCACGATCATCCATCTTGGTGATGCTTTACTTCACATACTCAGGATGCACAATGTTGGGCACTCACTGGACGTGTCCTCATAATTTTCTAGGCCTCCCACACCTTGCACCTGCTCAAGTAGAATGAATTGGCTCATAGCCTCTTCATGCTCATCCTGCTCCTCCTCCTCCTCTGGTGACCCCCCTCCAGTTGCCAAAGCAGACGCAAGGTTGGCACGCAGCTTGGTGCGACAGGTGAAATCATACCAGCGCTTCACTACCTGTGCAGCAGTGCGCTTCCCAAACCCCCAGGTATTGATCTCATCTGTGACCTGCTGCCAATGCACCATATGCTGAGCTGGTGTATGTGAGATCCCATGATGCTGGCACATGTCACAGTGGTGAATGGTCACGTGGTCCATGAGGATCTTGAGTCCTTCATCATGGAAGTTCTTCTTCCTCAATGTGCCAGTGTTGTGTGCTGTGTCATGGGGTTGAGCCTGTTCCTGCTGTGCAGGCTTTGCCTTCTTGCTACAAGGTGTTGGTGCCACCACTGTGTGGCTGCGGCCACTCTGGGGTCCAGATGCCGGACCACAAGTGGCTGGGGCATGTCATTACCCCCTGGAGCTGGGACAGCTGTTTCCACAGCACGTCCCTTATCCTTTCAGGCTGGGACAGCTGCTTGCTTCCACAGCATGTCCTAGAACCACTGGGACTGGGACAGCTGCTTCCACAGCACATCCCGGAACCCCTGGAACTGGGACAGCTGCCTCCAGAGCACGTCCCGGAACTCCTGGGGCTGGGACAGCTGCTTCCACAGCACGTTCCTGACGCCAGCCCTATCTGCCCCCTTTCCCTTTTGGGGCCTTTCCACTCATGTTCCAGGTGTAACGGAAATATAGAAGGCACATCAAGTAATTGTCCTGGGCAATTTGAGTGAGGGGGCAGTGTACGTAATGGAAGACATGGTTCAGTGCTCCAGCGAGGCTTAATTGTACCCCAGTTGTGAAAAATATGGTATGCATATGTGATGCTGGAAATGCATTGGAGGGACAGGGACCCCATGTCCTTGTCCTGTACTGCCTTGTCATGTGTGTTCTGTATTGTTTTCTGCACAGGAGTCCGTGTGCGACTCCTTGCAGTTCAGCTCTTCCTCTTTTTGTTTGTGGTGAACAGAGACCCTTAGGATACTCCTAAGGCACCCATGGTGGGGGTACAACCCTATACCCTTAGTGCATGTTTTTGGGCACCTGTGTGTGGCCCACAAAGCAAGGGATGGGCTGGTGGCAGCTCCATGCTGAATTTGACAGGTGCTCTGCGTTTCCTCCATTTTGCGATACCCAGGGAATCAGTCAATTCCTGATAGATGGCAAGATGGCCGCTGTCGCCTTTTGTTTTCTATTATCTGTTACCGTGTTTTCCCAAAGTACTGGGAAGCCCTGACTGGATGTTGGGTGGAAAAACCATATATGGTATTGTGGGGAAGTCCAGGCCAGACTGGCTGGAGCTTTCCTGGTGACTGTATGTTGTGGGTACACCCTTGGGGTGGGACCTGGGTGAATGGAGTGGGTGACCAATATTCATTCCATGTTATGGCTGTCTGGTTTCTGTGTGTGTGCCACAATGAATGAGACAGCCCTGCTGCTTGAAACTGACATGAATGCAGTGTGGTGTGCTGAAAGGCTGAGTGATTGCCCCAATCCACATATCTTGTTATGGGTGTGTGGGTGGAAGTGAATGGAATGAATGCCCTTCTGTCTCACTGGAAAACTGAGCTTGGCTCAGCACTGTGAATGAGGGACGGATGTGAATATTTGGGACCCACTCACTTCCCAATGTGTTCAGAAGTTAAGATGAAACTTGAAGCTGCTTATCCTTGAGGCCCAGCTGGAAGAAGAAGGTTGGCTGATGCTTTCCATCGACGAAATCTAAAAGCTGTTGAGTCTGTCGAGGACTTATCCAAGAGAGGACCTGGCTAGGAGACCTCTCCCCGAGCTACGAGGGACCATCGTGCAGAATCTGATCTTCATGGAGGGACACTGATAGCCAGTCCCGAAAGGCTGTCAACCGGAGACGGGGTCTGCCGAGAAATCTTGAAGTAAAGCACCAGGACATCGAGGTGATCAAATTCCATCGACCCGGGTTCAGACGATTTCTGTAACAGCTGGAAGCTCATCGAGTCATGTTGGCCAGAAGCGGGGACATTGAACATTGAACAAAGGGCTCCCTTGCCATCACCGTCGACTGCTTTGTCCCGCTGGAGAAAGTGGAGGTTGTCGATGACGAGGAAAGACCGCTGGTGGGCTTCCCACCAGCTGGAAGTCCGCAAAGACGCTGACAAGTGAAGATCCGAAATCTAGTCGTGGTGGAGTACTAATCGTCGATGATGCCGCTGACGCCCGCTGCTGGGCCTACATTATTCACTGAGTCTTTCTTTGTGGCATTGTACTCTTTGCATCAAGGTGCACCGCACGACCTCATCTTTGCAGGAAATCCACGATCGTTTGTCGACAAGCACCGTGTAGGTTGAAGCTGCAGTCTCGACGCAAGTGTTCAAAATCAAATCAAAATGCCCTGTGGCTCCTGCTTTAAAGGGAGTCCACTCTTGAGGGATCTGTCAATGGACCGTCGAAGAAACTCTTATAACTCTGGTAAATTGGGTAGTTGAACATTTTGACCAGGGAACAAGCCTATTTAAACATTAATGGACTGGGCTTGTAAATACTCTTTATTACAGGTTGCCCAGGTGGGGTTCCTCACTCATAATTGTGTCTTAGTAGCTAGAGAACCATTCTGCCATTGTTTTATCTAATGTGCATTCCTTCCTATGATCTATGCTGATACACATTGTTATATGATTTGTATGCCATTACAACTGTCAACAGTTGATGCATTTTAAAGGAGTCAATAGCTAAGTGTGGCACCACATAGACATTGTAGATATTTCCATATTAGAATTGCCAGCGTACAAAGTGTGTTATTAATTAATGTATACATCTCAAACCTTATTTAAATAAAGAATTGTGTTAGCACATAACATAGCGTGTGGACATTCCTTTGTGGGGGACTGGGGACTACATTGTACTTAAGAACCAGCCCCCATCACCTCCTGAGAGCTTAAGCCTTGGTTGCTCATCCATTGCTGCCCTATAGAGAACATTGGCTGTGGTGCTCTGCGCTTCTACTCTCCCATATAGAGGGGAGGAGTACAGATACCACCCTCCAGTCTTTACAGCATAACCCCCAGGCACCCCAAAATAAAAATAAATGCATACGCAATACCAGTTTAGCTTCTGAAAAAAGAAAAAAGTGGTACACGATACGCAGTGGCACCCAGCTACACAGAAAATGTGTGCGCGAACCCCGGAAAGCTACCATAAAGGTAAGAATAGTTATAAGCAATACACAGGGGCATCACAAAAATCAAAAGTAGATGCACGTATTCGCAGAGGCAAATCCCCCACCAAAATAAGAAGTTTGTATGGTTCCTGTAGTGAACGGATTGCATGGCACCCCAAAATACGCAGTACTCCACTCGTCCATCACCTTCCCATCACACGTACATTCAGAGTTGCTACTAATGTATCCCCACATATGGCGTGTTGAATGCCTGCGTGCATCACGTGTCACGTAAGTTATGTGCTGAGGTCCTTTCCTCGGATTTCATGTGTACATGCTTTTCTCATTTTTTAAGTGCAAAGTCCCTTCACTCTGTTTCCGGCTGCCTACATTTCGAGACACGGAACACCCGGACCTGGTAGTGTGAGACACGGAACACCCACGCTCCTGCCTATGTGCCATTTTACCTGCCTCCTACTGGTCTGTGCTGCCTCCAACATTTCCATCTGCTGCTGCCTGTACAGTGTGTGTGCCTGCTGCCCACCTGAACTTTGATTGGAGTGCTTGCTGTCCAGCCATTGCCTATGCTCCTGTCTTTGGCCCTGTGACAACCTCAGCTGCTTCATTGGACTCCCACCATGCCATTCCACCACCACCCATCCACAGCCCAGCTCCAGTACCACCTTGCCCACCCACACCTGCCTCGGGGGTTGCCATGTCAGCACCATCATCCTCTGAACAGCGTGTCAACCCCATGGCAGCGAGGCAGAGGACCGTCAACTTCACCACCAGGGAAGTTGACATCCTGGTAGAGAAGGTCCTGGAGCATTATGATGCCCTCTTCCTCCCTGTGATGCAACTCGGCAAAGACGGACGTCAGCAGATCAGGGATGGGATCACGAATACCATCAACATGGAGGGAATGGCACTCTGCACCTTCAAGACCATGCAAAAGCACTGAGAGGACCTGAAATCCACGACCCACGTCGAGGCCCTGGCTACATCCAGGCCGGTGCCACTGCAGAGGGGCACAGTGCGCGCAGGTGCCGAATGTCAGCTAACAACGTGTGGGTCCTGGAGAATTTCTACTAAGCACTGCTCTCCCAGGTCTGTTAGTTACATCAATGTCTGGACTCGACTGGTGAGTAGTGATGTGGTGCAATGCTCTACAGTGCGTGTGTGCATGTACCAGCACGTTGGCAGTGACCCCCTGAGGCTTGCAGCAACTACATTTCTGAGATGGATGTTTGTGTGCATGCCCCAGACATTGCTCTTCATGTGTGCATTCAGACCTGTATGTATTTTAAAAGTGCCATCACTTGCATTGTGTGTTGTAGTGCTGGCTTGCGGCCCATGCACATGCAATGTTACTTGTGTCTGAGACGTGCCAGGGTGACAAGTGTGCCATTTGAGTTAGTGTTGTCTGTGTCATGCACATGCATGCTTCTCAACTGTATGTGCCAAAAAAATGGGAATGTGTGACTGGGCATCACTTATGCCTGGATGCAACACGTGCATTTGAATGTCTGGCTTAGTCACTTAGAGGCATTGCAGTTCACTGGATCCTGATGTTATTGGTCATCGCACTGCTTGTGACCTCTCAGTTGATGTGTGGCATGATATGTGTATGTGCTTATTGATATGGCATGCTCAAATGTGCATGTGCAAATTATGCACATGTGTAGGGCATACACAATTGATTGGTTGTGATAGTGGGAGGTAGTTTGATGTGATTATGTGAAGTGATAGCCAGGCAGGTGTCTGCATGAATTGGGATTGCATTGTCATGTTTGTGGGTGTTGAGGTTGATGGTTGTTCCCTTGACAAGTCATGTTCATGTGAATGTTGGTGATGCCATGCCGTATTTGGTGCAGTAAACTGATGGTTCTGTTCTGGTTCTCTTTTTTGACAATTACATCTGATGAAGAGGGTGGAAGCAGTGCTGTGGAGCATGGCTGCAGGATGCCTCCACCAGGCAGAGGTGCAGCCCCAGGCCATGCCCCCATGACAGCTCATCTTCAGGGAGCGATGTGGCTGTTGCAGCGCTGGTGACATTGGACAGGGCTGCTCGGTCCAAGAAGGTGAAGGTGGGAGGGGACTCCTCAGAAATGGTGGGGTCAGGTGATGCCACACAGGTGCCATCTATGGCGGAAGATGCCCCACAGTCATCCAGGTTGAGGGAGGGGGAGGTGGTGGAGGTGGCCATTGCAGCCCACCCCATGGGGTCAGGTGGGGGTGTTGAGGTGGGCATGCCTACCACAGTCCTGCCCCAGTGGTATGAGGCTGTGCAGGCCACCGTGGAGGTGCTTGTGTAAATTCCAGTCCCTGGGCCATCGGATGCAGCACTGTGTGCCTGCCAGGGGGCCTCCACGCAGACCCACCACCCGGTGTTGGCTGATGTGTCTCCCAGACCAACAACCCCTTACTATCTGGTGTGGCCATCCAGGATTATGTGCTACCCCTGCTGGCCAGGTTGATGAGGTGGAAAGGTGTTGTTCGTGATGATGGGCAGGCTACTAGTAGTCTGCTTGCCCATCATCACAGTGAGCTATACCACCTCGTCGGCTGGCTTGCAGCATGCCTGTTCTATGGTGTCCTCCATGGGATGTTCACTGCTGCGACCACCTCCTCATCTTCCTCCTCTGTGCATCAGTCATCCTTCAGGGTGTCCTCTGGCCCAGACACCAGCAGGGCCCCCTGTGCACCAGTCCCACCCACAATGCCCAGTCTGGTGGAGACCACATCCCAGCCCAAGTTGGGAGTCCAAGGCTCATCAGCTGAGGTGGTCATTGTGCCTACCCAGGCACCGACAGGTTCACTGGCAATGGAGGGAAAGCAGGCACCCATGAGCAGTGCAGGTGCCATGCGCCCCCTGTATCATAATCAACTCGGAGGGCGTACCCACATAGCGGAGTCCGGGCACTGTGGCAGCAGCTGGCAATGAGCAGGAGGCTATTTGTTGCAGGGCAGACCACCGAAAAGAGGCAGGTGAGAAGTGTGAGGCAGGAGGCAAACATGGACCTAAGGCACAGGATGTCTTCCGTGTTCCGAGGATAAGAAGAGCAGATTGGGGCAGAGAGGCAGCGGGCTAGTGATGTCCAGGGCTGAGATTGCGCTGCGTCGGGCAAGGAGGTGGGCTGCAATCCTGGAGGTCACTTGCAGGGACGCCCGAGTGATAGAGACACAAATTCTGGTTATCCTGCAAGCCCTCCAGGCAACAATGGAGGCCCGCCTGAGGGGGGTGGACGTGGCGCTGGACTCAGCCCTGGTGGAAAGGTTCAGTGAGATTGGAGAGGAGGACTAGCCTGCTTCCTTTGTACATAGTTATTTAGGTGTAGGCTTCTTGTTTCTATTTATTATATCCCCAGAATTTGCAGACTTTCCTTCCCAGTTTTTATTGTAAATAGTTATTTAGTCAAAGGATATTAGTTTTATTTTATATTTCCCTTTGACTGCTTTGAGCTTGATTCCCAGTTTATTTTTGTACATATTTAAATCCAATAAATGTTTCTGTTTGTTACATTCAACGCTTCATGCAGTTCATTTGTGTGTCTTCCTCTTTGATAGTTCTATTTTCAGCCAGTGCACGTATTCATTGCAAGTCTGTGTCTTGTAGCGTGCATGCCTGTGTGTTCTTGTTGCTGGGATGGTTGCGTATGGAAGGATACACATGTGCCTGACATTGTAAGCGATATTCAATCAACACTACAGCTAAGTCAATGCCTAGTCTGGGATGCTGAGGAAAACCATTATTAATGTATTTTTATGTCTAGTTCAGTACTCTGGATGACCACCCTTGTATAACACCCCCCTCTTAGAATCCCCCTGACCCCACTGAGCCAAGAAGTAGGTTTGTTTTGCAAATTAAAAGGTTTATTTGAGAATTTAAACAATATATATATATATATCACACTTTATAATAAATTAATATCTGATAGTACACGTAGACATATAATGTTGATCAACAATGGGTAATCTGGCACTAGCACACTTCTTTACAATCAATGAGGAGTTAGTATAGGATGGATAAAGTAGCAAGAATACTTTTATGGTTTCAAGGGAAAAGCAATGAGGAATAAAATGCAGTACAGAAATACTTGATATGATTTTAGCAAAAGATAAGATAATCACTTTTTCTCTGGCAATTCACCCCCCTCCCCTATGCAATGTAAGAAATGGAAGGAGATGGAAAGAGGAGCACACAGTTCTCAGGAATGCAATCAAATACAATATGAAATTCAGTTCCCCCCCAGCAAGCTTAGAGGAAACAGGTAGGAGTTTGAAACACAGGCCCAAAATGCTTTGAAATGTGATGGCAATGGATGGGAAAATGTGCCAACTGATTTTAATTCCCTCTAGAGATTCAGGGTGAGTGGGAGATGCGTGTTGGTATTAGTTTAGGCTCACTTTAGCAATGCTCTAGGAGTTATTACCAAGTTGCAACGGATTTTAAATAAGAAAGAATGAAGCTGCTATTTTGACAAGTGGAGAAATTGAGCCAAAATCGCAAATCGCGGTAAATTTCGCAAGTGCGTAAATCATGGTTGCGGAAAAAGTATAAGGAGTAGGAAGTCGGTTCTAGGCTTGTTGGAAAGCTTAGATTCCAAATCTCGTTCCTAGCCCAAATGGTTCCAGAGATACGGACGATTTAATAAAGGTAGATTTTCGGATTTAAAGTAAAACTCAAAATGGCAGGTGACAGCTTGCAGCTTCAGAATTGACAGGTGACAGTTGTGCAGCTTTACAAATGACAGATGACACGATTTCTATGGGGCTGTTCTACTTAGGTTAAAATAGTTTGGATTAGATTATTTTAACTAAGAGATTGGTTCTGCACAGTTCTGCTAGGTACTCACAATATAAATTTGAACTAGGCCTCGTCACGGATCTGGTCAACACGTCCGGCTGCGGTTCTGTCTGCTCAGCGGGTCAATCAGGATCCGGTTCTGCTCACAGCTATCTGGGTCAGCTCTACTCTGCTGGTCTAGCCTCTCTGGATTCTGGATGTAACACTGCTTTCTGGGTACTGCTACAGGTTCTTGCAAATATTCTAGGCAAAACTTCAAACAGCTCGCCCGGCTGTTGAATAGTTTGGTTAGTTTTGAGGCCTGCTGAAGAGGATTCAGCTGGTGAATTCAGCCCTTTCTGCTACAAATTCTGGAGTAAATTTCTGCTACAGGTTCTGGAGATTGATGGATTTGAAATCTGGATCTCTGGGTGTGAAGTCGTCGGTCAGCATGCTCCGCAGCAAATGGAATTGAATCTCTCTACCTGTCCCAGCAGTCTCTTTTTATGTGTTTTGGAAAGTGGGTGTGTGCGTTGGTCATAACTAAACCCGCCCCTCTCACTTATCATTGGCCAATTCCTCATCTCTCCCTTGATTGGGGGAAGGAAAGGTGAGTCAGAGTGATGCTGTATGTTTTATGGTCAGAGGAACCTCCCCTTGTCAGATTGCACACAAATCTATTTCTGACCCAAATACATATTTATCTATGTACCATTTTTCTAATATTATAGTTCCAGTTAACATATTTTCTGTAGCACCAAACCATCCGATCCCTGTCTTTGTACGATGTTGTGTCCACTGATGACAGAGTTCTCCCCTTTTCATCCAGATAACGACCTCTAAACCTTTCCAGATTTTACACAAATGTGCACCAGGGATATGGGTTACAGATGATAAAGTGTCAGATTTTTAACATGCATACATTTGGAGTAAGACCCTATTTTCCGCTAGCAACCCCCCAGAATACACCACAGGGTCCTAACGCCTCTTAAAATGTTCACAGAAAAATCACAAAAATAATGATATTACTTATATAATTCTGACAAGTCCGCACTATGAATTATCTATCTTTTTAAAATTATGCTCTGGTCAAAAAGGGGTGTGTCTTCCCACATCACAGGGTGGAATAACTGGTTTATCCACTTCCCCCAAGCCAGCTTGTTCACAGAGGCACAGCTGCCCCCCATTTTCTCCCAAGAGGAAGCTATTTTATGACGCCCCCAATATAACATTTGCCTGAGTCCAGGACAGGCCTTTGTTCAACTCGCTGTAGTCCCCAGCTGCTCCACCCCTAATCTAATCAGAAAGGTGACAACTCCTTTAGGCAAGCGGCAGCAGGATGCAGCTAGGCCTGGAAACAGTGGCTGTTGATCCAATTTCAACTCCTGTCGGGGGTAGTTGTCAGGCAGAATTCAGTTTCATTAAGCCAGGTTTCAGCTAAATGTCACTTTTTGTTCCCAGTTTTCTACATTCAAATCAAACTGACAATGTGTACCTATACATTAAATAATTACTTCCTTCAAGTCATTTCAGAATATAGTTTTACATTCTTCCACCTCTTAGCAAGTCTTTCCTTGGCCTTGTTTTGTTTCATTTGTTCAGTTTTACACAAAAGTCTGGTGGTTTTAAAACGCCGGATTTCTGATAGTGGTGAGTACTGGTAATGCAAGCATTTTTGGGATTAAGAAAATGAATTCACCACAGTTCTGAGTTGCTTTTTTGGCAATCAGCATTGCCATTCCCAACGGTTTCAGGCTACTGTGTGTGTAGCCCAATGGTGGTTTTAGGCAGTGCCCTCCTGTGCTCACAACATAGGCAAAAATGGGTGGCAGCCTATTCTTCATGTTTTTCCTGTGCACTCTCTGGGGAGTTCTGGCCATCATGATGTTTTCCATGCCAGTACTGCACAGTTTTATGGTAGGGCTTGGATGCATGGGTAAAAACATCCCACAAGCCCCCCTCTTGCGATGGCCATTCTGTCCTTTCGCTGATGGAACTCGCAAAATCTGGGATGTTCACCTCCTCTTCTTCCAATTCCATGGATGGCACAGTTCAGCATCTTTTCCTCTCTCCAGTCGATCAATCAGTTCTCCTTGCTGGTCCTGATGGGAGGATTGGGCGGTACCCCGGGCCCCTCGGGTCTCTGCTCCCGGTCCCCGGTCGTCCTCCTTGGTCAGTCTCCATGGTTTCATCTCTCCTAGGATGATAAAGCAAAGCGGCAATACCTATTCGTAGACATTTCTTCACCACTATTAATGGTGTGGCGAACATATACATTTTATGAATCAGAAGATATGAACATATACATTTTCTTTTTTAAATTAGGAGACAAGAACATATATATATACAAGGATCACAGAATTTTATATGCTATATGTGGAATATTTTAGGGTTGGAACTGAATTACTCTGGAGCGGCCCCCTCTGGGATTCCAGTGGATTCCTCCAGTTGTTGCAGAGTGTGCCTGGGATGGCAACACTTTAGCTGATTTATATGTACCCACTTGTCTTCCCCTTCCGCCAGACTGCCTTTGAGGATGCAGATCTTATAGGCAACAGGGGAGATCTTGTCTATAATTTCAAACGGTCCCTTCCATGTAGGGAAGAATGTTCGCTGTTTGGCCTGGTTCCTTTGGAAATTGTATAGATAGACCCGATCACCCACCTTATATTCCTTTCGGGTAGTTTTTAAATCATAGTGGGTCTTCATGCTCTCAGCTGATCTTTCTAGATTCCGCTGAGCATAGGCCAAAGCATGCTGAAGGTGTTTCCTTAAATTCTCCACATACTCATGAGTTGTGGAGCCATTTATCAACGTTTGCTCTTGGGTTCTGTAGAGCAAATGCTGGGGAAGCACCATCTTGCGTCCTGTCATCAACTCAAATGGTGACATTTTGGTTGCAGATGAAGGGGTAGATCTGATGGCCATTAGGACCAGAGGTAATCGGATATCCCAACTTGGCCCAGAATCTGCCACAAACTTTTTTAAGATGCTCACAATGGTTTGGTTATATCTCTCTACTGCTCCAGAAGAAGCTGGCCTGTAAGCAATGTGTAGCTTCCTTTTAACCCCCAGTATCTCCCACATCTTTGTCATTACTTCACTGGTGAAGTGGCTACCTCTGTTTGACTCAATCCTTTGAGGTAGACCAAAACGGGAAAAGATGTGGTTAATCATCAGGGCAGCTGCTGTTTCTGCCTTGCAGTTTGGGGCCGGGAGACATTCCACCCACTTGGTAAACAAGCATGTAACGGTCAACATGTACTTGTTTCCTCTAGACGAGCGAATCACAGGGCCTACAAAGTCGATTTGCAAATCTGACCATGGCAGTGTCATCCCCCTCTTTTGGAGAGGTGCACGGTGTGTGAGGGATGATGGCTGAAATTGTGCACACACAAGACACCCTTTCAAGTATTGGTCGAGGTCCTGCCCCATGTGTGGTCAGTATGCAACCTCTCTTAAGATTTCCAGTGTTGTGTGAAACCCCCTATGACCGGCGGTGGCCGCATCATGGGCGTGACTTAACATCAGGCTTCGGAATGAGGTCGGAACCACCCACTGATCATGGCCAGCTTTGGATTTCCTTACCAGCAAACCGTCTTGGATTCGGAACATCTTTGGACATTTCATCAACACTCTTAGGTCCTCTTTCCCAATGTAATCGGTATCCGTCAGGGGGAAGTTCTCAGGGTCCTCAAGGTGTTGGTAAAACTTGCCAATAATTGGATCCCCCTTCTGAGCTGTAATTAAATCAGCATCAAGGGTCTCCTTAATCCATTGTGCAGTTGAAAGATCATTGTGAGCATTTGTCTGGGACCTAGTGATAGCAGTGACCTGGTGGATTTCCCCCAACAGGGACTCTATTTCTATTAGATCCCCTTGGTTGGCCCCGGCTTTGGCCAGCTGATCAGCTAAGTCATTTCCAGTTTTGTCTGGTCCCTCTACTTTGGAATGACCCTTGAACTTTTTCCAATAGATGGTCATCCCATTCAAGGTGACCAGATCATCAATGTTTTGGATCAACTTCCCATGTTTCAAGGGTTTGTTGTTAGCACATAACATGTCTCTGGTTCTCGAATTAACCAGGTGCTCCAAAAACCCGTTCCGTACATAATCCGAATCTGTGATTATGACCAGTTCTTGGAGCTGATTTTGGACAGCAGTGAGGATGGCCTGATGCACAGCCATCAATTCTGCCACCTGACTACTTCGGGGACCAATTTTGTATCCAGCGGAGGGTTCTGGGAACTCCTTCACCCATGCATTCCATACGCTAGCCATCAGTTCTTTCTCCCCGTCGTTGTCAACATGGTAAGAGCATCCATCCACATAGACAGTGGGCATTCCCTCACACGTGTCTCTTTCAAAGACTATGTGTGGGGAATTAAGGTATGCCTCCATGTTGTCCTTGATTTTTAGACTTTCGTCCTCGAGACAGTTTTCTCTGGCACAATCATGCAAGTCAGCCAGACCTTGCGCGAGGGGACTCTTCTTGTTTTGGCCATATCTGACCTCCACAGGAAAGCCTTGCATTGACAGAATCCAGGAAGTAATTTGGGAATTACTCACATTTCCTGCCCGGATTCTGTCACTTTGGAGATATTGCAGAGGCTGGTGTGGAGTCTCCACTATGATGTGTTCCCCCTGGATAAACGGGCGGTAATTCTTCAATGCCCACACCGTTGCCATTAGTGCCTTCTCACAATCGTTGAATTTTTCCTCCACAGAGGATAAAGTTTTGCTCGCATAGGAGATTACTTTATTGACCTTGTCATGCTTTTGGTATAATACTGCCGTCAAGCACGTATTAGAGAACCCTGTCTCCAGGAAGAACTCCTTGTTTCTGACAGGGTAAGTTAGGCAAGGCGCTTGTGAGAGGCTTCTTTTGAGTTGTATTACTGCCTCGGTTTGTTCTGGACCCCATTCCCACTTCACCCCCCCCTTCAAGAGATGAATCAGGGGTCTAGTGATCTCTACGTAGCCTTCAATGAACTTTCTGCTGTAATTAGTCAGTCCAAGGAGGCTCCTTAGTTCCCGCACAGTTGTGGGGTCTTTCAGTTTCTGAAGTGCTTCCACTTTCTTTTCCTGGGGACAGAGACCCTGAGGAGTAATCTCATGCCCCAAGAAATTAACACTGGTTCTACACCACTGTGCTTTCTGGAAGGAAAGTTTTGCTCCGGCGGCCCTCAACTGCGTCAGAACATAACGGATCTCCGCTATGTGTTCTTCCACAGATGAACTTTTGATGAGGACATCATCTACATAAGCCAGGTTACCCCTCGCACCCAGGTCGGGCATGGCTTTATGTAAGAAAATGTTGAATTCATTGCCGGAGTTGAGGTATCCGAAGGGAGTCCGGGTCCATGTGTACTGCTGGCCCCCAAAGGTAAAAGCCAGTTTGTATTGGTCCTCCCTACTGACAGGCACGGGCCAATATCCATTGGTCAGGTCTATTGCTGTGAATACCTGTGACCCCTGGATCTGGGCCAGCCCTTGGTCAATGTAGGGCAGAGGCCATCGGGGAGTATGGACCCGTTTGTTGAGCTCCCTAAGGTCGGCGCAGAGTCTCCACCGGCCGTTTGGCTTCAATATTCCCAGAACCGGATTATTGAAAGTGCTGTGGACTGGACGGATTATTCCCCGGGACTCAAGGTTCTTAATTATTTCAGTAAGGGACTCCATGGATGCGAGAGGCAAGCGATATTGCTTCACAAACACTGGAGTCATTCCAGGGTCCGTGGTAATTGTTGTGGTGTGGATGTCAGTGCGACCACAGTCATATGAGTCTACCGCAAAGAGATCTTGGAAATCCAAGAAAACTTGTTTCAACTTTTGCTTCTGTTCCAGAGTCACACAGGCATCAGCTAGGTTGACTCTCTCTTCCACCATCTGCCTGAAGCCTGGAAAGACTTCTGGTTTGGCTATCTCAGCGGCCTCCTCCAGCTGGGTGGAGAAGTCCCTGGTCAGAGTGCTGATTTGGACTGGAGGCTTCAGGTGGGAAAGGCAGCCCTCATGGACCTGGAAAATCACCTCATCCCTCCTGAAGTCACAAGTCACATCTTCCTTACCATAAGGGCAAGAAGTGTACACCAGGAAGTTCCCCCCATTCCGGGTGAAAATCCTGTCTGGTGTTGTATTGTCCTCACTGTCACTGTCAAAACAGTCCTTGGGGATTGGTCCTAACAGTTAATTTCCTAAATCAATGGAGAAATGTCGGTCATCAACCGACATTCCAATAGTGGTGCCTGCGGCTAGAGTAATACTCTGTAAGTCGCTGTTATCCACCTCTATTGGAATGGTTTCATGTTCTATGTTGACTAATGGTGTTGGGTTTACCCCTAACTCTTGCTGTTGGAGAGAAGCATTTAGATGAATATAAGCATCAGGGTTTTGCAATTTGTGTCCTCTTTTAACTTTCACTTCCAGGGAGAATTGTCGAGTCCTTTCTGGGATGGTGACTTCCTCATTGCGCTGAATTTCAACTGCATAAGGTAGCAATTGAGCTGACCTAAATGCTTTTTCTGGATCATCAAAGCCCATGGGATTATCCGCTAATCGGGACCAAGCTTTGAAGTTTATTAGGTCCAAACTAATGGCAAAGCGATTGAGAATGTCACTGCCTAAGTAAAAGGCGGCAGTGACGCCTCGCACGACCCAACAATTAGGGACTATGCTCTTGTTGCCAATGGAGATTTTGAGCATACACCTGCTTGGCAGGAGATGTTTGGAATTAGGTGCTTCCAGGTCCATTTCCCATTTGTCTATCAGGTTGAATGTGGGAATGGCTGGATCTTTTGGGAGTTGACGAAACATGGCTTTGCTGATGAAGCTCTTACCGTTGTTCACACACACTCGAGCGAGAACAGAGTCCTTCCATCATTTAACTGAACAGGGATGAACAACTGCTCTCCAATTTGCTGAATATCAGCCAGGCTCTGAGCTGATTTCACATCTTTCTGGACTATAGGAGTGGGAGTTTCTGATTGTGGAATAGTAAAGAATTTCAGGGTGTTTCCTTCCAGTGTGGAATACCACCTTAAACTGGAAGGAAGGTTGATTTTCAGAAATAGAGAGGACCCCCCATCACCAGTCTGTTGTCCTACTGCTATTACTGTCACATCTGGAGTTTGGTTGTTCTGGAAGTGAAATTCTACTTCGTCAGATTTTTGTTCAACCATGTGGCAGGTGACGTTTAAACTAACATGGTTGACACTCTGTTTTAATTTTATTGGTCGGCTAGTCTGGGTCCAGAGGACGTTGTTTACACAATCAATTAGGGGTGACAACCTTCTCAAGAGGTCATTCCCTAGTAAACAAGGGGTGCCCTCTTTAGTACCTACTATGACCGGGTGTTTCACCTTGTGGCGCCCAATTTTAATGTCCACGTCTGCAGTCCCCTCAACGGGAATTTCCTTCCCGTCAAAGTTCTGCAGTTGTCCAGGAAGAGAGGTGAGAGGAATTTGATAATTCTCCCCCCTTCCTGCATTTAGTTCCTCAAAGGCCCTTTTGGACAGAAGGGTAGCTTGGGATCCAGTGTCCACCAGTGCCAAAATTGTACCCTGCCCCTGTACTTGTACCTCGGCATAGTATCTTCCCTCCTTCTCCTCAAGGGGGCACAGATAATGCACATTTTTGGACAACTGGTGGGCTAACTTTCTGGTTTTGGACATTGCTAGCGAAGAGATTTGGGCAGAATTCTGTGGAGAGCCTTGGGAATCTGAAAGAAAAAGTTGGCAACTGGAGATCAGAGCCATTGTGGGTTCCCCTGGTTCCGGTTCTGGGCCGCCCCCCCCTTTTTGGAGGCAGTCATCAGGATGGGTTTGACCCTTGGGATTTTGGTATTGTCGGTTCTGGGATGAGATGATGGGCGGCGGTAGCTCAGTCTCCACATCTCCCCAGTCTGGATTGGAATCCCTTGGGACGCATTTTTCCTTGGGAGGAGTTCCCCCATCTCTGAAGGAGAAGATCCTTTTCCCAGGATGTTCTGAGGATCCCTCTCCCTCAAATTGGAAGACCTGTACCTCCTCCACAAAGTGGGTCTGTTTGGGTCCTTTGTTTCTCCTACCCCCCCCTGCTGCTTGGGAGGCAGGCTTTCAGGGGCAGGAGATTTTGTTTCCGGTTCCTGGTTTTCCAGGGGCTGTTTACAAGTTGGGAAGGAAGCTTCCTCCAAGGCTTTACACACCCCTTCCCCTTGTGCCTCCTCCCTGGGAACCGGTGGGTTATCGGGGTGCTGCCCCCGTCATTGTTCTGGAGCACCAGGTCCAGAGTTCGGGGCATTCTGCGGTGGCATGCTCATCTGAGGGTTCTGTTGAGCCCTCGGTATGTGACCCAGATCCCGTGCCATATTTTGGACCTGGCACTCAAGTTGTGAAACCCGCTCAGGCTGATACGGGGCTCTATTTTCTCCCCTGGTCTGATCCCGGGAAGGGTAGCTATCCCTTCTCTGGTAGTACCCCTGGTTGGGAAGATTTTGGTACCCCTCCACCCTTGGCCTCCCCTCTCCCGGATTAGGTTGTCTGGGCTCAGGGAATTGGGGAAAGAAGGATGGATGATTTTGGGGCTGGAAATTGGGTGGATACCTGGGGAAAAAGTTCTGCCCAGGATTTGGAGAATTTCTGCCCTCCTGTGGGAAGTTGGGAGGGAAGTTCCCTGGGTTAGGTGCTTGGCTGGATCCCCTCCCTTGGGCTGGAGGAGTCCACACATAACCCAGGATTGGTCGGTTTCCCTTGTAGCGGGGACTTACATAGTCAGGGGAGCGGGGGGCTACCTCCTCGACTCCCTGTCTGTGACTGGCCCGAAGGCCTTCTGGGCTGTGATTTATTTGGTGCAGGCAGGTTTTTAGGCCCCCCCATCTCCAAATCTAAAACGCGGGCAACCTTTACCTCTGCCACCTTGGCAGCAGCAGGGGTGCTGTTGGTTTTGGGGTTTTTCGACGCGTTATTTTTATTTTCGATGGGCTTCTGCACCTCATAGATCCGGGTAGCCTGTTCAATGACCCAGTCTAAAGATCTTTTCTCATGAAAATATCTCACGAGCTGGGTCATTATGTATTTGGGTAAGGCATGGAAAAACGTATTGATAAATTCTCTGCTATCCGTGCGCACCCTTCTGGTGGTCTGCGCAAAAGCACGCTTTAATTCTTGCACAAACTTTTGTGGGGCCTGATCCTCCCCACATTGCAAATTGTAGGCTGCCTTGCGAGCCTCTTGAGGATTTCTGTGCACAGAAAAATGTTTCAAGATGGCCACCGCATAGGTGGACCATCTTAAATGATTTTGGTTCTCCAGCCCCGCAAAGAAACTGGAGTATTCTGGGGAGAATGTCCATTTGACGTACTGGATGCAGCTACTGCTGTCCTTCAAATGGAAAGTCTCCATCATTTGCTCATAGAGCTCCAAGTGTTCCCAAACGGAATACTTGGCGTTCTTATGATAAGGAGTGATGACACTCCTGATTGCCTTTATTTGTTTCAATGGGTCCTTAAGCAAGGCCCTTTTTGCCTTATTGGCCTTTTTGGTTCGGGTAACCCTGGTCCATTCATCCTCTGACTCAGAAGCACTGCTCCCAGAGGTGCCCGTCTGATCTTCCAGGTTTTCCCGGATTCTGTGAGCCTGCGAATGGCTGGCAGAATGTGGGGACCTGGTCTCCTGTGTCCTGTGACGCTCAGAGGAGTCTTCAGATCCCTCCGTGCTACCAGGATTTGCTGGGTATCCCCCCCACTGACCTAACCGGGCAGAGGTTTTCAGGATGCCCTTAGTGGGCTTACTCTCCTGGGATTCCCCACTAAATTGCACTGTGCTTGGGTGCCCATGCCCGGATGCCCGCCCCTCCATTCCTGGGTGGTACTGGCCTATGAGCCCCATACTTTTAGCTGGATAGTGATCTGCCATCCCTGTGGCCCCGTGCTCATGTGCGCCAGGGAACATGGGGGTGGCAGAGTCCAGGGACTGGTAGAGGTAAAGGCCTCTGGCACTAGGGCTCCTGAGGTTATGCTCAGGAGTTTCTCTTTCCCAGCGAACCTCATCACTATCCGCCCCTGTTCCCTGTTGCAATGCAAGAGCCTGCGCTTTCAGTTCCTCAGTTAAGGCCTTACTAGACTCTATCAGTCACTCCTGCATTGCTACCTGTTGCTGGAGCCTATCATTGTGCTGACAAAGAGCCTCATTTTCTCTCTGTGCCTCCTGATTGGTCCGGGAGTACTGGGCCAGTCTCTGCTGCTGGAGTGTTACCTCCTCAGACCCATCCCTACTGGTCTGCTCCTTTCTTGCCAGAGCCTCCTCCACCCTCCTGGTGTGATCTAGCAAGTGATTTTCTTCAATTTTTCTTTTTAAGTGGCAGACTTCCTTGCCTAAGGTATCCCTTTCCTGACCAAGAGCCTGCATTTGTGATGCCAGGTCGTCCCTCTGCCTTTGAAAGGTACCAGCTTTCTGGCATTCTTCATCAAACTCTGCCTAAGTATCCAGGTCTTTCAAAATCAGTTTATTGCTCTCTGCCCTCTCCCTATCTAGGTGGCTTTGCAGGGTGACTACCTGCTCAGCACATGCCCTATTGAAGTCTAACTGTTGCTCCAGCTTTGTCTGGCTCTGCAGTAGGAAGTCCAAACCTTCTTGGTACTCCTTCTGCAAGGCCAGAAATCTGGTCTCCTGGTCAGCCTTTTCCTGTTGCAGCACATCCATATCCTCCTTTATTTTAGTGATGTGCTGTCTGCAGTCCTTTTCTGACTCCTGGCTCCTGAGCAGCCTCTGCTCAGAAGAGTCCAGATCAGATTGGGCCTTCTCTAACGCCATCTGTTGCCTATTTGCCAGATCTTGGCCTTCAGCACATTTGTCCTGCATGGCTCCCATATATAGATACAAATATGCTGCTATCCTAACCATCTTGTTGTGTTCATCTTTAACTTTAGGAGCCATGTATAATTCACTCAGGGCCACATGTAATGGACCCTGATCTCTCCATATGTCTGAGCCTGTTTCAGTGACCTGTTGCGCGATTGCCTGCAACCAGACCGTTTGGTCCTGATGAGTCCACTCACCTCTCACAAATAGCTTATGTAAGAGGTGCTCCCTCGCTATTTTCATGTCTACCACGGTCGTCATTTTTGAATTTGAGTTCCTTCCTGATTTACAGAAGTTTGTATTTTATTTTGAAAAACAGACCGTTTCCTTAGAGCGTTCCTTTGAGGAGTGCTTTACAGCGTAACACAGTGTGGTGATCCGACCGGATGTATGTCTCCCGTCAGTTAGCACACTGTATTAATCTGCACAAGTGATAGATCTAACCCAGAATATCCCGGCTCCGAGCACCCACTTTTGTAAGCGATATTCAATCAACACTACAGCTAAGTCAATGCCTAGTCTGGGATGCTGAGGAAAACCCTTATTAATGTATTTTTATGTTTAGTTCAGTACTCTGGATGACCACCCTTGTATAACACCCACCTCTTAGAATCCCCCTGATCCCACTGAGCCAAGAAGTAGGTTTGTTTTGCAAATTAAAAGGTTTATTTGAGAATTTAAACAATATATATATATATCACACTTTATGATAAATTAATATCTGATAGTACACTTAGACATATGATGTTCATCAACAATGGGTAATCTGGCACTAGCACACTTCTTTACAATCAATGAGGAGTTAGTATAGGATGGATAAAGTAGCAAAAATACTTTTTATGGTTTCAAGGGAAAAGCAATGAGGAATAAAATGCAGTACAGAAATACTTGATATGATTTTAGCAAAAGATAACATAATCACTTTTTCTCTGGCAATTCACCCCCCTACCCTATGCAATGTAAGAAATGGAAGGAGATGGAAAGAGGAGCACACAGTTCTCATGAATGCAATCAAATACAATACGAAATTCAGTTCCCCCCAGCAAGCTTAGAGGAAACAGGTAGGAGTTTGAAACACAGGCCCAAAATGCTTTGAAATGTGATGGCAATGGATGGGAAAATGTGCCAACTGATTTTAATTCCCTCAAGAGATTCAGGGTGAGTGGGAGATGCGTGTTGGTATTAGTTCAGGCTCACTTTAGCAATGCTCTATGAGCTATTACCAAGTTGCAACGGATTTTAACAAAAGAAAGAATGGAGCTGCTATTTTGACAAGTGGAGAGGTAAATTTCGCGAGTGCGGAAATCGTGATTGCGGAAAAAGTATAAGGAGTAGGAAGTCGGTTCTAGGCTTGTTGGAAAGATTAGATTCCAAATCTCGTTCCTAGCCCAAACCGTTCCAGAGATATGGACGATTTAATAAAGGTAGATTTTCGGATTTAAAGTCAAACTCAAAATGACAGGTGACAGCTTGCAGCTTCAGAATTGACAGGTGACAGTTGTGCAGCTTTACAAATGACAGATGACACTGATTGGGGGAAGGAAATGTGAGTCAGAGTGATGCTGTAGGTTTTATGGTCAGAGGAACCTCCGCTTGTCAGATTGCACACAAATCTATTTCTGACCCAAATACATATTTATCTATGTACCATTTTTCTAATATTATAGGTCCAGTTAACATATTTTCTGTAGCACCAAACCATCCGATCCCTGTCTTTGTACGATGTCGTGTCCACTGATGACAGAATTCTCCCCTTTTCATCCAGATAATGACCTCTAAACCTTTCCAGATTTTACACAAATATGCACCAGGGATATGGGTTACAGATGATAAAGTGTCAGATTTTTAACATGCATACATTTGGAGTAAGACCCTATTTCCCGCTAGCAACCCCCCAGAATGCACCACAGGGTCCTAACGCCTCTTAAAAGGTTCACAGAAAAATCACAAAAATAATGATATTACTTATATAATTCTGACAAGTCCGCACTATGAGTTATCTATCTTTTTAAAATTATGCTCTGGTCAAAAAGGTGTGTGTCTTCCCACATCACAGGGTGGAATAACTGGTTTATCCACTTCCCCCAAGCCAGCTTGTTCACAGAGGCACAGCTGCCCCCAGTTTCTCCCAAGAGGAAGCTATTTTACGACGCCCCCAATATAACATTTGCCTGAGTCCAGGACAGGCCTTTGTTCAACTCCCTGTAGTCCCCAGCTGCTCCACCTCTAATTTAATCAGAGAGGTGACAACTCCTTTTGGCAAGGGGCAGCAGGATGCAGTTAGGCCTGGGAAGAGTGGCTGTTGATCCAGTTTCAACTCCTGTCGGGGGTAGTTGTCAGGCAGAATTCAATTTCATTAAGCCAGGTTTCAGCCAAATGTCACTTTTTGTTCCCAGTTTTCTACATTCAAATCAAACTGACAATTTGTACCTATACATTAAATAATTACTTCCTTCAAGTCATTTCAGAATATAGTTTTACATTCTTCCACCTCTTAGCAAGTCTTTCCTTGGCCTGGTTTTCTTTCATTTGTTCAGTTTTACACAAAAGTCTGGTGGTTTTAAAACGCCGGCTTTCTGATAGTGGTGAGTACTGGTAATGCAACCATTTTTGGGATTAAGAAAATTAATTCCCCACAGTTCTGAGTTGCTTTTTTGGCAATCAGCATTGCCATTCCCAATGGTTTCAGGCTACTGTGTGTGTAGCCCAATGGTGGTTTTAGGCAGTGCCCTCCTGTGCTCACAACATAGGCAAAAATGGGTGGCAGCCTATTCTTCATGTTTTCCCTGTGCACTCTCTGGGGAGTTCTGGCCATCATGATGTTTTTCCATGCCAGTACTGCACAGTTTTATGGTAGGGCTTGGGTGCATGGGTAAAAACATCCCACAACATGTGGAGGTAGGTCCATCAGACGACTGGGTCTGCACTGTATGTTTTCATTTGCATTTACCTGTGCAGCATCACTGTGTGTTTGGCATCAGTGTGGTTGGGGTGGAGAGAGGTGGGCTCACTGTGGAGGAGTTCAACATTTGTGTGTTATTGCTGTGTAAAACCCATGTCACGCAGACATGCCCACCAGCTCTTCCAGAGTGCCATCACAATTCTCCAGTCTCTCTGACTCATGCTCTCTCTGATTGCCCTACCATCACCCATCCATGTCCCTGTCATGTGATTGTTCCCTGACAGGTATTTTACCACCCGTTCCACCCAAGTCACTGATGCGCAGGCTGGGACATGCCTGACCATTGCTTGTGGATTTAGCAACATCTTTTAATAGGTTTGCTTCTGTCGTGGGAACACATTCAGTTACTGTGCTTTGATGCCTTGGCAATGTGCCGTGGACAACATGACATGGATTTGCATTCACTTGTCACATGTGTATGGGGGGACTGATTAAGGCCTGGAAGGGTATGTGAGCAGATGTTCCACTCATGGATGGACCACCAGTGCTTCCAGTTGGTCGGATTTGTGGTGTACATGTTGGTGTTGCACTTCATGGTGCTGTCAGGCCACAGAAGTTCAGGTGAGATGCAGATATGGTTTCCACTGGTTTTGTGGGAGACTGTCAGGGGGCTGCCTGCGGGGGTGTCAAAGTGAGGGGGGCTGGTGGGTCGTGTCCAATCAGGAGGGGGGCTGGTGGGTGTTATCTAGTCTGGAGGTGGCTGCTTGAGGGGGTGGTTACAGGTGAGGGTGACTGGCGGATAGTGTCCAGTTTGGATGCGGCTGCCTGGGGGGTGTCACAGGTGAGGGGGGCTGGTGGGTGGTATCCAGTCTGGAGGAGGGCTGGTGGGTTTTGTCCAATCTAGAGGGGGCTGCCTGGGGGGTATCACAGGTGAGGGGCATGGGGGTGGTGTCCAGTCTGGAGGGGGATACCTGGGGGGTGTCACAGATGAGGGGGGCTGGGAGGTGGTGTCCAGTCCGAATGGGGATTCCTGGGGGGTATAACAGGTGAGGGGGGCTGGTAGGTGGTGTCCAGTCTGCAGTGGGGGTTGGTGGGTTTTGAGCAGTCTAGAGGGGGCTGTCTGGGAGGGTGTCACAGGTGAGGGGAGCTAGTGGGTGGTGTCCAGTCTGGAAGGGGCAGCCTGTGGGGTTGTCACAGGTGAGGGGGTCTACAGGGAAGTGTCTGGGCTAGAGTGCTTGATGTGCAGTAGGGCGGTATGTGGCCAGAATGGGTGTCGGGTTGGTAGGGGGAGACTCACATTTTCGTAAGAGGTGAAGCCTCCACTTATCACTGGGGTGCAGCCTCGGCTTGCGAGGGAGGGCCTGCATTTTTGTTGGAGTGCACCCGGGGCTTGTGAGGTGAGGTGCATGATTTCGCTGGGGGGCAGGCAGCCTGGCCTTGCGAGGGAGGGCACGCGTTTTGCTGGGGTGCAGCCTTGGCTTGCAAGGTGAGGTGCGCAAATTCTCTGGGATGCAGCCTGGGCTTGTGAGGTGAGGTGTGTGATTTTGCTGGGGTGCAGCGTGGGCTTGCAAGGTGAGGCGCGTGGTTTCGCAGGGATGCAGCCTGGGCTTGCGAGGTGAGACACGTGATTTCCCTGGGGTGCAGCGTGGGTTTGGGAAGTAAGACGCATGATTTTGCTGGAGGGCAGTCTTTTGTCTGCACCACAGCTCACACAAGGTCCTTATCACCGCGCAGACGTTGCACCATTTCATTTCTGCACCCCATTCCATGAATTGGACCTCTTCCTTGTCTTTGCTATGAGGATTTCTACTACATAGAGCTTACGCTTCTGTTGCTGTGTTACTAGTAGCAATAATTTGTTGGCCATTGGTGGGCTTTCCTGGCCAGTAATGAAACTTCTATCATCCTTCGAAGGATTGCCATCTGGCTAGTGTGTAGAAGCCTTGGCTTTTTAAATCTTTATTTAATCATGAAATAATGCAAGTAATTCTCTCTAAGAGAGGGTGATCTGTGGATCAGCCCCTTCGAAACAAGCTCCATGGCAAAGCCACAGTACACATGCGTGTCTTTGCTGAATCAGTAGCCTGATCTGGACCCCCTCCTCCCTTATGGCAGAGAGCAGGTTCAGGGCACAGTTGCCCTCTTGACAGCTGCACTGATAGCCAAGTTCCAAAATCCCATAATTATAAGTTTACTGTCCTGTGGCAGCATGTTAAACTTTAAATATAAGTCATACCCTATTTAGGGTATGGTGGATGTTATTTCTCATAATTATTATAGCCACAAACAATTGATATCACTCATGTTAGTCCTGTGAGCCCAGCTCAGGTGGAAGGGTTATGTGCTTTCCCCTAACGAAGATGTCTTTGATATGATATGATAATTCATTTATAACGCGCTTGTACACAAGTGTTTCTAGGTGCAACAAGACAAGGGAGTGAAGGCAGAGGGAGTACAAGACAAACAGTCTTACTAGGCCTTGTGGCATTCAGTTTGTGCAAGTGCAAGAACAAGAAGTGCAAGGGAAAGGGAAGGGGAAGTGCAAGGGAGTGGGGAAGGGAAATAGGGCAGAAATGCTCTGAGTAAGTGCAGCCAGGGCAGCACGACTCTCGGTAGTACAAGGAGAACCAGGGACTGAAGGGTTACAGTTACAGCCCCTAAGTGCGTGGTAGGCCCAGAGGCAGTGCAAGGGTGACTGATCAAGAAAGAGCCTGGTACCCAGTGAAACTCTGAGGGTAGTCAAGTAACTAGTCATTACTGCAGACAGGTAGGTCCGCAGGGGAGGGAGAGAGAGAAAGCAGAGAAGAAGAGGAAAGTTTGAGCTGCTTCCGGAACTTCAGGTGGTCCGGCTCAAGTTTGAGAGGGATAGGGAGGCCATTCCAGAGGGAGACACCTGCAGAGGAGAGAGATCTAACCTCAACTCTCTGCCTGGAGAAGCAGGTAGCTATAGGTAGATGAGTTGTAGGTAGCTGAGCGAAAGGCTTGAGAAGGAAGGTAGTTTGAAAGAGAACATTGGATGTATTGAGGGCCCGGCCCCAGAAAGCCTTGTGGACAATGCAAAGGGTCTTGAACTTGATCCTTTTTGCCATCGGGATCCAGTGGAGAGATTTCAGGGCTGGAGAGATATGGTTCCTGGGCTTGAGGCCAAGGATAAGTCTTGTAGACCTGTTCTGGATTATTTGCATAGGGCGGAGAATAGAGGGAGGCATATTGAGAAAGAGGCTGTTGTAGTAGTCCAGCCTAGAGAGAACCAGGGCTCTGGAGACAGTGAGATACTGGGGGAAAGTGAGAAAGAGAAGAGTCCCTTTGAGGAGTTGCAACTAGTAATGGGACTTCTTGGTGACGTCTGAGATTTGAGGAGAGAAAGAGAGAGTGAAGTTGAAGATGACACCAAGGTTTCTTGCCTCGCAGGAAAGCGAAGGAAGAGGCCCAAGGCAGGTGGCCAGAGTGAGAGAGGGAAAGCAGGGGCAGGGGTTCCAATGAGAAGGTTCTCTGTCTTACTGGCATTAAGTTAAGGCAGATATAATTGGAGGTGCACCAATCCTGAATTTCCAATATACAGGAATGAGCAAGAGAGGAGAGGAGCCTGAAGGAAAGCCTGAAGGAAAGCCGAGTGTCATCCGCATAACACTGAAAGTTAGAGGAGAAGATAGAGATCAGGTGAGCCAAAGGGGCCAAGTAGAGGTTGAAAAACCAGGGAGGATAGAGCCCTGGGGAAGACCACAGGTAGAGAGAGAGAGGTGGCAGAGTGAAAGGGACAAAGTTGGACCTGGGAGGAGTGGTCCAAGAGGAAGCAGGTCAGCCACTCCAGGGCCTGATCCATGATGCCCAGTTTCTTACAGAGTTCATTAATCAAGCTGGCGTGAATGACCATCTCGAAAGCAGAGGAACTATCAGTATGAGGACAGAAGGAATGCTGGAATCAATGTTAGAGAGCAGATGTTCACGGGTGTTCAGGAGAGCAGCTTCTGTGCCTCTGGCAGCTATGAATCCAGACTGATGGTCATGGAGACAACCAACAGATTAAGTGTGGAGTGTTAGCTGGGAGATGGCCATCTTTTCCAAGAGTTTGCCCAGGAAGTCTTGCTTCTGCCAACATTCCTCTCGTTGTTCCTTTATGAGGGAAGGTTTCAACGCCTTACCCAGATAGATAGCCACTCCACAAGAATGTGTCCTGAGAGCAGGAATCAAAGGGAACACCCTTTCAAAAAAAGAGTAGCCTCTCACCAGAGTGCTGCACATCAAAAGGGCTTTGGATTCTATTGAGAAGGGAAGGAGTTAATACATTCTTGTTTCTAGGACAGAGATTGGACCTTGAATATAGGCCTGCTTTTGTTCAATCACCTTAGATATTTGCCTTTAAAAGAAGAAATGTTCCACTCCTTCTCAGATTCACTTTGGAACAAAAACCTAGGAATGAAACCATTGGACCTCTTTTGCGAGAGTTGAATTTCCAGAACCCTTCACCAATGAGGTGAAGGCTGCATGTTCAAGGCAGAGGAGACCTCTCCACCCTACTCACTCCAAGGGCACATTACGATTGACACTTGGTGCTGGAACAAGAGCTGAATCTCTGTCAGCCACACTGCAGCCCAAGACCTTATTGTAATGAAGGCCACCTCACTTTGCGTGCCAGCCTGCCTTGCTGGGAGAACACAAACACAGACTGAACTTGTCCCTGGGACCCAGCAGTGGGACTCACAGCATCCTGAAATTCATAACACTCAGGGTCTCTCTTTTTCATCACATTGAACAAGTGGAACTGCAGTCGACCCAATTCAACACATCTTGAAGATCATGACCTACTAGTCCTGTTTTTTCCACTCAATCGGACCTTCAAACTAACATGGTTGCAGCTTCGAACTAGCTCGATTCTGCACCGTGTCCTTGCAGACCCCATCATCTTCTCGGCCTGAATGAACTAATCATCACTGAAACCAACTCGTACCTTGGATAAACTTGAGCAAGCAATTAAAGAGTGACTCCACCCGGCTCAACCTCCAACTGCTGCCTCGCTGAATCACACACCAGAGCTACCAGATCACTGCCTTAAAGTGTTTCTGAACTTGGACTTGAGCAGCTGGAGCACCATGCAATGATCCATCCCAGTGGTTAATCCATGTCTCAAATCAGCGTGACCCCAAACAGATCCTGGTCAGCACTCTGACCTACATCACCAAATACTGCCGTCAAACCACTCTGAGCAACTGCATTCAAACCGTCTCAACGCCTGCTTGCTGCTTGGGCACCAGGAACCACTGTAACCAAACTATGCTTGATCAGCTCTTACTACTGTTTGATGTCTGGTTCGATGCTGGTGAACCGATAAGAAGGCACTATTGACCCATAACTGCCCCTATGGTCAGTTCTCAGGCCTAGAGACTGGTTAGGTAACTTGTGTTCCTTTTTTATTGACACACATCATTTTAAAGAACATATGCACTTACTGAATTGATTTTTCAACCTGCATTCCTGCCCAGAGTGCAGCATTCTCTTTTTTCTTGCATATTCTGTTTTTTCCACAATGATGAGTTTTGTAATGTTTTTCTTTTTTTAATTTCCTTGCAGCTGGTGAGTTTAATTAAAGTACATACATTTTCATAGAATCTTTATTGGACATTCCCTTTATTCTGGACTATGATACGTTGCTGTTTAGGTTGTTACAGAATCCCATTCAAAACGCTCTAGAGAGTATAACCTTCCCACTCTACGGCAAAAAGGCAAAGGAGGTATATCTTTGAACTGTGTATGTTTTGACTTTGTGATTGGAATCAATGTTGGATTGTAGAAGTGTGAGGGCAGAGTAATTTGCTTTACTACTGCACACACTTGTACTCCTGCAGAGCACAGCTCATTTCGACACACTTCCTTAATGTCCTTTGCTTTGAACAGTCAATTCCACATGGCTGCAGGCTGTTAACAGTTGGTATGGCACGTCCTCATGTCATTAACACCAAATTAAACCATTTAATTTTTTTTCAGAACTTCACTCGACTTCTAATTCTTTCTTTATGCAACTAAATCATCCCATTTTATTAAGTTAAAGGGCATGATTCACAAAGCTAGGGCTCAATGGGAATGGGTTCGGGAGCTAACAAAGGGCGGATTACGACCGGCCCGTTGTTAGGTCACTGGTCCCCTCGCGGGACCTGCTATGGACGTCTGGTTAAACCAGACGTCCACATCGGGTCCCGCGAGGGAACCTCATAATAGTGTGGAATGCGTTTAACGGCACTGGCACCATTACCGGCGCCGTTAAACGCATTCCGCACATCTTGTAATGAGGCCCATAGATATTTTTAAAAAGTCACATTATCACCATTTTGTCCATGCACGTATGGTATCCGGCTCAGGCATACAGGGAAGCATGGGCAAAGCTTGGGCTAGATGACTCTTGCCACCTTTCACATTGTAACCTCACTAAATATCCACGTTTCTTGAGTACATTGAATTGTTGATGGAATCAATGACCTTACAATAATGATAGCATATTTATTTCCTGGCTGAACCTGGCTCTACCTACATGACCACTTTCTGAGCTCCTTGGAAAACCCATGTCCTCAGTCTATCCTTGCAGCTACGCCATGGAACCGTTTCCTAGAGTTCCACCATGACTGTATTACACCCTCCAATGGACTCGCATTTGACAATAAAACGAGGAAGGATAGCTCGGGGCACATTATAAATGAACAATAAAATTAAAATAAATAACAGTGCTGTATCGGGGCACACCTGAACAACTCAAATTAATCATGAATTGATACTGGAATATCTTTTGGCATAGCCAACTTGAAGATGGGGCAGAACATACTTTTAGCAGTCTGAACATCTAATCTATGTTTCTATGTGTACATACAGAGGTCAAGAAACTTTTAGCAGTCTGAGCATCTTATCTGTTTTTCTATGTTTACATACAGATGTCAAGAAACCTTTAGCAGTGTGGGGTGAAGTAGCCCCAGGATGTGAGAAATAAATACCAGGCCTAAACAGACATAAGGTCCGATGTAAGGCCTTGTACTTTCAAATCAAATGGAAAGGAAATCTGCTAAAATTGCAAAAAAGGCAAGGATATTTTGACTAATCCATGAAGAGCTGAAATGATATGTCCATGAAACAGCCCTCCACAGAACCCTCAGTGGGATGTCAGCATTGTGTTCAGCAGTTGCAGTGAAACGGAGCAGTTTCTTTCATGAACATTAAATAAAATGATGTCATTTTGTTTTTCCCTTTAAACTAAAAATATGCCCTGCAAAATGCTCAACAAGCTTTCAAAGTATGAACATGGTTTGGCATGTAATTTCGAAACTGTGTATTTTACAAGATGTCATTTAAAATACATGTAGGCACAAGTCACAGGCTGTTGGTTGCAAGGGGCCGGGATGTTGATTTCTTCAATATGTGAAACCCAACTCCCCTCCCTGTTGCCTGGGAGAGAGAGTTCTAGATGCTTTAATTGTCAGTGCCTCCCTTAAAAATACAAGAAAATAATTACTTTTGAGATCAGAAACATGGTGGACCAGATAAAATTGGGTCTGGGCTGGCAGCACAGGTGACCTCCAGGTCACTATTCACATATAAAGTGCATTAGCTTGTCAATAGCTCTTGAAGGGCTGAGCAAATGTAAACACAGATCCTCTACTGACTTTGTGCCTGAACAGAGCAGAAGTGAAACTTAAAAAAAAGGTGGGAGGTCTGAGCAAATGAGTGGTGGAGCTGCCCATTTTCTGAAAGGGGAGACATGCATTTTATCGTGTAAATTGTACAGTGTACATCACAAAATAGTCATTCTAATTTTGTATGAAAGGTGAAAGTTAACCCCTTCTCATCATATAAAAATGATTTTAGTGGGAGAAAAACAACTGAAGTTATACATGAAAATGTGATTTGGGCCTTCTCGTGATTCTCAGAGATGTGAACATTTGATAAAACATGCCAATCATAATTCCTATGATGCCCGTAAAATGGTGAATTTTACAGACATCTGACTAGTATTATGTGATTCACTGTCAAATGTAGTTTTCAAAAATATATTCATATCTGTCAAGTTGTTAAAAAGAAGGACACTTGTCATGTCATGAGACTTTGAGTTCAAAAACATGACCGAGCCCACCTGGCGAACTGAGATGATGAAGGGCTCTCCTCCCCTGCTATCCCAAAACACTCCCCTATTCCCTTATCCTATTAGCACACAGGGGTAGTGGGGTAGTGGAGGCTAGCCAATCTCTTTCACGAGAATCATGACACATTAGTGATGTCATCTGCCCAACTTGCCTCAGAGCAGGACTTTCCACACTAAATTCATGTGGTTCCCTGCTGCAGAAATCTGGCGTGAACATCCCAGAAGAGAGAGGCCTAGCTTGTAGTGGAGCCGGGAGACATAGAGACTGATTGGGTCCCTCGGAGCTAGGAGAGGACGCCTTTGACTGATCCCCTTTGGCTGTCCCCAGCAGTGTGCTCTGACGCCCGCTGATGTCCAATCCAGACCTCTCCTGTAAGTAGAAATACCCCAAGCCATAGATTGTATAAGCTCTGTATTCTTTCAGCATTGTGTTAGATATTTCCCCATTGCAAAATCCCCTGTTAGCCTGTGTATCTCAGTTCTTTCCCCATTGAACGATCACTGTTTGCCTGTGTAGATCCTTAGCCTATTCAAATAATTCCCTCATATAATTCACGGGATCTATATTGTGGGCATTCAAAACCAACAATCGTTACCCAGTATGTAGTGAGCCGGTATAGTCCTAAAGATTTGCCAAAATAATTAATTTCAAAAAGCCCTGTTTCCATGCGTGTCCCATTGTAAGGTGCAAAACGAAATTGTCCCGATTTTCCCAAGGTAAGTTAAAAACAAATTCCCATTTGCATTTTTTCCATTTTGAAATTGTGCCAAACACCATTAAAATCAACGTCCCCATTCTGTTTTGGTAATAACCCTGAAGCCCTGGGTGTTATTTTCAGGTGTAGCAAAACAAATGTTTCCCATTGCATTTTTATCTCCTCTATTGCTCTGGTGATCAGGTCTTCCAAATTCTGATTTTTTCATTGTGTGCTAATATTCCCCAAAGCCCTGCCTGCCCTTATAGGTGTAGGAAAAACAAATGCCCTTCCTTTCTATTCTTGCCCATAGCAGTTGTGCTAAACCATTCAAACCAATTTTACCTTTGTGCTCTGCAAAACAAATGTGTCCCATTGCCTTTCTGTCTCCAGTATTATTTCTGTGAACCAGACCCCAAATCTGATTTTCCGATAGTGTTCCCAATCCCTGTCAATGCCTTCCATTTAAAGGAATCAAGCCTAATTGATGTTTGGGGATGAGGGTTGCTGGGGGAATGCTAAACCATTTTGTTATGGTTCTGTGTTGAATTGTTCTTCTTGTGTCTTGTGATTTATAAGGAATTAATTGTGAGAGTACATCCCAACCTTGTTGCTTTACAGAAGTCATTGGGCCTCATTACACGGTAGGCGGTAGGGATTTAACGTTACCGGTAATGGAATACCGGAAACGTTGAATCCCCATGCTAATTACGACCCGGCTCACCGCTATTAGCGGCACCGCTAAGTACGGTGCCACTAATAGCGGGCAGTCCGCGGGCACGCGGCCCTTCATCCCGTAAATAACGCCATGCTGCTAATAGCACACCATCACAAGGCGAGCATGGTAAAGCCCCCAAAACCCCTTACCGGCATGGCGCTAATACCGCCATCGCGAACCACCCATTAAAATAACTGTGCAGTGTTACCACCTGCCACAGGTGGCCACAATCAGCACAGGTGGAGGCAATGGAGACTGTGGCTGCTCAAAAGGAGCACACCACACCCCTTCCCACACCAAGATGGTTCCAATACTAGCAGCATTACATGGCCTGGAGGACCTGATTGCAGCGCAGCTGCAACAACAACAGGCAGCACAGAGGAGACGCAGGAGGAGGAGGAGGGCAAGACAGGCACAGCAAGCACCACCACGGCACCTAATCATACCACAGAGGCACCCACCAATTCCCATGATCAGAGCCAGTCCATTTAACCTAACACCTGAGCAGATACACACCCTGTACCGTCTGGACCGGGATACCATCACCAGCATCGTGGACATGATACACCACGACATTGTGATCCTCATAGACATCAGAACTGCCATCCCCCCTCTACTGAAGGTGGTGACTGTGCTCCACTTCTTGGCAACAGGCACCTACCAGCATACAGTGGGGCAGATGCATGGCATCTCCCAACCAGTATTCTCACGCACACTGAACCAGGTACTCGATGCCCTCCTGAAGCATGCACCCGAACACATATACATGCCACGGACTGCCCAGGAGATTGCAAACACCAAAGTCGGTTTCTATTCACTGGCAGGCATCCCAAGTTGCATCGGGGCCAACGACTGTACACATGTGGAATTGGTTGTCCCACATCACAATGAAGTAGTGTACCGAAACAGGAAGCAATTCCACTCCATCAAGGTCCAAATGGTATGTGACGCCAACAAGATAATCACACATTGCTGTGCCCGATTTCCCGGATCTACCCATGATTCCATGGTCCTGCGGAACTCAACTATCCCCTGCTACATGGAGCGACAAATGGGACAGCGTTCGTGGCTACTTGGTGAGTAGCAGGCCAAGCACATGGCAGTGTGCTTGGGGGGGGCTATATACTCCAAATGGGTGTGCGTGGGGGGGGATAGAGATAGATACTCCAACTGGGTGTAGCCTGTAGTCCATCGTCCAAATGCACATAAAGATGTAAGCCAATGAAATGAACAGGCCACACTTGAGGTGAACAGTAACAGGACCCTATTCCTTCCCCCATATAGGTGATGCCGGCAATCCCCTGAAGAGGTGGCTCCTCACACCTCTACGGAACCCACAGAACAGGCACGAAGAGAAATACAATTGTGCACATACCCGTACCCGCATCGTGATCGAGCAGACTTTTGGCCTATTGAAGTCACGGTTTAGGTGCATTAGCATGTCTGGTTGCGCTCTCCTGTATGGCCATGAGACGGTGGCCACGATCACCATGGCATGTGTCATGCTGCACAATATGTGTATCAGACGGAATCTGCCACTGCCCCCTGACATTGAAATAGAATCACTTGATGAGGATGATGATGGTGATGAGGATGGAGGTGAAGGGGATGCAGGTCATGCAAGAGGGGATGGCCAGGAGGGACGTGCTGTGAGGCAGCATCTGATCAACCAAATATTCTGAGTAACAAGTTCTCGTACTGTCACCTGGATATGGCTAGTGGTGCACTGGTGTCTGTTTGTTAGCTCACAATGGACCCTGGCGTCAATAAATTACACATACACAATGAAGAAGTCCAGGCCTGTGTTTTGCTCTAACACCAGTGTATTTATGAACTCAAACAGGAAAATGTGCATGTACCCAAACATCCCACCACCCTACCCCCACCCCCCAGAACTGTCCCATCACACCCTACCCCCCACAACTGTCCCCACAACTGTCCCATCACACCCTACCCCCAAAACCCCACAACTGTCCCATCACACCCTAACCCCACCAATAGAGCACCGGACGGTTCCAAAAGCATGTTACTGGTCAGTTCAGTGTACTGTGAAATATAAAGCATTATAGAGCGTATTTAGTCTATTCAGAAAAGCTTGCTTAGGTGGATAATATAATCACTGATTGTTAGTAACATGTACAATAAATGAAAGGCAAGGGGTAATTACCTTTACTTCTTGACAGGTCGTGGTATATTACTCGGCAAAAAGCCGTTGGTGTGGCAATAATGTGATAAACGGGTTCGTGTTGGGTGTGCTGATTCCGGATATCTGGCCGTAATCTGTGCTTTATATTTCACAGTACACTGAACTGACCAGTAACATGCTTTTGGAACCGTCCGGTGCTCTATTGTTTCTATAGTTTGACCGAGAACAATTACAACAAGGTATGCTTCACTTTTTATAGCCTACATATTTACCTTTAGAGTCATGCCATGCACGCAGTAATTTAAACAGTATGTTTTTCTTCTTTTTTCCTCTTTTCTCTCCCATTTCCAATTGCTCCTTGCTTTGGCACCCTTCCCCCCCCACCCCCCTGGCAGGTTTCTAAAATGAACACAGATCAGGATTTAGTATCAGTACTATAGCCCAATGTACTATATGTATCTATATGCCCTGATGACGACCTCATAGGTTGAAACACGTGTTGGCATTTTTTCGCATTTCCTGACGGCATTTTCTGTATTTCTTGACATCTGAGGCATTTTCTGCATTTTTTGACATTTGTTTGGCATTTTCTCCACTTTTGGCATTATGTGCATGTACTTTGTTTTGGACACGAAATGTGTACCCTTGTGTACCAAGAATGTATTATTATTTGTTTTTGGGGCACTTTAAATCAAAATGTCCTAGTATTTGTCTGAGGAATTAAAGCTGGGCTCTTTGATTCACTAATCAATTGCACCTTAAATCAGTTGTGTCTTTTTTTGTGAACACTCCGCATCCACTCTGTTCAAACTTATCACACTTAGTGAGTATACTACAGGTAACAAGCGCAGCCTGTGCAGATGGTTACCCCTTATATTTAGTTTTAGTTCAGGTGATAGTGGGAGATCACCTCACCATCCACACGACAGCAGCTTTACCAATATCTGATCTGACCATCCATATAGACTTCCAGGTGTGCGCACTCCTGAATAGGGCCCTACCCCCACAATTCCTTTGTTTTATCTATTGTTTATGTTTACATACAGAGGTCAAGTAACATTTAGCAAGAAACGTTTAGGAGTCTGAACATCTTATCTGTTTTCTTTAGTCAAGTGCATTTTTTGATAATATTCCCAATGTGCTTCAGCCCAAAATTCGCACGAACGATAATATCAGCTAATTTGTATATGTATTCACTGCTCACTTGTTAACATTATGAAGCACACGAGTCATCTGTCTTGTCTTGTGGCTTCTTATGGAAATCTAACGTTTAAAATAAATGTAATTCCAAGCTCGATCACAGAATTATACAATTGCATCATTCATGCTTATAGCTTTTCTGTATGTAGAACCGCAGCTTTATTTGGCTAATCGATGTGTTATGTTTTTCTAAAAACGTCTTTTGTGAGCTGGTGGGTCCCTGACATTGACTCCAATTTACTTACAGGTCAGCTGGAAAGCACCTCTCATACCGAACGGAGAAATAAGGAGCTACGAGATCCGGATGCCTGAGCCCAGAATTACCCTCATCAATAGCTCATCGTTGAGCCATAAGGTGGCGAATTTATTCCCTTACACAAACTATTCCATAACCATTGTGGCTTGTTCCAGTGGAGGTGGCTACAATGGAGGATGTACAGAAAGTTTGCCTACTCTGGTGACAACCGATCCAACAGTTCCCCAGGGCATTATGGCATTGGCACTCACTCCAATCAGCGAGGCGTTTATTGCAGTATCCTGGCAACCACCGTTAAGACCCAATGGCCCACATGTGAGGTAATGCAATTTAAAAAACAATTTCCCTGTTTTTGTTTTTTCTTCCAATCCTGGTCGTGCTAGTAATTTATACTTTTAATTGCACTTGCATAATACATATTGTAAAAAGAGTATTGAAGGCCAGCAGAAGCTGAAAAGAAAAAAAAAAAACATTACCAATGCCAATAGTTTAGGCCGTAAAGGTACTGACTGGCCATTAATTCTAGCAGCTGCAAACAAATGCAAGCACCTGGGCATATAATAGTAGTTCCTGGTAAATGTACATCACTCTAATAACAATAAAGAAGCCAAAACGCTTGGCTTTGCCTGTGCCAGTTTTTAACACTGTATTGGTTAAGGACAGACACATTGCTGATTAATCAGGTGGCTGAAGGCACACTTGGTGAAGGCCGTTTGTTTATTTTGTTTTATTGCACCAGTAGTACATTTAAATCTTTAAGCACTAACCCTTAGAAGACTGATTTGGAATAGTACTGTAAAAAACTTCAAGCACAACCTTTGGTGTTACTGCTTGAAAAAGCTTGTTCAAAGTGCTACCAGGAGCATGGGGTTTGTGTCCGAGGGGGCAGGAACTGCGTGGAAATAACTATAGGGACTGGCATGGCTATTGACAGTCAATCAGTGGGTAAATTACTAAACAGCAGCTGCAAGAATTGTGCCCCTCCCCAAATCCCAATTCCGTCGTAGATGTTCTCCAATGCAATAGTGTTGGCTTAAAGGTTACACTTTAGCACCCCTTAATAGCCAAAACAGATAAAAGGGGGTGACAGGTGCAGCGGCTTAGAGTTTGCGTTGAACGTGGGCTTGTGCCATCAGATACAGCCCGTGGTCAAAGCAACCTGATAAGATAAGGCACCTGTCTAAAGGGCTAATTGTTCATAAATACAGCCTGCCCAAATATTCCAATGTCTTACCTCTGTTTCTCTATGGTTTTATACAATCGTGTTTGTCTCAATCAGCAGATTGCTCTAATAACATGATAGTGTTTTGCAGGCAAATATATGTCATTTATCCTTCAGAGAGTGTAAGTGTAATATCCAGTATATTCCCAGGCAGCAGGGGTGTCGGTAGGTCTGGAAAAGATCCGGGGCCAGGCTAATGTCGGGACTGTTGGGACTTGGGGCTAGCTAGATTTATGGTTGTATACCCTGAGCTTCTATCTGGGGCTACAACCAAAAGACCCGGGGCTATAGCCGCTTCAGCCCCAACCCCCCGCGCACCCAGCAACGCCTCTGCCAGGCAGCAGGCGATATTGCTATTATGCCCTGTCTAGAAATTGTTGCTATGCATATTTGCTCTGATATGATGGTGGGAACGAGCTGCCAAATAAAACGCACCCAGAAAACTTTGTATATTTTTTATTCACAGCAAGAAGCACACATGCAGTATTGGCTGTGACTTTTTTGTTTTGACTCGGCGGCTACCTTTAAGCAAAATAATTACATTGGAGGACACCTACAGGGAAGATGGCATATGAGGAGGAACACAATGCATGTAGGTGTTGTTTGATTATGTACCCACCCATTGACTTCCCATGGCAATTCTAAAACGTATGGCCACTCCCACCCATTTCCTGCCCTTCCCAGTTCAAAGCACACCCTCCTGGGATCTCTTTGATCCAGCTTAGACAAACCTTAAAGTGAAAGATTGAGCCCAGAGTGCATACCACTGGTTCTTAAAAGCAGTCTTCTGTGCCTTAATGATTTAATTGGAGTTGTGAACGTGCCACTGGTGTTATATAAAATGTCTTATCCAGGTCGGCCTTCAGTCACTTGATTAATAAGCAGTATGTGTGTCCTACACTGAAGTCCTGTTAAAAACAAGCACTAGCAAAGCCCACAGTTTTTACTTGTGTATAGGTATCGGATAAGCATTTGCCAGACACTGCTATTATATTCCGAGGTAATTGCACCATTGTGCAGCTTTTACCATTGATGGCCATTTAGTATTATTACGATAGTGCCTGGCAAATGCCTTTCCCGTGTCTACACAAAAGCCAAAACGGTTGGCATTGCAAACGCTTGTTTGGTTTTGCATTCGCTGGTGAGTAAATTTGTATTCCTTCATTTCTAATTGTTTGCTTGCAGTAATCAGGACAAAGCAGCTCACAGCCAATCAGAATGCTCACAATGCAGTACCTTCTGACATTCCCCGCATACAAACTTTTTTTTAAATTGAGAAGCAGAAAGGAACAATCACCCACATTGATGTTTTGCCTTCAAGAAACAGTAATGCAGTTTTTACACAAGATTTGTTTCATCAAGAGACCCTCTGCCTGGGAGAATCTTGTTTCATTGCACTCGCAACGTGACAGTCAACATTCAATTTAACACATCAAAATGAAAGTTTAAATAGAGAACATTGCTTTCACTTTCTTACAGTGAAACCTCTCTTTTTCCATTACAACTAATGCATGTTTACGCCAAGATTGTTGCAGTTTAATCAAGTTTACAATCAAATTGCTGATCTTATAAAGACATCCTTGTTATGCTAATATAACAAATGGAAATCTAATTTAATATACTGTCACATTTTGTGTATTTCCTGCATTGTCTGATAAACTCAGGTCATACGTTTGGTCAGGTCCTGCAGCCATGACTCTTCCCTCTATGGTTTAGGGCCTCTTCCTTTTCTAGAATTGATGACGCATGTTTAAATGATTGGTCGGATATTAGTTTCAGGACAGGTTACCTACACCTTTGCAACTTATTGATGTGCAAATCTAGGTCAAATGCTGGTGATAGGAAGCAAGGCATTCAGCCGAACTAGAAACTTGTGGACTGTAGACCTACGACAGGAAATACCTATGTTTCCGAATCACAGAAGACTGCCACTGCAGAATGCAAGGTGCGTGTATCCGCGCGCGCTGCTTCCTGTCACACAGAGGGCTAGTGTTTGAAAGGAGAGTGGCTGTCCACTTGTGGGGTAGACGCCAACATCCGCGTGGGCAGACAGGGATGTAAACAGTTAGTGACCGTTAGGAGTGGCAGGCTTGAAGTCGTGTTACTCCACTGGGGCCATCACGAACAGACATGGAGGCCATGTCTCACAGAGACATGGCGAACAGACTGGGGCCATCACGAATGCCACCATTTCAAAAAGAACACTATGCGGTCATCTAGGAAATGGTGGTGCCGTTTCAACGTCTGTCCGTGATGCCCCAATTTGAGTAACAGGTCATTATTATAACATGGAATAAAATAGTATGTGAGGAATAGATGGCGCGTTAGCTATGGCCCATACAACATGTTATTTTGAATTATTCGCACTTCATTACATGTGTGTGTTATGTCTTGGAGTGATTACGTTTGATCTGCACTCCGTGTAAAGTTATTTTCTCGCGCAGATGACACACGAGGCCCCCCGCAAGACTTTACATATCAGAGTCAAATAAATATAATCAGCATACGAATGTTCCTTTGCAGGCCAATGCACCTTATATGTGTAAACATGCCTGTATGGTTCTCTTTAATGACAGGCGTGTGCCACCATAAAGCATGTTTCTTTTCACGTTTCCTGAAAGCGTGGAGCCCTTAATCATAGAAGCACGTTGTTACTTTAATCCGAGAAACTTTGCAGCTGAAAAAACAAAACAGCGTTTAGAAGCAGGTTTTTGTGTAATGCCATTAGTCGCGATAATCCCAGTGTTCTGCTTGTCTTTTGTGTTAGATATGAACTCCTGAGACGTACAATCCGGCAACCACTTGCGTCCAATCCCCCAGAAGACCTAAATCTGTGGTACAATATTTACTCAGGAACTCGGTGGTTTTATGAAGATAAGGGTCTTAGCAGGTAAGATTACAAATCCAATGTGAAAAACAAATGCCGCCATTTTGTGGAGTGCATGTTTCATGGTTCAGGGGGTTTACTATTGCACATTGTATACAGATTACAGGGAATACTTGTATAATTGTATATGTTCTTCCAGGGAATCAACTGACTGCGAGGTTTGTTTTCAGTAAAACATGCTTTTGTTCTGTTGAAGCCATACGTTTTACAGTCTTCACATTGTGAGAAAAGAAAATTAGAGTACCAAAGTTCCAATACAGTCAGTGGTTATTATAGACATATTTTCAAGTTCTGCAGAATTTATGAAGTACAACTTCTGCCATTGATTTGGGCTCTACGCTGAGACAGGTGTTAGGTTCACTGATAGTGTTATCTGCTGTTTGTGAATTCCCCTACAGAGTTTGTACTTTGTCCTGATTTTGGGTCTTGTCACTTTACGCTGCTCCCCTGTGTAGTTAGGAGGGCTGTCTGATATTTACATATTGCACTGTATGCTGGTTGGGATTTCCCCCCAACAGTTGTGTGTGTGTGTGAGCACATTCATGGTATGTTATCTTAATAGGTATGTGTATATCACTCATCTTCTACTGAAAGTTGAGTCCTTTTAGTACTGTTGGCTTGTCCGAAAGTTAGCTGCTTTAATGGAATGCGCATGCTTGGAATGTGACCTATGTCGATTATGTTGAGTATTAGGGATGAAGGCCAGAGTGGGGCCCCAAATGCAGCCCTGTGTTCTTGAAGCTGTGCCTCATGCATGACTGTCGATCTGCATGTCAGACACATGATAAACATGAGCAGCATCAGTCCAGCTGGGTGTCTTCTGCAGGTCTAGCCATTGGGGCAAGGTGTGGTGCACCTGTGCTGGTGGTGCTGGCAGGAATCCTGTATAATCGTAATTGTGATGCTGCAGTTTGTTTGGCACATGATCATGCTAATATTGGGGAGTAGAGCTAATGAGTCCATTGCTCAGCAGACTATGTTTCGTGGTTTGCTGGGTTCACAACTGATTGGTTAAATGTCTTCAAGCCCTAGGAAGTTTAGTAAACACATTCGTGTTTAGGTCCCATACGGAGGAACTAGCCAGTTTTTACATGCTATCCTGACAGTGAGGTGGTCCATTATCTGGCAAATCTGGAAGGTGAGTGAATTCCAGGGCTTAGCAGTCGACTCAGTACTAGGAATGCACCACCCCAAAGCAGGACTTTGGGAATCATAGGGTTTCCATCTGTATTTGGGCTGTGGAGCGGGGGCTGCTTCCTAGTAGCTGTGACATTTGCTTTGTGAAAAGGGAGGTCTTTGTCCTGCAATTGCTGATAAGCAATTCATAAGGCTTTGACGGGGAAGTGGTGGGCTACTTGTAGACTGTAGATCTCTTTCAATGCAGGTTAGATGTCGTCCTAAGCGGGCACATTAAGCAAGAGTCTGGCCTCAGATTTCCGAGAGAAGATATCCCATACTTCTTTCATATAGGCCATTGGCATAGTTGAGGTGAGATACTGTTAGGGCCATGATGGACTTGACTCTTTGTTATTATCCCAGAAGGTAATTTCGCATTGCAGAACACATAGGAGATACAAATAAAGACCTTAACACTGAGTTGCTTTAAGTACTAAGAGAGAGCGGGCCGAGTCTAGAATAACATCTATATTTTTCACTAGTTAGGATGATTTTGGTGAATCACAATGGATGATGCTGAGGATTGGCCAGTTGCCACTGATCAAAACTTTTTTTTTCACTCTGTTTAGATTCTGGTTGTTGAGGGTCATTCATCGGTCCACATTGAGAAGGTAGTGTCAAAGACTAATAGAAGAGTGTGGTGGTACGACTGTGACTGGAAGCAAGTGGTGCCATGTGTGTATGATGTCAGAAGTAGAATGTGTGGACGTGGTGTGCTGATTTTCAACAAGTGGCAGGTGGTGAACCTGGCTGGTGGGCGCCGGTGGGTTTTGTAAAGGATATAAAAAGATGCGGCACACTCCAGACCAGGACTCTTTCTAGAGGCCTGGGATGCAGCACACAATTAAAAAGCTTTTATTTTTATGACATGCAGGTTCAATTTCTTTGAGAAGGCAGCCAACCCGTCTCACACCACCCATTACGTACACCCTGTGTCACAATCTACCATAAACCAGGCTGATGTGTAAAAGGAAATATTTATATATTTTAATTCTGAATAAAAATCAAACACATCAATATAGGACAGCAATCACCAGTATGGTGATAATTACACAAAGAAAGGATAGAAAGACATTCTAGCATAAGGTACACAATGCACAATGAATGACAAAAAGATTACTTTTTGGGTATGATTTTCTGATTGCACCACAGTTAAGTGTTCTCCTGCAACACTCCGTCAAGCCCCTATTAACCAAAATTTGCGTGGATGGAGAGGTGTAGAAAGGAGCCAGTAATACGATACAAACATCGGATTGAAAATCCGACTTACCCCCACTGAATAGGAGATGAAAATTGGATTGAGTTCCCTTGAAAATAGCAAAGGGCACTCAGAATTACTGAACGGTCATTTTACATGTGCGGTTGAATGAAGAATGCACAAATGTGTGTGGCTGGATCAGAAAGGCAAGACAACTCGCAAACTATAATGCAATGTACTGAGCACAGGCATACAATGTCGAGTTTGGAAGAAAAGATAGTGCAGCAAGAATCACACATGGCAAAATAAGCAATTGCTTTGTTTCACGGGTTTAAAATGACAAAACAGCTTGGAAAATGAGCTAAACAGACATAATCCGAAATCGGCTTTTATGCTAAAATACAAAGGCTCATAACAGGGATGAGACTACAGTGAAAGAGTGACTTGTGATGGGTGACAGGATAGGATTCTTGAGAGGGAGAGGAAATCGGATTTTATAATAAAAGCAATACACAGGGAAAATCGATTTCAAAAGGAAAATGACCAGTTCTACTCAAACTATATTTTCATGACTAGATTATCAAAAAGAGAAATGCTGCCTGTGAAAAGGGTTAAGCTGCACTTTTAACCCCCCTCACGCCATGTGTCTCTTTATGTGGGAATTAATTAATTTATTCCAAATAGTACTAAGGCGCTAACACATGGAGATTAAAGGACAGGATAAACAGAATATTCTGACAATTCTAAGAAGTTACTTGGATACTTATGGGATTTCTGATAGGGTTGAACAAATGGCAAGGTAACAGAATGGGATATGCTGCGTTTTGATATTGGGGAAGGGTAATACTTCCAAGAAGCACTTGAATTTGGTATTTTGGGCAGCCTACCGGGGATCTAGAAAGCGGGACAAGGATCTGATCACTGTGCAGCGGTGGCTTTCCTGGAGTGGGACAGCTTGGCCTACTCTGGTCACTGTATACAGCGAGGTGCATCAGCTGGGAAAAACATGTAGCAGGACAAAAGCCGGTCTGGTCACTGGATAACCCCAAAAAAGGGTTCCACAGCTTTTCCCCCTTTCTCTCTGAATTATTTGGTTTTAGTAGGGGTTTAGTTCTGGATGGTGGTTCTGCAGTTTCAGGAGGTAATGCAATGATCAGGATAAGCCACCCCTGGCCTAGCAGTGGAATCTGGAATCTTGCCAGGTGAATGTGGTATGTCTGGACCTCTGGATGCGCTGGAGCTGGAAAAGTCAGAAGGGTCCAGGGCTCCCTATGCCTCCCCCTTATATAAGGAGCATGACATCAGAGTATTTTACTATGGGGCCAGACTCGAGCTGGAGATACCGCGCAAAATTGGATAGGTCAGTTGTGGATGTCACCACCTCGCCGTCAGCCGGTTGGACTCAGGGACATGGCATCAGTTTTATGGTGTGTGTTTTATGGTGTATATGGCCATCCCACAGTTACTTTTGTCAGAATCAGTTATGACACAAAAATGCACCTTTTTACAATTGTTATGCTTTTGAAAATCACATAGGCAGATTCCATATTTTACACAGGACCTGCCATTCTAACTCCCAAGTTTGTACGATGTTGTTTAGTCTTTCTGGTAATCTTTTGCAATTTTTGGCGGGAACTGTTTCCCCCAAAAATCTGCAAATATGTACACTGAAGCATATCAAGGAGGGACATATTTCCATCTAACTTTCATAACTATCTCATGTACTATTTCCCCAGAAATGTCACTTTTCTGGCATTTGCATCCCCCCACATGATGGAGAGGTCCACATCGTCTTGTTTTACAGGCGCAAAACTTACATTCGAGCTGTTAAAATTTCACATTACTGCATTTTCAGTTTACAGAAATAAAAGTCTTAATTAGAAAGGTCTTTTGACCCAGGTGGGCCGGCTTTGTCCCCAAAGATGGGCAGTCCTTCCAACCCCCCAAGCCAAATGTCTCTCTCTGGCCCACTGGCACAGAGATAGTCATGACTACGTCTTTGATCCTAGGCAGTTGCAACTGAGGAGAGGTGTCAACAGGAATTCCAACCAAAGTGACAAGGCTTCCCATTGTCCTTTGGCTGCAGAATGCCATGCAGTCTGACGAGATTGTGAAATCCCCTCCTTGGCCCTTTCAGAGTTTGTGGAGAAAATGCCTTTCTTGCAAGACTGGTTTGACAGCAATTCCTGGGCCTATCTAGTAGGATCTGTCTTTGGGGGGAAAAATACAACATAGCACAATGTACACATTTTTGCAGCTTTTCTCCCCATAATGTACAATGGTGTTCCTGTGCGAGCTACAGTATTATTGTCCTCTTAACTTTCAAGGAGCAGTTTTCTTATTTTACAAAAGCAGATTTCACCCGTGCGTTTATTTCAGTTCATGTTGAGATTCCCCATGCAGTGCTGCAGCGTACATTTTCTTTGGGCATTTACTTTCGAACACACTTTTCATAGATCTGGTCAATTTCTGCTATACAGGAATATTCCTGGCAAATGAGTTCTGTGAAACTGACACATAGCAAAGGAGAAAGAAAGCTTCTTTGAGAAATTTTGCATGTGTTATTTTGTTTTCAAAGCAAAATGCTAGCCGTACGAACGGAAACGTAACTTCTGCTTTTCACAGACATGATCAAATGAAAACAATGCTGTTCTACAGGGTTTATCTGATTTCATGGCATTCAGATGCAAGACACAGGCAGGGCAGGGTTGCATAAATCACATTTTGTGCTGTTTTAAAACGAAAAAGTCACCATAGAGAAGTCATTCGGAATGCATGTCATGTTTCAAAGCAGCACATAACTTGGTCATTCAGGGGGAATGGGGCCATACAGACCCGTTTTTGTTGGCAGTGTTGAACATGCCTGCCTCACAAGTGCCAGAGTAGGTTTCCATGAAGGGCTCAGCTTTTTTTGACAAAGTGCAGCCATTATTTCTGTAGCTGCTAAATGCAGTTTTGTGATGCCAGGGAAAAGGTGCTCAGCGAACACAGCACCACCATGGTTTCTTGGTAACTGCCAAATGCAGATTCGTGGTAGGGGGGCCTCCCTTAGGCATTGAAATACCCCACAGTTTTAATATATGTCCTTAAGTTTTCCACTTTCAACTGGAACCCCAGATAATAAACAAGGCTTGCATTACACTTCTAACTGGGCATTGTCCTTCCAGAGTCTTGCTTGTCACTTATTGGTTATAACAAAGGTCATAATCAATGGCTTGTAGAGTGTGAGGATGATGTATGTGTCATCAGAGTTGTTGTAACGTGTATGCCCAATGTGTTGAAATAGGTGAGGAAGAAATAGTAGGTAGAGGTTGAAAACAAGATAAGAGAGATGATACATCTCTAAAGAAAACCATGTGTGATCGATCATTAGTGCAGAGAAAAGTATGATGAGAAATGACTTGGGATTGTTGAGAGAGTAAATAGGAGATCATGCCAGAACTTGGCTTTGAGCCCATGTCTGTCATATTCTTATGGTTACATATTTTGTGCCAAGAAACACATGTGTACAAGCACTTTATAAATGTCATATCATATCATACACTGTTTGCTGGGATAATGCAGCATAAATGTCCTGACAGTTTGTCAGGTAAGCCCAAGTAGCAATGAGTTTGGATTCAGAACTAAGGTGTTGGTAGAATCTTGCCTGGGGATCACCTTGGATGTGGTTTGCATCTCTAAAATTCAACAGTGGAGTGAATGCTGAATTTCACAGATGCAAACCACATCCAAGGTGATCGATCATTGTTAGGAACCAGTGCTTGGAATGTCCAGTTGTTGGTGGCAACCATTTCAAGACCTATTTTCTTCAGCAAAGATTTGGGGAAGGAGAATATTAGTAATGTCTGGAAGGACAGAGGTTCAGAGAAGCCATTGGGTGTTGGGGTTGATCTGCTAACACTCTTTATTGGCAAATGTACTTGAAAGTTTCAGCGGTATATGGTCTGCAGATGATCCTGCTTATGTACTAGATTGTGTACAGTGTGAAGGTACAGGAAAGAAGTGGGGTGAAGGATCTCATAACTGACACATGATGGGTAAGTGGTGCATTAGAAAAGACAGATGAAAAGTGTGGGAAAGATGGAATTTTGTGGGTCAATGAGCTATGGTGAAGTTATTGGTGCAAATTCAAAATCACGTAAATATTGGGCATTTCAGTAAACCTGAGCTTCCTGAAGCGATATCCTGGCTTTGGAAAAAAAGTTTCTGTTTGTTTGTGCCTCAATACAAAAAATACTGCATGCCAGGCTTGATTTTAGAAACAGTCTTTTAGACAGAGGCCCAAGGCTGCAGGGATGTCATTTCACCAAAATGCCAGGGGTAGCGGAAGTGATATCACACAACCCGTGACCTCTGATGACATCACAAGAAGTGATGTCATCTGACCACAAGAAGTGATGTCATCTGACCCCACCAAGAAGTGACATCACGGGAAGAGATGGAACACCTTTCACCCCTTGACAAAACAGGAAGTAGCATCATATAGCATTGGTTTCTAAGTACACTATGTAAAATAGGATTACGGTATCACTGTAAAGTGATGTACACTGCACACAAGAATGGATCCACCATATGTATCGTTAATATCAGTGCGTATAGGCCCATATTACCAAATTACTGTGAATGCAAGTAGACATCCAAGGCCAAACGATAATGATGTGTTATTATATAGCACTTAAAGCGATTCATATAGAACCAATATACATACAGTATCACCCAACCTGTGTTGGTACTCATTTATCAACCTCAAGAGGAAGAAAGGCTGAGTTGACCTTGCCGTGAGTCGAACCTGCAACCTGCAGATCACACACACATTGCAGCAGCGAGCGCTCTACCCACTGAACTATATTACTGACTATAGTTACCAGAAAACCAGCCACTCCAGAAACAAAGAGCCACATGCTGCTGGCCTCAGCCAAGAAGCCTCAATAAAAAACGAAAAAGAACATTAGTTTATTATTTTAGCGGTCACGCAATGCACCAACATTCAGAGATGGCCAGCAGTACAGGGCAGGACAAGATTCATGGATCACTAAATATTGCATTTCCAATGTAAATGATCTACCTCACTGTTAGGGAGAATTCTCTGTTTAGGCTGAATTTCCTAACCTCGTGAGTCCCCCAGCAGCTTTGCTGGATTTCGGGAGTTTGTTTTTTCCATTCTGCCAAGAGTGAGACTCTTTTTCTCCCACTCTTGGACATGAATGTGTGTAATTCCTTTGAATGTCAATGTGTTCTATGGGCTATGGGGTCTTTTACTCCATAGGGTCTCATATGTTTTTCTATGTGTGTTACACCGCACCCTCTGTGCCGTAGCACAGGGGCGTCCTAGCGGACCTCCACCATAGACTCCGTACCCGGGGACTGACTACTGTCTCCCCGGGCATGTAAAGTCACCATTGGCTTTACTAGACCTAAATTTACTAACAGGACTAGTACAAACCATCTTATTGTGGACGTACTAGTAGGGGTAATTCGATTACTCCTGGACCTGTTACTCGAGGGGGCACTGTCCCGTCCCCCCTCGTCGAGTTTTGGCTGGTGGCAGTGGAAACTACTTGTTATGTTCGACCCCGGACATAACCATATGGGATTCGTCCCGTTGTTGGAGATTAATACTTTTTCTCGTTAATCTCTAACGTATCCCCGGTCTACTTATCTTAAATAAGTTTAGCGGATGGTATTTTCTGCCAGAACTCGGTTTGTAAAATGGCGTCTGTGTTCGTCTCTGTGACTCCTAAACCAAAGGTTGAGCCCTTTGTTCCACTTTTGGCGGGCCTCTGTACAGAGACCCTCCAAAGTGGTGCCATTCTGTCTGGGTTACCACAGGGGTGTGGGAGGGGGTTTAGGCACCCTGGACCGAGTTGCCTTGCCAACTCCGGTCGCACTCTGGAGTGATTGGTCCAGGTAGTGAGCCTTTCCGCTCACCACTTAGCATGTGTTGATTGACAGCTAGGCTGAATGAATGGGGGTTTTCTGCATAAAAGCAGGGCTTTTGGGACTGGATCTTGAGAAGTCGCCACAGGACCTAAGAATCCAACGAGGGTAACGCTGAGCCGACCTGCACGACGACACCTCCGGTGGAGCCCTGCGGAACCGACTCACCACTTCCCGACGACAGATGAGATCTCCCTGCCGGAGAGTCTCGTCCCCTGACTGGATGGAACAACCAGTCCCCTTTGCTTTTTATTCGCCTCGGGACGCAGAGGTCGAATTGCCCGTGCAGCGCACCCCGGCAACCGGATAGCCACTACCCCTGAATCCGCAACCAAAGGTTGTGCCTTGTGACGGAGCACTCCGTGGTGGCTGGTCTCTTCCCTGGTGGTGCACCAGACTTCACTTTTCTTCGACGACAAGATCATCTCTACTCTTGGCAAAGACCCGACGTGCATCCACCACCAGGAACAACTGCCACCGCCGGAGCTGCCCTCCACAACAAGGTACCGTGTCCGCCTGGCTTCCCTTTCTATCGGTTCGAGTGAGGTGTCTTAATCCTCTCTGTTCCGTTGGGTTGCCTCCAAGCTTTTCTCATTCTTTGTTCTGAACTGGTTCAACCTGCCGAAACAATTTGCTACAAGACTTGAATACATCTTCGCTAGAGACTTTTGGGACATCGCGCCTTGCCTCTCACCGAGTGGGCCTGGCCTCTGAACTGTATGACCTATTGTGATTCTTGCCTTTTTGCCTTGCATTTTATCCGCGTAGGATCGAACTGTGTTGATTTCGTAACCTGCCAATTTTTTTCTCCCCCGTCCTAACTAATGTTCGAGTGTCATCTAGGTTGAGGTATACACCTCTGTCTGAAAATAAGTGGTGCCGGTAGAACCTAGAGTTGTCGACATATTGCTAGGGGGATTGATCGTTTCCTACTTCGTAGAGTAATTGTGTTTGATTTGTTTGCCGCGATATTGCAATAGTGTTTTTCATAGATGTTCTGTTATAAATAAATACCTTAATATCTTTACACTAAGCCTCGTTGAGTGTTTGCTTGTCTTGCTGTGAAGAATTGCCCTATTTTGTATACTCCACATACTGCTCAACTCTTCTTGAGGGAAGTCTGACTGCTCAGCCACAGCTACCAAGTGAATCTGTGTGGTACAGACTGCTACCAAGTGGGTTCACCGCCAAACGCCTGTAGTCCTAAATCTTTTGCAGTGGTCCCAGAGGGAACTGCACAGGTTTCCGCCTAACACTCACTCTTTAGCATATGATTTTGTTAAATGTCCAATATGCTAAGGGTGAGGTAGAGCATTTACATTGAAAATGCAATATATAGTGATCCATGGTCATGGTCCAGGACTTTAAAGATTGTACAAAAGTACCATCCTGGCTCTATGAATTGATGTGTTGTGTGTAGGAATGTCAATGTAGACATTGCAGATCAAATGTATGTACTATAATTGTTTTTTTTATGGATCATTTTATGTCTGTAGTATGAACTGTGTGATAGAATAGAGATTTATTGTCTTATTGAATACGACTAAAGTTCTATTTTCTCAGGACCTGTTCTGGATTATTTTCCTTTGTATGGTATTCAGTGACACTTTGAGTATAGCTTTCCCTTGGTTTGACAATATTCTATGGCCCACAGGGGAGGAAGGGTTCCTGTCCCCAGTTGTGGGGATGGCCATTGGACAATAGTGCCCTGGGAGAGATGCCTGATGAGCTGAAGGAAAGATTATCAGGTTACCCGCAGGAAGCCCCAATACAGTGGGCGACCTTTGTGCCTCCTCTTGGTGGTCCCAAAGATGAGAAGTGCAGAAGCAGGAGGTGACCGAATGTAGCTGTAACGGTTTATTGAGAAGCCACCCTCAACACATGGAGTCCCTTCCCTCCCCACTCAAGTGGCTTTTCAACAAACTGTTCAACAGATTCTTTTTTTAGCCCTATCTCAGACACATATCATGCCCCTTGGATCCCTCTCCCCTGAGCTAACAATGAGCCAAGAACCAGGCAAGTGTATGGGAAATATATTGGTATTTATGTAAATTAACAGTAATAGAAATTAGCACAAAAATATCAAAAACGCCACTTTATCCGTGACACAAAATAATCACTTCGCTCAGCATAAATGAATCACACAAGTGAGTTAAAAAGAACACAGGCACAATTCTTCCCTTTCTGTGAATCTCACTTTACAAAATAATTACATTGATCAATAATATCATTTCACCTCAAACATTTGGTTTAAAATAAACACAGGGTGATTTATCACTTGGTTTTTCAGACCTCCGTCCCCTTGCTTTGGTCTATGTTGGGAAGTCAGACAGAACAATTTGAATGCTTTGGGGAATTTTGGATTTCAGACCCCCTTTACTGAAAGGCATTTGCTGAGGAAGCTGGATAAAAAGGTTGGGCTGATTTAAGAACAAAGAAACCCCTTTTCCTTATAGAAGTCAGGGTCAGCTGGACAACAAGGATTACCCAATTAAATTATAGGCTATAGTTTTCAGCGCACACTGGGAAGTGAGCTTTGTTCATTTCGAATTTTAACAAAATTCACCTTGCAGTGTTCTGCCAAATGGGGAATTAAATAAATTAATATTGTTGGTTATATACGCGGAGGATCTACCCAGTTTGCCCTCCCCACCCACTATCAAGGTAAAGGATTCAAAGCAAGCAGACTCCCCCCAACTTTTGTTTTTCCAGGGCTTAGTTCTACTTACATAGCAAGTCTCTGTTTAAGGTTTCAGGAAAGCCAGCTGTATCTCAGGTCACTCTGGAAAGATAGAGCAGGGTTCTGGTCACTCCACTCTTAAAATGGCCTACCGCTCTCCACCACAGGACCCAGTCAGCTTTGAGGCCTTCCTAGAAATAGCTCCACCCAGATGCACCCTCAGCAATCTCCTCTGGTGTCTCCTTACAAATGTCAGATGGTAAGTTTCATCAGCCTTCCTGTCTTTCTCCTTTTCCTGTCTGCCTGTTATTTTGCATCTCCCCTGTCCTAGTGCAGTCCCCATTATATAGCAGAAATTACATCACCAATTTTACAATCTTGGGGAAGTACCCTGCAATAATTCCTGCCACTAGGATTGGACAGTTACTCCTCTCTCTGCTCCCAATGCTGCCTCAAAGTCAGGAATTGTTTAGGGGTTTGGAGCAATATATGTCAATTGCTATTTGTAATCCCCCTTTGTTGTCTTTTCAACTTTTTGGCAAAATCTAGTTATGTATCACAACTTCATAATGTTACTAGCAACTGTCATACCAAACATATTGTCTGTTTTAGCTGATCATGGAAAATTAGATAAGCCGACCACCAAATCCGTACAATGTACCATATCCATGTGGCACATTTCTGCTGTTTCCATAAAAAGTACAAACGTTATGAAGATGGAAGTTATTAAGCATATCCCTAATTTCATCCTCCGCCTTATCACCAACGCTCACCTTTAGAACATGTTCAGATCCGCCAGAAAGCTGGTCTAACTGGCCATTACTGTTCCCAGAGTCACAGGTAGATGCATTTGATATCTTCAAAATAGCTGGGAAATTACATAATGTGTACCAAAATGAAAACAATCCGCAGTATGGTTGCTGCGAAAAAGGCCTGAATTATAATAGTCCTTTTAAATTAACTGTGAATGTTCATGTGTAGCAAATGGTTGGTCTGCTTCATCCAGCAAAGCCATATGTCTCCTTGGGCCAGCCTGTGACCGTAGGTTTTTTTATGAGTCTCTGAAATTGGTAGTTTGCTCTTTGAAGTGGGTGCCCCCATTTTCACACATATTAGTTGTGCTTCAGCCAAGGGTGACTTTCCTTGAAGCCCCTGCTTCCAGAGCCAGCAGGTCTGAAGGACACTGGGCTTTCAACACCTTCAGCAGCATATTCGATTGTGGGGGTCATTTTATGGGAGGTGTGACGTCCAGGCTGCAAGGGGGAGTTTTCCTTTGTGAAGTTTTGACCACAGCCAGAAACAGATTTTTCCATGAAGACAAAGTGGCTCTTAAATGTCACTGGAGCTTTGTAGGTGAAACATAATATACATTGCTTTTGTCAACCCGCACATCATGTATTGTTTTCCTGGCATTTTTCTGAGAGCAGAGATATTTATTTCCACTTTTGCTTTTTAAAGCTGGTTTTATTTGCACACACACATGGGCAGGCCGATTTTGCTTTCAATCTTTTCCATGTCACAGGGACCTTTGATTCCTCCTTCTTTTGTAAATTAAACTACTGCTGGTCCATTGGAAATGACAGCTAGGCCCCTTTCCACATGGCTCTTTAACTTTACTTGAAAAACAAAAAGCAAAACCAGGCCATGGTTTCAATGTTTAAATGCCTGCCATGCATGTGATATGGACGTCTGGTTGGGGTTGTTAAATGCACCCCACATAGCTGTGCTGTTAGCTCTGCTGGTGAGCCGGGAAGCTGGAGTGGAATTGTGGAGAAAGGCCATGCAGATGAACTTCATTTCCCCACTGAAGGCCATGGCGCAACGAGACTGGAGAGACAGATGGAGAGCAGGGGTTTCGGACTGCACAAAAGGCCTAGGAGAATTGGGAAGTGAGAGGAGATTGGCTACATATAGAGGTCGTCGCTGCAAGACTTGTTTTAGCGCAGTGTTATGAATGGCGTGGCAGAGCTTTCAGGACCCAGACCCAAATGTTGATATCACCAGAACGTTGATGAGTTTCAACGTCCTTCACACATGCTCCCATGGGCCGAGCATGACGTGGACAGCAGGAAACAGGTGGGACGTTTTAGGTGGCTGACAGGGAAGGAGACAACATGTGAAATGTTTCTAGCGGTAAGGGAGCTCACAAGGACAAGGGCAATGATTTATCCTAGCTGCCTTTGTGCTGATGGGTTAAGAGACTGAATGCATGCATATTTAGACAAAGGTACTGTCTTTTATTGTCAAGCGATGCAATGCAGGTTTGTCCAGACAAGCATTGGTTTTAAACTGTTCTATTTTTTACAGTATAAGCCATGAGGAAAACAGGTCTACTGTAAGTTTTTAGGTGTTGTATCCATGTCAGTTATTTGTTAAAATATTAGCATTTTCTTTTCCAGTAAGGTGTTTAAATATCAAGCATGTAGGTTTTGGCTTTATATAAGAAGGTTACATACACAGGTATATTTATGTGTTAAGTTTAATTGTCACAAGGCTGTAGTCTTGTTCAAGAGAATGCATCTATGTTATGTGTTGTAGCCTATAGGAGTAGGTTAAAAACTATTAAAATGTTCTTTGTGCAGTAGGACTGTATCATGATTGTCTGCACCAATGTGTTGGTGACACATAAAGGATATGATAAATGTGAGACGAAGGTATGGGTATAAGGAGTATATTTAAGGTAAGTCTTAAGAATAGACCTCCGAGAAATATTTACCAAGCCAGAGGTTCTTGTTTATAAATAGTGCTTTGGTACAACACTCAAGGATAAGATGCTTTATCCAACAAAAAGGTGTAGAATCACATTAGGCAAACAGTTTGATGCCTAGACTTAAGGAACAAGCCAAAAGAAAAAGAGGTATGAGCTCAAAATAGGATTTCTGGGCAGTCTGGACTATAGAAGACAACAGACAGACTGTAAAACACAAGGTACTAGCACAAGTAATTGAAGTCTTTGTTGGGTCCATTTTGAATATTCAGTTGGGTTTTGGACTTTTAAGTTGAGTACTTGTTAGAGTTAAGTACCATCTCAAGAGGTACTACTTAATCTGTTGACATTACTGTGAAAGTTGTGCAGATGTGCTGGGTGCATGATAATGTATGCAGCAATTGAGTGTGTGTCGCATAAAGGGAGTGCATGTGTTTTATTTAAGGGAGTGAGATGTGAGTGTTGTGGTGTATTTCCTAAGTGAGTGGGAGCAATGTTATGTTGTAACACAGTCAGGGTTAATTAGATTGGATAGGGCATGATCTTTTTTTATTAAGTGACAGGAGCAGTTGGATAGGCTTATCCTGCTGACCTCTCAGGGTTATGCATGTGGTGGTTGTTTGTATTGTGCTCCCTTGTAGTAGAAGGCTGCTGTGTACACAACATGCCTTGTGTTGCCCTGGAAGCTGCGCAACACCACTCAGTAGAAAGTTAGCAGAGTTTGGACTCGACAACCTGCAGTTCCCCACCTGTCGTTAGTCCCACAATGGTACAATCTATGCACGCCACATTTGCTTGTGTACTACACCTATGTTCATTTGACAGTTGGTGAAGAGTAAGTGTTATGACTGGAGATAATGCCTGTGTGTTGTTTTGTAAGGAAGGGAGATATAGTGATCTATGAATGTTGTCCTGTCCTGGAGGCCATCTCAAAAAGCTGATGGAATGTTGGTGCATTATTTGGCTGACCGCTCAGGAGAATGTTGATCAGTGCTTGACTGTGAAAGTTCTGCATGTGTCAATAGGGGGCCTGAGCTGGAGTGCATGAAGATGGTTAGTGGGTGGTCTCATGATGTATATCTTGAGAGAAGCTGGCTCTATATATCTACTGTACATATGTATCATAAAGCTTACCTGGACTTCTTAAATAAGAGGCTCATAGATGGTCTGTGTATGGACTACAATCAATGCAAACTAGGTTACAACACAATACTTTTGTGGGAGAATCCATGTGAGAATCATGCACGATTTAGACACTTTTACCATTTCTGGTCAGTGATTAGGAGGTGAGGAAAACATTCCAAATTGTGCCCCCTATTTTGACAGATGTGAGAAAATAGTTGTTCATGAGAGCAAATCTTAGAATTCTTTGGTGCCAGGATGTGATTCTATTCAGTGGCTGTACTTAGTGTGCCATCTTTTTGTGAAGAGAGGCAACACTAGCAGCAAAGAAAAGATATTCATATTCTTTGGAGACAGCAGGAAAACATTTGCAGTGGCTGTAACTGGCCGTGCCATCTATTCCTGGGAAATGAGAAAAAACACTAGTTGTGGAGAAAATATCTTAGTATCCTTTGGAGGTAGGAGGAGATCATAGTCACTTGCTGTAAATCAGTGTCCCATCTTTTTGTGACAGATTAGAGAACATACAAGTTCCACAGAAAACAATCTATTTGATAGCAGGATATTACATTCATTAGATGTCACCGAGTGTGCCAGCTTTTTGTGCTGAGACATAATTCTAGTTGTCAAGAAGAGTTTCACAATTCTTTGGAGGCAGGAGCAGATTACAGTCAATGTTATAACTGATTGTGGAACAACCATGCCATCATCTTGAGATTCCAGAAAGTGTCAATATGTTCATAGCACATAAAGGTTCCATGGAGAAAGTGAGGCATTTGGCAAGAGGGCAATTTATGTCATTTTCAGGTGTTCCTATTTGCAGTGGGGGTGCTTCCGGCTACCCTAGAGGTAATTCAGGAAGTGCATCTTGGAAGGACCAACGACCATCCTGTGTCCAATTCATTTATAATGTGGTGTATTGATAGTGCCCTAACCAAAAACTTCAACAGGTTTCAGCATCAGTTTTAGTTGCAGACCAAAGGCACTGCCATAGGTTCAGCCATGGCTCATAATCTAGCAAATTTATATGTCAATATTTTTAGATCAATTTACACTGAGACCAACCTTTTCAAAAATAACATCACGGTTTGGCTTAGGTATATCATTATGGATTTACATAATTCAAAAGAAGTGTGAGAGCCCCCCTACTAAGAACAAAACTGGGTCAAAAACCCTGTTCAGTGGAATCTCTTCCACTCAGGGGGGTCTACAACCACGTGTTAGCTCACAGTACCCTTCACAGAGTTGAAATATACATTTTCAGATCAGTCTTTGTCCCACCCACAAGGACAGTCCAGACCCGAAATGCTAGGCAATTCTCCTCTGAACAAGAGTACCATCAGAAACCCCAGACATGTGTTTGGGCCTTGTTGTGCCTCTTCAGTGAGATGAAGCTGAGCGTTTCTAAGGAATATTGGGCAAAGGATCCATGTCTGTATTGCTCTTAGTTTCTTAGGGTGAAAGTGCACGTTTTACAAAATTCAATAGGAGTGTGGGAGACCCTTACTGAAAACAAACATGGGTCAGACACCTTGTTCTATGGAATTTCTTCCACTCAGGTGGGTATACAACCACGTTTTAGCTCAATGCACCCTTCACAGAGTAGAAATATCCATTTGCATATCAACCTTTGTCCCACCCACAAGGGCAGTCCAGCACCGAAATGCTGGGCAATTCTCCTCTGAACAAGAGTACCATCAGCAATCCCAGACATGTGTTTAGGCCTTGTTGGGCTTTCTCAGTGAGATGAAGCTGAGCCTCTCGAAGCAAGGGGTCCACGTCTGGATTACCCTTGGTTACTTAGGGTGAAACTTCAAGTTTTACAAACTTCAAAAGGAGTGTGGGAGTCCCTCTGCTGAGAACAAAAATGGGTCAAATACCATGTACTTTGGAATTTCTTCCACTCAGGAGGGTCTACAACCACATTTTTACATAAATCATGATGTTTCATAACAAGAGATGGCTGTAATTTAATGTAAATGATGTTTTGTCAACTGCTGTGATTTGTGAGCATGCACTTGTCTAATAATGTGTCCTTGCCACTTAACGTGCGTGATGCATATACCATTGTCGACTGGACGAAATGTAGAAATATTAGATATAGGCTTTTCATTGTTATTTATGCACTTTCACTTGGTCCATCGTTCTTTGGCATTGCCAGGGTTAAAACTATGACTATTTTGTTTGTGTGTTGTTTGTTGCATCATGGTTGGCACACTGCGTATGTATATACATGCTTTATACGTTCTTGCCATCCCTTCCCAATCGGACTGCTTTGGGTTTGCATGTGTGCTTGGTGTCCACCTGTTGTGTCTTGTGTTTTGAGGGTGCATTTTGTATTAGTTTTGTTTCTATTATTTTTGGTTTCAAGTATTATTATGTGTTTCATTTCATGTCATTATTATGAGATAGACTGTTTTCATTTTCTACGTTCAGTTTATTCCGTTTCATAGTTTTGAGTGAGATTTTCTTTTTCATGTGACCTGTTTTGAATTGTATTGATTTTTAATTCTTGGAAGTTGTGTACTATATGTTTTTACTTTAGGTGTAGTGCTCTACCTTTTTTCACACAAGAGCACATACATGATTCCCCTGATTTTATTTTGATTGGTTTGATTCACACAAGGGTTCATTCACACATTCAGGGGTGGTTCCTTTTAGCCCACGATTGCAGTGTTAGATCTCAGGATAGCCTTCTCACGAGTGCTTAGCCTCCCTTAATGGTTAAAGGGTGTTCTGAACTTAAAGGTATGGGGATAAATATTATGTTAAAGCTCTGAGAGTCCCATTTTTCCAGTGTATTGATGATTGCAATGTTTTTGCTGCTTTCATAATAGTGACAACTTTCACTTTACACAATTTCTTGTTGGGAGATGTAGTTGCACTCGATGGTTCCATGATGCACGTCCCCTATGAGTGGTAATTACAACCTTTTTAAATGAATGTAGGAGATCAGTTGGATGCATATATCGCCCCCTCAATGCCATCATGCTGGAACAGCAGGAGAAGAGCTGCATGTGGAACCCTCTGTGTTGTCCCTATACCGCATTGTGTGCGCGAGAGACGATATGCACTCAGACAACCATACCGACTGTACCCTCACACTGAGGGGGTGGAAGGATGTCTGCACACAGCATAGGACATCATGGAGCACCGAGTGACATCTGACGAGGTCAGAGGGATGTCAAGAAGAAAATATACGAGGACATACTGAAACAATATGAAAATACTTAAGAATAACAAAGTAACTGAAGCTACAAGAGAAACATGTACAAAATGATAAAGTAATCATGTATGCAAGAAGAAGATAAAAATATCTTGTGGGTCAATAAGTGTAAATACGCAGCAACGCAAGGTAGATGAGACACATACAAGATTTCTGTAGAGTAATGTATAACATGACTAGGACAGCCATAATTGGAAAATGGACCCAAACTTGTGCATAGATTCATTCTAAATACCTCGGAAACAGACCAAGGCTGCAGAGTCAGGAGGTGCTGGAAAGCAGCTTCATGTGGAAACAAAGAGGAGTCTATGTTGGCCTGAGATCAAGGATGCTATTTCAAGAAATAGCTGCAAAGTACAAAGGGAGGCGGGCGGATAAGTCATGACCATGTGAATTATTTCTCTTAGATTAAAAAAGATGAAAACATGTGCAAGAGCCAAGCCTTGAACAATTAACAGTGAATAAGGCTCAATCAAGAAGGAGTGAGCAAGTCTCTAGAGGCCAAAGGAGCAATAACACCCAGCATAATTGAATCAAATAGCAGTAAATGTGCGGTCTTCTCACATATGATGCAGAAGACGAAAAGAAGGGCTATTCATTAAGCTGCAATTCAAAATAGTAATGTGCCCATAATCCCTTGAATGTCCCAGAACAGAGAGCAATGGAAAAGTCAACTACAGTTGGGACATTTTGGTTTATGGTCAAACTGATCAGAGATAATGGACTAATTGGGAAAGTAGGGAGTAATCTGACGTGACTCAAGCACCTGGGTTTCGGTTTCCTTACGTGCTGCTAGCCGAGGCGAAAGTCTAAGGTTAGGGTGGGAATGCCAACCAATTAGTGGGTTTATTGGGCAAACAATGTTGCATAGACCAATCCACTGCCATTTTGTTCATTATAATCAGTACTATACGTATTTAGAGGTAGTTCAAGGTGTGTCTTGCCGATAAGAGAACGTTAATGAAGTACTAACCTGTATACTTTCTACAAGTACATATGCTCCCCTAACCAATCCCTCCCTCCAGTAGGTTTTACAGTTTGCCACGTAGGATGACAACTGTCATGGGGACCAGGCAGGTAGTTGGGGCAAGCTGGGTGGAGGCTTGGCAGGCCTGGCATAGGCACACAAAAAGCCCATAGCAGATACCTCCACTTAATTCCTTCCTAGTGTTTGTAGGAACTTCCTGGTTACCACTTCCTCTTGCCAAACAGGAAGTGAATGACAATTCATGAGCTCTCTAGTGTTTGGGTGTGTCTGGCTACATAAGCCACACCCAAGATTCTTCCAGTGCTTCATGTTGCTTACTGTGAGCTGCATCAGCAACACACTTGCCATGCTCTGGATCAGCCAGCTTCTGCCTACCTGCTGCAGATCATCCTGCTTCAGCTTACCTGCTCCAGAACATCCTACTTCTGTTTACCTGCTCTGGATCCTCCCGCTTCAGTTTACCTGCTCCGGATCATCCTGCTTCAGCTTACCTGCTCCAGAACTTTCTGCTTCTGCTTACAGGTACTCCGTGCTTTCTTCACGCCGCAGCTATCTCCGGTCAAGAAGGAACTTCAAAACCGGCACCTGTAAAGAACAAAGAAGAACAGTGTTAGCATGCGCACTTCAATAACACTGTGCATACCGGAGACTTGGTGGTCTGGTAAGTTTGCATGGAGGCTTTGGTAAGTATGTACTGCATTATGAGAGGGAGCGCACGACGCTGGAATCCAGGTCAGTTGTACGAGCGCACAAACCCCTGCAAAAGAAAGAAGAGACATTAATCATTTCGCTCGTCCCAATAATGCAGAGACTATTGCACTGCGCTCCCTCTCATAATACAGTACATACTTACCAAAGCCTCCATGCAAACTTACCAGACCACCAAGTCTCCGGTAGCGCTGAACCTGGACTCCAGGCGCTAATATCACATCCACTCCTGCAAGGGAAAAGAGAGAGACATTACCAGGCGTGCTCGAATTTAAGACGCTGCGCTTACCTACCAGCAGCTGACTTCTACACGCAGCACTACTCACTCACAAAATCCCTTGGCAAACAAGACAATACGGACAATTCAGGACACTAAACATTCTCCGTGCAACGTTCACTTGTGGAAAAGACTTTCTAGCCAGTGAAGAAACTGGCGCCTTGAACACTCGGCCTCGCTGTGAAGGCATATAACAATGTGTGGCATCTGAACTCAGCCAACAGACATTGGCATCATTCATATGAGCGAATCGCGCCCCTGCGAATGCAGGATGGAGTGCACACCTTACTAAATATCAAGGTAAGCCCTTAGGGGACATCACAGCACACGTAAAGTGAAGGGAAAGGTCCAGGGGAATCGGGTGAATTCAGGTATGAGTGTATATCTTGTATTTCACAGGAATCCCTCCGGGTGAAATATCCATTATCCATTGCTCCTGCAGAGACACAGGTGAGTGAGACAACAACATAGATTACATGTATTGGGGTATCAGACCTCTGTTTAATCAAGCATGTTTGTGTGTGTGCAAGCATCACCCGATGTCAGCCGGTGTACCCTGCTTTATTAAGTTTAGTATAAAGTAGTACTATGCCATATTCTTTGAGTTTGTCCAGTTATTTGGTTTATGATCTTTACTGGTAATTCCATCTAGCACAAGATATGCTTCAAGATGCTAGAGCACAACAGGAACGATTGATGCGGTTTTGACTCTAGGTGTTTGCTGAATGACACTTGGTGATGACTGTGGTTTGCATGCGTCACATGTTTATCAAGGGTCTTGTTTTTTTTTCATTTGATAATAACTTTGTTCTCTAGATTTGTGGCATTATGTAGGTGGCCTTCAGGTGCTCTTGAAAAACAATTATATATTTCCTCTTTTTTTCAGTGTGATTTTGTTCTGGAGACACTGTAGGTTTGGGCTTCATTTTACTGAGCACAGTTTGCTCTGGATTTTTTCCTATTCATCACTTTATTTAGACGTTGTTTTTTTTAAATTTCACCTTCAAACACTTGGGTGAAATTATGTGTATTACTTGTTTAGATTTCTGAGTTTGTGTTTATTATCATTGACTTAACTGTTGGGAGATATTGGATGATTTCTTTGAATTTTTAAACAATTGAATCTGTTCATACAGATACAATGTTATCACGTGGTGGAGTTTCTGTTACCCAAGAATAATTTAGTGAGCCAATGGAGTTGGACTGTCATTTCCAGGTAATTTATTTAGAATTGAGAATGGCTATATACTTTGAGGCATCCAGTATTACTTGACCTTGCTATACCTATCAGGTATTATTTTAATACCTTGAAGAGGGTTTGGTTTTTCAATCACTTTTTTATATATGTTTTGTATTGTTTTTGTAGTGTTGGTACTGGTTTGGTGTGTTCCGCAATCCATATTAACACTGGAGAAAGACTATCCGCTTCGGTATTGAATTGAGCCACATGAGATAAAACAGAACCTCAGTCCGTTTGGTGAAGACTGGGCCAGCAAATATATTTGAGCGCCCTGGGGTCTTTGGTTTAGTGGCGCAATATAAAAACTCAGATAGATAGATAGATAGATAGATAGATAGATAGATAGATAGATAGATAGATAGATAGATAGATAGATAGATAAATAGATATAAACACATATTGTGACCTAAGCCGGTGATTTAACTCCAAACATATATCTCTGATGAATTTCCTATGTTGATTTTATTGGGACATACATATATATCTGTGAGGAATGTCTGACATTGATTGTACTGGGACAGAAACATGTAGGGTGGTTGACAGTATATTTGTATATTGCACAATGTGAAATTATGGGTCATTCGACAACGGAGTCACATCGTTTTTTTTTTTTGTTTATAAGAACTAATGTGTTTGATGTTTAAACCATGTACTGTGACCTTTGTTGTTGTGTATTCATCCGTTAGGTCCTGTGCCTTCATTATTTTGGTATTTTAATGTTTTTATTGCTTGTAATTATGTATTTTTTCAATAAATTGGCTATGTTATGTTAAGATATGAGTGGCTTCATTTATTTGTTCTGCCACTTATACCTGACTTCTCAATTTAAACATTTCCTTTCTAATTGTGGATTATTATTATACCCATATATTAGGAACAGACTACCCAACTGTTGTTGGGTTTCCCATTTATGTATTATTGTGATGCTTCCGGTCAAACATCACTCTGGTGTGCAAGATAAATAGGTGGTACATGCTCAGGTTTTGTAACTTGCAGAGGATGTCGAAGATGTGGTTCAGCCCATTGTTTCTGGGGATGAAGTTGGAGAGGAGTTGCAGAATGTATTTACTGGTGAACTGGGAGAAACAACACGCAGTGTGAAATTGAGGGATATCAGAAGTTGCTGGTCTCCCTCTTCACCATCCACATCCACTGATGAGTCTGGACATAATGATGACGAAGATCAAGATCATGTTGGCTCATCTGAGTCCACCATTGCACAGGTCATTTCAAACACATCCTAGCACATCTGATAGTGAAAAACATCAGCATGTGCCGGCCACACCAGCATATACATCACCAATGCTTTCACATCAGGATTAGCATAATAGAAAATGTTATCTAAAATTAATAACAACTTATAATGGATATGTGGCCCTGTGTCCTGGGGAAAAGCACAAATAATGGACTTAATACATTTCTAACACGGTTTCATTACCCTTTATTATCAGTATTATTGCATATGAATCATAATATTGCATACTTTAGTGCTGAGAAACAGACCTCAACCTACACATGTTTCAAGCAAACTGCTCTTTATCAGGGTTTCAAATCTGTGTGCTGTTATTAACATGCAGTGCGTAAATCAAATCATTATTTTGGCGTTCACAAACTATGTTCCTTGTACACAAATCTCATATGACTATAGGAATGAATATAACAGTAAATAGGAAAAGTAACAACAAATTGGCATGAGTATAATAAAATCAAAACATTACAAACTTGTATATAGTGCTAGGCACCATATAAAACCAAAAAATGCATATGATCAACCTATTGACGTTAGTGTAGATGTAAAAATGTATTATCTCACACCTCTTTGCACTTTATAGTTTCCCATTCAATCTTCAAAGACCCTGCACAGTCTATATTCTGTGGCTGTGCAGGCTTTCCGAGATACTCAATAATACCACTTACAGATATATCTATAATTGCATTGATCAAGAATCCTTCGTGTACTATCCAAATACCAGCAGGAACTATGTTCAGTGTTAAAGTTGCTAAATCATAAAACACTAATATTGCCAAATCATTAAACATTACATCTATACCAATGTCTATTCCCCAGTATTATTGATGAGCATGATGGATATTCCATCGTTTTAGTACCCACCCTGCATAAGGAGATCAAAAACCCAGTGTGAATCATCCAATACAGATCATCCAGTGTTATCTTCAGTGGCAACTTATTCTCGTCCACAACTTCTACCTGTCTAGTAAATAGCAATATTGATTACTAGAGTGTATGCCTCTGTGTTAGTGTTCATATTTTTGTTATTCTCCCCTGTTCACAATATATTGGAATACTATGAAGTTATCTTTTTGTCATTCATTTTTGAAAAATTGTTAAACTATCAAGTTCTTATATCTGTAAAAACAATATGTCGAAACCATAAGGTTGTTCCTTAGTAACATGTGCCTTTCTTATGCAAAAAGGTGAGGTGAAATATAGTGTATGCGGGATGGCATTCCTCCCTTTTACCTCTTGGATTTCTCAATTTTTGATATGCAGATTCTCTGTCTTGACTCTACTGTCTTCTCACTCTAAATCAAATAGTCCTAACACTGATATGTAAGATTACCAATTGCTCAGATATTATGGATCCACAATTTGTCAAATCCTAATTACTCCCTAAGGTTCACTTTCTTGTGCCATTAACTCATCTTGTATCAGCTGTCAGGTGTTAGATATGTGGGTACAATTGCATTGTTAGTTACAGCTAACATACCCAGGGCTTGTAGTAATATCCTGATCAATGTAAAGATTATTCTCACTGGCCACCATTGCTGCATTTTGATTGTGTGATGCACATCCCCTCCATGTCCTCATTACGAAAATACAATTGCTTGTCCTTAGTCCATATGTTGTGGCTTGGCCGTTAAATATTTATTTGGCTTCCATGGTCCCTCCTCTGATGTTAGTATGTGCTGTCTGGCATCCAAGAAAACGTCAATTCAGATATCTCACAGTATGGATGTATCAAGTTCCAGTGTTCTGGGTTTTGCATGTTCTTAATGCATACACAGGGTTTCTGATTATGAACTTAATTCTCTATTGGTACAGTATAGAAGATTTTTACAGATTCTATGCTTTTAACAACTCCACATTAACCACATACATTTTACGACCAAACAGAGTGCAAGAGAGAGAGAGTTTACTTTAACATGAATCATATCATAAAATTAACATGTGGTGGTGTGGATCCGTCTTGATAAACAGTGGGAGAAATGCTAGTATTCATACAGGAAAGCATGTTTTTTTCTTCAGCTGAGTGTGAAGACAAATCACACGATAGACGCAGAGATGTTAGGGAAAATCAGCTCATGAAAGTGGGGAGGGTCCACATCCACAGATATTACCCACTGATGCCTCTGATGAGACAGAATAATTGGTATTAGCACCTGCGCCCTTCATCTGCTTTACAATTTTACTGAAGAACCTGAATGGAACTTATTTATTAGCCCCTAGAAAGTAGTGCCAGCAAGTTAACATCAATTAGATCCAGGAGTTCCAGGCTATACCATGATTTCCAAAAGAAAAATCATGACACAACTGGATAGCTTGGTGGTGATTGAGCTCTCATGCATGTGGAATATCTCATGCAGGAGGAGTGAACTCTTCCGTATTTAATGATAGCAATGCTCTTTGATATAGTTATTTCTTCCATAGATTGTGCTCCATTTTATCCTCCCATTCAACCACCATCCTCACAACTTCCTGCCCCACCCTTCTCATTGCAAGTGGCAGAATTCCCTGCTCTCTTCTTTTCTATCAGGCACAATCTCATGCACCAGCAATCAGTTGCTCTGGGCATGGTAGTCCAACTTGCACCTACACTCTGGCCTCAGGCCTGCTTGATCCCTCATCATCACTGTTATTGTAATACTTGACATACTTCTTCACTGCATCTCTATGTTAATTGTTTTTCTTTTAAAATTGCTTTTATTTTTCTTATTGTTCATCATCATTAGTAATCACTTTATATGCAATTAAAACTTTAATGACAACTCAACACTTTCTGAATCTTTCTCAAATACCAAGGCCAAACCAGTTTCAATCCCTCCACCGACTCCATCACCACCCCTATCCTCCTTCCACCACACATGGGTAACTGCAAGGTGTCAACATTTCCTCAGTAGCCCAATGCACAGGTGTGGGCTGTTTCATGCATTCTACACAGGTCAAGGTCTGCATCAATGGACTTGTCAGTACTCTATGGGGGGATATTGCAACATCCATGACAGTATGTCAGGGAACCAAGAATAACCTATCATTAGTGACTTGGGCTCCTATACGTTTGTGTCTGCTCTAGCGTTGTATTTGGTCCGGAAGGTGGACCGTTCCATTTCTCTGGATGGTATGTGATCGTGCACTGCACTAGTCAGGTTTTCCATTTTGTAGATATCCCTTGCTTTACGATCCATTGCTGTTCTGTTGGCATCGTTGACTGCTTCGATCTTATTATCAAACACGTACATGCCACCAATTAAAGGAAGTGCACCATGTGTGGCATCAGCCTCCAATCGTCCGCACACCCTTTCACACCAAGAGTACCAAGAGTACCAAGAGCGGATTGGGCCTCCTCTCTATCCTGTCTAAACTTTGAATCCAACCCAGGATCTAACTCCAGTAAATCTGTATCTTCAAGCAGGCCAACGACATGTGCCATTAATCCGCATTCTGTCCACATTCCTGCCAATATCGTGGATTTAGCCCAGGGTAAATTTGGATCAGTCTCTGCTTGCAGCGTGAGGAGGTGAGATAGTGACCTATAACAGGGTACATGTTGGAAAGGCGAATAGGGTCCAGCTGCCACCTATACAATAGCTTAATACCATACAATGTGTATTGACACACTATCGACATGCAGTGGGCAGTCAGACAAATTGTTTCCCACTGGGTTTCATATAATTTCACTAGCAAGCCTCTTTCCCAACCTTTCTTATAGGTCGCTATCTCACCTCCTCACGCTGCAAGCAGAGACGATACAGCCTTAGATTAAGCCTTTTGTGGACACTGTGGTGCTGAACTCGGTCTAAGAGAAAGTTATGTCTCTTTAGAGTTGCTCCTTCCATTTGGGACAACCCCCCCTTCAGCTGCAGATATTTAGAAACAGATAACACCCTGACATGCAAGCTTTCTTATCGGACCCCGAGCTCCACAAATAATGTCCCCTTCACCACCTGCTCTACCCTCTCCAGTCCTGCCTCATACCAGTCTTGGAATCAATGTGGGTCTTGTATGTCATTTCTTATTGGGGGAGCCCGTATATGGCTCAATGGGGAGGGCCACATTATGACCCCTGCTATATCTCCTCTTGTCCGCCACAGCACCCACAGCAAGCCTAGAATCTTATGATGTTGCACATTACGGGGGACTGCTTTCCATGGTTCCCTTAGCGATTCACCCAACATGCCTAGACGGAGCAGGTCGTTCTCTATGTAAATCCATTCTTTGTCTCTATCTACTTGCAAGTGTGGCACACCTGTTCTAAACTGCACTGCAATATGTAAAGATGTCTGGCAACCCCACTCCTCCTTTGTCTTGGGTTGTATCAGGATATTGTACGCTACCCTTTGCTTCGGCCCCTCCCATATCAACCTGTTGATCCTGCGCTTTTGTTCCCAAACGTGGTCCTCTGGTATTGTTATAGGCAACATATGAAATAGGTAGAGTACCTTTGGGTGTAAGGTCATCTTCACTGCATTAAGCATCCCTTGCCAGGATAGTGTGAGTCATGACCACGCCTCCATGTCTGTGAAAATCTTGTGTAATAGTGGTGGGAAATTAGCTATGTAGAGGTCGGTCAAGTTCCTAGTAATCTGTACTCCCATATATTTTATCATATGCGTCTCTATTGGAATCCTGAGTTCAAGCAAGACATCTGCTGGAATTTGCTCTTCATGGTTGCTTGGGAAAAGGGTTGACTTAGAAGTGTTGACCCTAAACCCTGATACACGTCCATATTCTCCCACAATGTGCAGCGCTTGCCGGGCCGAGCGCACTATGTCACCCACATGGAGGAGGATATTGTCTGCATGCATTCCCAGTTTGTACTCTGTCTCCCTTCTATGCCCTCTACCCTACTGTCATTCCTTAGTTTGATGCCCAGTGGCTCTATAGACAGGACGAATAATAGCGGGGACAAGGGACACCCCTGCCTCATGCTTCTCAACAGGATAAATTCATGGGATATCTTGCCATTAACTACTACCTGCACAGTAGGGTCCCTCTATAGCGCCCTGATACCTCTACTCACTCTTTCCCCAACTCCCATTTTCTTCAAGACCGCAAACAGGAACCTCTACTCTACCCAGTTGAAAGTTTTTTCAATGTCCAAGCTGATCAAAGCATAGTCTTCCCCCTTCCCTCTTCATATGCTCTATAAGGTTAAATGTTTTTCACAATATATTTGCTCCATGCTGTCCTCAGATCAATCCCACCTTGTCTGGCTGTATTAGGCGGGGCATCATCCACTCCAGCAGTGTGGCAAGTATCCTTGCTAAAACATTTTCATCCAGGTTTAGCAATGATATTAGGTGGTTATATTGGCAATAGTTTGAGTCCCTACCTTCCTTTGGAATGACGGATATAAGCACCTTACTGAAGGATTGTGGCACCACTCCCATGTCCAGAATGTTATTATAGAACTTGGCCATACATGGTAGGAGTGTTACAAATTGTTTATGGAATCCTATTTTATACCCATCTTTGGCGTTCGGGAGTCTAATTATGTCCCCAATTATTTCTTCCTCTGTGATTGGGCCTTCCATGATGCCTATCTCTTCGTGGGTTAGCTTTGTCATATTTAAGACCCAACATAAATGGTTCTTTGGGAGCCCAAAACAAATGACTTTCAAGACATAACACACAACACATGGGAAAAGACAATGGGCTATATGGCCCTTAGGAAGAACACCCTAGCCCTAGCGGGGGTGCCTATCCCTAGATGGCGTGTGGTGCAACGCCTATCTAAGAGAGATAGAACAAGGAGAAAACTATCCCTAATTCTCATCAATTGTGTGGGAAATACTCATAACATTTGATCTGCAAGAGAACAGCAACACCCAGCGTAAAACCACCACAGGAATTTCAACAAGTTGTGTGATTAGATCTTGTGGACCTGCGATGCTAGCATGTGGTTGCTAGTGCCATGGGAATTTCAACAGTACGTGTATTCACCCTAAGGCAACAAACTGGCCACATGTGGCTGGTTTACATCTGGAAAGATGTACAATATTAAAAACGAATCCCAATATTCATGGGACACCCTTAAAAGGCTCACAACGTGTAAGGAAATTACACTAAACAAAGGGAGTACCCCCCATGAGTATGGGGAATATCTCCTATGGTTATGGAAACACCATATGACTTGGAGGTATTCCTTGGGCGCTGTAGCGCCCTCTTGGCATTCACTTTCATAGGGTCTCTTATAATATTGTGCAAAGTATGCAGCTATCTCCTTGGGCCTTGTCTTGGACTACCCCATTCATCCTATACAGCTGCGACCCACCTATCTTCCCTTGTGAGCTCTGAGCCTCGCCGCTAGTAGCGCATCGGCTTTGTCCCATTTTTCATAAAATGTTTGCTGGAGGAACCCTAGCTTATGGGTAGTATCCCCTAGCCCAAGTGCCTTGAGTTCTGCCCTTTTTTGCTGCAGCTTTTGGAGGTCTGCTTCTTTGTACCCCTCTCCTGTCCTGAGTGCATCCTGTCCTCCCTTCTCACTTCTTCTTTCCTGAGAACCTCCTGGATGTGCCTTCATTCCTTCTTTCCTCTGTCCCTTCTCTCATTAAACACCACATCCATTGTAATTTGTGACAAAGTATTCTGCTCTATCAGTGTGGAGCTGCGCTGCGAAGATCGGGTTCGGCCATAAGGATTTGTTGCACCTCCATTTAGTGTCTGCTCTACAGATCCCAGCTAAGTCAAATTCCATTAGCACCATTTCATGGTCAGCCAACCCCACAGGCCTTTTTGCACAACCCACAAGTCTCCCACTCTGATCTGCATTCCATAGCAGATAGTCGATCCTGGTATAGGTGGCATGTGGCATTGAGTAGTAGGTGTATCCCTTCTGACCAGGGTGGATCTGTCTCCGTGTATCTATGAGTCCCCTTACCACTATGGCGCGACCTAGGGTTCCTACCAGCTTTTCCCCCAGAGATACCTTTGGGTGTCTCGTTGGGACCATTTACTCGCTGCTATGCTGAATGCAGTCTAGCCCTGATTTGTGGCATATGTTGTGGCCAGTTCAACCCACAGTCCATCCAGGGCACCCTGCACCATTAGCAACTATACCTTGAGCCTCTTGGTTATCACCACCCCCTGTAGTTTCAGACGTCTGTGTGTGATTATTCCCACTCCACCCCGCTTGGCTTCCCCGGATGCCCTGTAGAGTCATCATATTCCTGCTCCTCTAGTCTCTCTCTCCATGCTCAATTTCTATCTTGCCTCCTGCAGAAATAGCAAGTCCAACCCTGAATTTGTAAACTCTTGGGCAACCAATTACCTCTTAGTGGGGGAGTTGAGGCCTCTAACATTAAGAGTGCCCATGACGAGTGTGGAACCCTCTCTCTGTGGATGTCAGCATCCCACCCACTGTGTCGCTTCACATTTCCTCCCTAATAAGCCTATTGACCCACTGTTCCCTTTACGCGCTACCATACACAGAGGGGAACTTCCCCCCATTTGACCACACTCTGTTACCCCACATGTTCCCATCCCTACTTGTCACCAATATAACATCAAATAAAACAGTATTTCAGCCATTGAAAATTGTGAGACGCCTTCTCCTTCTTAGAGGGCCACCTGGGGTATGAGATCCACAACTTTATGTTGGCTCTTTTGTGAGATCCTTCGTGTCTAGCATCAGCTTCTTTGAGATGGTAACAGTTCAACCAAGGCCTTGCTCTACTCCTGGCGGGGCACTCAACGTACCTTCTTCGGGGAAGGTACATTGAACCTCATATACTTGCAGCCACTTTTCCCTCTCCTTTGGTGGTGTGGGTCAGCCCCATGGTCCTAGCCTCCTGCTGTCCCAGTGCACACCTCCGTTGGCCCGTTCACAGTCGAGGTTAGAGGGCGAAGTGCTTGCTCAGCCACTACAGCCGATATTATTCGATAGTCCACTAAATTCCACTTCAGATTGCACGCAAATGGATAACCCCAGCAGTATCTGATCCCCTGCTCTGTTAGCCACTTAGTGGGTGGCAGTTTCTCCTTCTAGAAAGCATTATACTGGAGAGATCCTGGAAGATTTTAATCTTGGAACACTCAGATTCCAGATCATGCAGTACTTTGGCCTTTGTTAGCACATACACTCTGTCCTTGTATCTGAGGAACTTTCCGAATGGCTTCCCTGCTCTGCGTGCTCCGGCTGCACAATGTTTCATCCATCCAACTCAAACATGAGGTCAATGATGCCCTGTACTTTACTCTCTGGTGTTTCGCCTTACTTTCCCTCAGCCCGCTGTTCCTAATGTTGTTCCTCCTCTCATGGATTTCTAGGTGGTCAAGCTTGAGGGCCACCTTCTCCTCTCCTGTCTCCAGTTCTGACATACGGGCATCCAGGTGCATTTCGATCAGATTGACATTTGTTGTACTCTAATCCATTCATTTTGCTTTCAATTGTGTCAACTCTATCCTTCAGGTCTGTAAAGGAGGGCTGTATGTCATTGTGGATGGCTCTATTTCTGACCAGAATACCTCTACATCTTCTTTCGTGGGGAACTCTGAAATGTTCCGCTCCACTGGGAATTTAACCATACTGACCCTCTTTGTCTTTCCTCCTTGTGATTGCTGCAGTGCTGCCCCAATATCTTTCAACTCTGGGCTCCTCTCCTTTTCCTTTCCTTTCCTTGTCCGTCGCCCACATTACAACTTTCCCTGAGATCACTGCTGCTTCCTTGTAAGCCTTGTACAACTTTGGGTGTCTTACTCTACAGCCCTACTCCAGACTGAGCATCGTACCTGTTCTCATGCAGGTTTTGGGAAGTCACTGTGGGATGGTTACCTGTCCAGGCCGAGTTTTGTCCACATTAGTTAAATTGAGGGAATCAGATTATGTAGGCCTGACACTATGATGGGAGTGAGAGTTGCTTGGTATTATGTCTTTCAACCAACAAGTTGCTTCAGCAGTTATAGCACCGTTCTGAAGCAGGCAGGTCTGGGTCTACTGTCTGCAAGTTCTCGGTGGACAAAGGCACTTCACTATATCAGCACGTCAGTGTCAATCAGGTGATATTCATCACATAGAACATGAATATATAGCTAGTTCCAGCAAGGAACAAGGTATTTAAACAGGACATCACCTCTTTCGGACCGCTGATGTAATAATGGGGACAAGGTACTGTCCGATATGTAACTCCAGAGAGGAACTCAGATGGAAGTCTTCTCCTTCTCCCATCTTGGCTCAACCCCCGTGGTGTGCTCTCTCTCCCCAGCCCACTGCCAGCCTCCTCACCATGTAGCTGTGCAGGCCCATGGGATGGCTGCACGGCACTGCTTGGCTCTCTAGACCATTCAGTGAGGCAGGCCTGCCCTCTTCAGCGGCTCTGGGGACTGCCTTGTTCCATCCTCTGCTACCGCTGGAATCACGGGCCTCCCTCACTCCCACATGAGCACACCTCAACCTAGATGGGCGCTTCCGGGCAGCACCTCAAGGTCACCATCTTCTGCACAGCTATCTCCTTCAGGCGATCCCGTGAACTGACGTTCTCCCTCTGCTCCACCACCACCACGGCCCAACGGACCCCGCTGCAACGTGTTTTGCAAGGATGTTGCACGTGGGACCCGTGATACTCACCGCCTGTCACCTTCTGTGCCACGGCCTCCATTCTCTCCCCAACTTTCTTCTCTTTCACAAACCACCACTACCATCCCATATATGGATGTCTCCTCCATGGGACCATGGCTCACAGGGCCATAGGGAATATTACAGCTCGTGGCCTGGTCTCCGCTCACTCCATTCACTTTGTGCACCGGCCTTCGCACAATCCATTTCTTTTACTTCTGAGTCCGGGCATGATGCAGATCAGCACTATCTCCTCTCTTTAGGCCAACATGATCGGGAGCTCCTGCTCCCGTGGCCATCTTCCTCTGCACCCCCTGGTGGTCTCCCCTATGTGATTTTCTTTATTTTAGCATTCACTATCCCATTGCCATCATCCATCTTTTTCATCTAAAATATGTCCTTAATCAAGCACTGAGCATGTGATGATAAATGTGCTTCCCCCTTTTCTCCTGCTGCCTATGCCACCCACCTTTCTAACACCTGTATATCCAAGGCCTACATGGCTTTTTTATATTGCTCCATACCCTGCTTAAATCAAATCCAGCGATAAGAGGAGAGAAAGTGGGAGTGCTGAGAAAATTTAAAAAGAAACGAACCTAAGCTTCTACTGCTGTACTTTGTGGGGTTTTCCACTTCTATCTTAACGTATTCAGTTTCCTCCTCTTGCTCCTGGATGCCTGCCAGAGATGTATCCAGAAGGTAGCACCATACATAGCAGCTTTCCTTATAGCCCAACTCAATGTGCTCTTTTTATCAACCTCAAAGGGCGAAACGATGAATCAGTCATGCAATGATTCGAATCTGCCACTCACAAGTAACCACTATGTTCCAGCAGCAGATGAGGAAATACCAAATCCCAACACTAAGTCCCAGGGTTTTTCAGTCACACCTCATACTCAGTGTTCCTTTCCAAAGGTCTTCACAACAGCTCCTTTAATAGAAAAACATACCTTGCATGTGTGGTCCACGAATAAACCTTGACGTGCTCTATTACCATCGACATCCTCTCCATTTGACCTTTTGAGGAGAAAGCTGGTGTCATGAAATGCTTTCCTAGAAAAATGAATCTTAATTGATTCATCAATAATTCATAAGCTTTCTTAGAATGTGGTTGACATGACAGTGGTCTGTAGTTATTATCACAAGTGTTTGCAAATAGGGTCCATCTGTGACTTAGAGGAACAAATGCACCATTGTAGGTCCAGAACATAAGAGGAATTGACACAGAGACAATCACAGCCTCTAGTTCTTTCCATTGACCTCATCCAAAGGAACATCATCATGCTAAATAGTTGCTACATATTAATTATTAACCCCCATACAATAAATAGTAGCCCTGTATCTCACACGGTTGTGTCCATTTATCTTAGGTGTGTGCAGGATAAATTAAAGGGCAGCAACACCAATCTCCAGAGACATACACCTCCTGCATGCTAGAAATAATCTTGACATAGGGAACACCAGTCCCAATACTGGTGTCTCTCATGGAGAGTCCCAGGTGTCGATGTTATTACGTTCTGGAACTGGAGAAGTTCCTGAAAAAAGGGGAAAAAATCCTGCTGATGGCGTTGTTATGATCCTCCACCATTTATACCTCGTTCATGAAAGGAAATAGCCCAGGCATTGCTCAGACAAACAATACACAGTGGCGATGACACACTAGTACATGTGTATACCTGATACTAATGCGGTCATGTGGAACATCGTGTGTTCAGAGTCAGATCTTTACAAAGGTTTCTTTGGGTTGAGCCTTGTTGGCCCTATTTGAGAATTGGTGAAATTGCAAATAGTAGTTATGTGTTGCATAGCACCACAAAACACCTAAATGTTGTGAGACTTATATTAGTCTATGGGCCTCATCATGAGTTGGGCGGTATCCCGGCGGTGTAATCGCCAGGATACTGCTGGTGCTAATGGCGTTACCGCCACCCAGTCCGGCACTATTAGCATTGGATCAAGGGTTGGGCAGTAATGTGTATTCCACATCCCCCATTGGGTCCATTGGACTCAATGGGGCATTTTTGGTGCAATTAGCGCACACTAATAGCGCTGCGCTAATTGCGTCTGAAAATTGGCATTTTTCCAGTGCATTTACCCCCAGCTTGGACCTGGGGGTAAATGCTGCCAGACTCATGTTCGGGCGGACCCTTAATTGTGGCGGTAATGATGTTACTGCCACATTTAAGGGCTATTGCCCAACTCGTGATGAGGGCCTATGTCTAAATTGTGTATATGATCTAAATGATATTTTCAAGCAGTAAAATATGTGCAACTATTTTATACACCGAAAGCATCTTACAGCATGGCACGATTGGAGTGCAGATTTTGGATTCGGGAGTACCAAGGTTTGATTATGCCAAACACCACTGTGCCCGAATGAACCCTTGAATTTCACTGCTGGCATGGAATGTCATAGAGGAGTGGGTTTCGTCATGTGGCTACTTTTGAGCTCCTAACACAAGACCATCTGCCCTCTTCACCGTAGACTATAAATGCCATTCTCCCTGGACCATCCATGCACTGTACTTCTACCAACCTGTGCGTGCAGGATGACTTCTGTCCCCTTCCTCCATTTCTGCATATTTCTAAGGCACTGTCGAACCAGTTGGTCTCACTGGGGCCTACTGCATCCACAAAGTCTCCAACCAATAGAAAACCTGACAGAGGCTGATCTCCTTTCAGTCAGTAACAGCCAGCTTTTGGTTTGTGTGTGATCCCACGGTCAAGGTCGTCATTTGGGGGTTCCCAGGGGTCGCAACTGCGACTACTGAGGTCTCCCTTGCTACACCTGTAGTCTCCCTTGCTAGCCCTAAACAAATAATATATATATATTTTTTCATTGAAGCTCCTGAGCTGTGACCAGCGCCATGTGGCTCTTTGTTTCTGGAGTGGCTGGCTTTCTTGTACAGGCCTCTTAAAAAAACAGGGGGATCCACAAGTTTAAAACTTTGAGCAGTGACTCTAAATAAAAAAGAATAGGAATAACAAATGATTGGTCTTTCTGGAATTCTATAATATAATTGCTAGACTCATTAAAGGTTTATTTCAGCCACACTTCAGGGGGTTAGTCACTGATTTAGGGCCTCACTACACAGTAGGAGGTAAGGGTTTACCGGTACCGGTATTTTACCGGTACCGGTAAACCCTTACCGCCTTACTACGAGGTCCCTTTGCGGGTTGGAGAATTTAACGCCTGCTTTTTGCAGGCGTTAAAAACCAACCCGCAAAGGGACCAGGGAGCTAATTACGGTACCGCAATTTGCGGTGCCGTAATTAGCACCTTCCCCATTCCTATTATGCCCTATGGGGCAAAAATGGGAATGGGGAAGGGCAATGGGGGAAGGGGGAATTACCACCCCACCAACCTTGAAATAGGGTGGTAATTCCCCTTTCCACCAAGGCGGTGCCGGTATTTTACCGGCATGGACCAAGGTGCTAATAGCACCTTGGTCCACCGCCGTCCGTCTAATGAGGCCCTTAGTCTGTTCTTAAACACTGAAAATTCACAATGCAGACAAAAACTTCCAAAAAACATTTAGAGTAGAATAAGCATCTATTTTGGACTATGGGCCTCATTACGACCCTGGCGGAAATCGCGGTGCAAAATGCACCATGGAGCACGGCGGAAAGCTGCCGATAGCGCCATGGGGGTTGGCGGATTTTCCGCCCCATTCCGACCTTGGCGGGGCGGTAAATCCCCATCCCCCATTTTACCCTTCCCCATTCCCATTTTTGCCCCATAGGGTATAATGGGAGTGGGGAAGGCGTTAATTACGCCACCGTAAAATACGGTGGCGTAATTAACATCAAGGTCCCGTAGCGCCATGGATTTCTCCGCCCGGAAAAAACAGGCGGAAAACGGCTCCATGGCGCTACGGGAACTCGTAGTAGGGCGGACGGGTCCGCCGCGAATAACGCTGGCATAAACCCACTCCACCAGGGTCGTAATGAGGCTGTATTTTGCGTTTTGCAATGTGCCGTCATAGCATTTTTTTTTCCTGCTGTTGTCGCTGTTACGATCATCCAAGACATTCCATCTCGGTGTCCTCTGTCACTTGACAAACTCCTTGTGCCTTAAAGCTTGTGTACAGTGTACAAAATGTTTCACCATAGAACATAAAGTGGCCCTTGATTTCAGTGTGCCACAATTAATGCTTTGTTGTTATGCGTCTATCTTTACTATCTCCATGGCATGTTGTTCAGGGTGTTTGTTTGCATTTATGAGGTAAGGAGTGCCCAGAGTACGGGATGCCGTGTGAGTGCTCTGCTTTCCCTGTCCTACTCTAAATTCTTTAATACACAGTTATAAACCCTCCCAATGGTATGTATTTTGCCAACTCTGAAGCCTGAAAAGTAGATCCACGCAGGCTTGACACGTGACCAACGTTGCACCAGACCTGCAGATGAACTGGCCTGCTGTTAAATCTCAGTTACCAGATTAATGGTATCACCACCGTGTAATTTGCTTTCTGACTTTGAGAACATTCAGACATGTAATTGCTCATTTTACTATAGATGGTAAAATAGCTGTAGCTGGTGAGATAGCTCAGTGGGTTGAGCGCTACATACATATGGTGATCTATTCTTCTATGAAATGTATATAACATGACAGTGATATTGTCACCATATTTTTCGTAGTGTACTTAGGAACAATGCTGTGCGATGCCACTTCCTTTTTTGACAAGGGTTGAAATGCCATGTTCCATCACTTCCTGTGATGTCACTTCACAGTGGGGTCAAATGACATCACTTCATGTGATGTCATCAGAGGTCAAGTGTTGTGTGCTGTCACTTCTGCTACCCCTGGCATTTTGATGAAATGACGTCCCTGCCCACGGTGGACCGCACCGCCGCTAAAGTCGGAGTCCTGCAGCCTATTTGCAAGAGAAACAATTTCATACAATTGGACTCTGCCTGCAGCGGGGCCACAGTTGCAGAGTGCTGGTAGAGTGCCATATCCCGGCACGCGCCAAACCATTTAATTCTGGTTGGTAGTACACTGCCAGAGACAGCTTCCCACTATCCCCAGAATACACTGCTTGCCCCATCTATGTAATAACATACTCCAAACATTAAAAGAAATAAACCGTTTTTTCAATTAAAAAAATGATTTACCTTGAGAAGTATTTTAATTAATTAGTATAGGAAGCAACCTTTTCTGAGAACTGATGTATCTATTCAGCTGAAGTTAGGTATTTGTTCACCCTTTCTGCAAGGCAAGAGTTTAGTGACAAAATCATTCCAGCCTCAATGGCCTTTTTGGATCGCACCCCCGAGAACAAGCGCGCGTGAGAAATACATGGTCACAATAATAAACAGGCACCACGAAGAGGAAATCAAATAAACAGGCAATGAAAGCAGGTTTGCTTGCGCGGAAGAGTGAGTGTCACACTGCCTAATGAGTTTCACCAATGCAAGAAAAATGGCTTTCTTTGGATTAGATTCAGATGCAAGAGTTGGCTGTTGTCCAGAGCTCTAATTACATCCTGGACGCGCTGTGCTCCCCGGCCACCGCAGGAAAACAATAGGTAAAATGGAATGATATACACTTTCCCTCTGATGATGTCACGTTGCGGCCTGCCATTTCCAGTAGATGCTTAACCCCTGAGTGGCGCGCGCTTCGGAGACGAGAACAGGGCGCAATATTGCGTTTACCGTACGGGAAGAGAAACGCCGCGTTCAGGTTTCTTGGAGAGCGAAGAGAGGATGTGATATGTGAATGGGATTGATTTCCAGATCTAAAAACCCCGGTGTTGTTTTCTTTTACTCTTCCAGGTTCACAACCTATGAGTACAAGCTGATAGTGCACAATGAGATGGGGTACACACCAGGCCAAGCTGTCAGTGTGACCACCTTGGCCGGACTGCCAGTTAGAGGGAGTGCCCTGCAAGCATGGGCTCTTAATCACACTGCTATACACGCGGAATGGTCGAAACCAAGTAAGTCGTTCTCTTATGTGTTATCCAAATAACAATAGCCCTGATTGGTGAATGAAGTATTTAATTGTGAACTCCCATATTTTGCAAGTGACTGAACCGGGCTGTTTTTTTTTTTTTCAGGAGCTAATAATGTATTGAATTGATGTGTGAGTTCATTGTAAATAATTAACTCCGCTTGCTTTAGCATAGGTACGAACAGACTGTGCAGTGCCTGAAAATGAAATGTCTAGTGCAATAGGGTGGGAGTTGTAGAACTCGCGTCGAAAACTTGGAGAACTTAATAGAAAGAAAACAGAACAGGAGTGTGGGTGGGGGAATTTACCCAAAATCGTTGTGAAATAAAGACGAAACAGAACAAAATAGTATGGGAGGGGTAAGGAAAGAGGAATGACATCACACGCTTGGTGAAATGAAAAAGAAACGCATCACAGAGTGGGAGGGTAAGGAGGGGGAATGAATCAACAGCTTGGTGAAAGGAAAAAGAAACAAATCACAACAGAGTGGGAGGGTAAGGAGGGGTAAATAATATCAAAAACTTGGAGAAATAAATATAAAAGAAAAGAAGATCTCAGCAGGGTGTGGACATAAGATAGGGGACATGTAGTCAAACTCTTGGTGAAAATCACGAAGAAATAGACAACATTTAGTTTAGTTTATTTGCATATGGTTTAAAATACACTCAACCTTTTGCAGCATAAACACATGAAACATTTGAACATTAAAGTTGTTAAAATTACACTATTAAAAGCAGAGAATACATTTTCCATCACGTTAAGATTCCAAATTAAAAAAAAAGAACATTAGGATGGGGAGGGTAAATTAAATCAAAAACGTGGTGAAATAAACATAAAAAAAGAAGAGGGCAGGATAAGCAAGGAAACATGTAGTCAAAAGTTTGGTGACCTAAATTATATATATATATATATATTTTTTTTTTTAAAGCATAGTAGTATGGGAGGACAGCGAATGGACAATGCAGTCAACACCTTGGGGACATAGAAAAGATGAGGACAGCATGATAGGAGGATTAGAAGTGGAAAAGGTCATCAAAAGCTTGTTGAAATAAATTAAAACGAGCACAGTAGGGGGGCAACTAAGAATGGAGAAATTGGGTCATGGCTTGGTGAAATAAATGAAAAGCAAAAGAAGAGAACAGTGAAATGAGAGAAAAAAGAAGGGCAGATGTGAAATTCTTGGTGAAATAAAGAAAGAAAAGAAGGGCACATTCGGGTGGAGATCATTTAAGGCAAATGTTGCTGAAATAAATATAATAGAAAAGCAGAGCAGTGTATAATGGGATAGTAAGGAGGAGGCAATGTAGTGGAAACCTTGGTGAAAAACAAAAAAGAAAAGAAAAAATGAAGTTGCGTGGGAGGATAGAAAATGTAAAAGGCAGTGAAAAGTGTGGTAACATAAATAGGAAATAAGACCACCGTAGCTAGGATGTAGAGGGAAGAGGAAATGCAGTCAAAATGTTGGTAAAAAAGAAAATATTGCAGTAGGGTGAAGGATAAGAAGGGATACATGTAGCAAAGAGCTGGGTAAAATAAATAAAAATAGAAAAAGAGCGTGCAGTAGAGTGGGAAGATAAAAAAGAAATGTAATCAACAGATTGGTGTAGAAAGATTGGTGTAGATTTAGAGAAAGCAAGAGCAGAGTACAGCAGAAAGATAAGGAATGGGAAATGTAGTCACAAGCTTGGTTATTTAATAAAAAGAAAAGAAAATCATAGTAGGAAAGGGGAAATGGAAGCCTGAAGCCATATGAATATTTAATGAGTTCTCCTCTTTTGTTTGAAGCACTTTCCTCCTTAGGTTTGTGATGCCTTTGTAAATCACCTGTTTTCTTGCATGCATTTTGTTACTATTTGTGTTGTTTTGTCCCTGGTATACGTCCTAATTTTTTACACCTTCATAAACTGGCTCACCACTTGATCTCATCTTTGTGCTATTGTTCAGGCAGCCTTCGTGGGAATGCTGCTGCCACCTGTAAATGGGTTATTGTTTGTCATTTCCGATAGAAATTGACAACCATGTTCTTGAAATCTTCTTCAAGTAAATACAAATACTAAATAAGGAAGGGGAAATGTAGTGACACGTTTGGTGAAATAAGTAAAACAAAAGGAAGAGTGCACTTGGATGAGAGGATAAGAAATTGTGAAATATGGTGAAAAGCTTCATGAAAACAATAAACACAATAAAAGCAGAGTGAAGTAGTGTGAGGGGATAAGGAAGATGAAATGTAGTGAAAACCTAAATGGAAAATAGGATCTCACTAGGATTTAAGGACAAAGACAGAGAAATCAAGTGAAAATAAGTCAAGAGGAGCGCAGTAGACAGGGCGGATAAGGAAGGGGAAATGTAGAGAAAAGCTTGTTGAAATAAATGCATGCTTTATGTTTATGTCTGTTAAAGACTGTGATGTGAAACCTTGTTAAGAGTCAGCTCAGTGGTCAAGTTCATTAAAAGTACTAGGCAGTTTTGCAAATGTCCACCAAGTGACATACACATTTGTAAAACCCGATCTGTGTTCGATGCACGGAAATCAGTCGAGTAGAAAGTCAAGCTATTGTGAAAGTAATGCAAATAATTCTGCAACGATTGCAATGGTAGTTCCAAAACCCAGAAATAGTTTTGGGATTTCAGAAAGTAATAAACATTTCAAGAACAGTTGATAAGCTGTGAGCAAAGCTCCATATGTGTCTCACACCTTTGCACCTGCACATCACATATCCTATTCACACTCAAATCTCCTCTCTTAAACATGTTTATCAACTTATTTACAATATTCAGTACTGAACTGTCAATTGCCCTATTCTTTTTAACATAATTTCAACCATATACTTATCTGTCTTTCTCTTTATTTGATGTTCCTCCTTTCCTCGTTTTCTCAATTCCTTTCGAACACCATCTCCGAATGGTCCTCTCAGTGAACACCTACATTTCCTCAAACTCCCTAGATTTGAGTCCACCAAAAAGAGGCGTTGTGCTGTTACCCATTAGCTTCTCTGAACCCCTACTATTCTCTTTATGCCATGTCCCTAACTCTTCACATCACATCAGAGTGACCTTTGACACTTCTCCTTAAACATTGTTGCTGCTGTCCACATTGTTATGTTATGTTATGTTAATGGGCATTTGTATAGCACCTTTCACCATGGTCTCAATGTGCTGTAAATTGAACACCCTCAGGAACCGGAGGCCAGGTCAGTGGAGATAGAGCAGTAAATAATGTGTGTGTACACTCTGTATATGTGCAGCTAGACCACATTTTCATGTTGGCTAGCTGCATTCTAATGCTGAAAGTATTGTGCAGGGTGTGGAAGACAGGTGGTATGTGTGCAGCTAGGCCAAACTGTCTTGGGGGGTAGCTGCATTCTAGTGGAGGTGGTGCTAGTATGTGAGATTGTGTGTGCAGCTAGGCCAACCTTATTGTGGGGATAGCTGCATTCTAAAGGCTGTTGTGGTGTGTGAGGTGGTATATAATTATGTGTGAAGCTAGACCTAATTGATTGTGGAGGATAGATGCATTCTAGTGTTGTAGGTGCTGAGCCGAGAGTCTGGGTAGTGGGAGATATGTGTGAGTATTCGTGGGGTTGGAAGAAGCCTCCCACTCCCTGATTGCATTCCTGTGCCTACCAAATAGGCGTCTGGTGTCTCAGTAATCTCTAGGTCTAGTATGAACTCAGCTCTATCTGCAATCCACTCACTCAGGCAAAATGCAGTTTTAGGCTAACTTGCGCAATCAGGCGAAATGCAATATTAGGCTACCCTACTCAATCAGGTGAAATGCCGTTTTGGGCTGACTAGTACAGTCATGCAAGATGCAAAATTAGGCTACCCTACTGAATCAGGTGAAACGCAATTCGAGGCTGACTAGTACAGTCAGGCAAGATGCAAAATTAGGCTACCCTACTCAATCAGGCGAAATGCAGTTTGCGGCCAGCTAGTACAGTCAGGCAAGATGCAAAATTAGGTCAACCTACTCAATCAGGTGAATTGCAGTTCCAGGCCAACTAGCACGATCAGGCGAAATTGAATATTATGCCAAATTGCAAACTCATTGATATCTATTGTGCGCTGTCATGAAGTCCACCCTCTCCCTACATTTCTTGCTGCAAAAACGTTATATTATCTCCTTGTTTTCTGTCACCTTTAGTAATGTTGTTCTATCTATCTGCCTATGATTAAAAAAAACTCCAACTCACCCTTTGAGTGATAAGAACACATCTTATCACATTCCAAGGAACAATTCATTTTATGCTGTGCTCTAGATTAATAGTAAAAATAGTTATTTCAGGTATTATCTTTAAAGTTTTCATCCTTTCCGCCTTAAATCCCTCGTTCATCTTTCAGAGCTTGATCCTACATATTCCACTTCACTGGATCCCCAGTCTATTCTGGCCTTTCCAGTCCCTATCTAGCAACTCTATTCACTAACAAACCTGTTTCTATCTATTGCTTTCCTTCCCCCAAACTACTCCTGTGCCTCCCTCCTCCACTCTCACTTCTGCCCCTCTGCCATTTACTCTCTTGATCTATGAAAATGTCTTCCCACCTGTGTTCCCACTGACCCAACGCTGGTGTCTTACACAATTGCGTGACATCACACCTGCTTACCATAACCTTTTCAGTTTATTATCCATCCTTTTGGTAGCCTACAATCTCTTTTCTGTTTAAATTTGAATTGCTTGTGTTCCTACGTGTAGGATGTGTAATGGGGGTGGGGTTTGTGTCTTGTGTTTAACGTTTGTGTATGTGGTTTATACATGCCGCGTTTTCTAAATGAAATATACAATGATCCCTGCCAGATGGAGGAAATCCTAAAGCATGAGGTCCTCGGGGTGTGGATGACATACTTATGCATCCAAGAACAAGTACCTGGAAAGTTTGAATGAATGCAGACTATCACATTCAGCTGTAGAGAAGTTGGTTAAGAATGAGAGAAGTGAAGCTAGGGATAGAAGGCATGGTACATGTAGTGGTCGCTAGAAGATGACAGTGGTCCACTCTCAAAAGAAGGCTACTCAGCAGATATCAGGCGCAATAGCAACTCATTAGGATACATGTGCAACCTGAATCATCTTCTGGGTTGTGTGGAGTTTTCTTTGATTTCAAGTTTGAGTATAAATGAATACTAAGAAAAAGTTATTTTTATTTTTGAACCAAGAAACATTAAATCTAGTGTTAAGTGTTATTAGATTAGCATGCACATGCGTTCTTGCTAGACATCAGCTAAAATTACAAGTGACGCCCATGCAGAAATGTTCTCTTGGTTCCTGAAGCAACGCACTTCACTGTGTTTAACTTGATCATGTCCACAGTGTTGTGCTGAAGGCATGTGGTGAAGTGATGTCAACGTCTGATAACACATCCCCAAGGGAATCTCCAGTGCTGAAACAAACAGTAAAGGTTCAACAGCATCTGAAAGTGTCTATATTTTCAATTATGATTTACTTGTCTAGATTCTAGATTTATTCATATCTGGTCTTAATCCTCTGCCAGATACTCCAGACATCTAGCTTTGCTGCTCACACTGCTTCTTCAGTGAATCTTAGCCAGGTCATGATCTATGCTAAATCTGGAATGAATCTGAGGGTAACTATGTGAAATGCTGGCCCGTCTAATGACTAATAAACCTTGCATGACTATTCGAAATCTTGCCAGGGCAATGCTATGAAATATTAAGAGTTGTGCATCCTGCTTCTTTATGGCGGTAGGATAAGAAGCTTACTGGAAATAAGACAACACGTGGTCACTCCATCAAGTGGAAGAGCAACAGTATCTTGGTGAGGCCTGCATCAATATCGGATTAATGAATTCCAAACACCTATGATGATAGGCTGCGTAGTCATCTATTTCCCAGCTCTTCCCAGCCAGGTGTTCATGCATGTTGCGAAAGGATTCGGTAGACAACCCTCATAAAAGACAGTGGGGACACCTCTCAACCTCGGTTAGATGCCCTAACATGGGGCTTCCCAGAATCAGTTTTGCCTCAGAGACGAGGTGGGCACGTTTGGAAGGGCCCAGTCTCTGTCCCATCTACATATGCTTTGCCAACCATGTCAAGCACCACTGCCTCTTGCTCCATAGCTGTGTCGCACATTGCTCGTCATTGTTCTTTCTTGTCTTACACAGAAATACACATACCAAGATTCACTGCGGCAGAGACCCAAACAGGCGGCTCATCAGAGAGAGAGAAGCAGCAGTAAGTGGAGCAGCAGAAGAATGCCACACACATCCCACTGCCACTCCGGATGCTCCAGTTTATCCAGCCATAAACTCTGAAAATCATTTTGATTTTATGATGCCGCTATTTCCCAAAGCCGATGGACCTGTGTATGAAATGTGATTATAAACCATCACCTGGGTACAAGGAAGCCAGTGGTTGGCCAAAGAAATGACCTGATGGGGGAGCTTATGGGGGAGACAAGGGAAGGATGAGAAGGGGTAGAGAGACCAGGTCACTGTTTGTTGTTTCCGGTGAAGTCAGGGGAGGAGAAGGAGAACCGAAAGATCAGGCGGAGGAAGGAAGTTGCAGTAGAGTGTGCAGGAGAAGTATAAAGAGCATGTGCCAGGTGAGGTATTGGTTGCTGAGAGAAAGTGGACTTGGGTGTGAGGGTGCATGCAGGCTGAGTGAGAATATGGGAGAGTGGAGGTAGAGCAATTAAGAGAGGTTGAGAAGGACGACTAAAAGGAAGCAGACAGTGGGAGAAGGTGTGGGTGAAGGGTAGTGGTAGGAGAGTTGTGTGCAATTGAGTCGGAGGGGAATGTAGTGGTAATAGAGTAGGAGGAGGAGAGAGTAGTGGGATCACTAGAGAATAGTGGGGCATAGTGGTCATGGTACGAGTGGAGAGTAGTGGGAAGAGTAAATATTAGGGAATAAGATCTGATAGTGAAGGTAAGAAGTCGAGAGAGAGAGGAATATCTGAGGGACAGAGAAGCGAGTGTGAGGGAGAGAGAGGAGGTCCGGGAGGAATAGCAGGTAGGATAGCAGGAAGAAGAGGAAGTCGACAGAGAGAAGCTCAGTGTAAGGAGTGAACGGCCATGAGAGGAAAGGGACATTGGAGCCTGGGTAAATGGAAGACACTTAACCCAGTTGCAAAGATCATTGTTATTTCTTTTGGACCCATAGACATCATCCACAAAGGGATTTAGAAACTGTGCATATGGAGACCAGGAATCATCCATCAGTGTTTTAGGGCATATAATGCTGGAGCCTTTTCAGCACTCATGCTTGACAGAGATCTTACTGGTAGGGCCATCAATGGTGATCAAGAAGCTCAATGACCAATATGCCTCTTTCAATACTGACAGCATTCTGATCCCAGTCTCTTCCTCCGTGAATACATTGGGAGTGTCCCTTGATGCGAAGCTCTCGCTTTCCACTAAGTGAATGCCATTGCCTCCTATGCTCCCCACATGACAAAACTGATCAATGCATCAAGACCATTCTTTTCTCTGGACAGCTGCCTGACAATTGCCCATGCAGTTATTGACTCAAGGCTAGACTACTTTAATGCGTTCTTTGCAAGCACCTCATTGAACAAAATCCAGAAGATGCAGGTTATCCAGAATAACGCCCTCCGAGCAGCTCTCAATATTCCTGAACTGGAACACATCTCTGCTGTAAGAAGAGATGTGCACTGGCTGCCGATGCAGGATGCATCATGTTCAAGACCTTGTTGATCATGCACATATGCCTTGCCAACGTTGCTTCCCCTTACCTTACAGAGAGAATTGTTGAAGCACATTCCACCTGGCCCATGAGATCGGCCTATGCAAACCGGCTTGTCCAGCCGAGATTTAAACAGATAAAAACGAGAGGCTCTAGCTTCCCCACGATTTCAGCGAAACAATGAAACTCACTTCTGACTGCCTTGAGAGCTGAACAATCTTAATGTGCCTTCGGGAAAGCCCTGAAAATGAAGTTGTTTGCATAAACCTGAGCCTGGGACTGCCTAATGTATTGACTCTTATGACATTCCAAGTGAATAACTGGTTGTAATAGGGCATCGATGCCCTTGGGCATAGCACACTTTATACATGAAAAAATAAATAAATTAGCATTGCAACAATTACACAAAATGTCACTTTTTTGTAGCAGGTTTCAATAGCTCCACCAAAGCAGCCACTTTGGGGACTGTTATTTTCAAGACATATATAATTTTCAACCCACTAAAATGTATGCTATTTATTTATTTATTTATCCACTTTTGTCATTTTAATAATGTGGCCCAAACCCCAGAGGGGATCAGAGTGCCTTACATGAGAAACTGCAACATGCTACAACTTATTTAAAAATGAGCAGGAAATTCGGCATTTGTCAATGTGTATCAAAGACTTACATTAAATAAAGCCATACAAAAAAAAGATTGGGCCTCCTTCTGAGCTTGGCGGTAACTGGTACCAGTGACAGTAAATCCACCACCACCACTTTTACTACTCTGCCGAATTAGGCAATGGGCTAATTCTTCTGGCAGAAATACTGCAAGTTGAATTACTGCCAAAAGCCGTCTGAATTAGCCCAACAGTAAATCCGCTGGAGGAATTACTGCCTTAAACCAAAATGGTAATTCGGCCTCATTACACATGAAAATACCACTGAAATACCACCAAAAATAGGAGGTAATTCTGCCAAAAGCACAGTGAGGTTACCGTCACATAAAAGGTAGAGGTAAAAGTATCCAAGTGATAGAAATAAATGCACAGGCGCCAATAATTGCCACCAATAGTGTATTTAAGGCCAGCACCTTCCCCAAACACATTTATCAAGCAACATGCAGCCACAACCACACATGAACTACGGCATCCACAACCTTCTAATGTTAATTGAGCTCCAGTGGTATGCAAGGCCACACCAGGGAAGTATACAAGCACCACAAAGAGAGAGTAGACGTGTGTTGTGGAGGCTGGCCGTACCATGTGTCATCCATCCCGAAGGACACTGACTGATGAACGATTAGTCTCACTGTATGCTACGAAGTGCTTATTATGGTACAATAAGTCAATATACACTTTCATATGTGTAAATTGTAGGTTTATTTGGCGAGGCCCCCAGGAGGCTAACCTTCATCAAACGGACATCTTCATGTATGGTTCCTATTGACATTCTAGAACGTTACATCAAGATGTTACTGAGGCAACAGAACTATATACAGGTTATGCAATGTGGAACTACGTACACAGCAACATTCTATGTATTAAATATCATAACACTGTATTGCTTGGAATGGCACACTATTGAAGACATGCTGACCCTCAAACAGGTTGTCTACAGAGCACCATCACCATCAGAACGGTCATCCCACCCCTGCTGTATTTGGTGTTCGCCCCAAAACACTTCTGTGACACAGGCACATTCCAGCTGTCAGAACGCTGCATGTCATGTCCCAGCCAACATTCTCCAAAGTGCTGGAACAAGTGTTGGATGTGCTCATGAGGCATCCCCATCAGCACATCTCTCTGTCCACCACCCAGGCACACGCAGTAAAGACAGGTTTCTACGCCATTGCCCATTTCCCTAATGTCATAGCAGCACTTTACTGCACACTTGTGGCATTGGTATCCCCCGGGCAGCGGAGCCTGCATACCGGAATTGGAAATAGTACTGTTCCATGAACATGCCGGTGACATGAGATGCAGATCTCATCAGCCACTGGTGCGCCCAATTTACAGGTTCCACACATGATGTCATGGCCTTGAGGAACAGCACCCTCCCTGCATTCATGAACACACACAGAGAACAGCATACATGGCTTTTGGGTAAGTACTAAATCTGACAATGATATCACACAGAGGCACACATGGGGACAAACATGAGAACACATGTGAGGAAACTGCAGGCCCCATAATCCCTATACCTAGAGCATTGAATAGCCCATGACCCATCACCCATCACTCATCTACCACTGGCCACAGTCACCTGAGAATACTCTGTTGGCAACCCTAGAATGCATGACCAGGCAGATGATTCCTGGCAACAATCAATTCCCCTGTCAGATCTAGCAAGCATTTCCCAGCCACTACTCGGGGATAGGCCACTAAATTCCCTAACCCCAGGCCATTGCCATTGTATCTCCTTCATGGGTAATGCTAAAGAGACAGCAACACATGAACAATGATGTAGGACACACTGAAGACTCCTGCTTGTTGCCATACAGAGCAAATTCACCCCACCTCCAGTGAAGTATAGAGTGTCACCCAAAAAACACATCTGAGCATGCACAAACCACCAGCACAATAGTGATTGAAAGAAGCATTTAGAAGACAAGGAGTTATGTTCAACACTGTCCTATCTACTTGTTGTAGGTGACTCAGGATATCCTCTGTATTGTGGTTGATGACAGAACATAGTACACTGCAGGAGGCAACCTATAATGAAGCACAGGAGAGGACCAGAACATGCATTGAACACACATTTGGACTGCTAAGGGGAAGGTTCAGGTGCCTACATCAGACAGGTGAGGCACAAATGTCCAGGCCAGCAAAAGTAGGACACATTGTTGGCACTTGCACAATGCTGAACATGTGCCTACAGCAGCATGTACCCATGCCTGCAGATGAGGTCATTGCACCCCCTAACCCAGATGATGGTAAAGATGCAGGTCACAACAGGGCACCTCACAATAAGCATGAGGAACTGAGAGAAGGACGCATTGCCTGCCAGACCTAATGGACAACTATTTTTGAAACTGCACATATGCACCTTTCACTTTACTATTAAACTGCACTGTATTCACTTCTATCACTGTAATGAAATGATCACTGGATCCATTGCCTTTAGACCAAAGGGATTTATTAAAGATATGCACACCCTATCACAAGCACCAATGCGCTCCCACCACCCTTATCCTCAAAAGCAATGCCCTACTACCACCCTCATCACCAGCACCAATGTCCTCCCACCACCCCCATCCCCAGCACCAATTCCCCAGACCACCCTCATCCCCAAACAGAATGACATTGACATGTCCATGTCTACATGTGCCTGCTGTTGCTATGGCTGGCGCAGGCGGTGAGAGCGAGACAGTAATCTCTGTGTTCTCTGTACCGGGGTGCTGGGTATGGAACCCTCAGTGGGGATTACAAGGATTGAGCTGGAGTAGTGAGAGGGTAATGGCCCTCAGGACAGACTCGTTACTGTCTGACATGGCCTCAGTCAGCTCCCGCACCCTTAACCCAACCAGGGTGATAGCAGCTTTGCCATCACTCATGCACTTGCTCTTCCTTTCCATTGCACTGGTCACCAGCCTCAATGCCCCCTGCACGGCATCCCACATGGCCTGAGAATGTCCCAGTTGTTCCTCGACTTTTCTCTTCATACATTCCTGTTGCTGCTCCATTGCATTGAGCCATACCCATATCATGGTCAGTGTGATCTGAGGTACCGGGGATGATGTGTTGGGGCTCTGCTCCCTCACTGATGTGTGTACTATACACACAGGTGTGCCATTGCCATCAATGCCAGTGTCTGACTCCTTTTCACAATGACACAGCAGGCAAAATGACTGGCTATGAGTGAGGGAGTGTTGGGGAAAGGGGACATGATAGGAAGAGGAGAGTTTGATAGGCTAATTCTGACACTGACTGTGACAGGTGCACTTGCAATGGTGACAGTGACAGATGCAGGCTGTGCCAAGGGGAAAGTTGCTGTGGCAGCAGTGGTGGTAATGTCAACAGCCACTTGCTATCCAGTAGGGGCTTTTCCCATTGAAGTGGTGTGCCCATCTGTGTCACTCATGTCTATGGTGGAGATGGTGCTGGTGGTTTGTGCCAGAGGTTCAGTTGATGGTACCATGGGTGGCAGCAGCAAGAGGATTTTCACACATTTTTCACATTCACTGGAACAAGTAGTGAAGCCACTCCCTTCTATGCTCGCGCCAGAAAAAATACAACCTGCTAGGGAAAAAAGAGATTTCTTGCAAGGATAGCAAGGTTTAATCACACAAAAATAAGGGTGCAAGCAAAGAACTTTGCTGCTCAAGAGAGTTCTGCTGAAAATGAGTACAAGCAGAAGCTAATAAGGCAACACATCATCATCATTTTACAGTAGTAACCCGCGTGGCTGGTTGGTGAGACCCTATGCATGGGCCTGCTCTATAGGGAATGCCAGGCTACAATTGGTTCCAGTCTCGTCTGTCGTCTTCCATCACGTGAGATCAGCTGGACTCATCTCTCCAGGGACTGAAGGTCATGCTCTTCATTAGTTGCTTTTACAGAGTTACTATTGCAAGATAATGCTACTCTATCATTATGGCATGCACCTGGGAAACTCGGTGACTGGCGCAACGGGAGGTACATGATTATGATGGCCCACACATTCTTTGCTCATTTAAAATCGCACTCTAAGCACCCAAGGCTTCCACCCTCGCTTTGGACTGTAATGTATTCCTCCCTGCACCCCATACTTCAAAGTGTGTAATTATGGGATTTGGTGAAATGGTCATGTTCGTTCAGAGCTTTCATGACCACAGTTTTTTTGGTTGGTGGTCTGAGGTTACCTAGTATTGTGTAATTCAGGGGTCTTGAGCTGGGTCAGTTGTGGGTGCCATTGCTCTTGGTGGGCAGGGTGGGGGTTGGAGGCCTGCTGGTGACTTGGCTGTGATGAATGTGTGAAGCGAGGAGCCTGGTGCTGTCTCGTGGCATTGCAGGGTGCATTTTTTTTCATGATAACAAGTAATTGCAACAGTTAAGAAACAAAGGGAAGCTTCTATGGGAATTAGCAGCGCAGATCCTTCTAACATCAGCGCTTGGGCCTGTTCAGGTTTCTCAATTAAGCCTATGTTTACCATGTGGCCATGCAGGACTGAGTGTGTCTACCATAACTACAAAATGGTGTCTCTTTATATATGCGCGCACTAATTCTATACATCTACAATTCATGCAGTATTGTGTTCAAGGGTTCCTTAGCACAGCCCTCTCCCCCCTGGTACATCACACGTTTATCTATGGGACTCACCTCACTCTAGAGCGCCTAGGGGGGTGGGAAATGTTAATTTCCTTCTCAACAGTAGGCAGTGTCCTTTTGTGATTTTCACTCTTCACCAAGTATTCCCAGTCACTGGGACACGTAGGCTCAGTCCCTTTGTGATTCTCACACTTGTTATTGTATTCACGGTCATTGAGACAAGTATGAGGAGTCCCTGAGAGATCTTAACTCTGCTTTTACATTTTCCAATCAAAGGGACAAGTATGAGGAGTCCCTGAGTGATCTTCACTCTTATTATACTTTTGCCAATCACTGGGCTGAGTAGGCTGGACGGGTATGCCCAGATGTGGGTCCCGAGCCTGCTGGGCCTAGAGACCCATGCTACTCTCACTGATGATGCCCAGTGAGGCCGTAATATGTCTGGGGATGCCTGTGGTCTCATGCAGAAGGGATGTGACCTAGTAGATTGGGCTGGACTGCCCTTTTTGGGGTGGGACAATCCTAATCTGCATGTGGTCTTTACCCTTTCTGTAATGGCTTTGCTAAAGATCAATGGTTTGGAGTGTTGCCCAGAGCTGCGCCAGAGGTTTTGATTAATTCAAATTCTTCCAGCCATCACCTTTTGTGTTTCTTTAGTCAATCTGAGTGGGACGGTTATGCCCAGAAGTAGGTCCTGAGCCTGCTGGGCCTAGAGACCCAAGCAACTCATCACTGATGATGACCAATGTGACCAAAACATGTCTGGGGATGCTTGTGGTCTCGTGCAGAAGGGCATAGAACCATGCAGTGCAGGCTGGACTTCCCCTTTTGGGGTGAGACCAAGCCTGATTTGCATATGGTCTTTCCCCTTTCTGTCATGGCTTGGCAGACTGAAGAACAATGGTTTGGAAGGTTGCCTGGAGCTGCGCCATAGGTTATGATTAATTGAAAATCGTCCAGCCATCACCGTTTTGTATTAGTCACCCCGAGTGGGACGGGTATGTCCAGAGGTGAGTGCCTACCCTGCTTGGCCTAGAAACGCAAGCTACTTGTCACGGATGAATCCTAATGTGGCCAAAACATGTCTGGGATATTAGTGGTCTCATGCAGAAGGGATGTGACCTAGCAGTTTGGGCTGGAGTGCCCCTTTTGGGGTGGGACAAAGGCTGATTTGCATAGGGTCTTTCCCCTTTCTGTATTGGCTTGGCAGGCTAAAGAACAATGGTTTGGAGGGTTGTCCAGAGCTGCGCCAGAGGTTAATGATTAATTCAAAACATTCCGGCCATCACCTTTTGTTTTGCTTTAGTCACCCTGAGTGGGATGGGTATGCCCAGACGTGGGTCCCAAGACTGCTGGGCCTACAGACCCAAGCTACTCCTCACTGATGAGGCCCAACAAGGCAAAAATAGATTTGGGGATGCTTGTGGTCTCATGCCAAAGGGATGTGACCAAGCAGTTTGGCTTGTACTGCCCCATTTGTGGTGGGACCAAGCCTGATTTGCATATGAACTTTGCCCTTTCTGTAATGGCTTGGCTAAAGAACTATGGTTTGTGGGGTTGCTCCGAGCTGTGCCAGAGGTTTTGATTCATCCAAATTCTTCCAGACATCACCTTTGTTTTGCTTTAGTCACTGCGAGTGGGACAGGTATGCCAAGACGTGGGCCCCGAGCCTGCTGGGCTTTGAGACCCAAGCAACTCCTCACTGATGATGACCAATGAGGCTGAAACATGTCTGGGGATGCTTGTGGTCTCGTGCAGAAAGGATGTGAACATGCAGTTTGGGCTGGACTTCCCCTTTTGGGGTGGGACCAAGCCTGATTTGCATAGGGTCTTTCCCTTTTCTGTAAGGGATTGGCAGGCTAAAGAACAATGGTTTAGAGGGTTGCATGGAACTGCGTGAGAGGTTATGATTAATTCAAAACCTTCCAGCCATCACCTTTTGTTTTGCTTTAGTCAACCAGAGTGGGACAGGTATGCCCAGACGTGGGTCCCGAGCCTGCATGGCCTAGAAACCCACACTACTCCTCACTGATGATGCCCAATGAGGCTGAAATATTTCTGGGGATTCTTGTGGTCTCGTGCAGAAAGGATGTGACCTAGCAGTTTGGGCTGGACGGCAAAGTGAGAAAGCGTACTGGAAGGTGCGTGAAGAATTAAGTGTGGTTGATGATGTCATTTTCAGTGGGAACGTGCTGGTATTCCTGAGAATATTAGGAATACAATTGTTGATTTAGCCCACAGTGGACATGTTGGTGTGACAAGGACAATAGGAATTTTGAGGAGCGAATACTGGTGGCAGGGTTTTGACAGAGATGTTGAGCGAAGATTGGCCAATTGCATACAATGTGGGCATACCTGTCCCACTCCACTCACAGTGACTTGCATACGTTTCCATTCCCTAGGATAATCAGGTTGAATCTCCTTATGATTCTCACCCTTCTTAATATATTCACACTCCCTAGGGCGAGTATACTGACTCCCTTTTTGGTTCTCCCTTTTCACCAAGTATTCACATTCACTGGGATGAGTCGACAGTGACCTCTTGTGATTTACACTCTTTACCAAGTATTCACAGTCAATGTGACGAGCATGCTGAGTCCCCGTGCTATTTTCATTCTTCACCCAGTATTCACAGTTAATGGGACGAGTAGGCTGAATCCCTTTGTGATTCTCACTCTTCTTATTGTATACACAGTCACTGGAATGAGTATGAGGAGTCTGTGAGTGATCTTAACTCTTCTTATACTTTTGCCGAGTAGGCTGTCTGGCGTAATCGTTATGTTCGTTCTTAAGGAATTGTACTTATTCCATTTCTTATACTCATCTCTTTCACTGGGACTACGAGGATGGCCCCAATCATTATATTTGTTTTCTTTAGGCATAAACATGTGCCTTGGCTTAATAATAGTGCCACTCTCCCCGGGTCTCCCGCTTCCCCCTCTACTTTGTTTGTAATGGGGCTGTGTCACCGGGTCGGCTTCTTGCTCTCTTCCGCCTTTGGTCAGGACGGCTCTTCGGTCTGTGCGCTTGACTTTGTTGGACACACCTCAGTGTCTGTTCATGGTATCAGCAAGTATATGGTATTGGTTTATCGGTCCTCTCATGCCACCACACAATTCCTTTTCCTTTGCTTTGGTTTCCTTCTTCTGTAAACAGACATTCACATGTCTGTCTTCAGTGTGCTTTAGGTCAAGCAGCTTTGGATTGGGGCTTCTCGTCACCCTTTCGTCGCTGCCCCTCCTGGGACGAACAACTGTGGGACCAACTTCCTCTGGTTGGTTTGCCAATTCAGGCACTTCTTCTCTCACGCCACCTGTAGCCAGGTGAAGACGAATTCTCCCCAAGTCATCAGTTACATCAGTTACATACCTCCGACTGGTTTGTAATTCCTGGGTATCGTTCTGACATTCTCTTGTTCCTCCCACTTTTGCTTCCCCATCTTTTCAAGTCCTTCCTTTGTGTTGGATCTATACTCTGCATTACTCCTGTAAGTTTCTTTATCTGAGAGACTGAAAGTCAGTCATTCTTTATCACTCCTATATTCTTACTCTTCACAGTACCAGGCAGATACTTTTCCTCGGTCATTACTTTACAAGAAAATATGTAAGAAGAGTCTGGTTGTGTGTCAATTGATAGGGTTGGATTCAGTGTTTGAGGGTAATGCACAGGAATTTCTCATCGGTAAGTGAGTCCTTATTCCCAAGAGGGGAGTCTCTCCCTGTGAGGTCCAACTTGTCTCCACCACTAGGGGGAATATCGTTTATCGGGCTCACTTTCCTAGTCTCACAAGGAAATGCTCCCCCTGGGGAGAAGTGATGGAATCCCTCGATTTGTCACACAAACCATGTGCAATATTGCTTTTGGACATTTGATAACATAATTTATGAACTGCATGTCAATTTGTTGAACACTCATTGCTGGGGCTGCTGGATTGATGGTGGAGATTGTGCTTGTGCAGTGGTTGCAGCAGTATGTGGCTTTCCATTATGTATGGGTTATGTACCTTTCAGCAGGTTGAACCTTTGCTTACCATGGTCTGCAGGTTTTCTGGCACCAAGCTCAGCTTCACCTAGGTCCTTCAAGCCAGCCATATGGAAGATGGAGGTCACTGTCTTCACCCATATTTATAAAAAAGCACCTGGAAATTAGCCAAAATGCAGTGCTGCTAGGGTAATTCTTAGGGTCAAAGATGGTTTAGTGGGCTTGTGTTTGCCTGGTTTTGGATAAGGATAGGGGTTGGGCTAAGACTAAAGATGTTGGTTAGGGTCAGCATGGTTGTGGGAGGGATCGTGATGCTGGAGTTTGGTTAGTGGTTAGGATAGGTTATGTTCCATGTTAAGTGTTTGTGTAGGGCTTATGATAAGGCTAGGGCTCATAGAGCAATGACTGGGTATTTGTTAAAGAAAGGGATAGGGTGGTTGGATAGGGCAGGTGGTGATGTTATAGGATAGGTCTTAAGAGCAACCTAGTAATTAGGGTAGATAGAGTAAGCATTAGGGTAGGTGTTAGAGTTGTGGTTAGGTTAAGGCTAAATATACAATTAGAGCAGGGGTTTGGGTTAGGGCAAGGGCTATGTAATTTGTGGCGAACTGATGATGGGGTTGGAGTTAGGTTCACTGTTTATTTTCCATTTATTTGGTGTTTTGTATTCAGTGAAATGCAAATAAAATGTTTCAGCGTGCTCAATGGTTAGTGTTCGGTAAGGGTTCAGGGTAGAATAAGAGTTAAGGTTTAGGAATGGAGTTAGGTTGATTGTAACATTTTCATTAGAGGTCTGGGTCATTGTTAGGGTTACTGCATTGTACTCTTAATTGATTTTAAATTAGCTTTTTTGGCAACATTATTACCAGCACCATTTTTACACTTTATGTTGCTAAATGTTTTAAAACTAGAGTTTATTCATTACTGTTAAGATGTATAAACAACAGGCAAGTAGGTAGGTTTATATCTTATTTATTAAGGTCATTCAGGAACAGACCCCAGCACAGCTTTCCCCTTACCCACTCTCCACAAACTGTTGTGCCTAGAACCTAAAACATATGACACATTCTATATTTAGCATTCCATATGGAGTGTTGCCAGCAGCACACTCCTTACCAAGTAAGAACCATCATAACACATCTCCTTTGGTTTACACAACACATCCTCTTCGCACCACCACAATCCTACCCTTGTTCCATACTTGCCCACAACTCACTCGTCCCGCACCCTTGAGCAAGGCCACCACACATACAGAATAAGAGTATAGTAAGTCCCCCTTCCTCTTAATCACTCCATTCTTTAGTCTCACCCAATCACTTCACTCCACTCTCAATTAATTCTTTTCCTGTCTGATATTGTCTCGCACCACTTCTCTTTCTTTTCCTTTAAACTCCTCCTCACTTCATCCACCACACAATCCGATTCTCTCTCTCTTTCCAGCCAAGGCGGGCTCACCTTAGTATTCGACTTACAGACTCTCATAAGTTCAAATTAACTCACACCCATTGCGGAGTGAGGCGACATGCGCAATACATATAATCTCTCCTGGACAGCTACCTTTTTGTCCATTCTGCATGCTCGAGCCTTGCAAATAGCATCCATCACACATTTATTCATCCTTTCCACCATACCATTCCCTTCTGGATGATACAACGCAGACTTCTTATGCTTCACCCCACACTCCTTCAAGTACTCCACAAAGCATCCACCTGTGAATTGTGTACCATTGTCCGTCAGAATACCTTCCCTAGCAAAAATGTCCTGAATGAATTCAACCATGCTCTCACCGCATATATCTCTTACAATCTTAAATTCAGACCACCATGAGAACAAATCCACTAGTACCAAAACATACTTTTCCACAGGCCCTAAAATATCCATGGCAACCTCATACCACACTTTTCCAGGAACATCGAACTCTACAATGGGTAGACCCTTTCCTTATTCGGTGTATTTCCTTTTGGGGTACTCAGCCTCGATATTTTAACTTTGCTTTCACAGTTGGCGTCCGAATAGGGACCCTCAAGATTGATGCCGGATTGTCGAAGGTGACACGCGCTATCGGACCGGGATCGGACGCTGAAGGGGGCCCCTTCTGAATGAGACGCGACACCTTAGCGGCGCTGCATGACCCGATCCCTGGCCGATTTGCATGTGGTCCGAGATGGCATCTTGACGAGGGTCCACTTATCGAGGCGGGCAGATTTGCCGAAATCACTAAACACAAAGCAAGATTAGTTAGGTAAGATTCTTTGTAATCCGATCGAACCTCCTTAGGATTGATCAGGTGAGTCGTGACCCGATTCTTAAATATCCTGATAATTTGATTTTGGCGTATTGTATCTTCAGACACAATTATTGACCAGGTAACACCAATACTTTGATATGCCTGGGAAATTGTCTACCTGCTTCAGGGCGTTATTCCGCAGTGATAGACAATCTTTGGAATTTAGCTGTCTAGCACCACTGGAGGGGTCGCCGGCGTGTACTATGTACTGTAAGCATGGCATTGTAAGTATAGTGTTTAATGATATTTGGCACAGACAAACCAGACATGCCTCCGAACTTCAGTGGCCAATCAGTGGTAGTTTTGAAATCCCTCGTATTGAGTATTTAGAGTCAATTCTATTAAAGAAAAAGGCTAGACCTGCAGCATTCCATGTTTTGCAGAATTGGAAAAAAAGAAGCGTTACAGCAACTTAAAAGTAGGGAAAAACATGTGCGCCATTATAAGACAAACGCCGAAAAAGCATTGTTGTATGACCAGGATAAACAGTCTGAGTCAGCTAGGAATATGGATAGGGCTTTCTCACTTGGTATTCAGAAAATATATCCTTCTTAAGATTTCCATGTTTCTGATGAATTCATTGACGAATTGTTAAATTAGCGAAGGCCTGGTGCCATTGCGCCACCTCTGTATGTTCCTCTTCCTGCTGTTGTGCCTCTTCCTGCTGTTATTCCTGCTATTCCTGCTCTGCCTGTTGTTCCTGCTCCTCCTAACGTTCCTTTTCCTCAAGTTGTTCTTCCACCTGTTCCTCCACCTCTTCCTATTACACCAGTAACAGTACCTCCATTGAATTTGCCTGATCCCCCTCTTCCAAGTAGTCTCGTGCCGCTTATAGTCGATCAGGATATGGGGTCAAGGGTTGTCACTCGTAATACCGTATCTCCAGGAAAGAAACATGAATTGATTGCTTGGGCTAAGCATTGTATGGAGAGAGATGATCAAACTAACGTTTTTGCCACACTTTCTAATATGGACAATTTTCCTGAGAAAAATGTTTTCATTGAAGGTTTAGGGGTTCATTTATGTGTAATGTGTGGCAAATTAAATAATACAGATCTCCCGCAAGGGTTAAGGGATCTAAACACTTTAGCGTTTTCCAGAGACACTGTGGAGAAAGTAAATGAGCATGTCGAGAGGTTATTTTAGTATTGAAAGGAGTTGGAAAGTATGAGGATGACGATGGGGAAAGTATGTATGTACAGAAACGGTTCCTTCCTTGTCAAAAATCGATATCTGAGGAAGCACAAATTTGTACGAAAGATGCGCGTAGATGGATTTCAGATATGTCAATAACTCCAGTTGAGGTATATGAGAGGAAAGTGATACAGGTAATGCTAGAGTACCTACAGGATGATTGTGTGAAGTGAAGGATTGGTTGTCCCATAGAGTTATTGAGTATTTATAAGAGAGCTTTTTCACTTGATACCTCTTCGACTGCTTTAGCGCTCGACTTAGCTCTGCTGCTTAGTAAGAGTTCGGAGTTGCCTACTTCTTAGTTGCCTATGAGAGAGGTTCCTCCGATATTTGTCCCGAAGGTTGAGATTGCGGGCAATTCTGCGGCGGGTATAGTTGCTGTGAACATTCCTGCACATTGTGTATCACAGTTTGTTCACGTCCCGTTCTCAAGACAGGAAGTGAATACTATTAGACAATCTATTCCTGATATTAGGAAAAATTCAACAGGATTCTCTAAAGAAATAAAGTCTGTCTTGCAGTCCTCAGTATTCACCCTAGGTGATATTGATTTGTTATTTCCTGTACTCCTGCCCGTAGATTTGTGGAAACAAGTTAGGACTATAGACGAAGTACCAGGGTTGGGAGATACATGGGCTAACATAACTAGACTCGATGGAGAAAGGCCAGCTGGTGAAATACCGTCCCAAGTTATACTAACTTTGCCTGATAGAATCATTGCAAAATTGAAAACTATAATTCCCGAAAAAAGGACGATCTGGGACAAGCTTACGGCCTGTGTCCAAGGGAAGTCTAAGGGTGCTACCGAGTTCTCTAATCGGTTCGAACAGGTATTCTCAGATTTCACTGGACAAGACTTAGGCACAGAGTCTGGGAAAAGATTATTTGTGGACAAATTTGTGCGTGGATTGCTGCCTGAATTCCAGTCACAAATTATGTCTTCTGAGAGCGCTTGGCAGGCGAAGTCCCAATCAGAAGTACTGCACATGGCTCAGTACTACGAGAACCGTGTCAACAATGAAAAAGATAGAGTTGAGAAGCGAAAAGGTGATTTAAAAACTAAAAGTATTATTACAGCAAATTGTTAGAGGCCCCAGAGGGGGTAGTGTGCAGATTAGAGGTCAGTATGTTCCACAAAGGAATGTGCCCTTGGGTCCTGTGAACATTAACCAGTGTGCTAATTGTCAACAAGAGGGTCATTGGCGCGCACAATGCCCCGTTCTTTGACAAAGGTCGAATAACACATTTGGTAATATGGGTAGACGATCCAGAGGTCGCCAGGGTGTAGGGGGCCCTGGTAGAGGTCAGTTTGCACAGGATCCTCAGCAACGTTTTTCACAGGATAATCAGACTCCGAGTGTGGATACTAGAAAGATATTCGATCATCCTTCTGCTGCATATCTATCTGAAGAACTTCCTTCTGATGACATTCTGTTTCCTTAGGATTGCCCGAAGCAGGGTTTGGAACCTACACCTATTCCCGTCAATCAGAAAGGTCCCTATGTTGAAATGGTGGTGGGAAATAGGAAACATCAGTTTTTGATAGATACTGGAGCACAGAAGTGTTCCATTGGTCATTCTCGGGTTCCAAACATTCCACTGTCAGGGCAAACTAATGTTACTGTAGGGTTTTCTGGCACACCAGTTGTCTGTCCAGTTTCTTTGCCAGTACCTATCTCTTTGGGTCCCTTTACGGACCACTGTCCATTTCTGTTGACTTCGAATTGTGGAGAGAATTTGCTGGGGTTGAATATGTTGAAAGAATTAAATGCGGTAATTCATTGTTCTTCTGACGGAGTGCATTTGACGATTTCACCACAGCAACGTTCTGTCTCTCAATTCTTAACCAGACCTTTGCTGCCAGAATTCATTGATGTACCAGAGTGCTTATGGGCAAATGACGACAATGATGTCAGTGTTTTACAGATTGAGCCTGTTAAGATAGTCTTGAAACATGGAATTGAGCTGCCACGCATTCCACAGTATAAGATTTCAGTTGAGGGCGAGCGAGCTTTGAAGTGCATTGTTTCCAATTTTCTGCATCGCGCGGTGATTGAGGAAATTTCAGGTAGTTTGTGCAATAGTCCGATTTTACCCGTGTACAAAAAAGGCGATATTGCAATTCCATTCCGTTTTATAATTGATTTACGTGCCATTGATAAAGTCGTCGCTCCACAATTTCCAATTGTGCCTGATGTGACGACAATACTAACCATGATTCCAGATACAGCTACTTACCCTAGTGTTGTAGATCTAAAGAATGCTTTCTTTAGTATTCCTATACACAAGGACAGTAGATACTTTTTCGCGTTCACCTTAGGGGGACGCTCGTTCACATTTACTCGTGCACCTCAAGGTTACACAGAGAGTCCTAGCATCTACAGTAGGACTTTGAAAGAACAGCTTGATACCCTTGAATTGCCCTCTACTTGTACATTGCTTCAGTATGTTGATGATTTGCTTTTAGCTGCTGACTCTGAGAGCGCCTGTAAAGAGGGCACTGTGTTGTTGCTTATTCATCTAGCTAAACATGGTCACAAAGCTTCTCTTAAAAAGTTTCAATATTGTTGCCAGGAGGTCACCTATTTAGGCTATCTCCTGTCAAAGGAGGGAAGAAGATTGACACCTGAAAGAATAAAACACATTTCTGGCATGTCTGTCCCAAATACACAGAAGGAAGTTAGAGCCTTGATAGGTATGGCTTCTTACTGTAGGTTGTGGATCCCAAACTTCTCACTAGTGATTAAACCGATGTTGGCTTTGACAAAGAAGGGCATTTCTTCGCCATTGCCGTGGAACACGGAGCACCAGCAATCATTTGATTTGCTCAAGACTGCATTATGCTCGGCACCAGTTTTGGGCACACCAAACTATGAAAAGGCCTTTGTGTTGTTTGTGCATGAATGTGATGGATGTGCCTTGGCTGTATTAAAGCAGGAACATGGAGGGAAGAATAGGCCGTGCGGTTACTTTTCTTCCACCCTTGATCCTGTAGCATGCACTTTGCCAAGATGTTTGCGAGCTGTCGCTGCTCTGCTGCGTCTGTGGCTGCTGCATCTGTGAGGGAATGGTCCTAGGCCGGGATCTAACCCTGATGGTGCCTCACTCTGTAGATGTTCTACTGAACTGAACCCAAACACAACACCTCACTTCCGCACGATTGACGAGATATGAATTGATCTTGTTTGCTCCTCACATCCAAATTAAGAGGTGTTGTGTTCTTAATCAGGCTGAACTCCTACCTTTCCCGCAAGATACTGCTTGCGGCGACGAAGAGTCACATGACTGTATACTACCGAACAAGAGACAAAGGGTAGAATTGATTTAAAAGACACTCCTTTGAACAATCTGCAAGGAGAGCTGTTTTGTGATGGCTCTTGCTTCAAACTTCCGGATGGTACATCCACGGGTGCTTATGCAATCACCATATTGAGGACGGTCGTGGAAACCAAGAGAATCACGCATAACTCCGCCAGGCCGCAGAGATTATAGCATTGACCCGAGCTTGTGAACTTTCCAAAGGGCTTACAGTAAACATATATACTGATAGTCAATATGCCTTTGGGGTGGTTCACAACTTTGGGAGACTTTGGTCAGAGAGAGGGTTCTTAAGTTTGCATGGCACAAAGATCCAACATGGCTACCTAATAGTACAACTGCTCTCAGTGCTTGTGCTCCCTACTCAGTTAGCTGTCGTACAATTTGCAGCACATCGAAAGATTACAGATGATATAGGAAAAGGGAATGCTTTCGCTGATCAGATAGCTTAGACAAACTGCCACTGATCTCTTTACGGAGATGTATGTTTCAAGGGAGACTGTAAATGCCTATGCAATGGATGAGGGTGTTGGGTCTGTATGGGATATTCAAGCCGATGCCATGTTAGAAGAATCCAAGAGGTGGGCTGAAGGCTTGGGGAAACTCGATGATGATGGGTGTTGGGTGGACATAGTTGAAGGAAAATGGCTACTTCCTGACACTTATGTGATGATGATGGTCATTATGGCCCATGGTCCTACGCATATATGTGCCCAGAAAGTTACGAAAATGTTAGAGAAAGCTTGGGCAAATGACAACATTTTTAAAATTGCCCAGTTCAGGACTGTATGATTTGCCTACAACACAATGTGGGAAAGGGGACATAAACTCCAAGGGGAAGTTTTGGGCCACCTTCTGTCCCCTTCGAAGTCATTCACTTCGATTTTATAGAAATGGAACGGCGCAACAATATGAATTGTGTATTAGTTGTCATATGTGCTTATCTGTGCTTTTAGTAAATGGGTCGAGGCTTTCCCTGTCAAAGATGCTACAGCCATGACTACTGCGAAAACCATGTTAAAGGAGTATTTTCCTCGGTTCGGGCTACCAAGAGTCATCTGGTCGGACAATGGCCCACATTTTGTCGCTGCTGTAATTCTACAGATATATGCGGCATTACAGATCGACAAACGGTTCCATTCAGCCAGACACGCTCAGAGCGCCGGACTAGTAGAAAGACACAATGGTATCATCAAGAACAAGCTCGCTAAGATGTGTGCCGGCACTAAATTAAAATGGATGGACGCCTTACCGATCATGTTATTAGCCATGCGTACAACCCCTCAAACTAAGAATGGGCTCTCTCCATTTGAGATGGTAATGGGGAGAGCTGACAATATCTGGAACTTTCCTAAATGTAGATCCTTGAAAAATGTTGAAAATGTACTACTTTCAGATTAATACAGCCAGTTGACTAAAAACTTGTATTTGATTTATCAGGTGCGAGATGCTTTACCTATGCGATACTAGGGCCCGGGCCACAGCATACGGCCTGAGGACTGGGTGCTCATCAAGGCATTTGAGCGTTCTTCCTGCCTTGCACCTCATTGGCAGGGCCCATTCCAGGTCCTGTTGGTCACACAAACGGAGGTGCAGGTATCAGGCAGAAAAAATTGGATCCACGCAACGCATGTCAAGAGCCTTCCTCACCCAGTGCCACACGATACAGAAGAAACAGAACCCCTCGCTACCACTGCAACCAACGATCCCAAAGCAGTAAGTAGCATTGAGAGTGCATCGGAGAATCTTTCTGAGCCCGTGAGGCTTGGGGAACCCGTCATTCTGTCTCCACACTCTCCAAAAGTTTTGCTTCCGGAAACTGTAGTTTCGAATTCTGCATCTTCACTTGCTCTTGATATGTTGCTTCCAACGGGAAGTGACGATACATTGTTTCTGGATCAATCAGCGCCGGGAAAAGCGAGGTACAATCTGTGTCCAAGGAAAGAGACTTACGGCACAGTTTTGCTGTGCATCTGATAGCCTTACGGCACGGTTCGGCTGTGCATTTGAAGAAGGAAAAGAATCATCGAGGGCTTGTTTTTGCCCAAATTTGAGAAAGGGGATTCTTTTGGCTAGGGTTGTGGAAGGACTAAGAAGTCGCGCGGCCGGGAGGTCTCGAGCAACGAACATTGGGGGTTTCTGTTTGAAGACTACAATGCCTGCCAGCGCTCCCGCTCATATGGGACTTGTAAATGATCGTGTGACCAGCCGGGATGATGGACAAAGCACTTGGGCCCCGAAAACGTATTGCTGTGTTTTTATAATAATATTTGGTTTTATAATAGTCACTTTCTTAGGTCTATGGTACCTCGAGGAAACTCATCCTTTAGAGTTCTTGTTACCGACTGAAAATGTACCCACTGTTCCTACTCCCTTCGTACATTTGCATACTCTGTCCCCTAGGGACTCCCAGCATAGACAAAGGTACCATAACATTACTCTGTTACTTATCATGAATGCTACGCATGCCATTTTTAATAGGTCCAACTGTTGGGTCTGTTCTCATTTACCGCAACATGGGGATAAGGGGTTAGGTTGGTATATTCATCCTTTACCTTTGACAACTGATTGTTATGCTTCTCTTAGAGCACTGTTCTTTAGCCAATGGAAGGATAGCATCTCGGGGAACTTTGGTGGCACTAATTTAAATAATTTTGAGAAACGTGTTCTGACTCCCCTGGGATGCTTGCTTTTCGCAAATAGGAGTAAGCTCAACGTTGCTTCTATTAGGCCTTCTGATAGACTGTCTCGTCCCTTTCAATCTTTGATTTCCTTTAAGATGGCTCCGATAGGCAATAAGGATGCCATGCCTCCTTCTTATACTGTTAACCATAGCCCCGATTCAGTTTCTTTCTGCATACAGAGGAATGGTACTCAGTCAATGGGAAATTTTAAAGGTTGTGCCAACGTTGCAAATTTGACTGGGGAAGACAGACCTTTGTATGTAGGCGAACCTGTCTACTTTGTTTGCGTTAATGTAGCATTTCCATGGTTATCCAGGGATTGCCAGGGAACCTGTTATTTAGGGATCCTGTTACCTGGGATGTTCATAGCTAGTACTGTAGAGGTTTCAAAGGCATGTCAACGGTGGGATGAGAATGGTGACACTCCAGCACAGTTCTTGGGAGATGTAGCAAAATCATTTGTGCCACTTTGGGGGCAGATAGCTAATTCCGAAGATATCAGAAGACTAGCGAGAGTACTGGAGAGAACCATCAACCGGACCACAGACATACTCTATAATATGATATTAGAACAGGAAGCGATAAGACTAGTAGCGCTCCAGAACTGGATGGCATTAGATGTCATTCTGGCTGAACGTGGTGGAGTGTGTAAATTAGTGGGGTCCGCTTGCTGTGTTTTCGTGCCAGATTCCAAAGCAATACAGAATCTGCACGTCCTTAGTTCAGAAGTGCATGTTCCCGTGTGAAACTGGGATCTTGGCGCTTGGTTCTGGGACTTCTTGCGATCTTGGGGTTGGAACGTACTTTCGGTCTTACTGATCATTTTGGGAATTATGTTGTTCCTTTGTTGTTGTATCCAGTGTTTTACCTAGTATATGTTCCATGCTAGGGGGATATTGCGTACAAGCGATAGGTACGATAGGACATAAAGCGTATGCACCAGATAAAAACTCCAAGGAATATGTGTGAAAAGAAATTTTATCTAATGATCTGATGACAATAGATATTTCTGACAGCGATTCAGGATGATGATGCATGGAGTTGTTTGCAAGGAGATCAGAAGTAGTCTAGCACTTGGCATAGGCCAAAAGGAGGGTTTGTCAAACGGGAAATTATATCCTGCCTCCTATTGCAATGAATATATGTATAGTGGCCTATGCCAAGCTGCTTATAATCACTTACGAAGAAATCCATGTTGCAAGTTCCTGACCTTAGAATCAATGTAAGCCGCCATTTTGGGTCAATCCGCCATTTTAGGTTCACTCTGTAAAGTCACCCTGTGAGTTAAAATGGTGGACGATGTCATTCCGAAATACAACATGGCCATCTTGACCTCTGCGTACCGTTAATATGTAACTTTCCTGCAGGCCACTTGTTGGGGTCGTGAACTGAGACCTTGTCCTTCGTTGACCTGTGTGTAAAGGATTACTTGTGCCAATGAAACTAATCCACGAGCATATGTTAAGAACAATGTATCCAAATACTGAACTGAGAACACTTGTTTAACTACATTGTATTAATGTTTGAGAAGACTCTATGAGAAATCCCAAAAAACACTGTTACCGTGTAGACTTTTTGGCGAACGTATTAAAGGCAAAACCTTATGCATATAGATGTATGAACTCGGCATGAACCCTAGATCAGTAATGTATTAGAGGAATATTAACCCGCAGTAGGGTTGGACATCATGTTCGCAAACGTATATACAGTGGGACTATTCTAATGTACAACCAACTCACTGAGCACACCAAACCACGCTGGTGTTCGTTGTGTTGTACTGAGGGCCGATAGCTATCTGATTGTTTTTGTCCTTTGTAACTGTTCAGTATAAATTAAAGATCTTTGTATGTTCCTTTGTAACCCGTGTTCAGTGTATTTCCTTTTGGGGTACTCAGCCTCGATATTTTAACTTTGTTTTCACAGTAATACTACCGTAAGCATATGGGACTGATTGGTGGTAATGGTAAAAAATGTCGTGCTCATTTTGGAGATTTATGTGAAATGATTGGGAAACACTTAATGAGGCAGAGTGTCTGGCAAATACATATCCCATGCTTACATTAACGCTACAGCTGTTGTCTTTGACAGTAATAGTTAGGGACTGGGATAGACCTAGCAAGATAAAGCCAGAGGGATTGTTGTACAGGTGTACCTGCACATAACACACAAACATGGATATGTTCTTATACAGTAGTATGTGTGGTGGCCAAGAGCAAGGCTGGACATAGCATTTACCTTGGTTCTGTTCTTCCCATAGGCCATTCTTCCTTTTCAACTTTTAGTCACTTTACAGATTTACAACACACTTTCTGTAAGTCCACTGAATGACACTGGCTCATCCCTTGGTTATTTACATAAATACAATACAATGAAAAGTTATTTAGAAAATGTGATTATGCCTTTCACATATTTTAACCAAATTTGTTAGTATCTTATTTTTGTATTGGAATGTCAGAGATGCTGATTTGGTTGATGTCAGCCAGAGCTATTGCATTACAGATAAAAAGAGAATCAAATCAGAAACGGGCTGTGGTATGCCAAATATCAATCCCATCAAAGCCAGAAGAGGATGCTCCTGTTTTCATTTGTTTTTCAGTGTGTCTTCTTCCATGAAAGAGTCCCTGCAGCAAGATGGAAGGCAGGTTGAGGAAGTCAACCATTCCCATCCCCAGTGACTGACACTTCTACACACGCTATCTGAATAAATTGTCTCTTATGCCGTCATACCCAATGAAATTATCAGTGGCAAGACTTGTGGGTAGGACTGAAAAATTCATTGTTTCATCTGATAGTCAACACCTTCCACTCTGTGTCTGTGGTTAGCAGAGACTGGACTGGAAAACAGTACAGGACAGAAATTCAAAGCCTGGGTTCCTCCTAAGAAGGATATAGCTTTATTGAATGGCATGCTTACAATGAAAACATTATATTTCACACAATACACTACAGTGCTCTGCTGCAAGACCTGGAACCAGAATATGTGCTTTTCATTAAAAGAATCCCCACCAGTCCACTTTGCTGGTCTAACTGAAGGCCTGCAACCAGAATATTCTCTTTTCAGCTTTAACTCCACCACTTTCCAGGTCCTTGGAGGGCCTGGAACTGAAATCAGTAATACAATCCATCTCTTCCGGACGGATCCATCTCTTACGGACGATTACTGTCCCTTATCATTACTTCCTGCTATTATGGAAATGATGGAAGTCATTGTTACACTCCAGTTGTCTCTCTTTCTTGAGTCCAACAATCTTTTACATGGCTTCCAAGCAGGGTTGAGACCCACCATGGGAACCAAATCACCAATTATTTTGGTTCTTGATGATTTAGCGCTGTGCCAGGACCGTGGAGAGATCAGTATCTTGATTATTTTTGACCGCACCGCGGCCTTTGATACAATCGATCACAGCATTATGGTACAACGGTTGGTCCAGGCTGGCTTCAGAGACATGCCTCTCCACTGGCTCATTTCTTTTTTATCTGATCTTCAGCAAAAAGTTTTGCTCTATCCTTTTTCCTGTGCTCTCTATGCAATTTCTTGTGGTGTCCCATAAGGGTCCTCCCTTTCTCCTCTGTTATTTAACCTTTATCTCTGTCCTGTTGCTGATCTAATAACATCTTTTGGCATCCATTTTTACCCCTATGCGGATGACACCCACTTATTTTTCCGTCTCGACTCGCCGTCTTCTGATTCTATCAACAGTTTGATCCTGGATGGCTAAAAACAGCCTTATACTTAACGGTAGTAAAACCGAATATCTGGTTTTTGGTATCCCAGGGCCTAGCATGATCTGGAATTCTTCCTTTTGGTCACAGTCACTAGGTGCCCTTCCTGTACCTGGCCCTAGTTTAAAAAGCCTGGGGGTCAAAATCCTCCCTTCAGGATCTAGAGTGGCCCAGATTGCTTCAGCCTGCAGTTCAGGTTTCCACAGACTGGAACTGCTAAAGGAAGTTTTGTCTTTTCTTCCTTCTGCCTGCCGTGCTACCATGGTCCCCTCCTCTACAATGGCATACATTGATTATTTGAATAGGATGTATTTAGGAAAACCAGACTATCTGATTCAAAGACTTCAGATTTTTCAGAATGCTGCAGCCCGCCTAGCTCTGGTGGCCACCAGATTTGAGCATATCACTTCGTTATTAGGTAAACTCCACTGGCTCCCGGTTAGGAGATGGATTGAGTTTAAGATCTTGTGTATTGTGCACCAGGCCTTCTACTCTTCCGGCCCTATCTTTTTACGGCAGAAGCTTAAAGCCTAAATTCCTTCTTGCAGGTGACGCTATAGCAACAACAATCTCCTCGAAGTGCCGCGTTTTCACAAGTCTAGATCAGGAGTGTTGGGGGGAATTCTGCCGGGGTCGGCCGGGCCGTCCGCAGACCTCCGGGCAGGGAGGCCCCAACTCCTCCCGTATATCCCAGATGAGATAGAGTATGAGACACACGCAAGAAGCAAGGTCCTGACACACACACAATCGTGGGCTCGCAGGCCCTTTTTACCTTAGTATGACACGCTACTTGCGTCACCGTAGAAAGTAGAACAAAAAACCTATTGCCACTCTTAATTGGTTGCTCGAGTGGTAGGGTTAGTATAGCATACGTATAGAGAACAATATTAGTGGACAAGGGTGAGTCAGGTGATATATCTTGGTTGTCCCTACAATTAGATACATGAGAATTGTTACATGAAGACTACTAATGATTGGTCAATGTTAATGGCGTCAGTGATAAGAGTCCCATGTTCTGATTGGTGCACCCGTGAGCTTCCCAGCTTGGGACCATCGCTGTTCCCAGCTCTCGGTGTACCTGTCATTTGCAACAATGCTTCACTATGAGTACGTGCAGACAATGTGAGGACTTATTCATGAGCTGGAAGGCTGACTACTCCCACTGTCGCAGATGTCCATTGAGCCTTTTAAGTGTGTCTGCCTGTGTCTTGTACCGAGGGATCCAGACGCCTTCTTTCTCCTGGACTTGGCATCCTGTCAGGTTCGGCTTGGTCACGTGAGGTGGGACCGTGTTTGAGGCAGACTTTGCACCATTAATATTGTTTTTCTACTGTGCGCCTGGTTTAATTTTGCAGGTGTGACTTTAACGTTGGTGCGCGGCGTGCAAGGTTGCAACATCGTGCCCTTGATGGTCTGCTTTCGGAATGTGGGTTTGCAACATTACGACCTTGGCTGTCTGCTCTCGCCGGGCTCATTCTGCAGGATCAGCAACCTGACTCTTGTTCTTTTAACGTCCATGGGAGCTCTTGCTTGCGGCCTACTTAGGCCTGGTGTATAGGTGGAACCGTTTGGTGCACAGGCGCTTTAGGTTATAGTATCATATTGTCTTATGACCAGTATCATGTCTTCGTTATATTTCTCATTATGGCACCTGGGTTTAGGAGAAGCGTAAGCAAGCTCTTTAGATGAGTTCATGATGCGTCTTGCGTTTCTGCATTTTGAGAGCCTATGTGGAAAATAATAAAGATGCACGTCCGTGAGTATGTCTGTCGCCTACGTCATAGCACTGAGTATATTCTTCGTGTAGATTGGTGCGGGAGTGTCCAGTGTGTATATTTGCACAGGTGTGCTGACCGTTGGCTAGGTCGTCATGGCATCTCTAACGACGTGTTGGTTTTAGTCTAGTTGATCCGTGCCGCAGGTGTCAGCATGGGCAGGGCATGCTGTTGGGCAGGCAGATGGACACATCCGTATGTTCCTGTACCAGGGTATTTGGTCGTCTGGTAGATGGGCAAACTCTTCTCGTGGTGGGTGCCTGGGCCGTGATCCTTTAGGCCAGGCGCGAGAGGGTAAGGACGGGAGCCTGTTTTTCCATTCTCCCACTTCAGTCCCCCCTCTGGTCGACTTGTCGACCACAAACATATCTTTTTCGTTATCACCTCTTACTCTCCATATTTTAGTTATTCCTCCTAGATGTCCATATTGGTTAACATGATCTTCAAATGACCAATACATATATTCACAGGTTCCTCCAGGAGTACAGTATACCCATTTCCCTATGTAACTCCTGGGGTTTCTTGGGTTCTCGATCTTCACTGAGGGTGGGTCCAGATGGTTGGTGATGATCTGGTTTCGCAGCTTCTCCCTCTCTTGTATTATTATGCCTGCGTGTTGGCCGTCATCTGCTGGCATCAAGGGGTGCATACCGACCATTTCAAGCAACTCGTCAGTGGTGCGTGCCTTCCGGGCCTTCCAAAATCTTATTATGATCAGTGTAGCTCCAGCCAAAATAGAACAACCAACTATAATTTTTAGTCCATCTGACAGCCAAGATGGCATCCATGACCATAATAGTGAAAACCAGCTCTCATCCTTTTTGACACCTTTGCTTTCATCCATCATTTTGGAGTGCATCTGGGCCAATTGTGAAACTGCTTCTGTCAGTGTACCGTTGTCAGCATCGTTGGCAGGAATGAACGTGCAGCATGATTGTCCTATCTTTGCGCATACTCCTCCTTCCATGGCTGTGAGGAGGTCCAATACATATCTGTTCTGGAGTGCTACCATCCTTACAGCTCGCAACTCCTCTTTTATTGCGTTGAATCCATTTACTGTAGAATTGATGGTCATCATTAGTTCCCATCTAGTTATCTGGAGCCATTTTGCGTTTGCGTAAGCCTGCAGTCCTGGATGGATTATTGAAGAGAAGAACATTTCTGCTCTGCTGAATAGTCTGTGTTCTGGAGGAATTGAAGTGAGGGCCGTTTCCGACCTTCCCCATAGGTAATTTCCAGTCAGAGGTTCTCCTTGTCTTTTCCTTCTATTTAGGACGGTATTGTTACCGTTGATCCTGTTCCCTTGCTCCTCCTGAGGTGGTGCAGATCTCTTCTTTCTCTTGTCCCCTTCATCCATTTTGGGAAAGCTCGCCACATTCACATGCTTCTTGGGTACCACTAGTGACGGTTCATTGACGTGCACCATCGTGCATACACCATTCCACAGAGGGGGCAGTGTGTGGTATGCCTTTTCTCCACAGGCCCAGTAATGGTCCATTATTACTGCTGTTCCTGCTCCCCCCTCAGGTAACTCCATCACGCTGGCACAATTGGTGTTGTATCCTACGTCCACTTCTCCTTTATGTTGGTAGCATACCTTAGGCGCAGTCAGCGGCAGTATTGTTATTGGGTCTTCATCCGTCTCTATCCATGTGAGCATTGGTACGTACTTGATCCAAGTCGTCCAACATCTGTGGTTGTGTGCCTCGATAGTTGAGATAGTTTCCTTTGTCACCATGTTGCTTCCAATCACTCCTATCTCCCAATTGTTATCCAAGTACACCTTCCCCGTTATCGTCACCAGTGGCCTCTCCCAGCATCCTAGTTTACCAGGAACTTCAGTGGCATACAAATCACATGGCAAATATTGCAGTGTTACTTTCTTTGTTTCCCCTTTTGCAGGACCACTTGTTATGTATCTGAATGCTTCAGCATGTAAACTGCTCTTGTGGTAACTCAAATAGGTCTTGAGGAAGTTGTTTTCGTATGGGTATGAATCTCGTGTTTTCCATACCATATGCACCACTGTCCCTTGAAACCTTCCTTTCGTTTGGAACAGTGCCAAGTATATAATGCATCGTGCTGTCTTTTCATCTATTTCTGTGGCAACAAATGTTTGGGAAGCGCTCATGGCGTATGGTATTAATGAGCAAACGTAGCAGCTGTCTTCTGTTGTCTGCTTACCAATGCGGGTCATGTGTTGGTACCATATGTTGTTTGAGACGTGTGCTGAATCTTGGATATAATTATCAATACCTTTATTATCTGAGTATGTGCTGCGTTCAACTCTATTTTGCTTGTGTATAATTTTACTAGTATCACCTGACGTAACACCTGTTGCAGCTGGGGATGGGGGTGTATTAGGTTTGGGTACAGCAGTAATATTGATAGCACAGCTGTACTGCCATACAGAGGCAGCCAAGAACCCAGTGATCATCAAAATCCCTATTATTTTTATTACATATGCTAATTTCACCGGCATTTTTGCTCTTACCTTGCTGCGGTCCGGCAGCGTATTCTTGCGACGTTAAAGTTGCCCGCCTGAACATTCTCAATATGCTGGTTATTAAATGTTAGTTGTTGTTGTTTAAGCTCTCCCTATCAGGTAGTCATTCAGTGCCCAGGCGAAGAGCTGTTCCCACGCCAATCTAAGCGACCTATCTCTTAGGGCAGGCAGGTATGGGTGGAGGTGGGGCATTGAGTGTTCTATGGCCAAGAGGAATGCTGTGTAGTACGCACGTACCCTTCTCTTTTTCAGGTACGTTGGCCTTTTTATTTCATATAAAAATTGGTGCGACAATTCTTCTGGGTAGTAATCGTCTGGGGGTACCATCTACTCCTGGGCAATGAATTTGTTAGTTATCTATTTTCTTAGCAGTACAATAATACGCAGTTCCTGCATGTGCGAGAGAAAAGAAAAGAAAGCATTCACGTGTTTACATGTGTACTTGTGCAATACAATGTCCTTTAGTACAGTTATTACTCGTAGTGGGGGTAGGGGTCAATGGGCAGGGGGTTTGGGCTCAATTGGCGGAAGTGGTTTTACTCTTTGAGTGTGTGACCATGGGGTAGGCAGTATGGGGATCACCCTTTTCTTCTTTAGTTATTGTCTCTGGGGAATCTGGGGAGTGACAGGGTATGGGAACACTTGGGTCATTGGCTGTGATAGAACTCTCTTCCTCCGTCGGCGATGTTGTTGTTGTTCTTCCAACGGACCTGTCGGTGGCGCTGGGGCGGGTCTGGAGTTTGTAGATCTTTACATCGTGTAGGTGAATCCAGGCGCGCTTATCCTGTAGCTTTACTGCTCTCGTTGATACCTCCTCTACTAGATGGGGGCCAGTAAATCGCGGACTGTTCCACTTCCTATTGAAATTGCGAAGTAGTACGTGGTCACCTTTAGCAACTTTACACAGTCTTTCTTTTTCCAATTCTTTATCCGTGTCTTCTTGTTGATTGCTGTTAGACCCGCCCCGTGTGCGCTCGAGCTGTTGAGACACAAACACTACACTAGTAATCAAAGAAGACACATATTGGTACATTTCATCACCAAAAACACTTGCTGTGCTTTCGTTGTCGGTAAATGCTCTTGATGTTGGCGTTAGGGGAAGGCGCATTTGACGTCCGGTAACCACCTCGTGTGGGGTGAGGTGGTGGTCGGACCCTGGTCTATTCCTTAGCTCGAATAGGGCTAATGGAAGGCAATATAACCAACTCTTCTTTGTTGTTTGCTGTATCTTTGCGATTGCCTCCTTTAATAGGCCATTCAGGCGTTCACATACACCGTTGGCCTGTGGGTGGTATGCACATGCAAATGTATGCTTTATGTTCAGCAAGGATGTAATGTGCTGGAACATTTCGTTTGCGAAATGTGGGCCATTGTCTGACCTTAACACCTCGCACACTCCCCATCTTTGGAAGACCTCCCTCACTAGGAATTTAGCTGCTCTAAATGCATCTGGGTGTGAACAGGGCCCTGCTTCAATCCACCTAGAGAATGGACATACTACTACGATCATATACCTATTTCCTTGACATATATTGATCATATCAACATAATCAATATGGAGATGCCGGAAAGGTCCCTCTGGCCGGGGTATAGTACCTCTTACCACCTTTAGAGTATGGCCGGCCGTAAACTGTTGACATGTGAGACAATTACTGATAAAGTTTGACACATGAGAATTTAGCTCGGGGCAGACCCAGTCTTCCCTAATTCGTGCTGCAATAACTTCCTTGCCTGTGTGGGCTGGATGATGTAGTTGGCTCAGGGCAGTGTCCAAAAGTGCCAATGGTATTACGACTTTTCCAGTGCCACCCTGGCGCCATAGTGCGTCAGTTGGTGACATTGTGCATCCTCTTTTTACCCATATTTCTTTTTCGGCCATTGGTGCAGCCGCTTGTAGCTCCATAATCTGCGTGGCTGGGAGATGGGTGTACCCTTCTCTTATCAACATCTCCTTAGCTATTCCCCTCCCTCTCCCTCTCTGTGACTCTGGGAGGTTCCATATCTCACCAAAGTATGCAGCATACTTCGCCTGTGCGTCTGCTGCTGCATTCCCCTTCGAGACGCGATCTTCACCATTGGTGTGTGCGGTGCATTTTACTAAAGCTAATTCTTGGGGGTAATTTATTACTTCAATTAGTTCAGCCAATAAGAGAGCATGTTGCACTGTAGTGCCATCAGCTCTCCTAAACCCTCTTCTTCTCCATTTCGACAGCCCTGAGTGGACAGTGGATGTAACATATGCGCTGTCGGAGTATATGGTCACTCGTTTGTCAAAGCTTTCCTTCAACGCCAAGATCAGTGCAACTAACCCCGTTGCTTGAGCGGAGAAATGCTGTGGTAATCGTACACATTTTATTGCCACACACACCGGTACCTCCATCATTTTTACCACTGCTGCCCCAGTTCTCCTTATACCATCCCCTTGATCGATAGTTGATGACCCATCAATAAATAAGAGCTCACCACCCTCCAGTGCGTTTTCTTCAACCTTTCTAGTACATGAGTACATTTCAGTTATTTCCGTACAGTCATGGTCATAATCTCCCTCCTCAATTACTTCTGCAGGGTTGACCGTGCTACATCTAACAATTGATAGTTCAGCTCTTGATAAAATGATCTCATAACCTGATGCTCTCTGCGTGGTTAGGGTGGACTTAGGTTTATGCAATATCGCAAATAGTGCATGCTCCACAAACAAGGTAGTTGGGCACCCCATGGTGATTGCTGATGCCTTTTCCACTGCAAAAGCAGCTGCGGCGAGACCTTGTTCGCAAGGGAAGTGACCTAACATCACAGGATCTAAGTGGCCGCTGTAAAATGCTACTGGTTTGTAGCCCATGCTTGTTTTTTGAGCCAACACTGCTTTCATTACTGCTGAGTCGCAGTGTGAGAATATAAAAAATTGTCTCTCATAGTCTGGGGATGCCAGCACTGGAGCAGTTGATATCGCATCTTTCAATTCACCAAAAGCCTCTTTCATTTCCATTGTCCACCCCAGCTTTTTCTCCTTTTTATTAGCTTCCCTCAACGCCTCAAGCAGGGGTCCTAGGTACGAGCTGTAATCAAACACCCATGCTCTACAGTAGTTGCACAGCCCCAGGAACTGCTGCAGTTCCCTCACAGTTTGTGGCATTGGAGTGTTTGAAATGGCCTGTGCTCTTTGTGGTGCAATCTTTCTTCCATGTTGGAATATAAATTGACCAATGTAAAGTACCTGTTCTTGACAGTACTGTATCTTTTCCATGTCTACCTTGTAACCTTTTTCAGCCAATATTGTCAACATCTTTAAGGAGTCCTCTCTGCATGTTCTTTCATTCGTGCTGCAAATTATTATGTCATCCACATACTGCAACACTGTGCTTTCCACTTCAATGTTACCCAAATCCATCTGTATCACTCTATTGAAAATTGAGGGTGATTCGCAATACCCTTGTGGCAATCTAGTGTGTTTCCACTTTGTGTTTCTGTAAGTGAAGCTCGTCAGATCTTGTGAGTCTGGGTGTAATGGTATTGAGAAAAAAGCATTTTTAAGGTCGATCACTGTAAATCGTGATGCCTCTGCTGGAATGCCACACAATATCGTGGCCGGGTTTGCTGCTACGGGATATTCCGCTTCTACTATGTTGCTCAAGGGCCTGAGGTCCTGTATGAAGCGCCAAGACCCCCTTTAGCCTTGGTCACTGGGTACACAGCCGTGTTGCAAGGTGATTCCGAGGGGACCAATATGCCATTATTTATAAGGGCCGTTATCGTTTCATATATACCCTCATCTGCCTCTTTTGATAGTGGGTACTGTTTTACTCTGGGGAGTATTGCACCTTTTTTCAATTTTATCCATACTCCACCTATACTTTTTATGCACCCCACGTCATAGGGGCCAGTAGTCCACAATGATTTGGGTACCTTTGACATATCCTCCTTAAAGAAGGGGACTGGGGTGCATGCGGGTGCCTCAATTGCCATTGCAATTTTCTGTGCTACTTGTTTGTAAGCCACTCTTAGCCATATTTCCACACTCATCATAAACACCATTTCACCTTCTTCCTTTTCATCTGAGAACAGCTCCTCATCTGACACCTGGGTGAGCCTACATCCTTCTGCTAATGCTATCACGGCCCTCTATGCTCTTCCTTCTTTGTCTTGGGCATGTACAGCAATGTAGTCAGCTGTTGCAATAATGCTCTCAATGTCCATTAAGATCACCTTTCCTTCTAGTTCATTAACAGGTGTTTCTGGTCTGAACAGATAGGTTGCTGGCCTCCTCCATATTTTCCCTTCTATCCCTGGCATCCATGCAATTGCCATATCTGTTCCATACTGGAATAGTTCGCCATCTACTGGCTCCGCCCTAATCGATGTCTGTCCGCAGTATGCTTGCATAATCTGTCGTGCTGTGAGCATGCTAATCCCTGGAGTAGAGCAAATTATGCCGTCCTCAGTAAAGGAGATCGTCATATTCAACCTGTTCATTATGTCTCTCCCCAGTATATTTACTGGTGAGGCACTATAATATAAAAGTGGAACTGACAGATCATAATCTCCAATAGATAAGGGAATGTTATCAGTAAAGGGAACCAACCCTCTAGCCCCAGAGAATCCTTGGGTGTTCATGGCTTCGCCTGACATCTTAAATTTACCTTCCCTTATGCAAGACCGGGTTGCCCCGGTATCAACAAGGAATGATAATTTTTTGTCACCTATCGTTACCTCTATGCGTGGCTCCTCCGCACTATTAGGTGTTACTGACAGGATGGGACACACCAAGGCCGTCTGTGGGCTGTCCTATTGAGGGTACAATGATTGGCCATTTCCTGTGTAAGGGTTGTGTCCCAAGACCGTCACCCTACCCAGTTGTGTTTGTTGTGCTTGGGGTTGCTGTGTCATCGCTACCTGTTGTTGTGGCAGCGAATACGTCTGTGGCTGTTGTTGTGTTAATTGTGGTTGTTGTTCATTTCCCTGTTGCAACGTCTGCTGTTGCTGTAGGCCCTGCTGTTCCTGTGAGGGCCTTGGTTGTCCCTGTTCACTCCATGATGGTATACCTGGTCTAACTCTACACGTGCGTGACATGTGTCCTAATAGTCCACAACTCCAACACACCGGCGGTTCCCTACTTTGCCATGGAAAGCTCCCTGTGTTGTCCTGGTATACTGGTTGCCCTTTGGGGTAGGGGTTTCTAAATCCTCCCACCTGTTGTTGGGTGTTATATCCGTATCCTCTCCATCTCATAAATCCTCCTCTCCCCCTGTTATAATTATAATACCAAGCTCCTGCCATCGTATGTCCACCTCCCATGTTGGTCATGTATGGTTGTATTGGCGGCGCCTGTTGTGTTACAGTCTGTGAAGGTGGTATTTGGGCGAAATCTTGTGCAGCCACTACTTGTGTGGGGCTTTGGGTCATTGTTGTGGGCGTAGTTATTAGTGCCCCTTCCATTGTATATTTAGTAAGTTTTTTCTGTACTAGTTTAGCCTCTTCCGTTTTCCTGTCCTCTTCCTTTTGTTTCATTTTACCTTGCCATGTCCTGCAATGATGCACTATAGTAAGTTGTATTTCTGGCCATGGTTTTGCTTCCATTCCCACTACTTTCTTTAGTTGTTTCTGGACTCCTTCTGGGAGCCCTTGTACTAGTATATGATAGAATATTGCTGGTGTTTTATCCCATTGCTCTCGCGTTTCCATGCGCCACTTCTCTTGGATCTCCTGGATATAATCAACAGGATCTTCATTCTCACGCATCTTGCGAGAGGTAATTGCTCCTATGTCTGATGTGTCTGGGTACTGTACCTTCAGTGCCTGCCATAGTGCATGTCTGCAGTTTGCGAATGGTGCCCCATCGTGCGATGTGTTTGTTATTGTTACCCCATGCAATCCCGCTCTCTTCCAAATGTCATCCGCTCTATCCCCTAATATTGATATTACAGGCCCTTTACATCTCCTACTGCTAGTTTCTGTCCTGCGGTGTGTTTTTCCATTTCATATATCCACTTACCCGCACCTCCACTCAATGATGGGAGCCTGCATTTTATATTCTCTTTATCGGTATGCTTCCAAGGGACATACTGCGGTCTAACCCCTCCTCTCTCTAAAAGTGGCATCAAGTTATGTCTCGTTTCGCCCATTGTGTTCCATAATACCGAGTCCTCACACCCTTCCTCCTCTTCCCTTTCTTTTACATCTTCAATTTCATCCGTATTTCCCCTGCTCGTAACTTTTTCTTCTACATCTTTTCCTGTGTTTAATGTGGGCTTGTTTATTCGTCTTTCCTGCCTGCGACTAGGGAGGTTTCAAAGCCGATATGCATAGGGTGTCAATTCTTCTGTGAAGGGCGCGAGTTTTATTTTGCGTAACGAGCGTGAGGTGGTTGAGCATGTAGGGTGCAATGGGGGAGGGCGTGATGGGGATGGGGATGGTGCGGCTTCATGTGTTTGTCTTTCCACTATTCCTCGCTCTCCCTCCTCACTTCTCTCCAATTCGTCCATTCTCCTACTGATCCATGGTGAGTCAGTGTTGGTTCGGGTGATGTATAGTTTATCTAGACTTTCCCATTCACTGTTACTTCCTTCTTTCTCCACTCCTTCTTCTTCCTCACTGCAAAAGTCAGTCATAAACGGCAACCCCCACTCGGTCTTTTTCCCCTTGATCGTTACTGTTTGTAAATCTATTAGGTCCAGTTCTCTTGTTTCTCCTTTATCAACCACTCCCCTTTGTGCTGATGTTGTGGCTACTTCTGTGTTTCTATATACATTCCCCCATTCTCCACTCTCCCTACTCCTATCTTCTCTTTCTCCTTCATTTCTCTCCTCCATCTCCCTACTATTTTCCTCCCTTTTCCTTTTTAATTCCTCCATCACTTCACTTCTCATCTTTTCTAATATTCTTTCATCCTCCTTCTTCCTTTCCCATTTCATCCTTTCTCTTTCTACTATACTCTCTATCACCCTCCCTTCTTCGTATTTCTTAGTCGTTTCTGATAGTAATCTCCTCTTCCACATTGCCATTTCTTTTTCTTTTTCTTCTTCTTCCCTTTTCTTTTCTCGCAGTACTACTCTTGATACCCTTTCTGCTGCTGCTTTTACCCTTTCGGCTTCTCTCCTTTGCTCCTCTGTTCGTTCCCGTATTTTTTCCAATTCGTTCTTACCTTCTTTCCTTTTCCTCGCTCTCTCTTTCTCCTCCCTTTCAAGCTGCTTGATCAATTCATTCTGCTCATCCCTTAATTTTGCTAGTCGTTCTTCCAAAATCTCTTCCTGTTGTCATAACAGCTCTTCTCCCCTCATTTCACTATCCCTGGCATTATCCTCATCTGTTTTCTTTACTACCTCCTTCTCTTCTCCTGTTAATGAACCCCGTAATTTTAATAATATCTGTGCAGCTACCCACTCATCGTTTCCTATTTCCACAGTCTGGTTTTCTCCAGTCCTCCCCTCCCCTGCTGGCATCTTCCTATGAGCCACATATGGTGGAGGGCTGTATGCCGGGTTCGAGTATCCCTCAGCCGCCCTTAACTGTCCTCTTTCTATTTCTCCTAGTTCTCTTAAAAACGTACAACCCCCTCCCTCTGTTTTCACCCCCTTGCTATGGGTATCTCGTTGCTCTGTTCCTTTTTTATCTCATCTGTTTTATTATTCTTTTCTCCTCCCTCTCCTCGGTTCCCCGTGTTCTTTGGGTCCTCACCCCCCTTTTTCCCATCCTCTCCTCCCTCCTTAATCTCTTTTTCTTCCGGTATTTCCCCCATAGTGAACATTCCATTTGGTCCTGGTCGGGACCCCTGGAACATCCTCCATAAGTTAAACACCTCCACATGGTTTGCCAACTTCTTCCCTTTATATGTATTGTGCAGATGGTTTAATAATGAATGTTGGACATATGGATCGAAGCTACCATTAGGCGGCCATGGTGTTAGCATCTTGTTATCCGTCCCCTGGGTCCATATTCTATGCTATATTTAATCAATTTCTCCCTATGGGGTGGCAGTGTTGTGCAGATGTGTTGTAGTGGGGTAGTGAGTGTGTTCCCCCACCCTCCCGATCCTGCCCCGTATGACATAGTAGCGCTCCACTTGTTACCCTTGCCCTATCTGGTAGCAGTTTATCTCACTAGCAGTTTACAATGTACAGCCTTATATCGCTTACCTGGCCCCGTAAGTTTGGGGACCTACGATAGTCTGCTAAGAAAAATGATAGAAAATATGGTATGTTACATTTGTATATTTCCTTCTGTCTTTCTCTTTTTTTTTTTTATACAACACCCTTATGGCCCCCTGCGGCCGAGGCGCACGTAGCCCCCTGCGGCTGCGTACCCCTTATGACGTTCTTATACAGTCATCCTATTTTCACATGCTCCTCCCCCTTCTACACTGGCCGTGGCCGGCGTTCTCCGTGCGCAGCCACGTTCCCCGTTTTCGCCTTTCCCCGATCAACTCATTGCCTTTTATCTCCGTTTCCACTTCCTTACCACAGTTCTCTTCCCCACCAATCTCAGGATGGAAGATGACTTGTGCTCGGGATATCCTATGAAAGCCCTACTGGTGACGTCACCGATCTCTTCGAGCTACTGATAAGTTCTTCATATATTCTTTAAGTTCAAAATGCACTTTCAATCTACCCCCGTTAACCCTACAGCTGTCTTCCTGTCACTCCTGGAACAAGGTAATCAAATCAATAATGTAATCGGACTGCGCACACTGCGTCGCCTCGCGTGTGATACGCCCCTCGACAGGAGGGCTTAACCAGCCAATTATCTTCCGTATTGGGCAACTACCTAGCTACCGCCTACAGGGAAACGTCATCTACCTATCGAGTTTCTTGCTCGAACAATAGGGATCCTCATCTACTCATTGATCAATAAATGCCAAATCGTATGAAACCATGCACACCCACACACCCTTACACGTAGTCGCGACCTAGGCCAATCAGTCTCTACGAGCGGCCGCACGTGATGTTTTCGTGCTCCGCCTCCTCCCTTCGCGTAACGTAACCGACTGCCCTCGCACTTGTTCGGCTACCATTCATTCCATTTCCAACACTAAATTCTCAAACCTTCGCCGCGCACCTGTGTATCACCTCCCGCCTCCCTTATTTAACTCCTCCCCCCTCCCTCACAATTTCACATTGCTTGTTGTGCGTGGCATGCTCACCAAGTTCTCTTGATGCGGGGCCGCTTGACTGCGTGCACCCCTCCAAGCGGCTCGTCACCTCCCCTCGTCTGGACCACGTCTGGACACTCGCCAACCGTGGGCGGGATACTTCTCAACCGGCTCCCGAGGGCCAATATCCGGATTGCGCTGTCCGGTCTTCTCGCAGCTCCGCGATGGTCCTGTAGTCCTCAGAAGGGGGCGACGGCAGAGGGGGCCGTGCCGCCGGGCCTCCTCGCAACCGGAGTGCCTGGAAAAAGTAAAAAAAATAAAAAGGCGGATCTTAAACAGATCTCAGCAGTGCCTCCAACTTGTCGGGAGGAATTCTGCCGGGGTCGGCCGGGCCGTCCGCAGACCTCCGGGCAGGGAGGCCCCAACTCCTCCTGTATATCCCAGATGAGATAGAGTATGAGACACACGCAAGAAGCAAGGTGACTCTGCTGTTTATTAAACAAAAACGGCAGGGATGGGTCAAGGAGCGTACGCGTCCGTCCTGACACACACACAATCGTGGGCTTGCAGGCCCTTTTTACCTTAGTATGATGCGCTACTTTCGTCACCGTAGAAAGTTTAACAAAAAACCTATTGCCACTCTTAATTGGTTGCTCGAGTGGTAGGGTTAGTATAGCATACGTATAGAGAACAATATTAGTGGACAAGGGTGAGTCAGGTGATATATCTGGGTTGTCCCTACAATTAGATACATGAGAATTGTTACATGAAGACTACTGATGATTGGTCAATGTTAATGGCATCAGTGATAAGAGCCCCATGTTCTGATTGGTGCACCCGTGAGCTTCCCAGCTTGGGACCATCGCTGCTCCCAGCTCTCGGTGTACCTGTCATTTGCAACAATGTTTCACTATGAGTACGTGCAGACAATGTGAGGACTTATTCATGAGCTGGAAGGCCGACTACTCCCACTGTCGCAGATGTCCATTGAGCCTTTTAAGTGTGTCTGCCTGTGTCTTGTACCGAGGGATCCAGACGCCTTCTTTCTCCTGGACTTGGCATCCTGTCAGGTTCGGCTTGGTCACGTGAGGTGGGACCGTGTTTGAGGCAGACTTTGCACCATTAATATTGTTTTTCTACTGTGCGCCTGGTTTAATTTTGCAGGTGTGACTTTAACGTTGGTGCGCGGCGTGCGAGGTTGCAACATCGTGCCCTTGATGGTCTGCTTTCGGAATGTGGGTTTGCAACCTTACGACCTTGGCTGTCTGCTCTCGCCGGGCTCATTCTGCAGGATCAGAAACCTGACTCTTGTTCTTTTAACGTCCATGGGAGCTCTTGCTTGCGGCCTACTTAGGCCTGGTGTATAGGTGGAACCGTTTGGTGCACAGGCGCTTTAGGTTATAGTATCATATTGTCTTATGACCAGTATCATGTCTTCGTTATATTTCTCATTATGGCACCTGGGTTTAGGAGAAGCGTAAGCAAGCTCTTTAGATGAGTTCATGATGCGTCTTGCGTTTCTGCATTTTGAGAGCCTATGTGGAAAATAATAAAGATGCACGTCCGTGAGTATGTCTGTCGCCTACGTCATAGCACTGAGTATATTCTTTGTGTAGATTGGTGCGGGAGTGTCCAGTGTGTATATTTGCACAGGTGTGCTGACCGTTGGCTAGGTCGTCATGGCATCTCTAACGACGTGTTGGTTTTAGTCTAGTTGATCCGTGCCGCAGGTGTCAGCATGGGCAGGGCGTGCTGTTGGGCAGGCAGATGGACACATCCGTATATTCCTGTACCAGGGTATTTGGTCCTCTGGTAGATGGGCAAACTCTTCCCGTGGCGGGTGCCTGGGCCGTGATCCTTTAGGCCAGGCGCGAGAGGGTAAGGACGGGAGCCTGTTTTTCCATTCTCCCACTTCAGTAGGCTGCTCTTTTTCTGTCCAGGCCCCTAGGTTAAGGAATGCGCCTCCGCCGGCACTCCGTGGTCTCTCAAACCTTATTGGTTTTAGGAAACAACTATAGACCATGCTGTTCAATGCCACCTTTTGTGTCTGTTTTTTTTCCGTTTTTTTTACTTCAAGTTTCTCTCTTTCTTAGCACCCAGTTGCCTTAGTGGCCTTTTCTCATGCTCTGTAATACATACATACATGCATACAATTGACGCAGTGTGCTGTGCCAGTCTACCTGAAGACCTGGAAAAAAATCATGCACTTTTGAGCACTGCATTCCACATTTCATGATGGAAGACTTTGAATGAACATATGACCTTATACACCTTCCTATCACTGTGATAAGTTATATCATTTAGCCAAACATGGCTTCTCCCACATCATATTCTGATCTCCTGGAAGTCCTCGGGACACAATATGACATTTTCAAGCTTGCTTTTACTGCCATGCTGGATACCATCGAGACAGAAACTGCATCTTGCCAGATGCCAATCACTGACCAAGTAGGTATAATGGCGAATGACCCAACATTTTCCAAGGTCTCCAGAAGTAGCTTTAATCGGTAACCAATAAAGTGATTAGATCCAGCGAGAGGGAACACATGCACAGGTCCCCTCAGTCATCTTTTAATGGCCCTGCTCAACCAGAGAGGATATCCTGTGCCATGGTGATTTCAACCGTCTTTTGCACAGTTCATTGTTCCTTTTGATCACTGATAACTGTATCCCTGGGATTGAGTGTGGTTTATTGTTGCTTTTGTGAATCTCTTTGAGTCTGTGTTTTCTTCAGTCATGTTTTTTCTGGTGTCTCCCTTCTAAAATGGTTTTAAAAGATACTATTGTATTGTGGGCTGTATTTACCCATGCATCCGGGCCCTACCTCAAAACTGTGCAGTACTGGCATTGAAAACATCATAATGGCCAGAGCTCCCCAGAAAATGCACAGGAAAATCCCATTTTGCCTATATTGTGAGTTCAGAGATGCAATGCTGATTGCCAAAAGCAAACCCATACTGTTGGGAATTCATTTTTCTTGAATGTCAAATATGGCAAAATCATGGGCACAGAATTACTTTACTGCAGAAACACACCAATGCCATGTCCTGAACATGGACAATCTACTCCATATAATATCACTTGCTGAAAGGAATCAATCTAAAAAAAAAATCCCAAGGATGGATGCAGTAACCACAAAATCCTGATGGTGGCGCTAGCGGTCTAAACTCTGACAGGAGAGCTGTCTTGCAAACTGCATGAGTGCAAAGAAAGGGGTCTTATTTCATCAAAGGTTCAAAGGGGTTGCCTGTCCTGAGAACTCTTGACACTTCAGAACTCAACACAAGAAGCCAGGAAATAACAGGGTTCTGTTAATTAAATGCAAAGTGGCTCCCTGGCCTCCTGATGTGAGCTTGCAAGACACCACACAAAGGACCCTTTCCTCTGAAAGGAATATGTTAATTCTGGATGTTTGCTGTCAACAAAGATCTGCCAGCCAGCAGAGATCTGTGACTGACCCACCCAAGTCTTGGAGGCGGACTTCAACACTCTGAGGACTGAATTGAAAGTAAAATATATATTTTACAAAAACACTGATAACTCTTTGTAATCAAATGACAGAAATGTATAACTTTGAGAGCTTTAATTTAAAAAATGTACCTTTAATTCAAGCCCAAACTCCAATTTGTGTGATGTTCTGGGGCAAAACCCCATTGTTTATTAATATTACAGACTCCCTGTTTCAGCTAGACAAACGAAAATGCATTGGTATGTGGGTAGATATGTGAGGAACAGTTGTATAAAATTTAATGAAGATCCAATGTTGTTCAGCACATGAAAAAGTGCTAGAAGTTGCCATTTTTGAATGCAAGCTCCTAGAAAGAGCAGATTTGGACAGAGACATGGCTAAATTCAGCCACACCATGTATGTGTAATTTCAAACAACTGTGTAACTGTGAAATATGGATTTTGATCATATATAGATTTGGGTGCACAGATGATAGGGGAGTTGTTTCAAGAGATCATAAATGGATGACATCACTCTAACTCACAGCTCCTTCGCCAATCAAGTGAGAAATGGAAGCTTGACCAATGGCAAGTGGAGAGGGGTAGGGGCTGGTGATGCTGCATACACCCCCACTCTAAAAACACATAAAAGCAGAGAGTCAGGACAGATAGAGACCTTCAATTCCATCTGCAGCGGGACGCTCTGCCGGAAAAATCCATACTTACCTCCATCAATCTTCAAAGAGCCAACACTTAGACTCCAAGATAAACAGAGACTTCAGAACCTTAACCAAAAAGGCCACTGCCAGCAAGAGTATTTGTCAGCAGGCCTCAAAATATTTTTGCAACTGAACTCTTCAGACAGCCGGGCGAGCCGTCTGAATTTTGCCAAGAACTTTTGCAAGAACCCGGTGACAGAAATATCCAAAGAGAAGGCAGGACCCGACCCAGAGAACCGGTGCCTAGCAGAGACCAGGCCATTGTATCCAGAGTGCTGACCCCGATGCTGTGAGCAGTTCCAGAGGCCAGGCGCTGTGAGCAGAACCCGGGAAGACCTGACCAGACTGAAGTCCGTGACCAAGGCGCTTTCCGGTTCAAAATCTCTTGTGAGTACTCAGCAAAGCTCAGAACCAATCTCTTAGTTAAAATAATATAATTCAATCTATTTTAACCTAAGTAGAACTGCCTCCTAGCTGTCACCTGTCATTTTAGCTGCAAAATCTGCCACTTGTCATTTTGAGCTTTTAAAATTTGCAAAACCAAAAACGACCTCTATTAAATCGGTCATAACTCTGTAACCGTTTGGGTTAGAGACTTGCAGTAACTTTCCTTAGAAAGCTTAGAATCGTGGCTTTCCTACGAACCTAGAACCGCATTCCTACCCCCTATAGTTTTACCGCAATCGCGGAACACGCATTCGCGAATTTTACCACGATTTGCAAATTTCTTCACATGTAAAAACTGCTGCTGCTTGCCTTCCATTTGCCAGAAATTCGTTTAACCTGCTAACTATCCCTGCATCATTGCGAGTGTGAGCCTGGACTAATATTAACTAGATACCACTCACCCTGAACCTCTGAAAGGGAATTAAAAGCATTTCCAGCATATTTCTCATTCATTGCTAGCACATATAAAAGCATTTTGCCTGTGCTTTCAAACTTCTGTAGTCTAAGCTTGCTGGGGTGAACTGAATTACAGTTGATTGCATTTCTGAGAACTGTGTGCTTCCTTCCATTTCCTTTCATTGCATCAAGGGGGGGAGGGGATTGCCAGAGAAAAGTGATTACATTGTTTTGTTGAAATCATATTGAGTATTTTCTATACTGCATTTCATTCATTCAACATTCCATCCATTTGAACTCTATAAAGCATTCTCTATCACATTATTCTTCTTTTGTTCCTATTTACCAGTGTGCTATCTCATCCATTTCATGTCAACTCATTAGTGATTATAAAGAAGTGTGCTAGTGCCAGATTCTCCGTTGTTAATCATTATCATATCAGATTAAGTGTGATATTCAATCATTAATTTATTATAAAGTGTGATATATATATATTTTAAATTATCAAATAAACCTTTTAAACTTGCAAAACAGAACTACTTCTTGGCTCAGTGGGGTCAGGGGGATTCCAAGAGAGGGGTGTTATATAGGGGTAGTCATCCAGAACGCATGAACTGGACATAAAGATATATCAATAAGGGTTTTCATTCAGTATTCTAGACTAGGCGTTGACTTAGCTGTAGTGCGGGATTGAATCCTCTTACAGTATTCTCAAGGTTGGAGGCTATGTTTTGAACATTCAAGGCTGGAGCGGCTGCATTTTCTTTTTTATCACCAAGTTATCTTGCTCCCCTCTTCAGTAACCCAGGAACCATTTTGCAGCCGGGAAAATGTATATGTTCAGGCCATACATATCCAATAAAGGTTACTGCAGATTCTTTGATATACTTAGGCAATATAACCGATAGGGTAATGCACCCGGGGCCACAGTTAGAAGCCTGAGCATCATACCAGGGTACTTAGAACAATTTATCTCAAATTGCGACACAGTGCTTTGACCGTGAGAAAAAAAAGCGAAGAAAATGGCCAACGGGATCGGCACGTATCCCTTTCCATGACGGCCATTAAAATGAATGCAAAAAAAAAAGTAAACAAACAAAATGGCCACCATGGAAGGGACACTGGGACTACACATAGTCCCTTTTCCCTTTAAAGGGTGGCCACTCGCAGGTAAGAACTCGGGATGCTGCAGCATTGGAACCTTGCAGGGCAGGTAAGGTTTGGGCGAGGGACAATGAGCTTGCTTTTAACACGCTCATTGAGCCTCGCTGGGTACTGATGGGTCATTAGTCTTTGTGCCCTTCGATTGCAATAAACCCAAAACTGTAAAGACCAAAATGCAAATTCAAAACTTGGACTGACTGAACTAATCACACCTGACATGAGAGCAGGCATAGACAAGCACTGTGCAGTGTGACCCATGGAGGTGGTATACTACGATTAACCAAGGTTCTATCACTTCACACAATCTTCTGTGCAAGGAAGGACATGAGATTAAAAACAGGTAGAAGAACACAGAGAAATTCACCCCACAGAAATAAGCAGACAATCAGGTTACCATCAGAAAATACTGCACAAAGCCGAACACATTCACACTTCCCTCCGAAGACTCAGAGCTAAGCAAGAGAAAGTTTCCCTGTGCCAGCGATTCACATCACTAGCTGGGAGGAGATAGATTTTGGATGTAGAAGGCAACATAACACATGAATGGCTGGAGAGCTTGCACAACAGCACATCTCATTACAGAGAGTATCACCAACATATCAGGTTGACACAGAGGCCTGCTGGCCTGCAAATCCCATTTCCCCATGTCCAGTTTTGGAAATAATATAGCGCAAAAGGAGTCACAATGAGGTTAATGAAATGGAGTGTACATCGGAGTCTCTTGGTTCCTTATCACCCTTTGCACTTGGGCAAAAAAGTTCAAGATTTTAGTACAGCCGGTGCTTTATAGTTGGAGCTTTTTGGCTTTCGCTATAGCCATACTTCGATGGGGAGAGATATCAGGTAGTAATTAATTTAAGATTCTCTGATGAATCAAGGGTATTCAACACTTCTCGCCAGGGGGGAACCTCCCCTTTAAGGTCAGGGAGGGGTGCCCGCTCCGCAAGACAACTCCCTAGGGGTCTGGGCAAGTGTAACTGGGAGAGACGCCCCATTCAGGGACAAGGACTCCCGTACCTGTGAGAAACTCCCTAGACCATCCACCATAGTAGCATATATGGGACTTTCAAATATGAAGAACATTATAAGATTCAGAGTTGTGGCTAAAGAAAAAACTAAAATACCTCATTATGTATAAGGACAAGGATCTGTCTCTGTAGGGAGAGGCGTACATATAACTGAGATGACTAGACTGAAGATAGAGAGCATGCCGAGGAGAGGCAAAGCACAGAGAGAGACAGAAGAAAATAAGCACAGAGAACCCCCTGACAACGTGACGCCTGGAGGTGGTGGAGCCGAGTTGAGCCGCAGAGCCTGCAACTTTCTGAGAAGTCCTGAACACCAGAGAGAAATGGTGGGGACCCAGCTTTTCCAAGAAGAGAGAAGAGGAGGAGAAGGGAATGCTAATCTCGGTGGTGGCGTAACCATGACGACTTTGTGGTGGGCCGCTCGTCCATCGAACAGTGGCGAACACACCCAGCCGGGTAGTCAACGAGATGACCTGCAAACCTGCACTCATAGTCGGTCACAAAGAGAGAGAGGACCGTGGGCAGGATACCGCCAACATTGAGAAGCACAAAATCGAGTGTGGAGAAAAAAAAACAAGAGAACGCTAAGCCTAATAGCGTTCCCCTACAGATACAGAGATAACAGGCAGAGCAGGAGAACCGGGAGGCCGCCAGGTCATTGGTATGGAGCTGGAGAAACTCATCTCAGTGAAATTGACCAGATACTGAATATAAAGCCACTTAAGTGGAACTGTGTTAATCTGATGAAGAGAATAATGAATAAGCCCGAAAGAGAAGACTTCAAGAACTGGGCACAAGTACCCTGGGAAGAGAGGAAAGTACCTCAGGGATTGAGAAGTAAAAAATGCAGCTAACCAGAGAGAGAATTGTATAACAATGAATGTGAACCGAAATCAAGTGAAGCAAATAAGAGGAGAAATAATCCAGCTGAGCAACCCCAGGACAGCGGCATGGACAAGCCACAAGAAAGTATACCCAATTTAAGAAGTCCTGGGTTCCAAGAGTCAGAAAGGAATGCAAGCCTAGATCAACGTATAAGAAAGAGTGTTAAAAAGGAGTGTCAAAAAACTGTCCCTAAAGAGGGGATAAAATCCAAGTGCATTGAGAAAGAGTTACATGAACTTGTCCAGAAGGTGGCAAGAGACCGTTTAAAGATATTACACTAAATCGATCTTTGGAGTAAAGTAGAGACATTGCCAAAAGAGACAACCAGGAGAGGGGAGATATTCTCCTTCTCTAATGTGGTTGGGACAGTTAGAACTAGTTTTCAAATGTGGACATATTCCTTTGGGACATCCTGACGACTAACAAGCACCTTTAATTATTTACATAGTCAGGAAGACTCCTCTAGCAATAGGGTAAGATAGGCCTTATCCTTATTATTTTAATTAACAACAGTAAAAATGTCCATCTCCTCCTTCCTACGCGCCAAAACCAAACAAGCTTTCAGAATAGGATACTGAGTAGAACAGTTGTTCAGGATCAACATGAGGAGGCACTTATGCAACTTAGCAGGTGTTGAAACATATGTTGACTAGAATTGTTGAGCCCACCTAAAATAGAGGGACAGGAGACTCCCATGAGTTGGCAAATCGGATTAAGAAATAATTCAGCATGAATTCTTTCCTATGTTTCTCGCCCCTCAACTATTTGTATTGTTTAGATTTTGCATGATATTTTAATATTTAAATGTGTAAATCATGTATTTTTATTATATTTTATAAAATGTGGATCTTTTTTGATTGACCCTTTATGATTACACGTATTTCGGCACTCCCGGTGCCTTTCTCAAATCAGGGCATTAGTAACACAAATCAACAAAATATATATATAACACGAATGTGTATGCGCAGAGACAACGGGACAGAATAGATGGGATTTAACCCGTCATTTTGACCATCATAACTACAACGGATCTCCAAGCACACACATTCGTGTTATATATATATTTTGTTGATTTGTGATACTAATGCCCTGATTTGAGAAAGGCACTGGGAGTGCTGAAACATGTGTAATCATAAAAGGGCCTCCTGAATAGGAGTTTCAACACAACGTTTGTGCATGAATAAACTACGTACTACTACAAGCACCAAGTGTGGTGCAAATTATTGTTGAGGATCACTGCACGTTTTGGCAAAATCAAACCATCAATCCACTGAAGGAATTTGGGACTGTGGTTCAGGCCCTTTTGGTTTCGCACATCATTGGGGGAAATGTCCTCCTGACAGACCTCCAAGCCACTCACTTGGCACCCTGAAAAGCAGACCATCATGCTACTGCACGCCTTGGTACGGGTCTGTGGAAATTTGACCAAATCACTCACGTCCTTCGCAAACTAAATTGTCTAACTCTATAGGCTAGGATACTGTTCAAGACTGCATATATTATCCGCAAAGCAGTCATGAGTAGCACACTGGCATACCTGGCAGCAAAGCTCCACATATCTTGTGGCAACTCTCCTTTTGCTTTCAACAATTAATTCAACCAACCAACTTGAATCACCATTAGTCTGCAAAAGAGCAGACCTGCAAACCCTCACCCTCTGGAACTAGATTTTGCAGTATGCTCCACCATTCTTCAATTTTGCAAATCTCTTAAAACGTGGCTTTTTCAACCACACTTCAGCATGAACTAATCCCAATAGATGCACAGCACCCAACTCACAGTACTGCACTACTGTTAAAAGATGCCAGTCCAAATGCTGGCTACCCAAACCTTGTGCAGAACTCCGTTTCTCTCTAGCTAGGTCCGCACTAACTTTAAACAATAAAGTAGAACATTAAATAAAGGTGGCCCTCACAGGCATCCCATGGGGAGGATGCAGGTTGTTATGAGGAGAATAACTTGGCTGACCCCTCTCAGTGAGTGCACTGTGCTCACAGACTTGTCGGCCTAGAGGTCTTCTGTTGTGACAGAGACAGGGGAAAATGTGGACATGTTCAATGCAGGGTGAAGAGGATCCAGAAAGACAAGGCAGTAACCCCATTTGACTAGAGAGTCCATGGTGGGGTTGAGCTGTCACAGTGACACTGCTACTTAACTCCAAGATTGTCTGTGAGCCAGGTGAACCATTGTGCCGCAGGGCTGGTTGATAGTGTGATGCACCAGTATCCTTGCCAGTAGACAATAAGGCTCATCGACCTTCCACTAATCAGAGACCCTCCAAATCCTTAGCTCCCAAGTGGACCCAGCTAGGGCTTTGGACCTTGGCCAAACCCAAGGTTCAGAAATCTGGCCCATAAAAAGGGGTATCCTCAGAATCAAAAGAGTGATGAAGGGCGTTGGAGTGAGTTCCATAATAGAGATGAGGGGATACCATAACAGAGAAACAGAAGGTAAAAAGAAGAGTGGTGAGAATGGGAAAAGGAGGAGGTGAAAAGCAGAGAATTAGCTAGATAGAAAAGTGCAGCTTGAAAAGAGTTGTAAGCAGGAAGAGGAGAGGAGAAGAGCAAAGAGAGGAGTATTCGGAACAGAACAGGAGATGGAGGTGACAGAATAAGAGACAAAAGTATAGGCGGCAGGAGGGAAAAGAGAGATTGAGGCCAAGGAGAAAGGGTCAGAGAAGGACAGTACAAGAAAGAAAAGAGGAGAAGAGTGGTAATTGATAAATAGAAAAATGAAGGAGTGGGAGAGAAAGATAGAAAAAATGTTATGAGGATCGAGGATGGAGTGAGGGAGTTGAAGAAGAGGGAGAGGGGGAGCTAGAGTGGACAGGGAGCGTTGGAACAATATAGATTGTTGCAGAACAGAGCAAAGGGTGACATTGGCCTACAAAGAGGGAAAGTGGAAAGAAGAAAAGGAGATGAGAGAAAGAGTGAGAGAGTGGAGAGGAGGTACAGAAAAGGGGGGTAGAAACAAAATTGAAAAGAAATGAAGAATTAAATCATCCGCGAAAGAATGAAGTATTAGTAGGAAAAGGTAAGGTGACCAAACAAATAGGTGCAGCAGAATGCACAGATGACAGCAGGTACAGAAGTTGGAAGATATACAGAGCAACTTTGAGTGAAAGAAAATGGTGTAGCACCACACAAAGTGAAATAGAAAATGCAGAGGATCAGAGAGAAGTCAACAGAGGAGACCGAGAATGGCTAGAAGAAAGTTGGGCTAGAAATATCTAGCGGGGAGAGTTCTCATGCACTGAATGGGACACTGGTTTAGGCAGACACAGCAACATACTTTTCTGACACTTTATCCTACTTGTGAACAATTAATCACCCTATTGTCAAGTGCAAGAAACTCTTACCTGAGTTCGAGATCACAGTGGTGGACCTCTGTGGGAGGTGGAGATGGGTAAAAAAGGCAAAGGTTATGATTCCCCAAGCCCCCTACAACAAAATGAAATATTAAGTCATAACAACTTTAAACACACGCAATGAAAGGCAGACAACAAAATGCTGTTGTTAAGTTCATTTAGTTGGTATTTAGATATTGCCTTTCTCCCAGTACAACAGACGTTTCTAAACGTTTTTATAAAAAAGGGATAATCACAAGACACTGTACACACAATCATTATCTCTAAGAGCAGCTGCGTAACTAACAAAAGAAGAGTTCAAAAAGCTAAAAAGAATATTTTTAAAAATATAAAAATGTCTAAAAAATAGAGTTCTAAAAATATATTTAAAAAGTCTTCAAACAGTGCACAGTAACTACTTTTCCAGTTCTTTGGTTTTCTGCTACTAGATGGTCAGGTGGAAGGCAGCCAGGCTAGCAACAGTGTGCAGGGCGGCCGAAGTATCCTTGTAAGCTGGGATGTGTTTTATAGAAGCAGACCAGCAAGTCAGCAGCAGCTGCACGGGGAGGAGTTCCTTTAGTGCTTCATGGCCCGGCTGCGTATTTCAGGTGAAACCTGGCATTAATTGCAGCATGGGGCCCGAGTCCACTCCCTCAACCCAGGCTGCATGTGCCAGCAGATGGCAAGCTTGCTCAGAAGCTTGAGAGAACTCAGACATCCCGGACTCAGAACACCCCCAAATTGTTTTGCTCGGGAAGGCAATTGTGAAGTGTGTATGAGTTCTGAAGGAGTCAAAATAACAGACAAGAATGTGGCAGTGCCAGACTCGGCACCAACAGATTACACTCTTGGCCTCATCAGAGGTTGGGCGGTATCCTGGCACTAATTGCGCCGGGATACCGCCCAACGCTGTTAGCGTTACTGCAACTCAGTTCAGTGCAATTTGCGCCGGATCCCAGGTTGCGGTGGGGAGGTAAATCCTCATTCCCATTGGGTTCATTGGGGGTTTCTTGGTGCTAATAGCGCTGAAAGGAGAGATTTTTACCTCCAGAAAAAAGCTGGAGGTAAAACTCCCATTTTCCGCCCAACTCGAGATTGGGCAGAGTGGTAAATGCGGCGGTAATAGTGTTACTGCTGCATTTTACCACTCCACCTAACTTGTGTCGGGGCCCTGTGTCTTCTGAACCCAGACCATATATTTCTTCTTGAACATTAGTGACAGTTTTATCATTTGAAGAAACGCCAAGCAAGATTAGCACATTAATGGACATCTCACATGGGAAAAGGAGCAAGTCTACTTTTGGATTTGAGCAAGGGTGTTTAACGTATGGTTCATTGAATTAGATGGAGACTCTGGGCCTCATTATAACTCGCCCGGTATGGAAACAACGGTGGCGGTATACCCGCTGCCACCATTGTTTCCATGCTGGGCGATCACAATTCCTGCCGGCGGAGGCGTCAAACTTTAACACCGCCCGCCTGCAGGCGGACGAGGAAACACCGGCACCATCACAAGATGGTGCCAGTGTTCAAGATGGTGCCGGTGTTTCCATGATCCCCATCCCCATTGAGTCCTGGGTCTCAATGGGAATGGGGATTAACACCATTCAGCCTCCGGAATTCCCGGGACACCGGGGTTGTAATGCCCCGGTAATTCTGGGAGTCACGGAGGCGGAATGGTAATACGAGTCCGGCGGTAACCGAGGCGGTTTTACCGCCTCGGTTACCACCGGACTCGTAATGAGGCCCACTGTCTGAGGAATAATAGCTGTGCATGAACAGTCTTTCTTGGACTTGTAGTACGCCTTGAAAAAGCCCGGAAGGGGTGAAACTCATGACCATTTAGTCGGTGTCACAGCATTTGTTAAGGTTTATTAGCAATTGCATGTTAGAGGCGTTACTGCTTTTTTAAAGATTTTGAAGTGATTGCGTGTTCGAAGAATTTGAGAATTTTCACTTTACTAACCTGCACATGTTTCCTTGCATATGAAAGCTTGTATTGCTAATAAGTAAAATAATGTAAGCACATAAAATCAATGTATGGGTTCTAGTGCTATGTACATAGAGCGCCTGGTTGCTTGCTAAACTGAACAGCTCTTTATTAGGGACATAAGATTGACGTTATTGGTATCGCGCAGTTCACATAGGTCTGACAACTCCCCTTCAATTTAAGAATGTGGCAGTCCCCTGGTGTCTATTTAATCAAAGAGTCTGGCATCTGACTCTGACCAGATGATCCATGGCATCAGAAGAAACAGTGGACCATTGTGGAATTCTGATAAGTTAGGTTGGAACGCAAAACAGACAAGAAGTGGTGGACCCATGTACCCCAAAACCAGGAATGACAGTGGCTGAACTAGCATCCAGACCTGTTTCGGGGCAGAGGGTGGAGATGGAAGCCTTTTGGTTCTGGTCCAGTAGCTAATGAGGCTGGAGAGAAAGTCATTCCCGCTTGTTATATCTGAAGTATTGTTTGGTAAAACGCCTTTTGCTATTGCCTTCTCTCAGAGCCCTTTCCTTTTAATAAACAGAACTTGAGAGAATCAAGATAACTCTGTCGAGTTTCTGTGAATACCTCGCTCAGCCTGTCACAGCTCCCATAACAGTAGGAGTGCAGGAGGTCTGTGACTGCGTTAGTGTCCGGCATGGGGGGGGGACCCGTGCATCATTTACCATTGTGCATGACTGCTAAGTAATGCAGTTCCCATTCTGAATAAATTGATCTGCTAATTTCTCAAAATCACGCATTCTCTGTACTTTTTTAGATGTGTGATTCTTTGACAATCTGCTCCTTCTTGTATAAACACTGCCCTAATTCTAGTTTTACTGGTATTGCGAAATAATTATTAACAGGATATTACGGGGCACAAGTAAGTTCCCATTCCATGGCGTTCCATAGGACTCCATGGATGGGATTGCCGGAATTATCTGGCATTTAATTTCTTGTAGGTGCCTGAACTCCCAGCAGGTCAGGCCTGCCAGTTGATCACTGCCCCACTGGCAAACTTGTGTTTCCCCGGTCTGGAAAAAATGCTGGTGCTGGAATTTCCAGAATTTTACCCCACATTTTATCATGAATAGGAAACTTATAGTGAGCCCCTCGTTTCTGCAGCTTCTAGTTCTTAAGGCCTAGTTCAAAGTGTGGGTGCACCTGAGGCAGTCTATTAAGTCTGTATGCTTCACAATTTTTGTACAGTAAAGACATTAATACATTAATTAACATTCTTGACAACTGACACACTTTCTTTCTTCTTATACAGCACTGCAGGATTTGCAAGGGGACGTGGAACACTACATCCTCTCCCTGAACTCTTCAACCTCAAACAAGTCCCTGATGCTCCAGGCAGATGTTAATTCAACGTTGATCAGTGACTTGCATGCGAGCACGAATTATGAGCTTGTACTCAAGGTTTTCAATGGAGCCCACAACATCAGCAGCAACATGGTCCATGTGGCAACTTCTGACGGAGGTGGGTCCTACAGAGCGCGGCGGCAGCTGCGCGTCCATAAATCTGAGAAGGCAACGGATTGATTTTCGTTACAGTTCAGACCAGTCATGCTTCCATTATAAAATATCCTATTATTAAAAGGAAAAGGACTAACATGCTTAAGTGCTGGTTGTCATCAAATAACAGATCAATATCCCCCCTCCTGCCCCCATCCTCCCCCATCCCACAGAGACGAAAGCATAAAGCTCGAATAGCGGATACTGTGTTAGCCAGGTTCCATCTCATCTTCCTCTCCGACTATCTTCTTTCGACAGTATCTATTATATCAATTTATCTGTCAATAGACAGAGGGGTTTAAAAACAATGAATGGCTTCGTGAAAGATTTGCTCTGTGAAGCGGTAGTATTTTTTAACACGAGTACCATGCACAGGGCTCATCCCTAAGTTACTGGAGCAGCCTGAAGCAAGTGCAGCCACTGGGAAAATATCCTCACGTCTCATTTCCAAGTCATCTGGAGGGGGGGAAAACAACGCGTGACTCCGAAATGTGTTTAGAATGGTGTGGCTAATCCTTAGATTTTATAAAGACTCATTACAAACATTATAATATCATTACCTGGCAACCAAGAGTTCCAGGTCATTAAAAAAGCACTTTAAGTGAGGATTTCATTTTCTCAGAAATGCCAAAGGTTAGCACCTTTTTTGTTTTTAAAGTATAATTGATTGGGGGAACATGGCCTGCTTGCGTTATTAAAATGGGTTAGTGTAGTTATTTCAGGCATGCTTTAATAGCTGTGTAATTTAACGCTTACTGGGATTTTGTTTAGGATGGGTTCCATTAGCACCTATGGTAATCGGCGTGCAGGATTTCTGGGTCATTTGCATAATGATAATATTGCATCATTGCTCCATATTGTTTGACTTCTGAAACTGCTGTTGCAACAGAATATAATATGTTTCAGTACCACTGCAGTCTTTTAAATGTAACATATCGTGGTAAACGCAATGACCTCTCACTCTGTAAGTAATTGTCTAAGGAGGTCTGTGCATTTGTGTCTTGTGCAAAGTTCTGCAGCTACCAAATACAGCAGGGGTCTCCTCTTGTGAGAGTTGGAATTTTGGGTCTCATTTCAAATTTGGCGGTGTGGTAGAAAAGTGGTGGTAACAGAAATACTGATACTTTTACTGCACTGCAAAATTACAACTCAGGAGGTAAAGAGGAGGGAAACAACCATGCAATTAGCAGGAAGTACTTCCACCACTTTACCTCGACAATCTGAATTAATTACCACTGCAGATTCCTCCAAAATCACAGTGAAGTCATGTGGACTACAAACACGGGTACTAGCTCTGCTGCTCCCCACTCTTAATCAGGATGATGTATTGCCTACCCAAGATGCAGGAATGGTAACAGGTGTGGCAGTATGTGACTTGAAATACTGCCACACATTGAATGGGGCCCACTAAATCCAGAAACAAGAAGCAAGAGATCCACAGATCTCAATGGACTGACAGATGGTGCAGCCATTTTATCCTCACATCCAAAACTTGATGCTGTCCACATCAGTGTAAATACTTCATGATTACAAATACATTCATGTTTCAGAGAGTGCTGTGAAAAATTAAAGGAGCACCAAACCCAGTGTGCATTATATAATTAGTTATTTAGGTACACATCACTTTTATCACAGACATATTTGTTAAATATAAAGGTCTGTGGTTATTTTCCTGTTCCCAGCATGTTCTTTGATTTTATGTAAAGTAGCCTGAACTCTTCATTGGTGCTAGTTGTCTCCTTTGCCAAGATATCTACAGTTCATACTTCGAAATATTACAATATGAGTGTACCAAGCTGTCGTTCTTGGAATGATAACCTATCAGAAAATTATTCATGTGGTTATTGTGTTTGGATAATGTGCATACATATGTGAGACAAGTGTAACATCCTTGTTACAACTACACCATATACACTATAGCACTGTTGAGTGCTGTCAGTCTTTGTGTTGATAAAGCTCTGATTAAAAAAGCATTGCAATGTAAGAAAATAACTTTTTGCATGGAGAAAAAAGCAATGTTTTCAGCTTATTTGGATACATTTCAAGCACTGCTGTGTAACTCTTATCTAGAGGAGAACTTCCAGTGATGGCTTCTTGGTAGCACTGTGTTGTGTGTGAAATTTCCTATTCTACTCTAACATTATAGGTAAAAGCATTTAATTATCTTTTGTTAACCCCATTATAATATTGATAATGTCTGGTACAATTAATACTGTAAGTGATCATGAGAAACACACAATTGGTCTCATTACGAGTCCGGCAGTAACCCTGACGATGCTATCAACGGGTTCCGCTGGACTCGTAAACTTTTACCGGTGCCTGAATTCATGGTGCCACTTGGAGATTACAAGTCCGGTCACCGTGGAAGTCAGGCGCTGGTAATTTGTAAGTCCTCATTCCCATAGAGTACCAGAGACTCCGAAGCGTTGGTGCCAGCGCTTCCAAGAAGGGTCTGCCTACCATGGCCACTGCACCTGGCAGGGTCAGACCTGTCGGGTGCAGCGGCCATGGCAGGCAGACACATAGTTTGCCGGTCTGGAAACAAGGGTGGCAGTGAGTTTACCCGCACTTGTTTCCGGACCGGCAATCTTGTAATAAGACCCAATGTCATATTTTAAAAAATGCCAGTTTGCAATGTTAGTATTATAATATGATTTACTTTTGCATGTCTCTCAAATGTTCCTTTATTCTTGGAAAGGGTTGAGAACACAGTCAAATTAGTGATCTTTCTATGATCAACAAAACATAGAAAAAACAAATTCAGATGTGAACCATTCATCGTCCCTTTCACTGCAGTGACAAAGAACGCTGAGTTTTATTAATTACATTCCTGCACAACACAAGCAACGACAATGTATGTCTTGAACATCAGGTCCATATTCCAACCTTTGGAGTTGCCTCTGTCACTGCTATTCTCAGTTTACAATAAACCAAACATAAACAGCACCCCGTTCAATATATCTATCTGTTTCTCTGCATGTGCTTAGGTCTGCAACGGCTTGGATGGCCTTTGCAAATGCTCACCTGACAACACGAGTCTCACTTACAGAGAGACTGAGACATAGAGAAACTAATTTTCTATTCTCCCGTATTTTGACGGCACCGCCCAGTTACGTTTGCACTGCAACGTAAACGGGCCCTCGATGCCAAGTTCTTGTCATTTGCACGGTGGAGTGCAAATGTGCAGGACAAAAGGCATGTAAACTGCCTTTTGCCCTGCAATTTTGCACTCTGCTGTACAAATGGTGTAAATGATGCTTGTCATGTGTGCTTGGCAGGCAGTGTTTACAATGGATTTCGATTGAATCCACCTACTTTTTGCTGAAGAAAAAGGCTGGCGGACACCATAGGAATCCCCAGTATTTGTCCCAGCATAACAATACATGCCAGTGCAAATTCTGGAGGATTTGCACGGTGGAGAGGAAGGGAGTCGACAGAAACATAAGTCATGTTCTGCACCTCCTCTCCACCATACAAATCCATGAAAATGTGGTGAAATGCAAGGCTTTTACGCCATTCTTTCATGTCATGCCTGGCTCAAAAAGAGCCCCAGCGATGACAGAGAGAGAGAGACAGACTACAGAGAGTATGAGATAGAGATAGAGATCAGAGAAACAAAACCCTTGAAATTCAGTGGATGTGAGAATTGATGAACATCTTAACTCTGTGTCCCACTGTTGCAAAGCCCATGAGCACATACACAATATAACAGAAGGGATTCACAAGGACACACACAATTACCTCATGGGAGGCATTTACGGGGGTCGCCAAATTAAGATGTCATCAATTCCAAAGGTTTTGTTGTGTTTAATCTGTTCACCATAACTCTCTCAACTAAAGTAAGTTTTTTTCACTGAAGTTGAAGTTTTTTGTTATACTACAGTTTATTCAGGGCCCATTAGCCATGTCTTTCAGTCATGACTACATGTTGCACCAAAAGGTTTTTTTTGGGGCCCACTAGCCACGGCCTTCGGCTGTGACCACTGTACAAGTTGTCCAAGTAGTTTTCCCAAAGACCCATTGCTCCCTGCCTAATTAATTTGATATCCACAAGTGTAAAATATGTTTATTTTCATTTGCCTTTCCCATGATAATTTCCCAGAAATCATTTCTGATTATGCCGATTCCTGGGGTAACATAGCACTGTGCCAACTGCGATAATGGAAAAAACACTTGACAATTAAAAAGACTTCCCTATACACATAGCCACTAAACTTGTGTCCGACTCCTCTTTTCTTCCCTTAATCAGTTTTTCTTTCCTGGCCCTCACCCATTACCCTATCACCCTTCATTTCCTGTGATGCAGTTCCTTTTCTGGTGTGTCTTGTGACATTGCCGGGGGTAATCTCACAAGATTCCCCCAATATTCCCCCAACAAGCCAAACGTGTTCTACCCATGTTCCCCAGCCTACCATCAACTCCATAACTTCAAATGGTGTCTTCCTTCACCCTCCCCACCGCTAGCCTGATGTGATTGCTCCCTTTTTCCTCCTCCACATAGCATTTTGAGCACTTTTTCTCCTACAGGTAGCATTTGAGGAATTTTTCATTTTCGGCTTGTCACAGCATTATCATGAGAATCGCTCACATCGAGCGAGAAGCCTCGCAACCACTGTGTTGCAGAACACCATGGGAGATATAAAAACGTTTTTTTTTTTCTGGGCATCCCCTTCTACATCGAATATTAAAAAAAATACTGAACATATTCACCCCAAACGCTTTCTAACCAAGTCACTTCTTATTTGGTACAAATCCGTCCAACGGTTTTTGCACTATGGTTATTCAATCGATGCAGTATTTCTCTATGGAAAAATTCAAGCAGGAATTTTTGTTTTTCAATTACTTTTTCATCATCGTTTAGCACAATTTGCTGATAAACTTCCAGTTTTGGGGACTCATGACAAATATTTATATAACACTATGTAAAATGTAACACTGCCTTCTAAGGTAAAGACAATTTCCAGGTGAAAAATACTTGCATTCGGGATCATTTGCATTACAACAATGCCTTGCTGATGTGGCACAAAACTGCAGGTGAACTTCTAACTTAGCTCAAATGGACTACCAAAGAGCTGATTTTTGGATCTTGAAGATCAAGAAATGTTATATTGTTTAAGTCTAGATGAAAGGTGATGATTTTCTGATTGGAGGACATTTTTGGAAGTCAGTGCAGCAAACTTAAAGTCAATTGTATCTTGAATTGATGACCAGTGTAGTTGCCGCACAGTAGAGATTACAACAATAAGGGTGCCTGTTAAACCGCAGATCCTTTCAGGCAAATTACATAAATCAAAGAACAATGGATCTCGGCAATTTAGACTGAAACAAATAACTCACAGACACTGGTTTAGTCTTATCAGCATCACAAAATATATTTGTTTATTTACATATATTTGTTTCATCAACAGCCTCCACTCACCGATTTGTAAATAGACAGACATTGGAGTTTACTATATTGAAGACCAGGGAATCAGGAGCATTGATGCATTCACTATGTACTGACTGGAATGCCCAAGGGACATAACCTGAGTGTTTTTAGGCCACTGTTATTTGTACCACAGTTCTTATGAGGATTTATTCCGCCGGTGACACCACCAACAGTGCTTCTTGGCGATTCAGGCCAGAAGACATCTCCCACCATACAACACCGTGGAGTGTTGACTCGTAACCTACCAATATCCTGAAGAAGGTTGCAAGATGTTTTTTTTGGGTTGATGTGTACCTTTTTACGACGGCCGAAACATGTGTCGATTTTGTCAAATAAGCAAATTGCTATTTGTTATACAGAGATACATTGATTTAAAATGGAAATAGGTGTCAGAAATTGGTAAACAGTCTGAGTATAACTGGGTTCTTTAATAACCCAATTGTATAGATATGTGTGGTAATATCTATGTGAATGAATGATTGGATGAATGATGGTATGTACAGAAGGATGTCAATACATTGGTATAATGTGTTTGCTCCTCTCACTGAGAAGCTGTACACATGAACACTGTGAACACTATTTGTAAATAAACAAAAATATTTTGTGATACTGAAAAGAATAAAACAGTGTCTGTAATAATTTGTTTTCAGTCTAAATTGCCAAGATCCATTGTTCTTTGATTTACGCACAGTAGAGATGACATGGGAAATGTCAGGAGAATTAGTAAGCTGTCTTTCAATATTATTTTGCAGGACCTGACGTATCTGAACAAGCAACATCCCATACAAATGGCGTTTCAGTAATCACGTTTAGCTGTGATGATAGCTCTTGCTTTTGTTCTAAAATAGGCTTAGTTGAGGTAAGGCCTGATTTGCATAAAAAGCTGTTTTTAATATCTAGAATTGCTGACCAATACATTTACTTGAGATGTCACATCTAGATTGTAGTCGATGACAGTACCAAGTGTTTTAATCTTGATGGGAAATTGGCATATCCAGAGATTCGAGAAAAAAGATCAGGGTAGGTGTTTTGCCTGTCTTAGTGAATTACATTTTAAAGGGATATGAAAGGAAGTTGTGAGTTTTCTGCGTAAAATTGCAGTCCAACGATCATGTCACATAGAAGATTGTAAACAGCTGTAAAATAAATTTAAAATAATGAAGGAAATATTTTACACTTCATTGCTTCTGTTTGGTTAATCTGTTTCAAATGGAACATTTAAGTTTTTGAAGATTACAATAGGACACATGTACGAAAAACATTTTAAGATGCAGGCCTTGAGGAAGCTCCTTGGAAGGGGATGAAGTGGGAAAATGGAAAAACAGGCTCCCATCTTCCCCCTCTCACGCTTGGCCTAGAGGTTCACGGCCCAAGCACCCGCCACGAGAAGAGTTTGCCCATCTACCAGACGACCAGATACCCTGGTACAGGAACATAAGGATGTGTCCATCTGCCTGCCCAGCAGCCCACCCTGCCCATGCCGATGCCTGCGGCATGGATCAACTAGACTAAAACCTACACGTCGTTAGAGATGCCATGACGACCTAGCCAACAGATAGCACACCTGTGCCAATATACACACTGGACACTCCCGCACCAATCTACACGAAGAATATACTCAGTGCTATGACGTAGGCGACAGACATACTCACGGACGTGCATCTTTATTATTTTCCACATAGGCTCTCAAAATGCAGAAACGCAAGACGCACCATGAACTCATCTAAAGAGCTTGCTTATGCTTCTTCTAAACCTAGGTGCCATAATGAGAATTATAACGAAGACACGATACTGGTCATAAGACAATATGAGACTATAACCTAAAGCGCCTGTGCACCAAACGGTTCCACCTATACACCAGGCCTAAGTAGGCCGCAAGCAAGAGCTCCCGTGGACGTTAACAGGCAAGAGTCAGGTTGCTGATCCTGCAGAATGAGCTTGGCGAAAGCAGACAGCCAAGGTCGTAATGTTGCAAACCCACATTCCAAAAGCAGACCATGAAGGGCACGATGTTGCAACCTCGCACCCCGTGCACCAACATCAAAGTCGCACCTGCAAATTAAACCAGGCACACAGTGGAAAAACAATATTAATTGTGCAGAATTCTGCCTCAAACACGGTCCCACCTCACGTGACCAAGCCGAACCTGACAAGATGCCAAGCTCAGGAGGAAGGAGGCGTCTGGATCCCTCGTTACAAGACACAGGCAGATACACTTGAAAGGATCAATGGACATCTGCGACAGTGGGAGTAGTCGGCCGTCCAGCTCATGAATAAGTCTTCACATTGTCTGCATGTACCCATAGTGAAACATTGTTGCAAATCGCAGTTACACCGAGAGCTGGGAACAGTGATGGTCCCAGGCTGGGAAGCTCACGGGCGCACCAATCAGAACATGGGGCTCTTATCACTGACGCCATTAACATTAACCAATCATTAGGAGTCTTCATGTAACAATTCTCATGTATCTAATTGTAGGGACAACCCAGATATATCACCTGACTAACCCTTGTCCACTCATATTATTCTCTATACGTATGCTATACTAACCCTACCACTCGAGCAACCAATTAAGAGTGGCGATAGGTTTTTTGTTAACTTTCTAAAGTGACGCAAGTAGCGCGTCATACTACAGTAAAAGGGGCCTGCGAACCCCACGATTGTGTGTGTGTCAGGTCAGACGCGTATGATCCTTGACCCATCCCTGCCGTTTGTGTTTAATAAACAGCAGAGTCACCTTGCTTCTTGTGTGTGTCTCATACTCTATCTCTTTTGGGATATACGGGAGGAGTTAGGGCCTCCCTGCCCGGAGGTCTGCGGACGGCCCGGCCGACCCCGGCAGAATTTCCCCCCGACAAGTTGGAGGCACTGCTGAGATCTGTTTAAGATCGGCATTTTTATTTTTTTTACTTTTTCCAAGCACTCCAGTTGCGAGGAGGCCCGGCGGCGCGGCCCCCTCTGCCGTTGCCCCCTTCTGAGGACTACAGGACCATCGCGGAACTGCGAGAAGACCGGACAGCGCAATCCGGATATTGGTCCTCGGGAGCCGGTTGAGAAGTATCCCGCCCGCGGTTGGCGAGTGTCCAGACGTGGTCCAGACGAGGGGAGGTGATGAGCCGCTCAGAGGGGTGCACGCAGTCGAGCAGCCCCGCATCAAGAGAACTTGGTGAGCATGCCACGCACAACAAACAATGTGAAATTGTGAGGGAGGGGGGAGGAATTAAATACGGGAGGCGGGAGGTGTTGCACAGGTGAACGGCGAAGGTTTGACAATTTAGTGTTAGAAATAGAATGAATGGTAGTTGAACAAGCGCGAGAGCAGTTGGCTACGTAACGCGAGAGAAGGGGGAGGAGCATGAAAACATCACGTGCGGCCGCTCGTAGACACTGATTGGCCTAGGTCGCGACTACGTGTAAGGGTGTGTGTGTGGTTTCCTACGATTTGGCATTTATTGATCAATGAGTAGATGAGGATCCCTATTGTTCGAGCAAGACACTCGATAGGTAGATGACGTTTCCCTGTAGGCGGTAGCTAGTCAGTTGCCCAATACGGAAGATAATTGGCTGGTTAAGCCCTCCTGTCGAGGGGCGTATCACACGCGAGGTGACGCAGTGTGCGCAGTCCGATTATATTGTTGATTTGATTACCTTGTTCCAGGAGTGACAGGAAGACAGCTGTGGGGTTAACGGGGGTAGATTGGAGGTGTATTTTGGATTTAAAGAATATATGAAGAACTTACCAGTAGCTCTAACAGATCGGTGACGTCACCAGTAGGGTTTTAATAGGATATAGCAAGCACGAGACATCCTCGTTTTGAGAGTGGTGGGGAAGAGAACTGTGGTAAGGGAGTGGAAACGGAGATAAACGGTAAACGAGTTGATCGAGGAAAGGCGAAACGGGGAACGTGGCTGCGCACGGAGAACGCCGGCCACGGCAAGTGTAGGAGGGGGAGGAGCACGTGAAAACAGGACGACTGTATAAGAACGTAATAAGGGGTACGCAGCCGCAGGGGGCTGCGTACGCCTCGGCCGCAGGGGTCGTAAGGGTGTTGTATAAAGGAAGAAAGGCAGTGAAAAATCTACAAATGTAACATACTATATTTTTATAATTTTCCTTGAGCGGAATATCGTAAGTCCCCAAACTTACGGGGCCAGGTAATGATATAAGGCTGCATATTGTAAATTATTAGTGGGATAAACTGATACCAGATTAGGGAAGGGTAGCAAGTGGAGCGCTACTATGTCATACGGAACAGGATCGGGAGAGTGGGGGAACACCCTCACCACGCCACTACAAGACATATGCACAACACTGCCACCCCATAGGGAGAAACTGATTAAGTATAGCATAGAATGGACCCAGGGGACGGATAACAAAATGCTAACACCGTGGCCGCCTAACGGTAGCTTTGATCCATATGCCCAACATTCACTATTAAATCATCTGCACAATACATATAAAGGGAAGAAGTTGGCAAACCACGTGGAAGTGTTTAACTTATGGAGGATGTTCCAGGGGTCCCGACCAGGACCAAATGGAATATTCACTATGGGGGAAATACAAGAAGAAACAGAGATTAAGGAGGAAGTAGAGGATGGGAAACAGGGGAATGAGGACCCAAAGAACACGGGAAACAGAGGTGAGGGAGGAGAAAAGAATAATAAAGCAGATGAAATAAAAAAGGAACCGAGCAATGATATACCCATAGCAACGGGAGTGAAAACAGAGGGAGGGGGGTTGTACCCTTTAAGAGAATTGGGAGAAATAGAAAGAGGACAGTTAAGGGCGGCTGAGGGATACTCGAACCCGGCATACAGCCCTCCACCATATGTGGGTCATAGGAAAATGCCAGCAGGGGAGGGGAGGACTGGAGAAGACCAGACTGTGGAAATAGGAAATGATGAATGGGTAGCTGCACAGATATTATTAAAATTACGAGGTTCATTAACAGGAGAAGAGAAGGAGGTAGTAAAGAAAACAGACGAGGATAATGCCAGGGAGAGTGAATTGAGGGGGGAAGAGCTGTTAAGACAAAAAGAAGAGATTTTGGAGGAACGATTAGCAAAATTAAGGGATGAACAGAATGAATTGATCAAGCAGCTTGAGAGGGAGGAGAGAGAGAGAGCGAGGAAAAGGAAAGAAGGTAAGAACGAATTGGAAAAAATAAGGGAACGAACTGAGGAGCAAAGGAGAGAAGCTGACAGGGTAAAAGCAGCAGCAGAAAGGGTATCAAGAGTAGTACTGCGGGAAAAGAAAAGGGATGAAGAAGAAAAAGAAAAAGAAATGGCAATATGGAGGAGGAGGTTACTATCAGAATCAACTAAGAAATACGAAAAAGGGAGGGTGATGGAGAGTATAGTAGAAAAAGAAAGGGCGAAATGGGAAAGGAAGAAAGAGGATGAAAGACTATTAGAACAGATGAGAAGTGAAGTGATGGAGGAATTGAAAAGGAAAAGGGAGGAAAATAGTAAGGAGATGGAGGAAAGGTATGAAGGAGAAAGAGGAGATAGGGGAAGGGAGAGTGGAACGTGGGGGGATGTATATGATGACACAGAAGTAGCAACAACATCAGCACAAAGGGGAGCGGTTGATAAAGGAGAAAGAGGAGAACTGGACCTAATAGATTTACAAACAGTAACGATCAAGGGGAAAAAGACCGAGTGGGGGGTGCCGTTTATGACTAGCTTTTGTAGTGAGGAAGAGGGAGTGGAAAATGAAGGAAGAAACAGTGAAAGGGAAAGCTTAGATAAACTATACATCACCCGGACCAACATAGACTCGCCATGGATCAGTAGGAGAAAGGATGAGATGGAGAGAAGTGAGGAGGGAAAGAAAGGAATAGAGGAAAGACAGGCACATGAGGCCGCAACATCCCCATCCCCATCACGCCCTCCCCTATCGCACCCTACATGCTCAACCACCTCACGTTCGTTACGCAAAATAAAACTAGCGCCCTTCACCGACGAACTGACACCCTACACATGGCGGCTTAGAGACCTCCCTAGTCGCAGGCAGGAAAGAGGTATACACATGCCCACATTAAATACAGAGAAAGATGGAAGAAGGGGAAAAGATGGAGAAGAAAGAGGTATGAGCAGGGGAAATACAAATGAAAGTGAAAATGTGGAAGAAAGGGAAGAGGAGGAAGGGTGTGAGGACTCAATATTATGGAACACAAAGGGTGAAACGAGACATAATTTAATGCCACTTTTGGAGAGAGGTGGGGTTAGACCACAGTATGTTCCTTGGAAGCATACCGATAAAGAAAATATAAAATGTAGGCTCCCATCATTAAGTGGAGGTGCGGGTAAATGGATATATGAAATGGAAAAACACACCGCAGGACAGAAGCTGGCAGTAGGAGATGTAAAGGGCCTTTTAATATCAATATTAGGGGATAGAGCGGATGACATCTGGAAGAGAGCGGGATTTCATGGGGTAACAATAACAAATACATTGCACGATTCGCAAACTGCAGACATGCACTATGGCAGGCACTGAGGGTACAGTAGCCAGACACATCAGATATAGGAGCAATTACATCCCGCAAGATGCATGAGAATTAAGTTCCTGTTGATTATATCCAGGAAATCCAAGAGAAGTGGCGTATGGAAACTAGAGAACAATGGGATAAAACACCAGCAATATTTTACCATATACTGGTACAAGGGCTCCCAGAAGGAGTTCAGAAACAACTAAAGAAAGTAGTGGGAATGGAAGCAAAACCATGGCCCGAAATACAACTGACTATAGTGCATCATTGTAGGACATGGCAAGGAAAAATGAAACAAAAGGAAGAGGACAGGAAAACGGAAGAGGCTAAATTAGTACAGAAAAAGCTTACTAAATACACAATGGAAGGGGCACTAATAACTACACCTACAACAATGACCCAAAGCCCCACACAAGTAGTGGCTGCACAAGATTCCTCCCTAATACCACCTTCACAGACTACAACACAACAGGTGCCGCCACTCCAACCATACACGCCCAACATGGGAGGAGGATACCCAATGCCAGGAGCTGGGTATTATAATTATAACAGGGGGAGAGGAGGAATTATGAGAGGGAGAGGGTACGGATATGGCACCCAACCGCAGGTGGGAGGACTTAGAAATTCCTACCCCTTAGGGCAACCAGTATACTAGGACAACACAGGGAGCTTTCCATGGCAGAATAGGGAACCACCGGTGTGTTGGAGCTGTGGACTATTGGGGCACATGTCACGCACGTGTAGAGTTAGACCAGGAACACCATCATGGATTGATCAGGGACAACCACGGCCCGCACAGGTACAGCAGGGCATACCACAACAGCAAATGTTGCTACAAGGAAATGAACAACAACAACAATTAACACAACAACAGCCCCAAACACCGCCACAACAACAGGTAGCGATGACACAACAACCACAAATACCACAAACACAACTGGGTAGGGTGACGGTTTTGGGACACAACCCTTATACCGGAAATGGCCAGTCGTTGTACCCCCAATAGGACAGCCCACAGACGGCCTTGGTATGTCCCATCCTGTCAGTAACACCTAATAGTGCGGAGGAACCACGCATAGAGGTAACGATAGGTGACAAAAAATTATCATTCCTTGTTGACACCGGGGCGACCCGGTCTTGCATAAGGGAAGGTAAATTTAAGATGTCAGGCGAGACCATGAACACCCAAGGATTCTCTCGGGCTAGAGGGTTGGTTCCCTTTACTGATAACATTCCCTTATCTATTGGAGATTACGATCTGTCAGTTCCAATTTTATATTATAGTGCCTCACCAGTAAATATACTAGGGAGAGATATAATGAACAGGTTGAATATGACGATCTCCTTTACTGAGGACGGCATAATTTGCTCTACTCCGGGGATTAACATGCTCACGGCACGACAGATTATGCAAGCATACTGTGGACAGACAGCGATTAGGGCGGAGCCAGTAGATGGTGAACTCTTCCAGTATGGAACGGACATGGCAATTGCATGGATGCCAGGGATAGAAGGGAAAATATGAAGAAGGCCAGCAGCCTATCTGTTCAGACCAGAAACACCTGTTAATGAACAAGAAGGGAAGGTGGTTTCAATGGATATTGAGAGCATTATTGCAACAGCTGATTATATTGCTGTACATGCCCAAGACAGAGAAGGAAGAGCATGGAGGGCAGTGATAGCATTAGCAGAAGGATGTAGGCTCACCCAGGTGTCAGATATGGAGCTGTTTTCAGATGAAAAGGAGGAAGGTGAAATGGTGTTTATGATGAGTGTGGAAATATGGCTAAGAGTGGCCTACAAACAGGTAGCACAGAAAATTGCAATGGCACTTGAGGAACCTGCATGCACCCCGGTCCCTTTCTTTAAGGACGATATGTCAAAAGTACCCAAATCATTGTGAACTACTGGCCCCTATGACGTGGGCTGCATAAAAAGTATAGGGGGAATAAAAATAAAATTGAAAAAAGGTGCAATACTCCCCAGAGTAAAACAGTACCCACTATCAAAAGAGGCAGATGAGGGCATATATGAAACCATAACGGCCCTTATAAATAATGGTATATTGGTCCCCTCAGAATCACCATGTAATACGGCTGTGTACCCAGTGCGCAAGGCTAAAGGGGGATCTTGGCGCTTTATACAGGATCTCAGGCCCTTGAACAACATAGTAGAAGCGGAATATCCCGTAGCTGCAAACCCGGCCACAATCTTGTGTGGCATTCCAGCAGAAGCATCACGATTTACAGTGATCGACCTTAAAAATGCTTTTTTCTCAATACCATTACACCCAGACTCTCAAGATCTGACACGCTTCACTTATAGAAACACTAAGTGGAAGCACACCAGATTGCCACAAGGGTATTGTGAATAACCTTCAATTTTCAATAGAGTGATACAGATGGATTTGGGTAACATTGAAGTAGAAAGCACGGTGTTGCAGTATGTGGATGACATAATAATTTGCAGTAAAAACGAAAAAACATGCACAGAGGACTCCTTAAAGATGCTGACAATATTGGCTGACAAAGGTTACAAGGTAGACATGGAAAAGATACAGTACTGTCAAGAACAGGTACTTTACATTGGTCAGCTTATATCCCAACATGGAAAAAAGATCGCACCACAAAACTGTAAGGGAACTGCATCAGTTCCTGGGGCTCTGCAACTACTGTAGAGCTTGGGTATTTGATTACAGTTCATACATAGGACCCCTGCTTGAGGCGTTACGGGAAGCTAATAAAGGGGAGAAAAAACTGGGGTGGACGATGGAAATGAAAGAAGCTTTTGATGAATTAAAAGATGCGATATCAACTGCTCCGGTACTGGCATCCCCAGACTATGAGTGGCAATTTTTTATATTTTCACATTGCGACTCAGCAGTAATGAAAGCAATGTTGGCTCAAAAAACAAGCATGGGCTACAAACCCGTAGCATTTTACAGTGGCCACTTAGATCCTGTAATGTTAGGCCACTTCCCCCCCTGCGAACAAGGTCTCGCCGCAGCTGCTTTTGCGGTGGAAAAAGCATCAGCAATCACCATGGGGTGCCCGACTACACTATTTGTGGAACATGCACTTTTTGCGATATTAAATAAACCTAAATCCACCCTAACCACGCAAAGAGGATCAGGTTATGAGATCATTCTATCCAGACCCGAACTATCAATTGTTAGATGCAGCACGGTCAACCCTGCAAGGTTCCTAGCAGAAGTAATTGAGGAGGGAGATTATGCCCATGACTGTACACAAATAACTGAAATGTACTCATGTACTAGAAAAGTTGAGGAAAACGCACTAGATGGGGGTGAGCTCTTATTTATTGATGGGTCATCAACTATCAATCAGAAGGATAGTGTGAGGAGAACTGGGGCTGCGGTGGTTAAAATGATGGAGGTACCGGTGTGTGTGGCAATCAAATGTGTACAATTACCACAGCATTACTCCGCTCAAGCAGCTGAACTGGTCGCACTGATCTTGGCGTTGAAGGAAAGCTTTGACAAACGAGTGACCATATATTCCGACAGCGCATATGTTACATCCACTGTCCACTCAGGGTTGTCAAAATGGAGAAGAAGAGGGTTTAGGAGAGCTGATGGCACTCCAGTGCAACATGCCCTCTTATTGGCTGAACTAATTGAAGTAATTAATGACCCCCAAGAATTAGCTTTAGTGAAATGCAACGCACACACCAATGGTGAGGACCACGTCTCGAAGGGAAACGCAGCAGCGGACGCACATGCGAAGTATGCTGCATACTTTGGTGAGATATGGAACCCCCCAGAGTCATAGAGAGGGAGAGGGAGGGGAATGGCTAAGGAGATGTTGTTAAGAGAAGGGTACACCCATCTCCCAGCCACACAGATTATGGAGTTACAAGCGGCTGCACCAATGGCCGGAAAAGAAATATGGGTAAAAAGAGGATGTACAATGTCACCAACCGACGCACTATGGTGCCAGGGTGGCACTGGAAAGGTTGTAATAACATTGGCACTTTTGAACACCGCCCTGAACCAACTACATCATCCAGCCCACACAGGCAAGGAAGTAATTGCAGCACGAATTAGGGAAGATTGGTTCTGTCCTGAGTTAAATTCGCATGTGTCAAATTTTATCAGTAATTGTCTCACATGTCAACAGTTTACGGCCGGCCACACTCTAAAGGTGATAAGAGGTACTATACCCCGGCCAGAGGGACCTTTCCGGCATCTCCATATTGACTATGTTGATATGATCAATATATGTCAAGGAAATAGGTATATGATTGTAGTAGTATGCCCATTTTCTAGGTGGATTGAGGCAGGGCCTTGTTCACACCCAGATGCATTTAGAGCAGCTAAATTCCTAGTGAGGGAGGTCTTCCCCAGGTGGGGAGTGTGCGAGGTGTTAAGGTCAGACAATGGCCCACATTTCGCAAACGAGATGTTTCAGCACATTACATCACTGCTGAACATTCAACATAAATTTGCATGTGCATACCACCCACAGGCCAACGGTAAATGTGAACGCCTGAATGGCCTATTAAAGGAGGCAATTGCAAAGATACAGCAAACAACAAAGAGGAGTTGGTTATATTGTCTTCCATTAGCCTTATTTGAGCTAAGGAATAGGCCAGGGTCCGACCACCACCTCACTCCCCATGAGGTGGTTACCGGACGTCAAATGCGTCTTCCCCTAACGCCAACGTCAAGAGTATTTACCGACCACGAAAGCACTGCAAGTGTTCTTGGTGATGAAATGTACCAATATGTGTCTTCTTTGATTACTAGTGTAGTGTTTGTGTCTCAACAGCTCGAGCGCACACGGGGCGGGTCTAATAGAAGCCAGCAAGAAGACGCGGATAAAGAACTGGAAAAGCAAGGACTGTGTAAGATTGCTAAAGGTGACCACGTACTACTTCGCAACTTCAATAGGAAGTGGAACAGCCCACGCTTTACTGGTCCCCATCTGGTAGAGGAGGTATCAACAAGAGCAGTAAAGCTACAGGACAAGCGTGCCTGGAACCACCTACATGACGTAAAGATCTACAAACAACAGACCCGCCCCAGCGCCACCGACAGGTCCATTGAGAGAACAGCAACAACATCGACAACGGAGGAAGGAAGTTCTACCACAGCCAGCGGCCCGAGTATTCCCATACCTTGTCACTCCCCAGACTCCCCAGAGACAATAACTGAAGAAGAAAGGGGTGATCCCCATACAGCCCACCCCATGATCACATGCTCAAAGAGTAAAAGCCACGCCCACCAGTTGAGCCCAAAAACCCCCTGCCCACCATCCACTGACCCCTGTCCCCATTACAGTAGTAACTGAACTAAAGGACATTGCCTTGCACAAATACACATGTAAACACGTGAATGCTCTCTTTTTCTTTTCTCTCGCACATGCAGGAACCGCGTATTATTGTATTGCTAAGAAAGTAGATAACCAACAAATTCACTGCCCAGGAGTAGATGGTACCCTCAGACGATAATTACCCAGAAGAATTGTCACACCAATTTGTATATGAAATAAAAAGGCCAACGTACCTGAAAAGGAAAAGGGTACGTGTCTACTACACAGCATTCCTCTTGGCCATAGAATACTCGATGCCCCACCTCCACCCATACTTGCCCGCCCTAAGAGATAGATCGCTTAGATTAGCGTGGGAACAGCTCTTCGCCTGGGCACTGAAAGACTATTTGATAGGGAGAGCTTAAAGAACAACAACTAACATTTAATAACCAGCATATTGAGAATTTTCAGGCGGGCAACTCTAACGTCGCAAGAATACGCTGCCGGACTGCAGCAAGGTAAGAGCAAAATGCCGGTGAAATTAGCATATGTAATAAAAGTAATAGGGATTTTGATAATCACCGGGTTCGTAGCTGCCTCTGTATGGCAGTACAGCTGTGCTATCAATATTATTGCTGTACCAAAACCTAACACACCCCCATCCCCAGCTGCAACAGGTGTTACGTCAGGTGATGTTAGTAAAATTGCGCACAAGCAAAATAGAGTTCAACGCAGCACATACTCAGATAATAAAGGTATTGACAATTATATACAAGATTCAGCACACGTCTCAAACAACATATGGTATCAACACATGACCCGCATTGGTAAGCAGACAACAGAAGACAGCTGTTACGTTTGCTCATTAATACCATACGCCATGAGCGCTTCTCGAACCTTTGTTGCCACAGAAATAGACGAAAAAACAGCACGATGCATAATATACTTGGCACTGTTCCAAACGAAAGGGAGATTTCAAGGGACAGTGGTGCATATGACGTGGAAAACACGAGACTCATACCCATACGAAAACAACTTCCTCAAGACTTATTTGAGTTACCACAAGAGCAGTTTACATGCTGAAGCATCCAGATACATAACAAGTGGTCCTGCAAAAGGAGAAACAAAGAAAGTAACACTGCAGTATTTATCATGTGATTGGTACGCCACTGAAGTTCCTGGTAAACTAGGATGCTGGGAGAGGCCACTGGTGACGATAACGGGGAAAGTGTACTTGGACAACAAATGGGAGATAGGAGTGGTTGGCAGCAACATGGTAACAAAAGAAACTATTTCAACTATCGATGCACACAACCACAGATGTTGGACGACTTGGATCAAATACGTGCCTATGCTCACATGGATAGAAACGGATGAAGACCCGATAACAATACTGCCGCTAACTGCGCCTAAACTTTGCTATCAACATAAAGGAGAGGTGGACGTAGGATACAACACCAATTGTGGAAGCGTGATGGAGTTACCTGAGGGGGGAGCAGGAACAGCAGTGATAATGGATCATTACTGGGCCTGTGGAGAAAAGGCATATCACACACTGCTCCCTCTGTGGAATGGTGTATGCACGATGGTGCACGTCAATGTACCATCGCTAGTGGTACCCCAGAAGCATGTGAATGTGGCGAACTTTCCCAAAATGGATGAAGGGGACAAGAGGAATAAGAGATCTGCACCACCTCAGGAGGAGCCAGGGAACAGGACCAGCGGCAATGATACTGTCCTAAATAGACGGAAAAGACAAGGAGAACCTCTGACAGGAAATTACCTATGGGGAAGGTCGGAAACGGCACTCACTTCAATCCCGCCAGAACACAGACTATTCAGCAGAGCAGCAATGTTCTTCTCCTCAATAATACATCCAGGACTACAGGCTTACGCAAACGCAAAATGGCTCCAGATAACTAGATGGGAACTTATGATGACCATCAATTCTACAGTAAATGGATTCAACGCGATAAAAGAGGAGCTGCGAGCAATAAGGATGGTAGCACTGCAGAACAGATATGTATTGGACCTCCTCACTGCCATGGAAGGAGGAGTTTGCGCAAAGATAGGACAATCATGCTGCACATTCATTCCTGCCAACGATGCTGACAACGGTACACTGACAGAAGCAGTTTTACAATTGGCCCAGTTGCACTCCAAAATGGTGGATGAAAGTAAAGGTGTGAAAAAGGATGAGAGCTGGTTTTCGCTATTATGGTCATGGATGCCATCTTGGCTGTCAGATGGACTGAAAATTATAGTTGGTTGTATTATTTTGGCTGGAGCTACATTGATCATAATAAGATTTTGGAAAGCCCGGAAGGCACGCACCACTGACGAGTTGCTTGAAATGGTCGGTATGCACCCACTGATGCCAGCAGATGATGGCCAACACACAGGCATAATCATACAAGAGAGAGAGAAATTACGCAACCAGATCGTCACCAACCACCTGGACCCACCATCGGTGAAGGTCGAGAACCCAAGAAACCCCAGGAGTTACATAGGGAAATGGGTATACTGTACTCCTGGAGGAACCTGTGAATATATGTATTGGTCATTTGAAGATCATGTCAACCATTATGGACATTTAGGAGGAATAACTAAAATATGGAGAATAAGAGGAGATAACGAAAAGGATATGTTTGTGGTCGACAAGTCGACCAGAGGGGGGACTGAAGTGGGAAAATGGAAAAACTGGCTCCCATCTTCCCCCTCTCGGGCTTGGCCTAAAGGTCCATGGCCCAAGCACCCGCCACGAGAAGAGTTTGCCCATCTACCAGACGACCAGATACCCTGGTACAGGAACATAAGGATGTGTCCATCTGCCTGCCCAGCAGCCCTTCCTGCCCATGCCGATGCCTGCGGCATGGATCAACTAGACTAAAACCTACACGTCGTTAGAGATGCCATGACGACCTAGCCAACAGATAGCACACCTGTGCCAATATACACACTGGACACTCCCGCACCAATCTACACGAAGAATATACTCAGTGCTATGACGTAGGCGACAGACATACTCACGGACGTGCATCTTTATTATTTTCCACATAGGCTCTCAAAATGCAGAAACGCAAGACGCACCATGAACTCATCTAAAGAGCTTGCTTATGCTTCTTCTAAACCTAGGTGCCATAATGAGAATTATAACGAAGACACGATACTGGTCATAAGACAATATGAGACTATAACCTAAAGCGCCTGTGCACCAAACGGTTCCACCTATACACCAGGCCTAAGTAGGCCGCAAGCAAGAGCTCCCGTGGACGTTAACAGACAAGAGTCAGGTTGCTGATCCTGCAGAATGAGCTTGGCGAAAGCAGACAGCCAAGGTCGTAATGTTGCAAACCCACATTCCAAAAGCAGACCATGAAGGGCACGATGTTGCAACCTCGCACCCCGTGCACCAACATCAAAGTCGCACCAATCAGAACATGGGGCTCTTATCACTGACGCCATTAACATTAACCAATCATTAGGAGTCTTCATGTAACAATTCTCATGTATCTAATTGTAGGGACAACCCAGATATATCACCTGACTAACCCTTGTCCACTCATATTATTCTCTATACGTATGCTATACTAACCCTACCACTCGAGCAACCAATTAAGAGTGGCGATAGGTTTTTTGTTAACTTTCTAAAGTGACGCAAGTAGTGCGTCATACTACAGTAAAAAGGGCCTGCGAGCCCCACTATTGTGTGTGTGTCAGGTCAGACGCGTATGATCCTTGACCCATCCCTGCCGTTTGTGTTTAATAAACTGCAGAGTCACCTTGCTTCTTGTGTGTGTCTCATACTCTATCTCTTTTGGGATATACGGGAGGAGTTGGGGCCTCCCTGCCCGGAGGTCTGCGGACGGCCCGACCGACCCCGGCAGAATTTCCCCCCGACAGGGAGAAACAAGTGTTGGACTGTCAGCATGAATAGTTATACACATAAGCTATGTTGTAGGTTTGTGTTATGATGTGGACTGAGTGGAATCGTATGATTTCAAGTGGAACATAGAGCTCTACTGTTTTGACATTCCACTTGTGTTATGTTTTGCTGTGTTTACGTTTGTAAGGGTTTTTTGGTGGGCAGTTGGAGAGCCACTGATTAGCCTGTGGCTGTGTCTGCTGGACTGGGTGTCCTTTTATGATTTGAGCTTATAAATAAAAGCTTTCTACTACAGCGTGTGTCCCTGGTGATTGCATACTCAACATTGGCAAAGAGAATCTTTCGCTCCAGGACCCCTAGCAGGAAGCGGCAAGCCCAAACAGGCTCCATACAACACCCACCCTGCCGCTCCACTTTCCGCCTTGCAGCGGCCACCGTGGGATGACTCTGTGCAGTTTTGCTGGCGAGGTTAGTAGACAGGCACTACGCCTGTGCCTCTCCGCGTCGTAGCGGCCACCGTGGAATTGGCTGCCGCCCCCCCAGCACAATCAAGTAAGTGCAAGCACGCAGCTTACCTCCAGCTTCTGGTACCCCATTTATCGCCAGCTATGACCCAGAGCCGCCATCAGCTGTTACGGCTACAGACAGAGCCCCATGCCTTGACGTGTCCATCGAAGCAGCGTCAGTGTGAAACTACCATACAGCATATAATTGGAGCGCACTAACAAATATATAGCACAGCAAGGAAAGAGAAGGGCAATTTTGGGGGGGCACATAAATTACCGGCAAAGGAACAGGTATTGCAGATGGGACATCATGATGTCGAATATGCCCTTCTGCTGCACAGAGTAGTGATAAGAATGGTGACAGGAAAATGTGGCAACATCGTTCTAACCGCAAATAAGAGCAGTATAACGTTTTGAAGCGCATCCTTACCTGTGGAAGCAAAGAAATGAGTCTCTGGAGAGACCACTGACAAAGTGTCAGATGTGGGAAAGTTTCCAGTGATGTTTCCTATTGCAAGAAGGGTCAGAGCAACGAAGTAACTAAAGATCCTTTCAGCAAGCCAGGACAAAAGTACCACTGAGCTCGTGTGGTGAACCAGTGGTGAAGTGGTGGCTCGCACACATCTTACTGGAGCAGATCAGCTGTGAGAGAACAGGTGCAACAGTTATTCCTCTGGAGAATGGCAATGGCAGGTATAAACGGTCTACCCATGTTCATGCCAACGCCTGGGCCTCCGAAAATTGCATGGTCACAGTAGAAGAAGGGGTTCATACACTATATTAACGCTGCATGCGGAAATTCGTCTCCCAATGACAGGAAGGTGGCCCTATTGATGCATTTCCTCAGCTATGAGGGCCAGAGGATTTTCGAGACCTTGGCCGAGGTGCTTGATGATGGGGCAGGAGACCCCCCCCAAATGAACTTGAAGGTGCGCTGATCAAACTGGATAGACACTTCAATCCCAAAACTAGCACCATTTTGGAATGTTTCAATTTTCGCATTTCCTCGGCTATGAGGGCCAGAGGATTTTCGAGACCTTGCCCCAAGTGCTTGATGATGGGGCATGAGACCCCCCCAAATTAACTTGAAAGTGCGCTGATCAAACTGGATAGACACTTCAATCCAAAACTAGCACCATTTTAGAATGTTTCAATTTTCGCATGCAAATGCAAGAGCCTAGTGAATCCGTAGAGGACTATGTTACTGCTTTACGCCATTTAGCATTGTCCTGCAAGTTTCATGACTCTTTTGACAAACTTATTGCTCCTCAAACAAGATTAGGGAGGAGTTATGCCTAAGAGATGAGCCATCTTTAGATGAGGTGCTAACCATATCACGAAGGGTGGAGCACTCCTTAGCGTGTGTCGCGAAACTGGAAAAGAATGAGAACAGTGGTGTAAAAGATCAAAAATCAGAAGTATTAAGTATGGGTGAGACTAAAGACAAGAAGAAGAGCAAAACCAAACAAAGTATCCGAGGGGGTGGAGACACCAGGATCACAAAAGGGTTCAACCAGAAGGGAGAGAGCAAAGGGAGAGAAAAGAGATGACCGACTGTGTTTTCGCTGCGCTTGTAGTCATCACTTTGCAGCGTTTTTAGGTTGATCTGGGAGGAGAGTCACATGTTCTAAGTGCAAGAGGAATGGACATTTTCCGAATTGTTGTAAAAATTACCAGTTTGATCAGTCCAACTAAAGAAGTGTACTGTATGTCAATGACGAGACAGATCCGAGGTCGTCAGAAGAGGAAGAACCTTGTTTAGTTGAAAACATAACTGTCAATACGATAAATTTTGTTGGTGATGATGAGCTGGATGATGAATGTGAACATCCGTATGCGTATGTTAGAGTCAATGGGCAGGAAGTAAAGATGCTGACGGGCCCAGGGTCCAAGATCACATGGATGTCCAGGGAAGTGTTCGATGGAGATGTGAATGGAGATGTTTGAACGTTTTTGAAGCCAGACATTAATCCTGGGGGGTACAATCAAGATAGGATTGAGATATTGGGATACTGCACTGGGCGATTTGAATTCAAGGGTCGTCGAAGTGAAGGGAAAATATATGTATCCAAGAAGGGTCTAATGTTGTGGGGATGGAGAGAGCAAAGAACATTGAAAATAAGGCTAGACCCCAACGAAGTGGAGCAGGTGTTACATGTGGGGTGTACACTGGTTGAAGGGCATCTCAAGGTTTTTAAGAAGGGTGTTGGAAAAATAAGAGGGGTTCAACATCAAATCATTTTGAGAAAGGGAAGCAAACAAGTGGTTGTAAGGCTGAGACCTGTGCCTTTGACGTTAAGAGAAGGGGTTAAGAAAGAACTGCACAAGTTATTGCAGATAGACATCAGTGAAAGAGCAGGGGGTGGATTGGACTTTGCCTGTAGTGGTGTTAAAGAAGAGTTCCAAAGAGCTCAGATTATGTGTGGACTTACATGAGCTTAATAGGTGTGTGTTGTTGGACCGGCATCCACTTCCTAATATGGGAGAGATGTTAGCGAGGGTAGGTCGCGGGAAAGTATTTTCAGAACTTGATATGTTGTCGGCTTAGCATCAAGAGGAGCTAGAGGAGGGGTGTCAGAAATTGACTGCATTTGTTACACATGAAAAGGTTTTCCAATTTAAGAGAATGCCATTCGGTTTGGTGTCGGCATCGTCAGTGTTTCAAAAACTCATGGACAGATTGCTTGGAAATGTAAAAGGAATATTTTGTTTTCAAGATGCCGTTCTCATTTGTGGTGAATGAGTGGAGGAGCATGATGACATATTGAATGCTGTGTTGAAGATGTTTGAGAAAAAGGGCATTACCTTGAGGGAGGACAAATGCTTGTTTGGGTTGACCCAGGTGGACTACTTGGGACATGAGGTGTCAGGGAGTGGTATTAGACCAAAGAAGAGTTTAGTTGGTGCCATTAAGGAGGTGGAGTGACCTACCAACAAGGTGGAGTTGAGATCTTTCCTATGAATGGCAGAAATTTATCAGATGTTTTTGGAAAACTATGCATCCAAGGTCATTGAATTGTGGAAATTGTTAAAGAAAGGGGTCGAGTTTGTATGGACCCGAGGGTGTGAGGATGAGTTTGTGACAGTGAAGAAGGGGATTGATTTAGCTCAGCCTCTTGGGTGTTACGATACCAGGCAAACAAGTGTAATCACGGTTGATGCATGTGATGAGGGAATTGGTGCAGTCTTATCGTAGATTAATGTTGATGGACATGATGACATAATAGCTCATGCGTCCAGAGTGCTAAGGGGAGCACAAACAAGATACTCCGTCTTGGAGAAGGAGGCACTAGCCTGTTACTGGGCAGTGGAGAGGTTTACGAATTTTGTGTGGGGAACTCATTTTATAATTCGAACAGCCCATAAGCCTCTAAAGTTCATATTTGAGAGTAAAGGCTTGGACAAGGTTTGGAGGAGGGTGGCTGGATGGCTCACCAGGATGTAGTGTCACCGTTTCCAAATGGAGGTGATATCTGGCAAGGAGAACTTTTTGGCCGATAGCTTGTTGCGGTTGAGAGTGACATTGAGTGCAAGGGAGGATGAGGCTGTGGAAGTGGAGATGGTTTTTGTCAATAATGAAGGCATAGTTCCTAAAGAAGTGTGGGTAGAAGAAGGAAGAAAAGACGAGATATTGACACAGGTGATGGCATATGTGGTGTCTTCGGTGTAGCCTAGGAGGATGGAACTATTGGAAGGAGAGAATCCGTTTTGGGAGGTAAGGGATGAACTTTGTGTGAGAGATGGGCTACATGCAGTGGTTCCCATCAGCATACCTGGTAGGGTAATTGATTTAGCTCATGTTGGCCATATTGGAATTGCCAAAACCAAAGGGATTCTCAGGTCGGATTATTGGTGGCCAGGATTCGAGAGGGATATTGAGAAGAGAATGAGTGAGTGTCAGGTGTGCATCAAGTTTGGCAAATGATTAGTGGCGAAAAAACAGCCGTTGGTGGAGGTGGATATCCCCATGGGGGTGTGGAGAGAGTTAGCGATGGACATTTTAGGTGCGGTGGACCTGGGTTATGTCAGGGGTAAGTACATTGTACTTCTCATGGACATGTTTTTCCAGATGGTTTGAGTTTAAGATCGTTAGGGATATCTCGGGAGAGAGCATAGTTGATGTTGTGCAGGAAGCATTTGCGAGAGAAGGTATCCCTAAAAGCAATCTAACCGATAATTGTAATCAGTTCACCGGAGGGTGTTTTACTGAATATCTGCTAAAATGTGGAATTAAGCATAAAAGGTCAGCTCTCTTCCACCCAGAGACTAATGATATGGTGGAAAGAACGAATAGGTGTGTGATGGAGAGTGTATGCATGGCTCAAGAATGTGGATATGATAAGAAAGTGGCCATTCAGGATAGGATGTGGGCGTTGCGAATGCCTCCACATGCGACGATGGACCTGTGCCCCTTTGAGCTGATGTGTGGCCGCAAACCTAACTCTGCAGTGAGTCCGCCATGGTTAGGTATGTGCAGAGAATCTGATGTGGTGTTTGTGGTGTTTGAGGGTGTGCGGAAGATATTGAAGAGGAGGAAGGAAGACTGGGTGACACGGGAAAACGTGAGGAGAGGCAAAAAGAAGCTCATAGTAGAATGTGGCGATATGGTACGTATAAGGAAGGCTGTGATCAAGAAGAAAGGAGAATCGTTGTATGCGGACCCCATGGCACATGAGAGTGGTTGCTGTTTTAAAAGGTGCAATTCGCGATGCTGGTGGCCAGGTGTGGAACAATTATAGAGTTGCAGTGGTTAAGAGGAGTAGTGTTTAAGGGTGTAGTGGTGTGGGACACCAGTTGGTAGGGGCCATCAGTTGTGTGTTTGTGTGTGTGTTTTAAAAAGGAGGGAGATGTGTTATGATGTTGACTGAGTGGAATTGTATGATGTCAAGTGGAACATAGAGCTCTACTGTGTTGATATTCCATTCGTGTTATGTTTTGCTGTGTTTACGTTTGTAAGGGTTCTTTGGTGGGCAGTTGAAGAGCCACTGATTAGCCTGTGGCTGTGCCTGCTGGACCGGGTGTCCTTTTATGATAAGAGCTTATAGATAAAAGCTTTCTACTACAGCGTGTGTTCCTGGTGATTGCTACTCAACAGTTTTCATATTATTTTTTTGAATATATATCAACACTTTCATATGATAATAACATCTTTATACTTCATTCGATTGCAGAGTCTTGAACCACTAGTCTTTATGTGTAAATAGAAGACTAATGGTCACTTTGTATTGTGTACACTCAATGTTGAACTTTTCAGTGCAAATAAAGGTAAAAACAAATGTCAGCGCTTAGCACCCCCACTGATTTTCATTTTTCTTGTACACCCTTTGGACTGTTGCCATGTATAGTGACTACTTTGAAGGGCCCACTCAATGTTCCCATAATGGCAGTTCCGTACCCTGAAGTGGCCACAAGCATGGCCTGTGCTTATGGCCAATCACCAGTTAGCCTAGTGCATGGTATTTGGTAATGACATGAGCAAAGTTGCCACTGGACATAGCAATGAGCCATGTCTAGTGGAAAATCGTTGTGGCTTGGAGCAGCCACTTGCCCCGGCTGAAGACCGAGGGCAAACTGATCACTGTCTGTGACAACTGGAAAATCCAGAATGCTGTGGTGGGCCTGGGATATAATGGAAGGCCTTGCCCTGGCAAATGGTCACTAGCTACTGCCCCTCTGGATGGTTTAGGGAAAGACCAGAATCAGTGCAAGGGCTAAATAGGCCACTGTCTACTAGTCTGTATTGGTGTGCTGGACTTGTGGCACAGTTGAAAGTCATGTCCTGGACAACATGGCTTTAGGACATAGACACTGGGTACTTCAGTTTTTCTCGGCAGGCAATGTTCTCTGAAAAGTTGACACTGACCAGTTGGGTAGCCTGGATAGGCACAGAGCATGGCTGATGTACATGCCCATGTAAAGTGGCCACTGGACATGGCTTCAGGCCAGTGGTCCATCTTGTTTGCTTGTGCGGCCCCAGGTAAAAACGCCATCCATTATGTAAAGGTGATGGTCACTCCATTTGGCATGGGCAGGGTGCAGGGTACTGCTGAATGCCGATTTGTTTGCAAGATTTCATTAATATTGTCTTGGGGAAAAGAAGGGTAAAATAATGGGAGGGAGGTCCCAAAAATTGCTTTCCTATTGAACTTTTTGGAGGGATTGTTTGCTCTTACCTTTGCTTAATAGGTTTGTACTTAACTTGCACAACAAGTTGCAGCCTGGTCCAATTCACACACTTTGCTTGATTTCGTGAAAGCCCTTCAAGTAATTTTGCTAAAAACCATCAAAAGACAATTAATTTCCCCAATGAAAATAAAATAAAGCAGGTGTACCAAACCTTGTTTAAAAATGGAAAAAAGAGGTTAACAAAAATTGGACTTCTCTTGGTAGATTCCTATGCATATCCATGGGATAGTGAAAGGTTTATTGAACATTCTCATAACACTTAAGATCGTCCACAATCAAGACCTTTCAGCACAATCAAACATAGACGCGAAATACATGAGAGCTATATTGAGCTAGCCTCCCAACCCTAACTGGAAATGATCATATGAAGATTATTTGCATGTTCAGTGTTGTCCATTCTCATGTGAAACACCAACTGCGTTTCTGACATAGGGAATTCTGAGAATAGCATCTCAAACAGATGAATATGAATTAATCACATTACCAAATATGTTTGCAGAGGCATCAATAGGTGATATGGGATGATAACATTGTCAATCTGAACGCTCTGCTTTTTTTGAGGTCTGATCTCGGATAGCCTTATTCAGTCTCTCATGAAGCAGTCATCATAATAGTATTGATTTGAAGACATTTAGAAGGAAAAAAATCCAATGTGAAAGCATCACGTTGAGGCTTTTGCTCAGAGTATATGCTCACAAGGTCTGGCCTGTCTGACACCCTGATTTGTTCATCTAGGGGGCACACTCAATTGAATAAGCACTACTACAACAATAAACAATTTACAACAGTTATCAAGACACTAATGAGATGTTTGCATTTGTAGGTGTATTATTAGTACTGCCCATTAAACCATTTGCTCTGATTTCCCAAAATGGTCCTTGATAGGTGTAAAAGCATCATTTGATTGAACATGATGCTCTGCACTGAAATATCAAGTAATTAATGTTAAACAGATACTGCAGTTACAGAAAATTGCATGCTTCTTGGCTTTTATGAAAAACAACATCACATAATGTAAAAGAGTTTCTGCATGTGTGCTATCATGTGAAAGGCGAACATGGTGAGCACAGCAACTTGAATATTAGTATTCTATAGGCAAGGATAGATTGTTTATTGCAAATAACCTAATAGATCAACGTAAATCTGTTGATGGCAATTTTTTAGATTGCCATTACAAGTAATAATTACACCAAGAGATAATGTTCTTATTTTACACGTATCTTTGAAATGTTCAACTTAGTTAGAACTCTAAAAGGGTTGTTTTTGCAGAAGTCAGCTCATTTGAAGCAGGAGGGCACAGTACCCATTATTCATTCACTTTGAAAAATTCTTATAAGACATAATTACACATGCTTTTCAAAGACAGAAACCTTGTTTCCTAATTACAAAAATGAATACATCTAAATATAAGCTCTATACTGGGGATTGTCGAAGGTAAGAAGAAGGAGACAGACTATATTTTTTCATCTTAAACAAGGTTTTACTCAAATCAAAGGATAAATGCCTCACTTTCCCTAAGCTATGGGTTTCCCTACCTAACACAACTAACTAGGGTGCTCGTTATCAGTTGTAATGTCCAAATAAAAGTCTGTCCTCCATCCAAAACTAAGCTACTCTGACCCTAACACTAATGCAAAACAAACTAAAGTCCAGGAGAATGGCTCCCTTCTCATGTGACTGCTTTCTCAGCAAGTTCATCTTAATATAAGATATTTAGATAGTTCTTGACGATCAACTTCAACAGCTCTGTTCACTTAGGTGATTTGTCCAACTGAATTCCACTTCTCCTGGTTTTTCAAGATCCTCTTTACAGGTGCTCCTTTTCCTGGAGGGTCTTTCAATCTGTCTTTCTCATATATACTTGAAAGTGTCTCTTTTTCTGATACCCAATTTATAGCTTGAGAATTATAAACAACATTCTTGTGGTCACAGTTCTCAATTCTCTTTATCACTTGGTTTTTCACTGAGACGAGTATGCAGATCACAGGGATGATTCTCACTCTTCTGGGTATTTGATCTCCCACTGGGACGAGTATGATGTGCCCAGTAAGGCGTCTCACTCTTCTGGATATTTTGTCTCTCCTTGGGATGAGTTTGATTGACCCAACAAGACTTCTCGCACTTCTGGTTAGTTTGTCTCTCACTGGGACAAATATGATGGGCACTGCAATGATTCTCACTCTCTTGCTTACTTTCTCTCTCACTAAGATGAGTATGATTGGCCCAATAATGCTTCTCACTCTTCTGGTTAGTTTGTCTCTCACTAGGACGAGTATGATTGGTGTAGTAGTGAATCTCATTCTCCTGTTTAATTTGTGTCTTACTTAGCCGAGTATGAGTACTCGCTACCCAGGGCTCCTGCTCTTCCTGTTACCTTCATGGTCTTTGGACTGCGTCACTATGTTGGTAGTCCATCTCACAGTCTCTTCTGCCTGGGTCAGGACAGCAATTTCGGTATTCTCTTCCTCTCTCCATGCCACCCTCCACAGCGTCACTTTATGTTTGGCTGCTCTGTCTTGGTAGCATTCCCAGTCCTCTCTGTCAACCTGTCTGATCTGTATGTCTCTTCTTTATAGCCTGGACTGCTTGCTTGGCTTCCCAGGGCCATTCTACTGTTTGGTGCAGCTCAGGCACTGTTAGGCATAAACTTTCCTTCATCGTAGGAAGCGGTGTCGCCTTCTTAGCTTTGCTTTTTCTGCTGCCACTGCAGCTTTGAATTTCCCAGATGTCTCTTTCCCCAGAGTGTCCTCCTTCAATGCTTACGATGCTGTGTTGGGGCTTTCCCTGTATAACTTCGTAGTCCTTCTTCTTTGTTGGACTGGTTCTCATTATTATTCTATTGGTTTTCTTTGACACAGTACTAGACAGGTACTTTTCCTCATATGGGACATCACAGTAGCAGATGTATAGTGTGTCTTCCTGTTTTCTCCCAACATGATTTATTAAGTTGGGCTGTTGTGTGAGTTGGGCAGGAAGTTTCTCGTCAGAACAGGAGTCCTTATCCCCATTGGGGGAGTCTCTCCAGGCGAGGTCCCGGTTCCTCTGCTCTTAGAGAGGGTATCGCTTAGTGGGCTGACCTCCCTCGCCTCACGAAGTAAAGCTCCCAGCTGGGGAGAAGTGACAACATCCTGTGACTCATCACAGGATTCAGTCCAAATCGATGGGCGTATATGTTTAAGCTAATAGCAGATGTTTAGCTCATGACACAAAACCCTGGCCTGGCTGACTATTAGGCTCCAAGTAAAATGTGCCGTTCCATAAACTGCCCATTAAACTGAATCCTTTCTTCAACAGCCTGCCTTTATCTGCCAATGGATTCCGCTGATTTAAAGGGTGAAGCCGCGCGCGCGCGCACACATACACACACACACACACACACACACACACACACACACACACACACACACACACACACACACACACACACACACACACACACACACACACACACACACCCCTCCGCCCCCCTGTAATTCAACCTAAATTGTGTTGTACAATATGCACCAATAATATGTATTTAAAGTGAACATGGCAAATACATTTTCAGTTGTAACTTCAGAACCAACAATTTTATTCCAAAAACACATTTGGTTTGGATTCAGTAAAACAATATGGATCATCTTTATGTAAAACAATATAGTAAAGTATATGATGCATTACTAATTTGCATATTTTTATAACTCTTGTCATGAAGTGACAACAAATTTGACTGGTATCTACGGATTCAGAATATTCGCACACATCTGATTACATAGCACTCATCAATATTGCATGCCCATACAAACAGTATAAGACAAACGAATCTTCCAGTTACATTTGATTTCAATCACAAAGGATAGGGGCTAGTTTGTAGCTAACACATTCTCTTATGACACATCAAAAGCATGTTTGCCAATTAAATCCAAGAGCAGGGCACTGGACTGCGTGAGTAAGTGAAGGGAAGGTACCACATATTCTGTCTAATCTAAAATTGCTATGCCAAATAATGCTGTATGGATGGAGTTTGCACAAACATATAAAAAAATAGTTTTGGGAACGCAGACACGCAACATAGCCTACCCAACAAGACAGGAGTAAAGCTGATTTGGATTCCAACTGGAAGTAACTGATGGCTCATTTTCCAGATGGGACTGAAAGCAGATGCCTTTCCAAAGAGAGAACCAGATTACCTGAGAGATATTTTGGGAGCACGTGGACGTAGTAAAAGGAAGAGCTTACCTGGCGGTGCTGCCAGAAGCTAGTTTTTGTCAGTTCATAATCCTGGGCCTTTTAAATGCAAACCACAAATGAGTACTGTGATCCCAAATGATTTAGACAATGTTTGAAGAATTTATTAAATCTCAGATAGCAATTAAAGTATTTTGGGGGATGCCTGGTTTAGCTATATCACTGAAAGGGGACTTTAGTACATTGTTTTATAATTAAAATGTAAATCAGGTAGTTCTTCCATATAAGGCTTTTCTCATGCAATTTGATATGTATGGAGACTTTAGACATTGAATATTGAAATACTGAATATGAACACCTTTGACTGGTGTTTGCCATGTACAATAAGGTAATTGCAATCTATTCTGTAATGAATACATGGAAGCTGGGTGTTTCTACGGTTACTCTGATTCCCTGAGAATAAGGAGAAAGTTGGTGCTGCTGTCCCATCATTCCAAAAAGAAACATAATTCCTGAACCCAAGCTTTGACAATTCTTTGCAACTGATCCAACATTAGAACGAGTGTCAAATGGCAAACATTCCTAAGCTCGGTACCACTAGAGTCCAACATTTTAGATTTGAATTAACCAAAGTGTCACAGTACCATATTTAGAGTTAATATTTATACCTGTTTTTTGTCAGAAATTGCAGAGTGGAATTGTTGCACTGCAGGAGTATTATTTCAGTGTCATTCCTCTGTGAAAATAATCATTAGATTAAATATATTTTTTAGACACAGGTTTTTACATCAGTAAGGATCATAATGTTAGAAATGTCATCCTATGGATCTTCTTTATGTTCAATCTTCCTTCTAGGTAAAGTCAGTTTCTAGATGAAAATATATTTGGTATAACACAATTGGTCTATTAATCAATCAACTACTAATCTGGAACAGGTAGGTGGGGATGAGTACAACACCTATGACTAATATGGGAGGGGGATATGAGACTAATAATAGGCTTGAGTTCATTGTTCTCACATGTGTTCACAAGTTCACACCCGCAGAGAAGACACTGCAACTGAAAAAGTCAAGAAATTATTCCTCTCAATAGTCCCAAAGAGACAAGCACACTGGAGATTTACAACAATGAATCATGAGCAAGGAAAAGGTCTCTAACATAATTCCTGGTTTGGGTTCATCCTGGATCTGCACCAGTGTCCAGTGGAACAGCCTGGTCTTTATCTTCAGATTGCAGGTTTGCAAGGTTCCCACACAACCGCCTTCTCTCTATCACTCCATAGCAAGCACCATCTCTCTGTCTCTCTCTGTTGACCTGTCTCACTCTCTTTCATGCTCTCAACATTTAGGAAAACAGTTTAATTCCTCTTTCTCGCTCAGTTGGTACCTTCTTCCCCCCTCAAACATTTCATCTTCACTCTCTCCCAAAATAAACCCTTTGCACTCTCCTCCACAAACAACTCTGCCAACAACTTCCCACTCCTTCCTGGTATCTTAGTGTCTCTTCCCCTCCACTGACATTACCCGAAGAACTCACAACTACTATTGCATCAGCAGTCTTGTAGCCCATCCCCTCCTTTTCCTGTTTCTGGGTGGCTATATCTTCCTTTCCTGGACCCTTCCTGTTTTTCACAATCAATGTCCGTTTTCCTGTGTGGTTCTTCATCTGATGGGTCTGCTGGGTCCAATTTGTGTGGAGTCCAGATCTGTCATTTTGCAATGACCTCTCTCACTAAACGGCATTATGTGCATCTCACAGAGCTGCGTTCTTCCCCAGGGACACTGCTCTACTCAGCATTAAGTTCCCTTCAGGTATTACACATACGATGCATATGCATCCTTAAGTCTCGGTGTCCTCTGTACTCCCACAATGTTTTTATGCCTCTGGTCCATTTCCTGGGTGTTCTGCTGCTTGCTGTGCTCTTTAGATCCTTTGGACGCTGTACCTCCTGCTGATTACTACATGATGCAACATCTAGATACGTTGACAAAAGGGGAGAGCAGGGCACTGAAAGGGGTGAACCAAGGATGCTAGGCACTGGCATGGAAAATGTGGCACCAGTTAAACAGCAAGGATCCATGCCGTCAGATGGCTCCCGAGACAAGAGTCCATCCCTATGCCATCCCACCTTCCTGGGGGTAGGTCTGGCTTTGTGTGTGTGATACATGTCAAACTGGATAGGGGGACTTGATAAATAAATCGATCACTGACAAAAAAAGTTCACTCTCTATTTTCTTGTCAATACAATGTGATCTTCCTCCGCCTTCATAGATTGCCAGCCTAAATGTTATGATCTGGGGCTCTAGTGCCTAACCAAGCTCCTCTTAATTTGTTACTTGATCTTATGTTATTTCTCATTTGCAGAGGGCTCAGTGCCTGTTGGTGGTTCATACTCATAGCAATTTGGGCAGACTAGTGGTTCCCATTGGTCCATGCTCAAAGCCTAGATGTGCCATCTTGCACAGTTCTGGGCTTTTAGAGGCCCATAGTCCCTCAAAGCATAATAAATTGCATTAAGTAAAACATTGCAGAATAGCCAACAGTTGACACAGTCATAATTTCTAGATAACATAAAGAGAATTACCGAGAGCATTCTCGTTGGAGTGCCCTCAAATGTAGGATTGGCTCCCAATCAGAGCAATTTAAAACTCTGGATGTCCTTTTAAATCCAGACCTCACCTTTGCACCTACGATTAACACCGAGGACAAGGACTCACTGCAATTTTCACCTTTCTCTTCTCCACAAACTGCTCCTGCACTTTCATACGGAATATCAAGAAGATATTACCATGTCGATGGCAAACTTAACTATTCCAACATAATCTACACTGGGCCCCTGAAGAAATGCATAAACGGACTTTACCGTCTGGATCAGACAGACACAATGTGCTATAATCTTTTTCAATAGAGCCTGTTCTGGTAAATTCAGATTGTGGTACTGTTTGGCAGAAGAATAATGCCAGCTGACGGATTTAAAAAGGAAACATACTTTATGCATGTGGGTGTGGCCTGCAGGGTGAGCACATGCCAGGAAGGGCAAAAATAAAAGCCGCAAGAACCAACAGAAGAAGCCAAAATACCTGAGCTGGCACCCCAACATCAAAGGACCACCAATGGCGGAGAGGCACATAGAATACACCACTCCACTGGCAGCAGGCATGGCTAACCACACAGAAAAGACTATGACAAAAATGTGGTTGTGCTGTTCACATAAATGATCTGCTTGCTTACACCTGACTACGCCTCAACACCTCTGACACGTGAATGCAGTGCAGTCCTATGACAAATTTAGACACGCTGAACACATAGCGAGTCTCTAGCATTGATGCCGCCCCTACTCTTCTCAGCACTCATCCACATGCCTGACCGCATGGATTGCTTCTCTACCGGAGCCAGGCCTACCCTGCTAAGCCTTTGACAGCCAAATGCACACACACATCATAATCATGCTCCAGTACCTCCAACACTCTGGAGCTCGGTCCTCCGCAGGCGTTCCCACTAACAGCGCATTGAGACTTTAATAATGCTAAAAGTGTTGCTATGCAAATGACAAATCCAATACAATCCAAGGTGGTGAGTTGACACCCAAAAATGTTGTGTATGCATCTTCGGGTCAAGATATGTACAGATCAGCGGATCTAATCAGGAGATATGAGGTACAGGGGTTTGGGTTTGTTAGGGAACAGTGGCTCAGGGCACCTTCACCCGAAACATCACTTATTTAAAAAAGCAATATGGGCACTCCGACCTGCTAGTATTTGCACTCAAATGAACAGGGAGATTCTGATTGGTGTTACCATGCCAACATAAAGCGTTGCTGGCATCTGCAAAACCAGCCCCGAAAGCACTCATCTGGTTCCTGGTAGAGCCCTGAATAAGATTGACGTTTGTCTGCATCAGACACAATGCCTTCTGGTGAAAGGATCCTGGATACCTTCAGAAACTAACTGGCCTTTGACTATATGCGAGCTAGGACCCTTTGCTGATCCGCCCTCAAATGCACCACTGAAGAGCAAGGGCAATTCCTTGAGCATCGAAGGTGCCTCAAACGACCCGAACACGAACCTGAGAGCAGAGTACAATCCCAGGCAAATGCCATCTTTCAAACTGGCCAATATTTACGATTCCATTTTTTTTTTTATTGTGTACTTAGTTTATTACAAACTTTAGACACATTTTACAAAAGAAAAAAAGAAGAGAAAAACATAATAACATAAAACAAGGTTTGAGCCAAACATAAACATACAGCTAAAGATAAAAGATTCCTTATTTAATCGGGAAAGGGTTGGTGGCGTGAGATCATTCATAAGAATGGCTATTGAAGCTATTTACACTATTTATGAGTGGTCAGAAAAGCTCCATGAAACTGTGTTCAAGTGCTATTACTTCCTCAATGTGGACCTGCTTTGCTGCATTGTAGGCAGATCTGCACGGTTGGTCGAAAACTAACCTAAATAATCAACCATAGAACTCTCCTTTGCCTGATTCCTAATCGCCTGCCAGGGCAGCAGCATTTCAGTTTTTAAACATAGACGGTTTCTGCTACTAGAATAGTAGATATCCACAACCATTGTTGGTGCTATAAAATGCTTTTGTGTTGTGGCTCTTAATCGTGTAAGGGGTCCACATGTTATATTACCTGTGGGGATAATGGACATATAGGGCCCCATTACACGGATGGCGGAGAACCATGGCGCTATTAGCACCATGGTTCATGCTGGTAAAATAGCGGCACTGCCTTGGTGGAAAGGGGAAAATACCGCCCCATTCCAAGGTCGGCGGGGCGGTAATTCCCCCTTCCACTATTGCCCTTCCCCATTCCCATTTTTGCCCCATAGGGCATAATGGGAATGGGGAAGGCGCTAATTACGGTGCCGCAAATTGTGGTACCGTAATTAGCTCCCTGGGTCCCTTTGCGGGTTGGTTTTTATCGCCTGCAAAAAGCAGGCGTTAAATTCCCCAACCCGCAAAGGGACCTCGTAGTAAGGCGGTAAGGATTTACCGGTACCGGTAAAATACCGGTACCGGTAAATCCTTACCGCCATCCGTGTAATGAGGCCCATAGTTTAAGAATCTTCTGTTATCATCTTGACTTTCGGCAGATTGTGGAGCATGGTTAGGGACTTTGCTGCTTGACTTAATTTCTTTAACTTTATGTTGTGGATGACTGGCGAGTTTTGTTTGAGCTAACCATCCCCCAGAGAACTTGTTTTAATGTGAAGCTCAAAAATAACCCTCCAAAGTAAACTTTGGACACTTCCCTATTGTAATAATAAGGCATTTTTTGTGTGTGTGTGTGTGTGTGGGCCTGCACAATGTCTGTGGGGCTATGCAACAGTATTCAGGCCTGCAGGCAGTCGATATATATGATATAATATGGTAAGGCATTTATAACGCGCCTATACACAAGTTTTTCAAGGCGTGACGAGGCAAGGGAGGGAAACAGAGGGAAGACAGAGACAGCGATCCTACTAGGCCAGGTGACATTAAGATCGCTCAAGTGCAGGGGAGGGGTGAAGGGGAAAAGTGCAGGGGGAAAGGGGAGGGGCAGTGCAGTACATAGGATAATAGTAAAATAAATAAAGACAATAAATAAAAGTGCAGGCAGCTGATAGCAAGTGCAAGGGTAAGTGCAGACATCAGGTGTCAAGTGCTAGTAGGGGTTGTAGGGATACAGAACAGTCCCCGACTGCAAGGGTTACCAGGGGGGCAGTGCAGGTGTGCAACTGGCGGGGGGGGACCTGGGCCCGAGATCAGAAGGTAGCCAGGTAACCAGTGCAGTTTCAGTGTCAGCCAGGATATCAGCAGGGGAGAGGAGGAGAGAAAGCAGAAGCAGAGAGTAAGGTCTTGAGGTGCTTCCGGAACCAGAGATGGTTCTCCTCAAGTTTCAGAGATGCAGGGAGGCTGTTCCAGAGGAGGCCCCAGCAGAAGAAAGAGATCTACCACCAACTCGCTGCTTGGAGAAGCGACTAATCCTGAGGGAGTTGGAGGCGGATAAGCGAAGAGCTTGAGAAGGAAAATATTTAGGAAGATGGGTCAGTCAGCCAGTCTGCAGGCCTGCAGAGAGTATGTGCATCTCTCAGATGGACTGAGACATGCATGGAGTCATTGTTTTCTCAGAGAGCTATGTTTGTGCAAATCAGTTGGATCTATTTCTAGTGATCCACAGAAAAATTGAATAGGACGAAATGTCCAAATAAAAATTACTGACCCCACCAAAAAACCTAAAACACACACCACGAAATGTTCTAACTACCAAAAGTTCTAACTTCTCGTGGTATGTGTTTAGGTGCTTTGGTGGGGTCGGTATGAAATTCTTTTTTAGAAAAGGCTGCAAAAAAGCCAGGGGCTGCGGGGGTGTCCCCTGCAACACCCCACTCACTATAGCATACAGTATAGTGAGCAGGGTGTTGCGGGGGACACCACTGCAGCTCCCCTGAGCAAAAAAAGAAAAAGCCAGGGACTGCTGGGGTGCCCCATGCAACACCCCGCTCACTATACTATACAGTATAGTGAGCGGGGTGTTGCATGGGACACCACCACATCTCACCCGAGCAAAAGTAAAAAATAAAAGAGAAGAAAAATAAGAAAAGGACCCTGCGGCGCCGGTTCCCGATCACGGAAGTGAAAGGGAACCGGCGCGCAGGGACACAGCGCGTCTGAAGGAAAGGTAAGTAGGGGGGGTGGTAGGGGTGTGTTGGGATGTGTTGGGGTTTGAGTGAGGGTGTGTGTTTCAATCTCTGTGATTTGTAATGGAAATGTTTGCATGGGAAATGTACGAACATTTTGTATTGCGTACATTTCCCATGCAAACATTTCCGTTGCGGGTAAATGACGTAGATCCAGAAAAATAGCACAATATAATGCCTGCTCATCGGCAACCGACCCCCCCCCCACAGAAGACCACTTCCCATTGCTAATTAACCTAGAAATCAACTGACTGTTCCCCACCTAGTGGTCCACACTATCCAACTGAAGGTCTTCGCCAACATTATATTTCTTTAAAATGGGGATTCTCTCCAGTGTGACCGACCTTCCAACCCACTCCAACTGTGTTGCCACACCCATCCCTCTTCCCACCACTTTACCTTTGTTGTTCTCAAAACTTCCCGATGAACAATGCCAAATTCCTAGGAATAGTGTCATTTTCTTTATAAAGAGCATCTCCCAAACCCTTCTAGTGTTGCACAATCTCTGCCCCACTCACCCTGCCTCTCTCCTATTTTGATCAAGTGCACTTGGTGTCCCCTAAAACTAACCTTTGTCAGGCCGTCCCCTGCACCGAGTTGGCCCTTGGGTGTTTACTACAGGTCTGTGCTCACTGGTGTGCTTTACACATGCCTGTAGCACACACATGTATCAGGCACATTTGTTGGCCTTTCCTCATTTGCCACAGCTAACACAGAAAGCCAAAAACAATTTGTAAACTATCATACATAAAGATCAACTAGAGGAAATTAAATGATATGTCATTTATAAAGCGCCTGCATACCGGCCCATTGTCTTCATTCAGTATCTCGGGATGTTGTGCACACTTTTTTATGACGTCATCAGTTCATTTACTTAGCTCTTCCTCATGCTCCTTCAGGGAGTTCCTCCTGCAGATTGTCATCACTTCAGGGGTACATTTGATAAGGTTGTTTCAATGGGTACCTTCTTCCGAATACTCACTGAGGTATTGGTACGATAGCTGGTGTCAGGCAAGGCATGGTCTCATGTCTCCAATATAGGGGAGTAAGAGGGGTGGGATCTTCTGCAGATGTATGCAACTGCTCCTCCAGGGCCATCTTAAGCACTTTTGAGGCCCTGGGCACTGACATCTTTGGGGCCCCCCTCCACCAAACCAAACAAATGAAGGGATCAAGAATAAAGGTTGCACCTCCACCCCCACCCGTTGCGCTCAAAACCTAAAGGTTGATATGCTGTCTCGCAGCATAATAAGTATGTTTACTCCCTTTAAGTCCCCTTAGCTTCTTCATTCTTGCTCTAATCAGAGTGATAAACAAGTAGCATTTGAAGACCAATATTAGCAGTCTACGAATAGGTTTCTGCTCTATTGCATACAGGATAATTGTTATCAATAACATCCAGGAAGGTATTCAGCCTGTAGTATTAATGCAGGACCGTATGTAAAAGTCACATGTCATCCATAATAGACAGAGAACTCACATTAGCTGCCTCACAGAATGCAAACGTGCTCATGCATGAACAGAGGAGACCAATTGTAAGGAAGGAGAACGCTACACATACCGTAGCATGGATAGTGGATGCAGATTAGAAGCTACCAGAAAGGTGTCTTTATCCACACAGATTGAGATTAGAAGTGGGATATGGTTTTCAAATAGTATTGCCATTAGATATCAAAGGAACAAATGCAATATAAATATGCTCACTATTAAAGAAGAAGCAACCATATAGCCAGTGAAACCATGAATAAGTTTTTTATGAAGATCATACCATGAGAAGGAAATCACTCTGAAAGGCTGTCAATTTTGAAAGGTTTAGGGACTGTCAATATAAGATTAAATGAGATGCCCAGGATCACACATTGGTTAAGGGCTGAACGGCTGTAGCTGGGATGTGTGCCAACACTGCAATTTCTGCATTTTAACACTTTATTTTCCAGTTCTTACCATTAACTATCTCATTTTATAAAAATAGACTTAGAATGTACACAAATCACATTACCAAACATGACCAATTTTAACAAAATATTATAGAAGGGTTCTATGCAAAATGTGAATGGTTCTAGCTTCATCCTCCCTATCATAAGTGAAGTATATAAGTACCAGCATACCAATCAATGTGATTTAACAAATGTAATCTGGGTTTGTCTTTTGTATTTTAAAGCATTTTAATTTATAAACGTGCATAAAAACCTATGACTTTTACCAAAAAAGCGAACCGTTTTTTGTGTCAAACAAGCAGACCTTAAAATATGCTTGCCTAAGGCCTGCAACATCTGGCCCACTCTCTTCTGTCTACCACCCCTTCCACTCAAATGGTCTGCATAAGAAGAAAGATCAATTAATGGGCTAAACGATGCCAGGAGCATGCAAGAAGGTAAACCTCACAGAAGACAGCAAATTAATGTAAGCTATATTAGATGATTTGACCAGGATCACTGCATCATCTGCTGGCAAAGCCAGGATACAAGCATGAACGCTTTTGTTTCATAGTCTTGAATTTCGATACTTATGCACCACTTGGACTAACAGTTTATGCCATCATTGGAGGCGATTGTCTAGATTTTACAACACCTCATCTGAACAAACCAATTTCTAGACCTTCACCATACGGATGGCATGTTCGTTTTTATAGCATTCCCTATCTGGTACAGGTACATTACAGATACCAGCAGATGTTGTTCTGCAAAAGCAAGTACATATGCAGGCAGTTTTATAAACTTCAGACATAGGAAAAGCTCAGCCAGCCTTGCTGGAATATGATATTCTAATTTTGCATATGAACACATATCTCTGGAATGGTTGCTTCACACACTGAGCTAACTTCTGAACCATTGTCACACTCAATTTATCAATATGCATTTCACTGTTGCCTATTGCACATGATCAACATAATTCCCACAGGAAGGAAAGAATGCTACAGAGTTGTGCCGTAAGAAACATACAAACTATGTATACCACAGTGAACACAGAAAGCAATACATGCTGAACTGATCAAGGCAGAATGTACTTGTCAAAACAGAAAGGCAATGGGTTTAAGGACTCAGCAGCACCCCATAAAATATCCTGATGTGTGCTATTTAAGACTGGTTAAGACTGGTTAACAATGTAATATTACTTCTTCAGATCAGGCAGCCTTTTTGGGGGCCCCCTCCAAGGTGGGGGCCCTGGGCAAGTTCCCCTTTTACCCTCCCATAAAGACGTCTCTGTGCTCCTCTATGTTGGTTAGAGAGGAAAGAGTTAAGTTCTGGTTGGAGAGTGTTGGAGGAGATTGGGGCTTTGGTGGGAATCGAGTCAAGGAAGAGGTCGAGATCAGAGAAGAAGTAATTGAGAGAGCCTGGGGTAATGAATCAGGATGATGAATCATTGGTAGTGTGGGTTTGGGTGGCTGTGAATAGGTGAAGAAAGTCAAAGTATAATGAGTTAGTTTGATGGGCCATTTTGTTTATTAGGCCAACCCCTCTTCCTCTTTTAGAATAGCGTGAGGATTTGCGAAATGTTAGCAGAGTCACTGTGCAAGGCAGCAAGGATAGCCGAGACATGAGGTGATCATCCAAATCTCAGTGATGCCCAAGGACACAAGATAGGAGTTGTCGGAATCAAAGTGGTCAGTGAGGATGCTTTCTTACAGATAGATTATTGGTCAATACAGTGGCAAAGTGAAAGAGTAGTGGGAGAAGTCAGCGGCAGGAGGGAATGCTTACGGGAAGGCAAGAGAGATAGAACACATTAGCAAACATAAGTCATCTGTAGATTGAGCAAAGATAAGAGATGTGAAAGTAAGAGAGGGAATGTCGAGGACGCCATGAGAGGGCTAGTCTGTGGGATTACACAAGAAGTGGGAGAACGTTTGGGAAACAGTAACTAGTGACAGTAGTAAGAGTAGGGAGAGCGGGATGCTTTATGCATCGTGAAATAATAGTGGGAGAGCCATAGGAAATTGTATTAAGGCAGACGGTATATAGCAGGGGAGGAGGGATGTCATGGCAGATTGATGACCAACCTGGAAGTAATGCAGTTCCATGCCAAAAAAGATAGATGGTGATAGGTAAAATAGGGCCATATATACCCACATAGAAAGGAGTATTTTACACGTTAAGTAGGTGACAGCTTAACTTAAATGGCTATGCTTGATTACCCTCGGAATCATAACAGTCAAGGTTTTGTTCAGTACATTTTAGAGGTTATTTAAGATAAGTGTACACATAACGTTCCTTTAGCCAAGGAACACTGAATATCTTTACAGTTCACCAGGGTGACAGCTATCAGAACTCAGACAAACAACACTTCTTTGAGAACAACCCTCTTTTTGATGGATATAACTCAGAATGGCAAATGTTGCAAAATGTGAATAACCATGAAGACTTTGGTTTCTAACACTGAAAGTATACCTGAATTTGGGTTGGGGTCGCCCCTGACAAAAATCAGGCATATAATAATTTCTCATTGAAAGAACTTCTTGTCCATCTTAGGTTGGGCTTTAGGGTTTCCCACTATCTTCTCTTTTCTCACAGGCTCAGACTCCAAGTTTCTGGCACTGTTTACCAGTGTGTAACCCAGTCAATGGCATGAGGATTTCCTGCACTCTTTCTCTCTCCTAGTCTCTTGGTCGTAAGGGTTATCTGTTCCCTTTTGTCTTTCTGCTTGTCTCAGTCTTAATAGTGTGCCTTACCATTTGTTTCTCCCCATGCCTCGTACTTTAACTCCTGATTCAGTATTTGATGTTCAGGTATTCCCTTAGGTGAGGGGAGGGGGGCATTGCTTTCAAACTCTGTGACACTTAGAAGGGCTCCTGCTGGAGCATTAAGGTAGTGCTAAAGAGCCTGGATTAGCCTGACTTTTCACAATGATCCCAGATAGGTTTTGTGATTTCCAAGAGTTTGTGTCTCCCCTTCTGGGTGTCATTCTATTCTGATCCAGGCCCTCCTAAATGCTGCACCAAACTCTTGTGTCGGCTCCCACCATGGCATGAGTCCTTTTGATCTTGTACCTTCCCATACCCACTGCATTGAGCCCACATGGAGTCCTCATGGAGTTCTCTCTGTCTACCCACACCTTCTATTCTTCTCCAACATCCTCCTGGAATTCAACCGTCTTCCTCTTATCTCCTCACACTGCCTCCTCTTGCTGTTTACTCAACTCCACAATCTCTAACTCTGCTACATCCTCCTGTCATGCACTAACCACCCCCTTGATTTTCTTTAGCATCTTCTCCTTATCTCATGCTAACAGCCCCCTGATGTTCATAGATGTGTCTACTTTGTCCTCTTTAGGTTGAAAAACATTCTCTGATATGTCCTTTTCCACCTCAGCGTGATCCCCACCTACCATCTTGTTTATTCTACCACCTCATCCTAAGGTACATCAACCACTTCCTCAAATTATTCTTCCATTTGCTCCTGATGTTGCCCAAACACATCCTCATTTCCTCCTTCTAAACCCTCCTCCTCAATCTTGCCTTTGAAAATGATAAATCCCTCCTTCTATCCCCTTATGATGTTGACAAATTACCTTCTCGGTTCCAACCTCCTTCTCCTTCTGATGTTGACAAACCTCCTTTTCAGTTCCTCCTTCTACCTCCTTATATTGACAGACTCTTCAGTTCGTTTTCCCCACCAGGCTCCTTCGCTTCTCCAGCCTTCTCCAAACTCTGAGCAGTAGCTTTGTCTCCAAACATCCACATAAACTGAAAGTCGTGGGTTCTATGTCCCTAAAGTGCAGCCTCCTAGGCTGTGTTCTCTGTGAGGGTCTGCACCTGTGATGGCAATTTGCTGAGAGAGTTGATTGGCTGTGGTTAATAGGTTCACAAAGGTCCAATAATTGACTGGAGAATCTGAACAGGTCTTTGAATGGCTTATCTGCAAGCTTGAGTTTTGTGCATGTCATTAATGAGGTCTGCCAGGAGTCTGAGGAGCCATGGCATGCCACTTTACTGAGTTCAGCTTTCAGAGATGCCTATAAGTACAGGGTAAGTGGTTTAACATCTACTGCTTCCCCTGGGGTTCTTCTGAATATGGAGTGACAGCTGTCAGCATTGTCTATGCAGTCTGCACTCTGACGTGTACTTGCTCCATGAGGCAAGTGGGACATTTCTGCAAACTTAAGATGTCCGCAGAAGTCATCAGAAAAGCTGCATAAGAGTTCCAGAGAGGTCTATGATGCCTGAGTGTGATCTCTGACCTCAGACATGATTTGTTTGTACAATGTATACTGTGTTTACCTGGAGCCAATCACAGACCCATTTTCCAAAGGGGACAGTGTCACTGGGCTAGTGCTTTGTGCTTGTTAAGAGGGAGAACGTGTTTGACCCTAAAGTAAGAAGGCAGATGGAAAAACATAGCCTGTTACTTTTCTTGAGCTAGGATGCCTCTTTTAAAATATGCAGGATCATTGTGACTGTTGCTGTGATTGTCCTCTGCCCTATGGAGCATGCTAAATGAGAGTGACCATGGGATCCTCCTCATACCATCTTTAGGCAGATCATGGTCACCCCAAAAGAAATCCCAATATTAAAGTGAGGATCAAGATATTTTCATATGTCATCCCCTTTGTAGTTTATCTAGGTTTGGTTCCAGGCTCTGGTGTTTATCCTTGCTTAAGTAAAGATTCCTTTTTAAATGCTCTGATATTCCCTCTTTAGCAGATTATTCGGCATTGTGAACCATTTTATAAATGACGATACGGATGATTCGGTTGATGAATGCACTGTGGTTCTCAGAGTAGGTCATACATTATTATTATTATTTATTGATCCTGGACCTAGCTTCGGGAAGCAATGGAGCACTTTGCAGTCATAGGGGTAAGACCACAGTGAGGTAAGCAGAGAAAAGGGGGAGGATGGGCAATTGGCAGCAAGGGATCTACAAGCAACCACGAAAGGAAACAGTGAGGAACAGATCAGAGTTTACGGTAGGGTGGGAAATGGTGGGTGTATGGACCTAGATATTAGGGTGTAATCCAAGTACTCCTTCACCAAAGGGGCAAGGGGAAACCCTGCCAGAAACAACTGAATTCTTATGATGAAGCGGTGAGAGATAAGAAAGTTCAACTGCGGGCAGACCTGAGACACTTGAGAAATGAAACCTTGGCTTTAAGAACACACTTAAGCAAGAGTTTAAGAACGAAATATAGAAATTGGATAAAGAGACATTGTGCAGAAATGTACCAGCAAGATGGCTCAAATATGCTAAAAAAATTATCAAGCAAAACCATATAAAAAATGTGGACGCCGATTAATCATTCAGTAGCTGCTCCACAAGTAGTGATGCAATCGGCAGCAGTTTACACGCATGCCTGCGTGATGCATTTTGAACAACTGTATGCTCCAGTGAAGAATATGGAGAACGGGGTCCAATCAACCACCTTTCATCTAGAGTTTGAACAAAAGTATATATTCGAACTGCGAGCAATTCTAAAGCATGTGGGCCAGACGGGCTCTCTAACTACCGTCTCAAACAATAGCCAGAAAAATGGGCATCAATTCTATATAATATTTTTACAACAGTAAATATACTACAATCCTTACCCAAGAGCTGGACCCAAGCAATTACGGTCCCAATATATAAAAAAGGAGATAGGAAAGCCCCAGGCAGCTATACACCTATCTCGTTGCTGGATGTACCGGGTAAATTATTCTGTAGGCTGATTCTGAACCAATTACATGGATGGGTAAAAAGTAAAAATCTAATTGACCCTCTACAAGCAGGGTTTGTAAAGGGTTTAGGGACTATCCCGAATATTATAACCCTGAACATGATCCAAGCCCAACAAGAAGAGTGAAGGCAGCCCCTCTATGTGGGGTTTATCGATTTTAGAGCCGCTTTTGACTCTGTTGATAGGACCTTAGTCTTTAAGAAATTAAAGCAATATGAGTGTCCAGGATCACTTCTATCGCTCATAGTTTTGTTCCATACAAATACATCCATGCAAGTGCGTATGACAATGGATGGGAAGCTCTTGCCCCTGATCCAGACGTATTGCGAGCTAAAACAGGGTTGCACTTTAGCAGTCATTTTGTTTAACCTCTTTATATTAGACCTAGGTGATATTTTTGAAGATTGTAAGGGGATCCACCGTCCGTTGGCAATCAGAAAATACCGTACCTGCTCTATGCAGATGACCTTGTGGTGTTATCTCAAACACCACAAGGCCTTCAAAGAAAGCTTGCAAAATTGGGGGAGTATGTACAAATAAATAATCTGGAAATCAATACTGTAAAATCCCAAATCATGAGATGCTGAAGTAAGAGGATTGGAAAAACTTTGATGTATAAATGGAAGTTAAAAGATGTGCATTTATTAAATGTGGCCCACTACAAATATCTGGGAATAACCATCAACAAGGTGGTAAACAAGAAGGTGGAGGGACTTGAGGTAAGGAATAAACTCCAGCACCTCATCTCACAATCACGGGTCCTAATAAATAAATATGGGAAATTCTCTTTAAAACATATAGTATTGTTTTATAAAATGAAGGTGATCCCAATTTTGCTCTACGGGGTAGAAGGATTTATACCAAGAAAAAGGACCTATTGGGATGTGCTAGGGGCGATCTATTGGAAGCAGGTATTGCACCTCCCAACTAGTGTACCTATTGCCATTCTACGTCATGAGCTTGGTCTCACATCCATGTATTCACATGTGCTATGGAAGCAGTCTGCAATCCTTAGAGGTAATATCCTACCAGCTGATGAAACCAAGAGGCTCTTTTGCAGTAGAGTGAAGAAATTATGTATTGGACAAATTAGCAGATGCAGATGTTACTGTAGAAATGTTGATATTAAACCCGGACAAAGCTAAGACCAAAATGTATAGCCTAGATTGGTCGAATAACTTGGAGAAGTGTGCCCAATATAAAGATTTCAACATATTCCTATTTGGAATTAAAAAGTATGGAGTGATGGCAAGTTATCTGTTGAAAAGTCCATCACAAAGAGTGCGTTCCGATTACATAACGTTTAGATTAAATTTATGGAAAACATATGAGGTATTGTGTAAAAGAAAAATATTGCCTTATGATAAGGATTTCTGTAGACACTGTAAATTACAGCATTAAAGGGAAACTTTGCAGCACCTATTAATAGAGTGTGAAGCTCTAAAAGAAGTCCGAGCAAGATGTTTTGATGGAGTGATAATCTTTCAGAGTTACACAACGAGTGATCAGAGGTGGAAAAGTTTGTTTTCAAGTATCCGTTCTAGGGTTCAGGTAGCAATTGTCCAATATTTACGGATAGTGATACCAGATAGTAAGTAAAAGGAAATACTTTGGTTCTGTTCTACCAAAATTATGATTTAAAGGAAATTTTGGTATTTGTATAATTATGATTTTGTATAATATGAAACAAAATGAATTTTATATTGAGTTGTGCAATAGGATCAATGAAGAAAACTATGTATTTTAGGAAATAAGGCAATGTGAGTTTTAGTAGTATGTATGTTGGTTGTGTTAAAATAAAATTAAGATGTAAATATGTAAGATAAAAATTTTAAAAGTTGTCATGATAACTAAATCAAATAAAAAAATAAAAAATAAATAAATAAATAAATAGGGTGCAGCCAAGAAGGCCACCGTTTTTCTAAGGAAACTGTTTGAACCCTACTTTAGTTGAGAGCAACATTTTGACATATCACTCTCTTTAAATGCCTGCAATGTTTATATTGTGGAGACATCTGACTGCCTGCCATGCTAGCATCTGCCTGGCATGCTAGCATGGTAGGAAGATTGTACAATGGATTCCTATAGGGTTTGCCTGCTTTATGCTGGAGCTTTTGTATGGCAGAGAGGAAGGGAGGCAGCGGAAATGCAAGTTGTTTTCCGTCCCTCCTCTCCTCCACACAAATGATTGATGCCATCCATCCACGGCATGAATGGATGGCATTGCATCCTTAGTCTAGGGCTTTAAGCCATCCATTTACAATATGGCTCATTAGAAAACGAGCTCCTACGTGTCTCCTTGTCATTCAACTGGAATCAATGTGCCTACGCGTGCATTTTCTGTCCACAACACACATGGACGCTCCATCTTCACACACATTAAATATCAGATGAGCATAACAGTCAGACCATTGTTTGTCATAATGTTTCATGCTTGATAAAGGCATGCAAGCCAATGTAAGAATAGGATCAGAATGGCATGTCACTATGCACTCTGCGTAGTGTGCCTCCTCTGCAGGATCATCCATAATGCAACCTGTTGGGCATTGCTAACCCATGTTGCATTGGCAGTATGGTTTGCTGGTAGTACTACACCAATAAGAGAATGGAGAGATACATTTATTTTGCTTTAAGGCCCATCAATGATGGGTAAAATAGAAATGAATGTGTTGGAGGCTGCCCACCGACATGCAGGTTCTCGTTTCAGAACAAAGGTTTCATTGATTGTTGACCAATATTGCAAATGCTGACGGCAAGTAATGTAAGGTCTGTGATTAACTAATTGAGCCGAGACTCGGAATTGCAATAAAGGAACCCCTTGGATCTGGTAAATCCACCCCTTCACGATTCCAACCACAGAGGTGGCATATGGAGGTTCCCCAGGACCTCTCCACATCCCACTGGTCCCCAGCACCACCAGGATACAGGACTATAGCCATAACAATGCTGTGTGAGTTCTCCATCAAAATAGTCATCAGCAAGGCTTGCACAAACAAAACTGTATTTTCCCTTTCAACCTCACTCAAAACACCTATGTGGTATACCCCAGCGAAATGGAAGCACAACGACCCTAGTTATTTGAGATTACGCAGAGCGGGAGAGGGGAAGGGTAGATGAGGAGGGTGGAGGATTTGTGTAGGAGATGTTGGTTTTGTAGTAGGGAGGGAGAAAATAGAGAGACAATTGGGCCTCATTACGAGGCTGGCGCTCCCGTAATGAAGGGTTCCGGTACGGGACCGGCACCGTTCATTAGGGGACACCCTATTATGAGGTTCCCTTGGCGGGACCCGGTAAGGATGCCTGGTAAAACCAGGTCACGCGAGGGGACCAGGGAGTTAATAACGGGCCTGTTATTAATGGGCCCGTTATTAGCTCCCTCCCCATTCCCATTGAGCCCTATGGGGGCTTAAATGGGAATGGGGATGGGTTTCTTCAATGAGGAATTACCGGGTCCTCCAAGGTTGGAATGACCCGGTAATTCCTCATTGAAGGAACCCGGTACTGGAACCCGGTATGGAGGCAGCCATGTCCTTATTAAGGGCATGGCTACCTCCATACTCGTAATGAGGCCCAATGAGTTAGAGGAAGGATGAGAGAAGAAGACTTCTGAGAGAGTGGGAGAGAAAGACATAGAGAAGAGAGAATAGAGTAAGAAATAGATCTGGAAGAATATGGGGGAGAGAAACAGAAATCTGAGGGAGAGGTTGGAATTGGAGGAGGTAGAGAGGAGAAAAAAACAGAATGAGAGTTAAAATAGGAGGGTGGAAAGAAGCAAAGAGAGTACATCTAAGGCAGGTAGTGATTGAAGATGAAGGAGGTTCCAAAATGAGGAAGTGGGCAGAGTATTACCAAGCCGAAAACCTGCAATGACAAAGCTAAGTAGGAAAAGGGCTAGACAGGATGCTAAGAGGTAGACAGTGAGACCAGAAGGGCCTCAGATGGGATGAAATCATGCTACAGGATCTAGAGATTGGACCGTCTTCTTGATCTAAGCCCAGATATAGGTAATGCCAAAGTGTAAAGGCCCAGCTGAAGCATTATGAAAAAGTGAGAGGGTTGAAGATAGAGGTTAACTGGACCTCCTTGTCTGAAAAACCGAGCAAGAAAATTAAATAGCACTTGCTCACTGACAGTTTAAGCCATGATCTCATTGTGAACCCGCTGCAGGGGAGCTACCAGGAAGCCAGATAACTTACGGAGAACCCAAATCAATGTGCTACTCTGAGAATGTGAGTTAGGAAGGCTCATCAAGAAGTCAGTGCCAGTGGTGGTCTCTTGATCTACCTGTGCCGGTGACTAGCTTAGAACTCTGTCTACCCCCCTGTTTTCTGAGGGGTGCAACCGCAATGAGTGCACCCTGTAAATTCACTCGTGATAGGCAGGGAAGAAACCCAATGTCATCTGGAAGTAAAGCAGTCACTGCCCAGGAGAGTCCAGCTTTTGTCAGAAGACTCTACTAAAGTGTCCTGGGTCTAGTCGACCCTTACAAGAACTGAGACTGCCTGTATGTGAACCACTCGGGAACTCTGAGTAACTGTGTTTGAATCACACCAGGTCTTGGTGTTACCATTGCCCCATCCGCTGCATTTGGAACTGAATGAAGCATTTGCCGGGCGTGGTGCCGCGCACCTGTAATCCCAGCATGAGTGCGGGAGGCTGAGGTTGTGGATGGAGGTTTGCGGCTGCTGTTCGCATCCACTAGTGATCTGTGCTACACTATTCTGAGTATATTCTGTGTAACTGAATGAAGCATTTTTATTACAACATCTTTGGGTGTCAGGTGGTCTGTGGATCTCTCCGCCTGTGACAGCTCCCTTCAGAATGCAAAAGCCAAGGGATGAGAGTTTTCTTGCAACACTGAGGACACAATGTAGCAGCTGAGATGACGAAGACTCTCAAACCTAGCATAGAAACTATGGAATCCGTCGATTTAAACTAAGAGACAGGCTCCAACGCTACACCAGTTCAGGAGTCTCCAGAAGGCACAGGACTTAAATGCCAGCAATTGTCCAGGGACGGGAGGGGTAAAACCAGTCTGTCAAGGCTATTTCAATCACAGGTGTGCTTCGCAAATGTACCCACTAGCACACTCATTGTCAAATCAAAGAAGTCGATATTTGAATCATAGGTGTTCTACATTATGGTGTGTTCAGCAGGACATTGTTGTTTTATGTTAAACCGTAACATCCCAATGTCATGTAAAATTGTTTAGTTTGATGCCAAACAGCACATTAAGTGTGTACTTTTCTACTAAATGTATCTCTAATGCATACTATAAAACCGTCTTGCACTTTAACCTAAATAATACTGGAAAACATAGTTCGATAAATAGAAAACCCGAGAAACAGGTGGTTTGGCAATTGGTTACTGTGCCCGGATTAGAACATGCTATCCTATATTCACTGGTAGCGTCATGAACCTCTAGCTGAGAGTTTAATAAGCACTGATGCATTCCTTAGTGCAACTCAGCTGTTCGGTGTAAACTGTAAAATTCACAAACACGAATCGGTAAATGGTTAAATAAACAACGTGCATGAACAGCTGGAGATTATTAATGTGTGTACCTTTATTTGCAGAGCCCGAGGGCATGCTCCCTCCAGAGATTGTCATCCTCAACAGTACAGCTGTGCGTGTCATCTGGGCACCGCCTGCAAGCCCAAATGGTGCTGTCACGGAGTATTCCGTCTATGTAAATGAAAAGAAGTTCTTGACGGGAATGAATGAAACAGGATCCTATGTTTTGGGAGACTTACTTCCCTTCACCGTTTACAACGTACAGGTTAGAAACGTGATTTGTTTCTTTAATTATTGAGCTCTGTATTTAAATGTGTTTCACTGTACACAGGCCATGAAAAGCACATGTATGACTGTCGACATCTTTGGATAGGGTGACCAGATTTCCAAAATAAAAAATACCGGAATGGCCACTGACATGGAAGTAGGACTACAGCTTCAGCGGAAAACTGTAGTCTTACTTCTATGTGGGTGGACTGTCCCCTATCATGTTGCAGCGCCTGGGGTCCCGGGACTATTTTAAGCTTAAAAAACCCATCCGGAATTTGGGGATCGGGTGGATACCATCCTGGTTTTTGACTAACTGGTGGAAAAATCATGATACCCGTCCATAAATCGGGATGGTATCCACCCGATCCCCAAATCTCGGGACTCGGTTTTTAAACTTAAAAAAGTGTCGGGATGCAGGTGAAAATTCCCGGACAGTCCCGGCAAAACCGGGACGTCTGGTCACCCTATCTTTAGAGTATGGCTAAATTCAAACCAGGTCTAGAATGGTATATGAAACATTTCACTTATAATCATGGGTTCATTGGTATTTACACACCCATCCATTGATTTAATGACCTGCTGGGTTCTCAGTAGGGTTCAGAACAAGGTCTCCCAGGTTTAGCATCTTTTCGTCACTGCTTCCTCATTAACTAAAGGTAGCCACGGTTGCCTCAAAAACATTGCCACCCCAGCTAGCCCACAAATTGAGAGAGTAGCTAAAATGGTTGGGAAATTAATGCCTCCCTTGCAGACAATGTGCTGCAGACTACTGTTTGCAAGCCAGCCCTCTTCAGCTGATAACTGCAACCAGCTAGTCTCTAGTTTGGGAGCCACTGATGCAGAGTACCCCCGGACCTTTCACAAATCTTGTCCATTACTTCTGGGGTACAGTTCTTCAGATGATGTCCTAACCCGGACTTGAATAAAACAAGGGGCTGAACCAGCAAGAACACTGTTTGGCCCACTCTTGTTCCTGCAAAATCTATGGAAGGCACGCTATCTACCCGCCTACCTACTTGCCCCACTACTATGCTTGAATCTGTGATTGAGGGTTAAAATGATCCTCTCAGCCACTGCATCATAAAGGAAATGGGTCATGCATCCAGGCCCCTGGCTCTAATTAGCACAGGTTGACCAAATGTTGAGCCATAAATAGCACAGCACTACGTCATCCTCTACCCCTAGTAGCCCTCCCCACCTCCATTTTATTTTGTGACTGAAATGGTTGAGTTTGGATTTAGGTGGAGGATTAGGGACTGTTTCCAAGGCTTGATAGGGGGCAAATATGGGTAGTACTCTCTAAACTGGGCTTGAAACCCCTCGTCTCTGCTGTAACTTCGTAGTCACAGATTTTCGTATGCAGAATATTGGCTGAAAATAATGATCTTTGTATTGTATGTTTTACCTTTTTGTTAAGTATTTTAAAAATGTCTTTGAGTTTGCATGTAGGGCCATATTATCAACCTGTGTTTGTAGATACACGAACACCTTACTAAACGCATACACAATTGCACCTCTCAACCTTGCAAACAAAGCACCCAAACAAGATTAATAATGGGTAAGTTATCACAAAACGTGTGAGTCCTAGCAGATCCCTGTGGGAGATTCAGGGTGGTATGCACGAAAGCTGGAATAGACAACCTTGCTAACAAAAATTCCACTTGGCAATTCAAAGGCATGATTGGCGCCCTGAGGTGCTAAAACAGATCACCAGAACCCCAGCAGAGCAGTCTGAGATTGGAGGATCATGTTTGCAAGGATCCGAATCCCAAGGCCTGAGTTTCAGAGCGAGACCACCTTCCCTCTACATCGCTCAAGAAGTTCAGGTGTTAGAACATTACTTGGGAACAACTTGGAGACTTGTTATTTTCTTCTAGGATTAACTAGTCTACAGAAGGGTGAGTCATTTCTGATGCAAATTTGGGTTGAGAAGACATGCTAAGAAGAAAGACAGAGAGAGAGAAACTGAGGAAGCAGAGAAAAGAAAGAAACTAGGGGCATGTCATTTAATTTAATATACATCACTTGAGAGTCCTTTGCACTGGAGGTTGACCTTGCTCTAAATATAGGTTATTAATTTTCTTTATATAAAAAAAAAATACAAACGTGTTACTACCTTCACTGTGTGAAGGTGGGAAAACGGTTTCTGTCCTTTATCGAAAAGACACATCTGCCCTTTAAAAGGTAATGATATAATATACCAGCTACCAACTAAATCCATGTCACATTTGATGTGGCCAGATTTTCCTAATTGATTCTGGTATCCGTACACTGTTCTACAGAGGTCGGGGACTCAGCATTGAGTCAGACATTATTTGAGCTTTCAGTTCACAACATTGAATCCTGGCAGAATGGATACAGCCCTATCTCCTTCCGAGGATGATAATTTGAGTAACACTAGATCCGATCACAATAATGCCTATTATTGTAGTGTTTCGGAGCATGAGAAACCCAGTATTTGGCTGTGGAATCCACAATGAAGCATTATGTATAAATGTGTATTATTTTGTAAAATCACAGTACAGGGGTTGAACGTTGTAATAGTGGTGATTAAGCGACTTACTTATTAGAAGAACAATGAGACACCAACATGGCAAAAAAAACACCTTTTACAGCCCCCTCATCCATCCCTGTGGCAACATCATAATAAGAATCTGGTGAATTATACAGACCTTCATGTCAGATTCCTGCAGCTTCTAAGTTGTGTAATAAACAAACTCGCTATTATGGCCTACTTGCAGTAATCGATTTCTCAACCTGGGAGAGTGGGTTGGTGATGGGTCTGGTCAAACTGACCAGGTTATTGAACACATAGCATACAGCTTTCTCAGATTCCCAAGGCAGGCACGTTAGGCTTCAGCAATCCTCCAAGCTCATATCCCATAGTTTTAAGAGTAGTAGGTAGATAAGTCAACAAGGGTTTGAGCTAACAAGCATTAAATGTGTATGTTAGAATCTTTGAGGGAGTATTCTCAAGACCGGATGTTCGCTAAGGCAGAAATTGAATGCTACTTTGGAAAGTTGGGAAGGAAGCAGGAGCAATTCAGGATAGGGGAACGTGCACGACCTGCTTTTCTTTCTGTTAAGACTGGTTTTGGAAAATATTTAGTAATATTCAGTAGGGTGCAAACCCATTGGTAGGGTGCCTCCGTGAAATGGCACGCAAAATGTGAGCAAAAAAGACCTTGGCCATGAAGCCAGCGGTGTGGGTTGCACTCCCAAATACCACAGATGTGGTGTCATTCTATTAATATGTTCTTTTAGGTAGATTTTTGCAAAAAATATATCTCTATTCCATTCTGGGTGGTTTTTTCACAGTATGCTTATTTATTTACATATACAAGTTCAACAGTTAAGAATCACTGTTAAAGCAGATGCATCAGATGAGCTATCAAAGGCCTATGCATTTCTTTTTTTTATCCTTCCTCAGGGCCAGCTCATGCTGGTCAGCACCTTTCGTAGCAAATTATCCAATTTTAGAATGTGCCACCATTCGGAAAACGGCTGCAATTACACATAAGCATACGTACAGTTTCACAAGGTATTCATAGCAAGATGTAGAATGCCAAGCCCGTATGTTCATTAAAACCATCATTCGCATATTCACAGGTAGACAATCCCACATTGCCAAATTGCATTAGTTAGCAATCAAAGAGATATGTATGGAGCCAGTTCATTATTATCACCGGTTAGCAATCCCACATTGTCGAAATTCGATACTTAGCAGTCAGAGGGATATACACGGAGCTGATTCATTATTATCATAGTGTTGTTTATACATACAATATCAGTAATTTCACATTCATATTAAGTATATTAAACAAGTACGTACGTATTTTCATATTGTCACGTGTAGTGTCAGGAATGCGGGATAGAAAAGAAATGGTGACCCAAATTAGCAAGATTGCTTCCTTGTTTAGAACATCTCATTGCAATAACCCATATAAGTACTGATCTGTATATATTTCAACTGGTGAACAATCTACAAAGATATATAAAGATATAGATAGAAAGCAGTGAATCCTAATTGTGTCTTACCCGTGTGTATCAAGCATGGACTTGTTCAAATTGAGATTCTGTTTGTTATTAGCGCGAACCATGCACTGCAAAAAATAGTAACAAATAGGATTGAGAACGCTAATATCGTTCTATGCTGCTATGCGACTATCGTTCGGTGTTCCTCTCTTATCTCGTAACAACTGGTTGCTGTCTGCAGAGAGGCCGCGGGTGCGTGCGCTTCACTGCTGCATTAAAAAAAGTGTTTGGATGGTTGTCATGGGAACCCTTGTGGGCATGTAAAGACGGTGGCCATCTTAAACTAGTTAAAACAACGCTATCTAAGGCATATATTCATCCTGGCGAGATAAAGTAATTACAGTACTACTCTATGGATTGAAACATCCTCGTATTGCAACAAAAGTAAAAGCTACTGTTGTATTTGGGCGGGATTTAGAGGAAAATGGATGATCGTGGTTCGGAAGGAATGTGATAAATTTGCACTAATTCGATTATAACAACAAATAACAACGTAACACAAGTTATCATTCATTTAAATTCAATACCATGATCATAGGAAACCTCACCATCTTTCTCTTATCACTCAAGTCCTTCTAGATTTCTAGATCCATGCAACTTCTCGTATTAATGGAGAACTTATGCTAATTTACCCCAGCCTATTATGTGAAGTTCTTTGCCAGCTATCATTCTTTATGACACATTTGGCAACAACTTATTGTATTGACATTATTCAATCTCGCATATTTCCATTACACTTGCACCAATCTGCGCTGTACCATCAAATAAAGTTCCATACCCATTGTCGTTAATCTTAACACATTTGCAATAGGGTACACATGCTTTGATATACATTTGCAATCGGGTACACAAACTTTGATATACACATTGCTGAGTCCTTATTAATTCCAAATGTAGGTTGGCGAGACCTGTGCTAATTAAAGGAAACAGCTCAAGTCTAGTTCTTTGTTCATTCCATTCGGTACCAAAGATTCGAATCCCTCAATCTAAAAGGCTTCCTTCTGTGCTCGCCATTTCTTCATATATCTGTTCTGTCCCTTGGTTGTTATCACTTCCAATATTAGAAACCGTAGCTGCGTAATTGAGTGTCTCTTGTCTTTAAAGTGTCTTGCAACTGCAGAGGCCTGATCATCGTTTCTAATGCATGATGTATGCTCATTCATGCGTATTCGAACCTTACGTGAAGTCTCACCCACATACTACTTCCTACAAGGGCATTTAAACGCATAGATTACATTTTCAGATAAGCATGTGGCGTGATTTTTGAGTTTAATTCTTTCTCCTGTTCTGGGATGCGTCACTACATTACCTTTAATGACATTGTTGCAGTTGCCACAACGCATGCATGGATAGGTTCCTGGATGTTTGTCTGGTTTTGTTGTGAGTGCCTTACCTCAGGTGTTAACTAGCATATTGCAAAGTTTGTTACTTTTCTGGTATGCAAACACAGGTGGTTGTGGGAATAAGTCTTTTGTTCTTGCATCGCTGGTGAGTATATTCCATCTGTTTTGGATGATTTTCTTGATTTGTCTGCTTTGAATAGAACATGTTGTTACAAAAAAGAACTCAGGACTCTTGCATTTGGTTTTCTTGGTTAGAAGTTGATCGCGCTCTTGTGTATCTGTTTTGGTCCGAGCCACCGATAGATCAGTCTCTGGGTACCCTCTCTATTGTAGCCTCTCTTGCAGTTTTTCTAACTGTATTTGGCAATCTTCGGGATCGCTAACAATCCTTTTTATCCTTAATATCTGTCCATATGGAAGATTTCGTATGGTATTAGGAGGATGAAAACTCATCCAATCTAGAAGATTGTTCCGATCAGTTTGTTTCGTATAGAGAGTAGTACTGATTCTGTTGTTCTCAATCACTGTTTGTACATCAAGGAAATGTATGTCTGGATTACCTATTTCCAATGTTAATTGTATCCACCTGTCAATGCTATTAAGGTACATCAAGAATTCTTCCAGTTCGTTCCTATTTCCCGTCCACACTCCAAAGATGTCGCCTATGTAACGCACCCATATTTGTACATGTTGTTTCAATCTCTGGTTGTTAAGTATGTGTGTAGTTTCAAATTGGTACATGAAGCAGTTCGCATATGCTGGCACCATGGTTGCGCCCAATTCTGTCCCAGATACTTGTGAGTAATATTTCCGGTTGTACTCAAAGCATGAATGCTTAGAAATGAAATCCAAAAGAATCATCAAAAACTCGTTATTTGCCCCAATTGTCCCTGTTTCTAGCAGTAAAGATCCAACCGCTTCTTGTCCCAGATCATGAGGGATACTCGTGTACAAACTTACAACGTCAATAGTGTATAACATATCGTCTGCTGTTAATTCAATACTGTCAAGTATCTTGAGAAAATGTGTGGTGTCTTTGATGTATGTGGGAGTTGCTTGGATGATGGGTTGCAAAACTAAATCAATGTAAGTCCCAAGTGGTTGCAGAATTCTTTAGGTTGCGGCCAAAATCGGCCTCCCTAGTGGATTGTCAAGTCGCTTATGTATTTTAGGTAGAGTGTATAGGTGAGGCTTTTTACGGTGAGTGGTGAGCAAATATGATCTTGTTTTTGTGGTAATCCATTCTTCATCAACAGCTGTATCTAATGTTGCTTCTAGTTCCTTTTTGATTGCTTGTGTTGGATCTTGTTGCAATTGGACATATGTACTTCTGTCCGAAAGTTGTCATAAACATTCTTCATGGTAGTGTATGGTATCTTGAATCACTATTGTTCCACCCTTATCTGCCGGTCGAATGGTAATGGAATCATTTGCGAATAAGGTATTGATTTGTGATAATTCACCTCTGCTAAGGTTGTGTCTCTAGGGTGTATAAAACTGCACTTTCTTCAGATCGTTTAATACCATTTTCTGAAAGATATTGATCACTGTTACATTAATCGGTGCGCAAAATGTACTACTGGGTTTGAACTCTATGTATTCAGTAGCTGTTTCTGGTATTGCTGTTCTAGGTGGTGATTCTGCAAAAAATGTTCTAAGTTTTAGCTTGTACAGTTCTACTTGAGTCTGAAATTTACTTTTGCTGTATGTGGGCACGGATTTGACACCAATGTCTGTATCTCTCGTCTAGATAGGATTCTTTTGGATAAGTTCACCACTAGGTCCAGTTCACTTGGAGTCTGGTCAGCATTCCTTGGTTTCTTCTTTTTCCCTCACCTTGTCCTCTTCCTCTGTCTAAAAAACCTATGTTCGCAGTATTCAAGGGTTATACTTGTCTTGAGTCAGTTCCTGAGGTTGCAGCTGCCTGGTTGTCTGCTACTGTGTTATCTCCTTGGTCTTGAGTATCTGATTCGGAACTACTATTACCACTAAATGGTTTGTTGGGTCGTGGGCCTTGTTGTTGATACTTGTCTGCCCAGGCATATACCTGGTTGTTGAGATAATTGTACGTGTCTCTTCAGACCTTCCTTACTTTCCCTGCTTCCATGTCATGTTGGTAGCTTTCTAGCTTAGTGTTAATATCTGCGAGTATCTCCGTGAAGGATTCAGCATTAGTAATATTTGTAATATCTTTGGACAAACCCTCAATTTCTTTCTCCAGTTGCTCAATATTTCCCAAAAATTCTATGATGGTCAATAATATCAAATCGAGGGAACATTTATTAAGAATCTGTTCCCATTTTTCCACGATGCCTTTACTCTCTTTGCAAAGAGTGGGCATAATGGTATGCGTAAACCTCTTGGTATCCTCTGGGCTTTATAATATCTGCTGAGCGTTACAGCGTGTAATTTGCGATTGATTATCTTCCTTATGGTGTACTCTAATCGCTTAATCTTACTCTGTGGATTGATGTTAGTTTTGGTGAGAGACGTGTCCTTTATCAGACCTAATATGGCAGGAGCTGTCATTTAAAAGTGGTTAAGGCACTCTTCCTACCCATTGTTTACCCATTCATCATGAATTGAGCAGACCCGGAATACATTTCCTGGTTTATGTAAACCCTAATAAAGGTGGTTTTACCACTAATATTTTTCGGACGGCTACTGACAATAACAGTCTGTTACACAGAATTAGTTTCATCCACCACCCACTATCAGCAGTTTGCCCTGCAGTCAACTTTTGCGAGTTAAACTTATGATTAGTGATATTACGGAAAGGTCTTTAGGACATTTCAAAACAGGGGCTGCAAGAAAGAAAAACTTTAAACAGCTAGGAACAGGGCAGATACCAACACCACAGAAGCACTCTTGGCCAGACTGCTGAAAAAGAACCACCAACTGGTATATGTATCAAAATGCTCAGTACAAAGAAATAAGATTAAGAGCTCAGTATTTTCCAGAGGGATAGTAAACTTAAAGATCTTTTTAAGGACACTCCAGTGTTCTCTTTTTTTAAGGACACTCTAGTGTTCGCTAGTCATCGTATTAACAATCTGAGGAATCTACTAGTACAGATTGATGGACAGCAACCTCAGAGGTTCACACAGAACCTGGACATTTCCCTGTCTTAGTTGTGTGAATTGTAATAATGTCAAAAATGGGAATATAGTGTTTCCTCCACACTCAGGAAAGACATTGTTTATAAAACACTTTGTAACCTGTCACTCCAACAATGTTGTATACAGCATCAGGTGCCCATGCAGGATTTACTATGTAGGATACACCTGTAGGAAAGTGAAGACAAGATGGAGTGAGCATCAATCTAATGTTAGGACTGTGAACAAGAGATCACCAGTGGCACGGCACCTCAATGAGAAACAACATAATGTGGCACAGATGAGATTTTAGATTCTGGAGGTGGCGGATATCAAGATGATATATATGGATGTCGAACATGTGTTGAAGCATAAAGAGACAAGATGGATTGATCTATTGGACTCCTTTCATCCCAAAGGGTAGAACGACAAACAGGATTTTACATATTTTAGTTGGAATATCTCTTGACTTAGTATTATCATTTATGTTTGTTCTGTATTGTCTTGATTCACCATTATTAACCACATATATTGTTAATTTGAAGTTATGCAGCACCATTTCCTCTCTAAAAAAGTACATAATTGGGAGTAAAAGTCAGAAATGATCAACAGTACCCAGTAACTGGTAAAATTATACATAGTGAATCAATGCAGAGGTCTGAGTAGCAGATGTCACCAAGCGACTGATTGCCCTTTATGAGAACACCTAATGTTGAGCCATGATGGCATGTTTAGAATATTCTGTCACACTGATATTATGCTACTGAGTACTTACATGATGTTACAGAGCACTGCAATACTGTAGCTGTCTATTTTCTCATAACAAAAATTTATTAAGCAAGTAATCTGCTCAGAAACATGTGTGTCTTACAGGGCGACACTACTGGGTGCTTACATGCACGTTATAGAACTCCACAATACTGCAGCTGTCTGTTTTCTAGTAACTGCAAGGTATTTGCAACTCATTTGTTGAAAAACATGTTTGTGACAAAAAGCATATTTGTTAGATACTTAGAGTTGCATCTGAAATGCCTCATTATGACAACTCTGGAAGGTCGAGTAGTTTGGAGGACATGACCTGGGCACAGAGTGGCAAAATTGCCGGGTTAGATTTACTCAAGGTACACACAATTCAATGATGTGCAAGTGTTAACAAAGAAAATAAGTCACAATTAACACACTTCCATTTTTACAAATCAAGAATCATTAGTATTGCATTCAAAATCAAAAACAAAGCTTTTCTCAACTCTTGCAGATTTTTTGTGTTTTAACAAATTTAATTAGTACAAATCAAGTACACTTGAATAACATACATGGTGTCATTCATGATTAAAAAAACTCATGAGAACATATATCTCTATGGGGGAGAGTTCTGGGCTGAGGCAAGGTGGTATAGCTCTGCATGTCTCCTCCCATTTACGACGCATTCCGAGCAATGGAGCCTATCTTTCTCCAATTCCTACATTCTCATTGGTAGCCTTTATCTTAAATACCATCTTCAGTGTATGTGTAAAACAAACCTCCTTTTAGGATTTGTCCGTGGTAGGTCATGACATCATCAACCAGTTAAACATTTGTGTGAAAACATAATTCATTACAAGGAATAACTGGCCTGAGCCATTTTAACCTTAATTCTTAATGGCACATGGTTTGCATAAATACTTCAAGCAATATGAAGAAGACTGAGTAAAGAGGTTCTTAATAGCTATCTCTTCCACCGGTTCCCCATCTCCATTGGAGATCTGGCAAAATGTTTTTAACTCCAATAGTAAAAGAATAGCAGTTACAATTGTGCTTGTACATTTTCTGGATTCCTTATTTCAACATGAATAATGTAAAGCATCTCATTTCTCTATTGAGATTGATGACAGAGGAGATCAGGAGATTAAGAACTGCATATATAATTTACAAATTATGAGTGTGCAAATTCTTTTGGATAACTACTCGTTTTTTTTTCTTTATAGAGTAAATTGTATGACAACATTGTTAATTCTACATTTAGCTAAGCCTTCAATAATAAGTGTACATAAAGTCATTGGGCCTCATTACAATTTTGACAGTAGCCTTGCTGGTGAAACCGGCAGTCTGCTGCCAAACTTGCAAATTTGACCCGGTAATTGCCCTTTCGCGGGTGCCAGAATTAAATTCTCCCCATTCCCATCTGAGCCCCATAGATACCTCCATAACCTCCACTACCTTCACCCACTCACTTCAAGGGTACCCTTACCAAACTCCTTAAATCAAAGAACGAATCCTCTTTTACCCCTATTTACCCTCTTGCTTTTACTCCCAAAAGTGCACTCAAGTGAACCCAAAGCGCTCCAATTTAGCGCTCCATGAAGTCATCCTGCACAGCTGGACCACGGCACCATGCCTTTGGGGAACAGATGGGCCTTTATGCAATATGGCGCCCGCAAACCTCTCCTTTTCACTGTGGATGTAAGAATGGTCACCACATGAGGTGGCACAGCCAACCTCTGCTTACAGACAATTTTGTAGGGGTGGGCCCCTTGATCACCTTAACCCAATTGGGCCCACCACCTGAGGAACGAGTGCACATTTTAAAGCAAGTTTATTGTAGAATCATCCGGGGAGCAGTTAAATGACACCGTGGAGTCAAACTAACTCAAGTTTCACTGAACCACATAAATTGACACATTATATCGAATTTTGCAACAATTAAAACACTCCCACATATTTTACTACAATCCACCCCCGCATGTGATTGGAAAAACCATCTTCAAAGAAATCCCATTTTTCTCCAATTCCTACATTCTCATTAGTAACCGTTATCTTAACTACCATCTTCAGCTCATGTGTAAAACACACCTTATAGGATTTGTCCATGGTAGGTCATGACATAATCAACCAGTTAAACATTTATGTTAATTGCACATGGTTTGCATAAATACTTCAAGTGATATGAAGAAGGCTGTTTGAACAGGTTCTCTTTGAACTCGCGATAACTATCTCATCCCCTGGTTCCCTGTCTCCACTGGAACATTCTAATCTAAATAACTGACATTTCATCACACAAAGCACATCTTGAGAATACAATTGAACATCCTGGATTTCTAATACTTTTGCCTCGAGCATTGAATCACCCCCTTGTTTTACTGCTGGTCAGAAGCAAATAGTGAAACCCCTCTTCAAGCTCTCATGCATTCAAGAGATTACATCTGCTTTCTGTGATACTATAAGACCATTAAAACCATGGCCTTCTCCTTCAGCTGAGTTGACCATTGCTAAGGTTGTAGTTACTTATTTACCCATCCTCTGGCTTCTGAAATTCAGCAGAACCAGTTTCTCAAAGTGAACCACTGACTGCCATGTTTTAATCTGTTTACTACATGTAGATTCATAAATACCCTGTATATGTTTACTCATTGTGTATGCATGTTTAATAAATACTATACTTCCTTTACAGTGGATTCTTTACGACAGACCTGCCTTTGCCACATGCACATTTAAAAAACTCTTTGTGCCTGCTTCTGGCCATTCCATAGCACACCTTGTCTGAATCGCATTTATATTTCCTTAGGCGGTTTCAGCATTTTGTCTTTCTATGCGCATGCAAAGCTATTATGTATCAATTTAAGCAAAAACAAACACTAAGTAACACCTCATTGACATTTAACTATACAGGATACATATGAAATTGCAACATCGCACCCCATTCATCGCACCCCCAGTCACAAATATGGCGCACGACATAAACCCCTCTTGATCGTGGGGACCTTTCCTGACCACCCCATCACCTTTAATTTGATCTCCAGGCAGTTAACAACTGGTAACACCTGCTTGCATGGTAACTGTTGCATAATGAATGTGGTGTACATGCCATACTTGGAAGAGTTCTCCCAGGATACATTATGATGCAAACCATACTGTGAGGATGGGATATGATACATTTTCTGCAGGGCAGGGAGTGCCATGAAAATTATGGACACATTGTATCCATATGTCCCCTGCACCAGGAAAAGCCTCATGTTTCTGATACACAAGCATAGGACCATCCTTTTGTCTCATACTTTGTTTAAGGCAGAAATGCTAGTTCTAGGTTAACGTACAAGGGCTGGTATCATACATATGCATACCCAAACAACATGCACTGTATGTATCACACATTTCAAATATGGCTGATATATGTGCTATATAGCCTAACCTGTGAACATTACACTCTAGTAATGCCTCTTAGGAAAACAAAGAAAGCTTGAAAAATATATTTTTGCATAGCATTTGCCTTAAATACATCTCCCATCACTAGATTGTATTGCATTGTAGTAGTCATTTATATAGCGCCCATTCCCATTTGTATGGGCTCAAATCGCTTTTTTGCAGAGATGTAGAGGCAAATCTGTTGTTTCAGTCCGAAGCGGTCATGTGACCAGCTAGATGGAATTTGTAGCTGCATTCTTAAGTGTGTGGATGGACAGCCGTGCCTGCGGCAGATGCCCATCAAAGTGGTGCATTTATACATACCTTAAGCTCCAATCAACTTATCTTAGATTTCATTTTGTCATCCAATCTTCTGTGGGTAGACAAAACAAGCTACCTTGGTAGACTTTTCTAGGCACTATGGACAGGCTACCCTCAAGTCTACCAAGTTTAATAGATTGGCTGAACATCTTCTAGACGGAACAGACAGGCTACCACAGAAACTAGGATAATGGGATTTTCTAAGCACAATAGACAGGTTATCTCTATATTCTTACTACTTATCTTCCAAGTTCTACAAATGCTAGCAAAAGGAGTCTGCTAAGTCTGATATCAAGGATAGATGCATGTAACCACTGAATTACAATGAATAAACTAGGCAGTTATAAGTGCAATGGAGGGTTACCAACATATATCTTTGTCCGTCATGGGTCGGCTAAACATTATAAGTTGTACATTCTTTAGGTGTAACCCATGTGCTTTCTTCTAGTTGCAATGCCAGGCTACTCGCATCTCTAGGTGCAATCCGATGGCTGTCCTTAAAGGTATTGTAAGAGTAAAAGTGGGCTAACATCAAGAAACTTTCAGGTCCAGTACCAGGCCCCAGAGCAGCAGCTTGCTATCCTGCCAGAATTTTAAGCACTGAAGAGGCAATCTTAATAATTCTTCTTGGTGCAATTAACAGTCTGTCCCCAAAGGACTTCAGGTGCATTGGGACGGTTCTCCCTTTGATCTTCAGATTGCTGGGAATATCATCATAAAGCATCTATCTAAATGGACAGACTAGCGAGAGAGTGCTACACCATTCCAACCCCTCCTAAATATACCCAGCGAGTCACATTTCCTTCCCCCAAAGTCCCTCTAATTGCACCACATCTTCTACCCCAAACAATCCATCGAAGTGCATCACATTTCCTACCACTGATATCCATCCAAGCTTGTCACATTTCCTCCCCCAAAATCCATCTAAGTGCTTCACATTTCCTACCCCCAAAATTGATCTAGGTGCGACATATTTCCTACCACCAACAATTCATACAAGTGCATCACGATTGCTACCCTGCAAAATACATCGAAATTTCAAGTCCTGATCAGCTGTACTTTACATTGGTGACGTACAAGATACCATCAGACTGTCATGTGTTGTATGATGGCATCCTGAGTGTATCATTCAGATAGCAGGAGGCCCAGGAGCTGATGCGTGATTGTGTGCAAAGAGTGTTCTGGGGGTTGAGTTAGCAGGGTGGGTCACCACGACAACGGCTGCATCTGCCTATGGGTTTATGTATGAGAGGTTGTAGGTAATTGATGTGTGTAGGGCAGGCCGCTGCGACAACAGCCGGAATCCGCTGCAACCGGTGCTTGTTAGTGAGTGTTAGTGTTCGATAAGTAAGGCTAGTGCTTGTGAATGAGGCTATGGCGATGGAAATGAAGACGGGATGAGGATGTCAGGTTATAGAAGGGAATAGCCATGTTTTCAGTGTCTTTCTGAATGAGACGTGATTATCAATGTGGTGTATGTGGAGAGGAAGCAAGTTCCAGATCGTAGGGGCTTAGATAGAGAAAGAGGATCTTCCCAATCTGGTGGAATTGTAATGGGGATAACGATGAGAAGAGCAGAGCCAGGTCTGAGGTTCCTGGTGGGTTGATAGCATATGAGTTTATCCTGGAGGAATTCAGGTCCTTTGTTGCAGAGGGCATGGTGAGTGATGCATATGGCTCTACAGGAAGTTTGTCGACTGATAGGAAGCTAGTGTAGGACTCTGAGTGCAGGGCTAATATGTTTACTAGGTGAGAGGCCAATGAGGAGACGAGCAGCAGCGTTATATAAAGTAACATAACAGAAAGTTAAAAAAGGAATTTAATTCCTTTTTAAGTCGCTTAAATGTCTGTAGATATGCAATCCTTGAATAATTGTGCAAGAACAAAGCTTCGCATTACAGGTATCCTAGGGCTAAAAGATAAAAAAAATACTAGTTACAACTTATTTATGTTTTTATTTTTACTTACGCAAATATATGTATGGATAAATACATTAAAAATGACCCAAAAAACAATATGGATAAATACAGATGGAAATGGTGGAAAAATAAATACCATAAAACCGGGAGCCTTAGTTAAAAGTACTAGTATCGCACAACTGTTTTTTTTTCATTTCCTGTCCTTTGTTCAGGAGTAGGGCCAAGGGAGACAGTGGGACTGGTTTCTATGAACCCTTTGTTATGGGGCATAATCAGGGATGTCATTTGTGGGTTGGCAGGGGTCGCAGGTGCGAACCCTTAGGTCTCCCTTGATACCGTGTGGCTCTTTGTTTCTGGAGTGGCTGGCTTTCGTGTTCAGTAATCTTTAAAACACAAGGGGTTCCCCAAGTGTAACACTTTGAGCAGTGACCCTAAATAAGAAAGAATAGGAATAACAAATAATGTGTCTTTCTGGAATTCTATAAAATAATTCTAAACTCATAAAAGGTTTATTTCAGGCACACTTCAGGGGGTGAGTCAATGATTTAGTCTGTTCGTAAACACCTTAACTCAGCCTTTCATCCTTCTGAGGTTGATAAATGAGTACCAACACAGGTTTAATGCTTAAACGTAAGTGCTACATTAACACATCATTCTCATTTGGCCTTGGACATCTGCTTGCATTCACAGTAATTTGGCAATATTGGCATATACACAACGATATCAACGATACATATGGTGATCCATTCTTGTATAAAATGTACATCACATTACATATATTGCATAATTAGAATGCAAGGAGTGATATTTTAATTTCACGAAATAATACCCCTATACTGAAACTGTGATAGCACATATAAAGAACGTAAAACCGGAAGTGCCCACCTTTCTACATCCATATTAGCTAAATGGCTGAAATTATAATGAGTATTTTGGTTGAAAGTAGATTGACGCCCGTTTTCTTCCTAATTTTGAACTGAAATGACAGGATGTGTCCCATTCTCGTTATTGCAGATGGAAGCGTGCACAGTGTACGCCTGTGTGAAAAGCAACGCAAGCCAAGTTACTACGGTGGAGGGTGAACCAGCTGACCTATCGGCGCCCAGCACCTACGCTATCAGTTCACGGTATGGACAGTTTGCTCGAACAGGTGCCCAAGCTGAAAAACACGTGCTTCCAGGGAAGCAGTATTGGCTTTTTTGTTTAATGCACGCATTCGGCGGGTGCTGTTATCAATTATAAGCAACCCCTCGTTTAATCATGAGGGCCCATGGAGAGGTTTTGAGGAAATCGCATGGGGAAGATTTATCTAGCTGGCTTGGGAGAGTGGAGGCATCTGCATTTCCACACCCTCCCTCATCCTCTTGGCCATTCACCTCATCCATCTTAGATGGCAGAGCTTCAACAGTTCCTGGTATTGATCTGCAACCTGACACCTGCAGAGCTCATTTGCTGCTCAATTCCTTGCACAAGTGCCTCTTTTTAGCAATTGTTTGCACATGGTTTCATTTGTTTTCACTTTGTTCATAACCATGTATTATTTCATATTCCACAGTAATATCAGTTACCCGTTCTGTCGTAAAATATGTGGGTAGCCGACTTGAAAAACTGAAAAGGCAAGTGTTTGCATCCCATTTTGCTACATTGGACATGGGCAAACACTTTGCTCATGCACAGTTTTGTTAATAGCATTGCATATTCATTTATTTAACCCGTATTTGTGCAAGTAATATTGGGATGGTCCAAACAGCATTTGTGCATGTGCTAATATGATTGTGCATGTTAAAAAAGAAATGTTTGCACATCTGCAAACCTAACGTACTGCCACCATTGGTGTTCTAAGGCATCCACTGCAGAGAGCTGTGTAAATCTTGCCAGTTCCACTCAGAGCTCGATTCTGAAGTGGTGCTTAAGTACCGGAAAAAGGTCAGAGAAAGCGTTAACTTAAGACCTATTCTGAAGGTGGCGCATTCTTCCGAAGTTGGAATGAACGCGCCACTTTCAGAATACATGTGGCAGTTGCTAGTATGGGTGGGAAACCAACCTAGAAACTGCCCCATTCGTAACCTGGATTTTAGCACGGCTATTCTTGTGGCACTCCTCCACTTTATAATGTGCGTTAAAGTGGCGCACATATACGGTAGCGTTTGTGTGCTCGTTTTGTGGAGGAGTGCGACAGGAAGCTACTCGTTCTGTGCAGGTGGGTATATTTTGGGGTATGTGTACAGGTGGGGTAAATGAAAGCACACATGCTTCCATATTTAGTACCAAGACGTACTCACAGAGCCAGTTTGTACTTCCCCACCTCACAAATCATCACAGTAGAGCACCCAGGAACCATGCTCTATCATGATTTCAAGCAAAGTACCAAGGTGAACTCAGAGCACAAAAACAGACTACATATGTATTTCACATATGCTTACATACATAGAACCCATGTGATCTCCCAGATCATGGTTGCAGCAAACGCAATGTCACAAATCCGGTTACATCCCACCCATGCCTTCATACACATCACCAACGTGTTATCACAGAGCAGGGCAATGGTGCACAGAACTGACAAAACTTAGCAATGCAGGGTTGTAAAATATGCTATTAATAGCTGATGTTGTGGAATACAGAGAGAATGGTTGTGAGTGTTCACGTGTACAGCAGATCCATATCTCTAATTGAGGTGTGGATGCATTGGTAGTTGAATGATAAGATCCAGGCTTTAAATGGGTCATCGGTAGGGGCCTGCTGGTGCTCCCAGTGTCCCCCACTAGTTCTAGCCAGACCCCAATCGAACCCTTTGATCAGCTTTCTCGGCAGCACTTTTGTAAAATAACGATTAGCTCGTTGTTTAACAAAAGTGCTGCCGAGATTTTCCATTCCGTCCGAAATAAAGGTGGTGCACTGTCATTTACTCCGAGGAAGCCCAGGACCACTTAAGAATAGTGGTGCAGCCTGGGCGTCCAGATTTGGCACAGTGAAGCGTGCTTTTTAGCACGCTGACTGTGCCAACATAAGAATCGGGCCCTCAGTCTGTAGTCATTATGAGCTACACACAATAGGCAACATTATCACATATTATCAGATCTGAACTGATATATATACATATTCAAGGAAAAAACTTTTGTTGCATGGACATTAAGGTGAGAACTCAATGCAACAAAACCCTGGAAATTCAGCTAAAGCCACCTTAACTTAATGCCCCCTGTTGTGCAGACTATGACCATAATGGTGGCATCACAGATCACATCACTGATGACATCACTAATTACATATCGTATGGGATCACTGATGACATTACAAATCACATCACTGATGCCATCACTGATGACAACACTAATTGCATTGTATATAACTGATTACATCAATAATGGAATTAGTCATAACATCTTTTATAAGTTAGCTCATGAAAACTTTGATTACCTTAATAACAATTTAGGCCATGAACTTGGCCATGACAAAGGCTGGGGTCACTGGTCACCACCAAAGGCCATAGCTAGTGATCGGTTAGTGTTAAAAAAATACCAATGTACATGGTTAAAAGCCATGCCTAGTAGCCCAAAATACACAGTCAGGAACATTGAAAGCTGTAGTCAGTGGCCATGGCTAATGGCCACAGCTAGTGCCCATTAATATGTCAGAATATACAGTCAGCACAGCCAAAGGCAGTGCGCACTGGCTAGTATTGTGTTGAAAACCATGGCTAACAGCTGGTTAGTGTATATAATATACAGTGGTCACAATTGAAGGCCATAGCTAGTGGCTGGTTAGTGTTGTGTATCAGACATTGGGCACAGCTGAAGGCCATCACTTATTGCATTTTATTATTTTAAAATGTACAGTGGACATGGCAAAAGATGTACAAACTGCTCAAGGTAAAAGGCCATGGCTAGTGGCCCATTTATATGTTAGAATATATAGTGGGCACAGTCAAAGATTGTGGCCACTGCCTAGTATTGTACTAAAGTCCATGGCTGGTGCCTGTTCAGTGTATATAATATACAGTGGACACTGTTGAAAGCCTCATACACTAGTAAAGGCTAAAATCTATGGTCGGTAGCTTGTTAGTGTTTTAAAATATGCAGTGCACATGGGTGAAAGTTGTGAGCACTGTCCCTAACTGAAGGCCATGACTAGTACCCAATCATGTGTTAATATATATTTGGACATACACAATGACTATGGCCGAAGCCCATGCTAAATGGCAGTTACTGGTGTAATGTAATTAGTGATGTCATCATTGATGTGATCTGTGATGTCATCATTGTGGTCTTAGTCTGCGCAACAAGGGGTGCAAAGTTAAGGTGGCTTTAGCTGAATTTCCAGGGTTTTCTTGCATTCAGTTTTTTCCTTGAATTTCAAAGGATTTGTTACAATGTATTGCTCACCTTAACGTCCCTGAAACAAAAGTTTTTTCCTTGAATATCAAAGGTTGTGTTACAAAGTATTGCTCACCTTAACGTCCCTGCAACTGAAGTATTTTCCTTGAATTTTGTTATTCCATAGATTTTAGAACGCTTGCAGGCCACTAGCCTGGTCTTTGGCCAGGGTCAGCAGGCATGGCCTTTGGCCGTACCCACTATCCATTTTAAAATGCTACCAGACCAGTAGCCATGACTTTCTGATTGCATGCATTGAGAACTCGCAATGTGGTTAGGCAATGCGCAGTGAGATTAAACACACTTTGGTTAAGCAGAGTTCTCCAAGCGATACACCCCTTTTCTGCACCATCATTTTGGCGTGGGCCGATTTGGCATGCCCATTCCCCTGCAGGGCCATTTCGGCATGCCCTTTTCGGTGTGAAAGCATCCCGGCGCCGTTATTTTGGCGCACAGAATGTTTAGACGTGGCTCACAATGGCTCACAATGCATCCATGTCTAAACGCCCTCTTGCTAAATAAGATCACAGGACTGCACTGCAAAAAGCCTCACCACCTCGCATTGCTTTTCTACTAATTACATTAAATGAATTACATTTTTTTTAAAACTGGTCTGCCAGAGTTTGAGGCCCAGCATTTAACCATTAGGCCACAATGGCTTGGTGCTTCAAAGGCATAAGTTTCATACGTAGCCTATAATATAATATGTTCAGTGATGAGTCTTGACCTCCTTAAGGTCAGGACTCTCTGATAGCAGCGTTCAGCATACATGTGATTTTTATTTTTATTTCTTTTTTTCAGTTGTATAATGTTGCCCAGAGACGGTGTAGTCCTCTTTTTGAGTATATGTGCAGTGTAAGGGGGAATGGGTGGTGTGATGGTGCTGATGGTGTGCATGGTATCCGAGAGGATGTGCATGCAATGGGTGTGTGTTTGATGTGAGCGTGTGTGTGTACATGGTGTGCAGTTGTTCATGAGGGATAGTCGCATGTAGTTTATAATGTTGCAATAAATTAATGTGTTTCATGTTTAATACGTGTTCAACTCTACCACAACTGTATAATGCCTGTCCCATCCTGTTTTATAATGTTACCATGAATCCATATCCCAAAATGCAAAGTGCCTGCAGGTTCATGCCAATTGCTAATTATTGCGCCAAAAAATCCTTGCGCCGAGAAAGTACAAAATGCAAAGTGGCTGCAGGTTCATGCTGCGCCAATTGCGACCTCTCACGCCAAAGAGGTCATGCCGAGAGGTCCGTGCCCCAACTGGCTGCGTCTAACTGGGCCTGCACAAACAGAACCTGTGGCAAAAAGGTTGTGCCATAATGGTGTGCACCTAAATTGACGTGCTGAAAAGTCCTGTCCCGTGCTCCAAGCCCCTTGTTGTATGGCCAGTCTCTTTGTGACTGTTGTGATACATTGCCCAACCCCAACTGACCACATTTAAGCAGCATGGAAATGGTGAAAGAATGACCGGCTGCAAGTATAATATATGCCCAGGTACTTTCTGCACCCACAGCTAAAATCAAAAGCTGGAAGCCATGAATATATGGACAGTACTGCTTAGCTTCAAAGTGAGGAAGGGGCCAGCCCCCTCAGGCCATGTTGCTCTAAGTGGTCTTGTAACGTTGCCTCATTTATTAGCCACCATGACCTGAGAGGGCATGCCCCTTTCTGAGTTTGAAGCTGTGCAGTATCAGTCCTGGTTACTGCAAGGGAGACCTTGGTCGCCAGTGATTTTTCACCCTCGATGTCACTCTAGCTGTAAAAATATCTTTTTTTAATGATGTATAAAACATTGCAGGCTTTGAGAACTCTCAATGTTTTTAGTTAATGCCCTGTGTGATTAAATCATTTGCGAGGATCACACACTTTGGTTAAGCAGTCTACTACAAGCCCCTTGTTTTATGGTTGGTTAAAGTTTAACATTAAAGTAGCACAAAAAAGGAAAAAAAATATTGGCTGCAAGAATACCATATGCCCAGATACTTTTGCCCCCATAGAAAAAAATTAAATACTGGCACCCATGAATATATGCACAGTAAGTGGACACATATGTTAAAGGGAAATATACAAATGTAGTTCAATTGACCTTCTCCTGAAAAGAAAGTGCTCAGGACAAAATAGCATTGGATGTTTAAAAAAAAGTAATGAACACCAGAAACATAACCTGAGAGCAGAAATCTTTCAATAAATATGCTGGCAAGTAAAAAAGGAGCTCACCTTTTAAACCCAGCTATCTGTAGTGAAATATTCCATGGAAAAGAAAATACCAATATTAAACAAGTGCTTGTGGTCTTGTGGGTAAGAGTCTGCATGACAACCTGAGTAAAATCCTAGTATCCAAATACTTGAGCAAGCCTACCAACCTCAAAAAAAACCAAGGGGTTGCATCCGCCCTCTGAAAAGAAGGTACGCTGTCCACCCACATGTGTCCTTTACTGGTGCCCTGAAAGGCAACCACAATCAGGGGAAAATAACTGCACCTGTGTCCAGAATTGAAAACTCTCTTGCCACATCGTGGGCAAATACTCATGACGTACTTGCTCTTCATAATTTCCCCTCCTCACGCCAATGTCTGTCCTTCAACAATACTCTGCTTTATAAAGCTAACTTCAAAAGTGCACATACCATAGTGTCACTCAAATATGTAAATCCTTATAGAACTATGTTAGGCACAAGTGAACAATTGTGGCATTATTCTCCCCCATCTTGACTGTGAGACTAAAATACCAGAATGCAAATTAGCAAAAGGAAAACAAATTGTCTTTGAGTGCAAATCTTTCAAGGACTGTCAGTATCACGGTTTAAAAAAAAATAATGCGGATGCCGTGTGTTATGAGATATTTAAAACTTTGAGAACTCACAATGTTTTTAGGCAATGCACATTGAGATTAAATTATTTTCCGTGGAGCACACACTTTGGTTTAGCAGCGTTCTCCAAGTGCTACGCCCCTTTTTGGTGCCACCATTTTGGCAATAGGGTGATTTGGTACAGGCATTCTACTGCAGCGCCCATTTTGGCGTGCCCTTTTCGGCATGAAAGCCAATCCGGTGCAATTATTTTGGTGCGAAGGATGTTTGGACATTGCAGCTACATCTAAATGCCCTCATGCTAAATCAGATCACAGGATTGCACTGCAACAAACCTTACCTCCTCCCAATTGCGCTGCTTTTCTTTTAATTCAATTAAATTAGTTAAATAAAAAATAAAACATGCAGCCATGAACCATGTTCTGCCAGAGTTCAAGGCCCAGCATTTAACCACTAGGCCACAATGTCTTGCTGCTGAATGAGGCATACATTTCATACTTTGCCTATAATTTTATATATTAAATTATAAAAGGCTAGGTATGAAACCTGTGAATTCTAAACAATAACATTGTTGTAGCATAATTGTTAAGTGACATTCCTTGAACTCCTTAAGGCCATGGTTCTCTGATAGCAGTCTTTAGCAAAATGCTTATTTTTATTACTTCATTTGTTCTGTTTTATAAAAATCCAGGTGCCGTGTATTATGAGATATTTAAAACTAAGAAAACACACAGCATTCAGGACCGTGGACTGTCCATGCAGTAACCGGGACTTACCCTGCTTAGTTTCAAAGCGATGAAGGATCCAGCTCCCTTAGGCCATGTTTCTCTAAGAGTTCTTCTAAGGAGGTAGAGGGGGGGTCTATATATTAGGCAACATGACCTAAGTGGGCTGACCCCTTCCTCACTTCAAAGCTAAGCAATGTTAGTTAAAGTTACTAAAGGGATGGGAGACCCACTGTTGTAAAAATACCTTTTTTATTTTGTAATATTGACTGGGAGACTACAAATACAAAAACGCAATTCATCAAAAGGAAAACAAATGTTTCTGAGTGCATATCCTTCAAGGACTGACACTAGCATGGTTTTAAAAAAGTTAATAATTCAGATGCCATTCGGTCACCCCTCCAAGCAGTAAGTGAAACTGACCCTGCTTAGCTTCAAAGCAAGTGGTCTTGTAAATGTGGATCATTTATCAGGCAACATGGCCTGAGGTGACTGGCCCCTTCCTCCCTTAGAGGCTAAGCATAGTCTGTCCTGGTTACTGCTTGAATGGGAGATCTGGATGGAAATTGATTCACTGACAATGGCCAGTGATTTTCTATAAAAACATCTTTTAAAAAAATGTAACAGCGGGTACCGAACTACACATACCATGGTTATCTGTAGTCCTTTGTAACCTCAGAAATAGCCATGCATATTGGCAAACAGCCATAAAAAATGCTTCCCTGCCCCCCCCAGGCCCTCACCAAGTGCCCCTTCATCTGTGCCAGCTACCCCCACTCCCCAGGTGGCCTCCTCACCTCCCCTGCCCTCTTCCTTTCACCCCAGAGCACACGCTGCTTCTGTGACATAGTTTGCTTTCAGATGGCTATTCGCGGCTATAGCCGAGGCTACAGAAAGCTTTGTGTTGAAAATGAGGTCCCTGGACCCTCTCCAACTCCCAAATTTCACTCAGTGCATACTAGCCATCCTCCCACCTCTACCCTGGTGGCATTTGTATGTTTTTTGACCTGCAAATGGCTTTTTACAGCGTTTCATTTTCATATAACCTCGGCTATAGTTGCAAATATCTCTCGTATCGAGAGAAAACAAGATGGCGGCTGTTTCATTTCTGAAAACCATGATCCTGCAATGTACCATGGGAGATATAACTATAATTTTTGGTCAAGGGGGCACCCCTTTCTCTGTCAAATGTTTAAAAAAACTACGGCATGGAATAACCTTAAACCATGCATGTATCGAGAGTCAACGCTTCGTGCCGAAGTTGTTTTGGACCTGGTCCAAATCCGTCCAGCGGTTTAGGCTGTGCACTTTGGCAAATATTGAGCTTTTTTATCTATGGGAAAATGACTGGGAAGTAGGCTGCACAGTTGGATTTTTTTTTATATAACACTTTATAACTATTTTTATTCTCTAACAAATCTTTATGTAACTTTGCAGCCTGGGGGAGCCCGCAGACTTTTAATCACTTTCGAAATTTTGGACAAATCCGTTACTCGAATCAAAGGTTATTAACAATAGAATTTTGAGGGGTTCCTATATGTCCCCGACTCACCTTAACTATAGGGCATCAATTTCAAATTCAATTAGATAGTCAATGTGCCAACAACATTTGCATCTCTATGGAACATAAGATAAATTGTCTATTTGCAAAATCATCATAAAGAAGTCAAATGGAAAGAAAATGATCAGGGACAGCTGGGCATAGTGCGAGCCAGGGTGCTGGCCCACCACCTTTGCCCATTATGGACGAGCAAAATTCAGCCCAGTGAAAGTGCTCCCCAGTGCCCCTGGACTGGTTTTTACTGTCAAAGGGAGCCATTTTTCCCTTTGACAGTTTAGGTTCCCCAGCATGCATGCCCAATGGGTCATGGAAGAGTGGGGGTATTTTGCTTCACCAGCCTTGTGCAGCCCATTGTATATTCAGAATGTGGAACTACTGCTTTAAATGTGCCTAGGAATTGTTCCTGTGCCTCCAAGCACAGTTAGGCATCCCTGGGTGGCATTCAGGAGGCTCTCCGGCTCCACCATGCATGACTTCAGGAATCAGGAAGCTATCTCTGCTTCCTAGTTCATGTTTGTGCTGCTTGGGAGCCAGGTGGTCATTGTACCAGGCAGCATAGAGAAAGACCTAGACTGCAGGTAAGAATAGATTGCTTTATTTAATGTATGTATCTGTAAGTGTGCACTGTTGAATGAGAGAGTGTCTGTTAGATGGGTGGGCAAGTGAAAATGAGAAATTCATTGATGTTTGAATGAGTTTAAGAAAAAGAGAAATACATGTTTATGAATGCATATCTGTCTGTCTGCCACTCTGTCTCTCTCTCAGGGAGCAGGCCCCTGATAGTGCCCAAAGGATTTGGGGGAGGTGGGTATTTGCAGCCAGGACATGGCATGTTTTAATGGAATCAAGAGTAAAGCAATTATGATAAGTGTTATTAAGTGGCAAGACTGTTCTATGTTGGTGGGCTATTTTGTATATATGTTCATACTGTGGCACAGCACTTTTAATGGTTATCAAGAGTAAATCAAACCTAATCAGTGTTATTAGGTTGAAAGACTGGCCTACGTTGTAGGGCCAGTCTGGATATATTTTCTTACTGTGACATGGCATCCTTAAGAGTAAAGAAAACAAGTTAAGTATTATTATATGACTAGACTGTCTTAAATGTTATCAAGTCACCAGATTGGCTTCTTTCTTTGCCTACTTGCCATCTCCCACTAAAACACCAACTTCTCCTACAATAGCTCAATGATATGCACATAGAAGGATTTGATCTGCAACTCTCAGATTCAACACAATCCAAAGGTTTCACTATTGAAACGTGTCCCTCCAGAAACACACAGCAAAGAAGGCCCAAACGGCATGCCTCTAAATCAATCCCTTCATCCCATCACAGGCCTTCTGGACCATAGTGCCGGTCCTCGTTGTCTCGCACATCGATGGGGAAAACATCCTCCTCATTGTGCACGCAGCCACTCACTTGGCTCCCCTAAAGCCAGACCACAACAAAGCACGCCATTTTACAGGCATGTGGAAATTTGACTGAATCTTTCCCCTCCTACATGCTGCATTGGCTTTTTCTCCAGGCGAGAATATTGTTGAAGACTGCATGTGTCATCTGCAAAGCAATCGTAAGTAGCACACGATTGTTCCTGATGGATAAGCTCTCGATATGTGTTGGCCCATTCTCCTTTGCAGAGCAAATTGACAAACTGGCTTGATTCACAACTCTTCACAAATAGAGGACCTGCAAACAATCCTTCTCTTGTCATGTACCCACCCTCTGGAACTCAAACCCAGCATTGGCTCAAAAGGCCCCCACACATCTCCATTTTTGTAAATATCTCAAAATGTGGCTTTTTCAGCAAAACCTGACCACAGACTAATCAAATTGGATGCACAGACTGATGCACAGACTGCCACTCACAATACTGTGCTACTGTTAAAGGTCGCAAGCCCAAATGCCGTTTACCAACACCTTCTACAGCACTCGGCTGCTCTTGAGCTTTAAACAATAAAATAAAATAAACATGTTGGAAGCACCCAGAACATATTTTCTGATGTGGCATTGCATTTATTACTGTCATCAAGAGTAAAGCCAGTATGATGAGTGTTGTCATGTGGCTGGATATGCATATATTGGAGCAGCTAGCCTTGAGATGCATTCTTATTGTGTTATGGCATATTTACTAGCAAAGCAAAAGTAAAATTTTATTTGGGCATACCGGCACTCATATGTTTTCTTATACTATCCATACTGGCCCTCATTACGACCCTGGCGGAAATCGAAAAACGATGGCGGAAATGCAATACCGCCATCGAATAGCGCTCGGTGCGATCATGACCCGTCACCGCAAAGTACGATGCCATTAGCGACACCGTAGTGAACGCCAACGCTAACTGCACCAAGTACGCGCGCGCGCGCCATGCCAAACCGTAATTACCACCATGGCGCAACGGTACGCGAATTCTGACCCTAGCGGACATGCACCTAACGCCATCAAGCACGGCGGAAAGTACCATTCCGCCATGGTGAGAAGTACGGCATCGCGAACCAACCGTAAACGGCCCTACTGAGTGCCTGTACACCGCTCCCTGGCCACATTGTACAACCCCCCGTAGGTGCAATGAAGTCACACAACCAGTGAAATGTACTAGTCATCCATGCCTGCCAACGAACAAATGAATCTCAAGAGGGCCCAATGGGAGCTGCAGGGCACAGATGGCACGAATACAGAAGCTATACAAATGGACATGACCTCAGTCTCCCACCAAGAAACGCACGCAAACACAGGCACCTGTGACCAGCAATATTCCGATAATCACATCATTCCACCAATCCAACTGGCTGACCGGCATCTGTTACACAAAAGCTAATCCCCCGCCCCTGAGCATGACATCATCAAAACAGTCATAATGGCAGCCCTTATCCCTGACCTCACTGGGCTTCGTAGGCAAACGCGCCCAGCACAGTACCACGCAACTATACCCCGAAGCTGGAACCCAATGCAGATCTCCTCACAATACATCGCTCCCCAAATAGTAATATGCCACATCACTTGCAAAGAAGAACGCTACACGGTTCATATCAGAATAGAAATTTAATGCACAACAAATTCTCCAAGCCCATACAGCCATTAGGCCATGAACTCCAAAATACATTTCACCATTGTGGGCTGCATCCGCAATAAATGACCAGCTACTTCTTGTGTGACGCCCTGTTCCTTCATGGTACACAGGGGCTACATTCTCGTACGGAAAGGCAACATGGAAGCGCCTAGAACCGCAGGGCCGTCCCAATAGGGAGGCACTAGTCCAGCTGAAAGGCCGAAATGTTGCTCCTAGCCACTAGTACTGCGTAAGGGCATGTGGCCCATTGGCGATCGTCCCATAAGATTGTAATGCTGCTCCACTGATTAACACGAAGCAGCAGGTGTCGGGAGTAAAATCCATCTGCAGGAGTGGCATACAGATGGCAGTGGCAAAAGGGGAGGAGATACCTGTCACCCAAATGAAATGAAAAAGAATAGTATGGGCATCAGAACTTCATTTGAATTACTCACTTCAATGATCACACCAAATCCACAGCCATATGCATGCTAGCCCACTCCAAAGGATCATCACCACCCAAAAACCACTTGCGAATCATAACTATCCATATCGAGGTGAAAACACTATCACAAACGAGTGTACCTGTGCATGCGTCTGTTAAAACAGAATCCATCAGATGGGATTGGTAACGTGCATAGACACAAGTGTCTGAAGGCGCGTCGAGACAGGGAGGGCTCAACAAGGCCAGATAGACGATGGTCCCACTATGGCAGCCCTGCATCACATAGCGCAGGGGAGGCGGATAGATTCCAAGAAGCCCTGTACATGGCAAACTCTGTATCAAATCATCTGTCCATGCATCCATACATCATTCCCTCATCCCGTAATGAAAACGCCTGTTTCCATACTCACATAACATGTGAAATTTCCATTGAGTCTGTGCGTTATGCAGCCTGCAAAATCCACTGTGCCCCAGCCCGTAATTCCAGTGTTGTGAAGTAACATGTATTTGGAAACGTCCGGCCTCATCGCCCACGTCGCTATTGCGCATCCCAAACTATTCATATCAATCATTGCATCCTCGCCATGGCCCCTGTCCCAAGGACATTGAACAATAGAACGTTATATTTGCAGTCAGACCTGTGGGCATCTCCTCGCCGCTAGCTGAAAACCGAAAGCGCCGCCCTTCGAATTCCTCATTTGCAACATCACGTCGAAAAGGCATCTGTGGCCGCTTGAATTCACAAATTAATCCATCTAGTGCGGCTGTGAGTGAAAATGGCAACTGCCTTCACTCACAAATGGGACGCCCCGACCGTCGGTGAACCTCGGTACAGTGTTGCATGAGGGTCCACCGTTACTCGAGTACTACGTTCCACTGACCCTTCACAAGTCTGTTCGCGACTGCAAAGATAGTATGTGAAACAATAGGACCATAGCCGAATGAACATATCAACCAATGTTACACTGCCATCGGGTACAAATACATGATTGTAATAGCAAGATGCCATTCGTCGAATTGCAGCGTTGTGTGCGGGACGTGCTCGCCCAAAGGGGAGAGCAGCTTGCACAGGTGGAATGAATCACCACAGGTGGAGGCCATACAGCCTGAAAACACATAAATTGCACACCCAGTCTCCTCCCACAACCACACCCACTCCGAAATGCTACCGGCAGGACTAGCAATGTTGGCCCTGGGGGACCTGATAGCACTGCAAGTACTCCAACTTCAAGAAGAAGACGAACACCAACTACAACCGGCCGCACGGCGGAGACGCAGGAGGAGGAGGAGGGCAAGGCAGGGCCAGCAAGGGCCGCCAGCACAGCCACTACCACCACGCAGGCAGCCCGCAATCCCACGCCTCCGAGCACATCCGTTCAACCTCACTGATGAGCAGATCCACACCCTCTACCGTTTGGACCGGGACACCATAACCGCCATTGTGGACATGACACAGGCTGACCTTGTCAGCATGATAGATAGCCCAACCGCCATCCCACCCCTACTGAAGGTGGTGTCTGTACTCCACTTCCTGGCCACAGGCACCTACCAGCACACAGTCGGACAGTTGCATGGCATATCACAGCCACTGTTCTCACGGACACTATTGCAAGTGCTCGATGCCCTCCTGAAGCACGCAGACGACTACATCTCTCTACCACGCTCGGAGCAGGAAATTACCAACACAAAAGTGGGATTCCATGCACTTGCCGGCATACCGGGTTGCATTGGTGCCATCGACTGCACCCATGTGGAATTGGTCGTCCCACATGCCATGGAGGCCCAGTACCGCAACCGAAAACAATTTCATTCTCTGAATGTACAAATGGTGTGTGACTCCAACAGGATCATTACACATTGTTGTGCCCGATTCCCTGGATCAACCCATGATTCTATGGTCTTGAGGAACTCTACAATACCACGCTACATGGAGCGACACGCAGGGAACAGATCCTGTCTACTCGGTGAGTCTCATTTCATGCATGATGATGTGGGGTATGTGATGCGGCAATGACCTGGCAGGAAGGGGGGGGGGTGCGTACGTAGCAATGGCATTCCTCAAAATTCCTTTATTGTCCACATACAGGTGAGGCCGGGTATCCACTGAAGAGATGGCTCCTCACACCAGTCCGGAACCCACGGGACCAGCATGAGGAGGACTACAACCATGCCCACTCACGTACCCGTGTAGTCATAGAACAGGCATTCGGCCTACTGAAGACTCGTTTCCGCTGCCTCAGCAGGTCTGGCGGGGCACTCCTGTACCGCCATGTGAAGGTTGCAAAGATGGTCATGGCATGTGTCATGCTCCACAACATGTGCGTACGTAGAAATGTGCCCATGCCCCCTGACGCAGAACTGCAAGCACATGATGATGGTCATGATGAGGGTGGGGATGTGGCAGCACCTCAAGGAGTCAGCAAGGCACAGGAGGGCCGTGACATTCGTCAGCATCTCATAGATGCATGCTTCTAGCACTCACGCCTGGTGGCTGATACATGGACACGGGACTCGTGGCACTGTGTGTGTCTGGAACATGCACAATATGGACTGTACGCCTATAATGGCCTTGTACACAAAGATCAATGTCCACACATCTCATTGGATGATCGTGCATTGTTTATGGCATATGTGATATCATGTTAAACACCCTATCGACCCGCCACCCAAGTGAGCCCAACACACCCCCTCCACCCTCCTACCTCCCCCCCGAACACCAGTGTCCAAAGATGCTCATTGTCAGTGGGCAGTCGCTATTGCAAGCCCCCTCTGCGGGTATCAGGGGCACCCCTGCCTGTGGAGCGCAGGTTCCTCCCAGATCTACGTTGGGGGCTGCCCTGGACGGAACTTGCAACGGATGATGTCTCTGCCTGCTCACGTCCATGCATGTCCCTAAGGGTTTGTGAGAGCTCAGTGAGCACACGGCGCACTGCGGCAAGTTCGGCACATACGTCTTTGGACGTCGCATGCAGTTCCCCCCTCAGGCTCTCGGTGCTTCTCTCCATTTGTACTCTCAGGCTCTCGGTGCTTCTCTCCATTTCTACTCTCAGGCTCTCGGTGCTACTCTCCATTTGTGCCCTTAGTGTCTCTGTACTTCTCTCCATTTCTGCCCTAAGTGTCTCAGTTGATGTTTCTATGTCTGCCTTAGTGCCCCCACATTCATCGGCATGGTCCTTGAGGAGCGTGGCCAGTTGCTGCTGTTGCACGATTACCTGGTCGAGGGACTGTTGCCTCTGCTGGGCCATGGCCATTTGCGGTGGTGTCACAGAGTGGCTGATCACCTCATGTTGCCTTGCCACAGGGCTTGTGGGGGATGGCCAGTCGTCGTCTTGTGGGTGCCCCTGCGTGGTATCCTCATGGTGTATGGGATGGAACAGACAGGGGGATTGAGACAGGTCATGGATGGATGTAACTTCGACATCCCCGTTTTCTGTGTCGGAGCATGCTGCCATTAATGCTGTGTCACCTATGGTGCTGCTGCCACCAGAAGCAGTGCCTACTGTGGCATCCATTGGGGGGACCTGTGGTGGTGTTGTTGTGGGCATGCTGGCTGCTGGGGTGCCTGTTGGAGTTCCCTCCTCTGTGCTGCCACTTGATTTGTGCTGCTGCCGTGTCTTGATGCGTGCAGCTGAGGTGGAGGGTCTTTGGCCGTTGGTCTTGGCCCTCTTTGCAGGTGTGCTGGTAGGGGTGTCCTGGAGCTCGTCGTTTGGATCGGACCCTGTGGTGGAGTAAAGGAGGGCGAGCGTTATTAATGGGTCTGTGGGAATTGGAATGGCAATGTATCACATGCATTGGGGTGGTACCTGAGGGTGATTTGGGTCGGGGCCTTGGAGGTGGTTTCATTTGTGTGTGGAGTGAGGGTGCAGTTGTTTGGCAGCCTGCAGTTAGGGTGTGCCTGCTGCACGTGTAGAGGGTGTTTTTAGGATTTTTAATTATTTATGTATTTGATGTGAGTTTTAAAGTGTGCTATCAGGCCTATGTATGTGGACGTTCTCCTGGACATGTGTTCCTGTTGCACTATGTGGGCACGTGGTACTTCACATGATTGGATATTGTGGTTTTGGCATTGTTTTATTTGGGACACCTACCTGAATCTTCGGATGTCTGCACTCCTTTCTCCATCCCTCCGACTCCCTCTATGCTCTCCATTCCAATGGTGGAGGCACAGATTTCTTCCCAGGGGGTCAACTTGATGGGTGATTCCGATCCTCCCCCGGTAGCTGTGGCAATGTTGCGGTTGGCAGAAAGTATGCTACGGACGCGTATCCGCAGGTCGTCCCATCGCTTTCTGCATTGCTGTGGGTTGCGGGGTGCGGTCCCCACCGCACTTACCCGCTGTGCCACCAGGGCCCATATGGCCTTCTTGTTCGCAAGTGCCGTCCTGGTCATTTGCGTGGAGAAGACGGCGGCAGCATTCTCCTGGAGGGTCTCTGTGAGCACGGTCAGTTCCTCACGGGAGAAGTGGACCTGCCGCTTGCGGTCGCACGCTTTCTTCGCTACTTTTCCCATTTTTCTTGGTTTCACTAGGGTGGATGACGGGTTGGGATGTGTCTCAGGGTAGTATTTTTAATGGTTGTGTGGAATTTGTGGTTTTATAGGTGTACGGCGGGATGTTTCCCGTTCCGGGACCATGCTTTTACTTCCGTTTCCGTATATTTACGGTCACCGTACTTTCCAGTTGGCGCTCACTGCGGTGTCCGCTGAGATGGGTGGCGGTATTGCACCTAGGGCGCCGTACGGCGGCGGTGTGGGGCGTTTTAGGGTCATTTACGCCATCGCGGACTTTGCACTTCCGCCATGGCGTGGTGCTCGTGCCCGATGGGTCGGAATGAGCCGCACTTTGCTCCATCGTGCAATGGCGGAAACGCTATTCACGCTATGGCGGTCCGGTCGGTTGATTTCCGCAAGGGTCGTAATGAGGGCCACTGTCATTATGCACAAAACCAACATGAGTATGTTCTGATATGGGATGCTTGCAGCCACAATGGAAATGTTGGGGCCAACCAGCATGGAAATGATTTTTATTCTGGCATATATTGAGGGAAAATGCATCATGAACATGTGTTGGAAAATGCTCTTGTGCACTGCTGGTGACTTGCAGCTATTACATCTTTTCTTGGGTTACCCTACAAAACAAACTGCAAACTGTCTGGCTTTTTACTATTTTTATTTTAATTGTGTGCTGTAAAATTGACCATTTGAACTCATTATTTTAAACATTTTCTCTGGGTCAGAACCCCATAGAACCTCTTTGCTCCTTCACCTCCAACTCCCTCAGGGTCAGTCGCTTCTCCAAGCAGCACGTTGTGGGTAGATCTCTTTCCGCGGCTGGGGCCACCACCTGGAATGGCTTCCCTGCCACTCTGAAACTTCAAATCATCTCTGGTTCAAGGCCTTCCTCTTTGCTTCTTCCTTTGCTCTTCCTCTGCCCTGCTGATCTGTCTGCTTTAGCGCCATGCACCTGGTACACTCTGATTTTGGGCCCAGGTCCCTACCCACACAGCCACACACCTACACTACCTCCTGGCAACCCTTGCACTTGGGTATGTATCTTTAACCCTAGAGTCCCCTTACCTGTACTTGTCAGGCTTCCCTTGTCTGTGCTTTAAACCTTGCACTTGCCACCCTGGTGGCTGCAATACCAGTTGTTGTGTTTGTAGCCCTTGCTCAGCACTTTCCACTTCTCCCCTCTCCCATGCACTTCCCCCCTTCAATCTCCCCTGCACTTGTGCGTTCTTAATGTCACTGGGCCTAGTAAGATCATTGTTTTTTCCTCCCTTGTTTCCCTCCCTTGCCTCGTCGCGCTCTGATACACTTGTGTATGAGCGCGATACAAATAAAATATATCATATCATAGAACCCCACTTGCTTGATTTGGGTACCCTCCATATGCTCGGTCACTCCCACATATTTGGGGGGGAACATGTATGCCACTGCAATTCAAATATTCACGAGAGCCACTAGACATATATTCCGGATTTCTGTATCTCCTCTTTTACTCAATTGCACAAAACTATAGGCTTCATTTCCAGTGCCAAGGATGCAGTTTGTACTTTGATTCAGAGCTTTCCTTTAAACACCATATTTTATTACCTTCACATGCTTGTCGTTTCCATCTTTACAATATCCAGAAAGCTGTCCATTTCTGACGTCTGATGCTACGAAGCTCTTGTTATCATCAATAATTTTTCTCGCCATTTCTATTGTTCTTCTGCCCTCTTTGGTCTCCCGCTTACTCATCTAGCTCCCCTAGAATCTATTTTTAATGCCTCTATTCATTTACTTTTTCTTCTGTCCCCTCATGGTTCTATTTCTTCATCACTCTACACCCTTGGTTGGCTTCCTTTCCAATACAGTCTTAAATTCAACTTCTTATGTCTAGTTTTTAAATCTCTTCATGGTCTTTTACTGACTACCTTTCTTCTCTGATCTTATTCTATACCCCGACTCTTACTCTTCGCTCTTGCTCTCAATTTCGCCTTGTAACTCCTTACCCCCCTTGTGCACGGACACGTTTTCGTTCTTTTTCGCTGTTTGCTCCCCTTCACTCGAACACCCTTCCTCTTTCTCTTTGGTCTATCACAGTGCTTTCTTTGTTCTGGGACTCCCTTAAGTCCCACGTACTTCACTCTGGTTAAATGGTTGTTAAAGTTGTATCATATCTCATTTTATGTACTGCCTGCCGCTATGTACAGTGCTTTGGAGTAAAGCACTCCATAAACTACAAATACAAAAATACAAATGCAGTTGGGAAAGTTGTGGGATGATTCGTTCAAATCCCACTATGTGATGTTTTGTTCACACATTCGTATTGTTCTCACAGAAGTGTGTGCTCCTTTGCGTCATGACAGTTTTCAAGCTCTGTGAAATTATGGCATGTTCATGCATTCTGACTCAGCAAGGCCTCACTCAAGCTTTTCAGCGGGGGTTGCTGCATTTCTCCTCGAGGCTTGTGTCTGCTCAAGCTCTGTCAAATCACAGCATCTCTTCCTCCTTCATTCCTTCCTGACTCACTTAAGATTCTGACATGTTGCTCTCCTCCTAGTGGTTGTGCAGGACTATTTTAGCACCAAGGACTCACAGAGAGTCCCTCTTCTTCCTAACCCTGCATGACCTTTCCCAAGCTTCTCTTTGAATGTTGCCGGCCTTGTTATCTATGCGTGCAACTTCTCAGGACCCCAGAACTCCAAGCATGTTCCTCTTTTTCCCAAAGCTACACAGCTTGGCCCATTCTCCTCACGGTGGGTTGTTCTTCTTCAGTGTCTATATCTTTCATCCTGTGCCTATGTTAGCCACTTTGCATCTCCCTCGGTATCATCTCTCTCCAGGTATTTGGCTTTTTTTAAAGGTAGCCACGCCAATGATCTGCACTGAATTTCGCAGTTTACATTTTTTTTCTGGTTTAATGTATGGTGTGTGATATTTCTTTTTCGGTAGTTTACCTCAGTCCAAAACTGTGAATGCTACTTATCTGAGCTATATGCACACCTACAAGAAAGCTGAAGGAAGCGGAAGCAATTCAAATACAAGGGAAACAATCTGAAAATGTTCCCAAAAAAAGACCAATAACTAATGAACAGCGTTTTTAGATCTCTGAGCATGAACATTTTGCTATAGAAAAAAAGTCATGCAAATAGAAGTGAGTAGATGTAGCTGCATATATCACTAGGCCGCATAAATACAAATGGACAACTCATCACCAGAGGAGGACAGAAGAAGACAGCCTATTGCTAAATAAGCAAGGAAGATTGCAACACGAAATTCTAAAACACTGATTACAATCTAACAAAAGATACCTACTTTTCAACATCACAGGACAATGGCAAAGGGAAGCTCTATAGAGTTCCTTTATGTTAAATAAGATCCGACTCTATCAGGTTAAAATAGGATTTTTAAAAACACTAGCTCTGGAAGGGCCTGGAACACATTTTTTTCTTTTTCGTGGTGAAATTATTAGGGGATATGAGAATTAGAATGATAATACTGTGAAGACAGGGTAGTTAGGTGGACAGGAGTAATATTAAGTGTAGGCATTCAAAGGATAACACCAAAGTTCAAAGTAACAGAAATCTGCGGGGAAAACCTAATGGCGAGCTCCTGATATGTGAATGTTTGCTACAGATCCAAGTTTAATTCATGCCATGGTTGACACCTTACTTCATCCTTCTGAGGTTGATAAATTGTGCACTATGTAGTAACACAGTTTTTTTTTATTGAACTCATTAATAGAATAGATAAAACTCAAATAAGTGATACTTTATAAAAGGTTTACAAAAATGTTTATTTCGAGCCATTACACAGATGGTGTGGTGAATATCTAAATTTAATAAGTATTTGACATTGCTTAAGGTATCGGCACAAAGTTCGTACGTGATTTTTTAAGGGATCATACCCACTACTCCTACGTCCCGTCCCCTTTCCTCCATACTGCATGGGTGGCCACACAAAAATGCCTTTCCTCTTTAAATGTAGCCACTCACGGAGGCATGGTACCAGGAGCATGCAGTCCCCTGACTCCGTCACCAGACCCCAGTTCTCTTTTCCGAAATGACAGGAGCAGGCCTAATTCACCTGCACTGGTGGTTGAGGGATCATATGAATCCTAATACCAGGCACTGGTCCGAGGCTCCTAGAGCTGCTAGTCAGCGGCCCGAGGGATCCAAGGATTCTCTGGACCATGGGTTGAGGGACCTCCTGAGGAAATTTGCTCTTTAACCGGGCCTAGGCCTGAGTGGGCACATGCATGCATAAGCACTACTGAGTCTATGCTCGAGGGCAACAAGCCTCCAGGTCCCCGCCTGAGGTGCAGAGGACTGAGCCTACGCTTGAGGTCAAACAGGCGCTGGCTAGTGCAATTACATCAGCAGACACTCAGTTCCTGCGCTTTCCTGTCCAGCCTGTCAAAATAACAGCTCCAAACGTCAAAATTGCACTGCATGAGGAGGCACGCAAAACCTGAAGGAAGGCACACTGGGATCTGCGCCTCCCGCATCCAGGCAGGAATTCACTCCCTGGGTGGAATGGTTGCCTTTGCACTTGCCACAGATGCCGTGGTGCATAGTCTACACTGTGCCATCACTGTCCATGCGCTACACCGAGGCCAGCTACACTCAGCTGGAGTAAAAGATGAGATCCATTTCCAATATCCACATTTCCAATATCTACAAGACAAAGAAAAGGAAAAGGAAAGGCCACACCAAACCCTGCCAAATCCCAGGACATGGGAATAAAGACCTACCAGGGCTCCATCGAGTCCTGGCTGAATTGAGCATGCAGATCGACAAGTGCTGCACCTATTTGGCAGCCATAGGGGCTTACAGAACTCAGACACCATGTCATATTCCACTTAAAACCCAGGAGTCAAGTGGCATGTTAAAGGCTTCACACGCATGTACCCTCCTGTCAAGCGCCCACACCCGGTATGGGATCTAAATGCTGTGTTCAGCGCTCTGTCTCGTAAACCATTCAAGCCCATGGCTTTGATGGTCATCAGACTAGTCACTATCAAGACTGCCCTCCTAATCAGGTTCACATCATCATGTAGGGTTAGTGAGATTGAGGCCCTGGTGACTTTAGAGCTATACATCATATTTCATAGAGATATGGTGGTGCTGCGCACCCACCCTTTGTTTTTGCCAAAAGTGGATTCGTCCTTCCACTTGAACAAGAATATTCTGTTGCCTACATACTTTTTCAACCCAAAATCTGAGGCAGAAAGAGTCTTACATTGCCTGCATGTGAGAAGGACTTTGAAGTTCTATCACGACAGGACTAAGGGGCTCCGTAAATCAGATGCGTTGTTCATCACATTTGGCAGTTCAAAACCGGGCTGTCAGGCCTCCAAAGCTTCTATACTGAGGTGGATGGTGGTGGCCATTCTGGAGGCCTACTAAGGTCAGAACAAGGAGTTACCAGCGAATCTTGATGCCCATTCAGTCAGGGCAAAGGCTACCGCAGTGGCCTTCCTGAGGCATGTGCCTTGGCAGGGGTTCCATGCGTTAAAATCGCAGCAAAAATGGCAGTGGACACAAAATATCGTGACACCCCCACAATCCCTGGAACCATTATACTATTTAAGGGGCACGGGGGACACCCGCGGTATCCCCGCTCCCCTTAAATGGTGTAATGGGGTACACCTTTAACAATTCAAACCACAGCATTTTTGCCGTGACTTTTTGTACAGGTGACATTTTTGCTGTGATTTTATCACTGCATACCTTGGCAAGTTATTAGCAGGGTGGCTACGCAAGCTTTTTCATCTGCCTTTTGCAAGCACTATTGTCTGGACAGCAGTGCATAGTCAGATGGTTTTGGCCAAAAAGACAGAGTTGAAAAGACCTACCCAACCAAAAGTCCTAACAAAGGTACTACCAAATGTTCTACCTTCTAAAAGGTCCACTTTTGGTTGGGTAGGTTTTTTCAATTTGGTGTAGGGTTGTGGGGGTGTCACCCACAACCCTTCTCACTACATTGTGAGCAGGTGTTGCGGAGGTGTCCCCCGCAGCTGTCACGCAGTCCCGCCAAAAAAATAAAAATAATAAAAAATAATAACATTAAAAAGCTGCGGGGGCTGCAGGGGTGTCTCCCGCAACCCCAGCTCACTATACTATACAGTATAGAGAGCGGGTGCTGCGGGGTACACCCCTGCAGCTGATCCGACCAAAAAAATAATAATAAGGAAGGGGCCCTGCGGCACCGGTTCCCGATCACGGAAGTGAAAGGGAACAGGTGTTGCAGGGACAGAGCGAGATGGAATGCATGGTAAGTAGGGGGCTGAGGGTGTGTTGTGGGTGGGGGTGTGGGTAGGGGTTTGGGTAACACAGTAATGTTTGGGGGAGAAAAGACCAAAGATTATTTTGAAAAAATGATCTTCAATCTTTTCTCCCTCGAACATTTCCGCCTCGGTAAATCAACCCCAAATCCAGTCAGACATGGCCTTCGGGCAAGCAGTGCTAAAAAATCTGGTTTCAGAAGTATATAGACATCTCTCCTGCCTAAGGGCTAATTATCAGTGGTAATCCCCCATGCAGTATGGAGGAAAGGGGACAGGATGTAGGAGCTATTACAAGTTACTCACTGCAGTGACTAACATACTCCTAGTCCTCCCCCAAAAAAAGGAGCGCAGTTAGGCAGATTAATCTGGCTGACACGTAAAAGGGGATTAAGGTATAGCGCCTGAGAGCAAAGTCAGGGGAGTGCATGCTCCTGTTATCATGCCTCCACATGTGGCTACATTTCAAGGTGAACGTTCTTTAGTGTGAAGAAGGGGTCCGTTCCCGTCCCTAGCGAGGGACACCCATGCAATGTGGATGAAAGTGGACTATGGACTAGGAATACGTTAGTCACTATGATGAGTAACTTGTAATTTACTGGGTATGGATAATATGGAGAAGAACATGAAAAGCAAACGGTACTACAGCTGTACAAAAAATTTGCAGCATATTAGAAATCGATGCCCAAAACATAGGGGGTGGGTGATCAATTGTCCACAGAAGTTGCACCACAGGGGCAATTTTTGGAAAGGGCATTAATGAATTCTAATGTGTGGATTGGAAGAGAAGAAGAGGGCTGGCTAAATGATGAAGCCAGGGAGCATAATGGGCCTCATTACGAGGCAGGCGCTCCCATAATGAAGCGTGCTGGTACGGGACCGGCACCATTCATTACAGGATGCCTGATTACGACGTCCCCTTGCGGGACCCGGAACAGACATCTGGTAAAACCAGACTTCCTTTCCGGGTCCTGCTACGGGACCAAGGAGCTAATAACGGGCCCGTTATTAACGGGCCCGTTATTAGCTCCATCCCCATTCTGGCTCAAATGGGAATGGGGAATGGTTTTGTGCATGAGGAATTACCGGGTCCTCCAAGGTCGGAATGACCCGGTAATTACTCATTCACAGAACCCGGTACTGGAACCCGATATGGAGGCAGCCGTGTCCTTATTAAGGGCATGGCTACCTCCATACTCGTAATGAGGCCCAATATATTTATAATATATTTGTGCCTCAGCGCATGCCAAAGATATCCACAATGAATATTAGTGGCAGATGCATTATGCTAAAAATGTACTTCATTGCAAGAAACGATCACTATTGAATTTTCGGATCCACATTGAATTCGGTGGGTTGATGGAAAGCATTGGCATAATGTACTACACACAACGTTGTTGATTTTACAAATAGAAACAACTCTCCACTGAGAGGAGCTCAAAGTTAATTATTGGAGAAGGAGATCAAAGAAATGTGAAAATATGTCAATTAAAGAGTTTCTGGAACTAAACACAGTGGCTAGTGGAATCGTGTAACTACTTCATTAGGAGGAAACACGACAGATTGCAGTAAATAAAACAAAACAAATAAACCAGGATAGGGGAAATGCATATTGTGCAAAAAGAAAATACCCCCAGCATCCAAATAAATGACAATTAAAAGAACTCTGAAAAGCTAAGTATGAACTTAACAACATATTTAATAAAGAGCCTGAGCTCGCACTATTAAGTCTCAGACCAGTCAGTATGAAAAGGATGTAAAACAAAGAACCTGGTTCTAGGTAAGGAAGATGCATGTGCTACTCTTGCATCTGTAATCACACATGAATATTCTGATTGTCATGAAATTGCCACATTGTAGAGTGGTAGCTTGAGGATGAGACTCTGGGAAGCATCTCACCGTTGTAGGCAAGATAACTCGCCTATGTTTGAGGAACACTTTGATGTATTGCTGGACAAAACATATAAGAGCCATTAGAATTTGTAAGGACACCTAGCAGAGTGTAATGTTTCTGTCAATATAGGTTTCTTGAAAGACTTTCTTAAAGTCTGCAGGAATAACATGGTTTCACACCAGCATAAATGATTCCGTGTTGCTGAGTGAAATAAAATAATGTTCATAAGGCAATTGTTAAGGAAGGAGCATTTGTATCCCAAAGAATGAGATAGTCAGATGTTAAAATATCAGCAGTAATGTTGTGACTTAACTGAACGGAGTAAATACCACGAATCAGTTATACATATCTAGTAAACTGGTTTTCATGAACAATATGGGTGGGCTTGGCACAACAGCTATTTTTGAGGATATTAAGATAGAATAGGGACACTTGAGCCAAATGGAATTCTAGATATAGGATATTGAAATGGTTCCGAACAGTGTTGGAATACTGTAAATACACATTTAATGATATAATACAAGTTAAGATAATGTGATATTGTTTAGATATGTCTATTATTGCAGAGGGGTTGCACAGGGATCTTTTAAAATGTAAAGCCAATTGTAGGCCTCCTTTTTCTCCTTTTTCTCCTGCCAGAAACCTAAGGCCACTCATGGTGAGGTCCCAACATATTTCAGGGAAAGTCTTATTCAGAATACCACAGGATGAGCACTGCAATCAACTGAGAATACATGATACTGATTCGCAAATCAAATTACAGGGATTATCCTCTATTGTCCATTCATGGGTCTCAACATTTCAAAAAACCTTCCAAGTACTTAACGCATGATTGAGATCCAAACAAGTTTACGGCAAAAAAAAAAAAAACATGTAATGCTTTTTACTTACTACAGCGACTGTTTTTGAAATATTATCCAGCCCCCCACAAAATATGTTCTATTAAAAGCAGATACCCTAATACCATTTTATAGAGCCTTTCTAAGCTGTTCCCTAGACATCCACACAGTATGGGGACAACTGGTCTACACTCAAACAATCGGAATGTTAAAAAAATAAACCCTTTGTTTATTGGTTACACACTGGTTAACTCATTGGTTAACTTTACGAGTGAAAAGCTTTCCGCAATATACAGAGTTCCGCCTGTGAAAACCCTCTGACAAACCGTTGTATGGAAAGAAATGATCCTGCGTACAAAAGTCAAGGAAGAGCAGGTACATTAAGCATTGGGTCACTGGGAGATGCTACAGCCTCATAATAAGAAAACTCAAATAGCATCCTGAAATATCGACAAGATGGAAATGCCATGGTTGCAGTAAGAAGGATGGATGGTAGGGTATATTGTTTTAAAAGGTACAGTCCTAAGAAACTGAATGAAATACTGGTACTTCATCAGTCGAAATGGTACAGTATGTCACGAAAATAAATGTAAAAAATTCTGAAAAAGCAAACAAATGTTTTTTGACAATGGTAATAAACATGTCTAACTTTTTAAGTTATTTAAAAGAGTTGTTCTTCAATTCGGATTGTTTATTTAAAGGTTCCAAGTAGCAATTGCAGTTTTTAAAAGGATTGGAAGCATGTTCTTAAGTTATCAAAGAATTATTTATAATCATTTACCAAACCACACTTCAAAATATAATAATTCTCATTATGATGTAAGTAACTTACAATGTTAACATTTATAAACATCATGTAAGATTTAATTTTTTTTAAAGTGCGAATTCTTCCAACCTGGATCAGATTTCTGGAATGTCAGCTTGGGAGTAGAATGTATTTTATTATGATTTCAAATGGGTGTTGAAGGTAGAAACCCCTTCATGCATGTGCACAGACCACTGCCTTTAATCTTTTGGTGGAGTGACGTTCACTCCACTGTCAACATGATTCAAGTTTATTCCTCCATCATTAATGAAAATCTTAGGTTATGGATGAGTTTATTTCTGCAGTGGTTTATAACCTACGGCACACTTTTTGCATTAGTGTAACTTGCAGCAAAACCTCTTTTCGAAAATAGATATATCCAACACCGTTTCCACCTCCATTGCAGTGGGCCTGAAATATCATCAGATGACTATTGCTTAGTCCAAACATGCGCTTGGATGGTATTTTACTAGACCAAAACGTTAGTATTTTGTCTGGAATGGTAAACGCATAACAAGTTATTATCTGGCATGGCTTTCATGGTATATCATTAATCCAATGCTAAAGGTGTTTGCCAGAATTCAGGCATAGAAGGGTGCTATTTACAGCTATTGTGGCTATTTATGCACAGCACAGCTTTCTGTTTTGCATAATAAAAGCACTATGTTTACATGTCATATTAAATATCAGATTATCCCTCTCCTGGGCAGTTGTCCTGCTGTATTTCAATTAAGTAATGCTGAGATTGTGACAGAATACCATTTGGGGGAGGTGTGAATGCTCTATATATTTTGATTTTTAATGTTATACAATTATCTGGATAATTTTGTTTCTGAAAGGGAGGCATGCTGGGAAGACCCCCCTTCATAAGTGTTCCATGCAACAATCAGAGTGTATCCATGTGCCTTCCCTGCACCAGTCTCCTTATAATTGCAGCTCCTGCTCTTCTGTGACATGGCTAAGGGTCAAAGGTCACATATGTATCACTGACAGCTGCTGGAGAGCCAAGTCCCAGCAGGCAGAGGTAGCATGTGAACTTCTGCACCACATTTAAATTATAGTAACTGTCTGCCTTTATCAGTATGGTGGCAGGATAATTGCTAAAACATAATCCATCCCAAGCTGTGGTATGGTGTCTGATAAGAGCACACAGTTATGAAATCCACTGCAATTTGATTTCATGCAACTGTCAACTCTGATTGCCCAGGTCCAGGCTATGTCAAGGCAATGTGTACTGATGGGTAGACTGGCTGCCTCCACTCAACCAATTGAGACAACAACCAGGCTAATGCTTCTATTGATTCCCATGGTGGAATGGTAACACCTCCACTCAACTCGGGACTTCTCAGTAAGAGATCTCCTGGCAGTCAGTGTGTCAAAGGCAGCAATGACATAACAAAGCCAGGATCAGGCTAGGATCCTGCACACCAGAGTGTCTTTGAAGTCAGCTGACACAGGAAACAGCAAAGTAAGAGCAGCCAGAGATAAAAGGGTGGCATGATAACGTGTCCCTGTCCCCATATATATGGTCACCCAAATAATATTGCCACAACATTTTCCCGGCGATATTATTTATGGCGACCATATATATGGAGATATTATTACCTGATACCGCATGTAGTCCTAACAATGCACACCTACCACTTGTTAACACTCCCTGTGAGAATATAAAGTGGCATGAACACGCACACTTTGAGCGATGCTGGGCACAAGAAGGAACAACTCTTTTGGGGCTGATGCGAACCAGGCTGTGGTAGTTGGAAGGCCTACAGGCTGATCAGCAGTTGTACTGATCGAGAGAGAGCCAGGAAAGAAATCCAAACTTTCGGGAGGCCATAAGCGTTCCAAGGTTGAAGCCGAGTGAGCGGAGGAAAGAAACCTTCAAGTTGCATGAAAGCAGCCATGACCCTGCCGGGTGAATGGCAGAGTTGGGCAGGAGCAGAGGAGGCATTGCTAACGACCTTGAATGCTGCATGATTTAGATGAAAGAAGTCCAATTAACATGACCGGTGAATTATCAAAGGCAACACAAGTCCAGTTTGTATTTAAGGGCAAATGTAAGTGTAATCTAAAAGTTGAAGGTTGCCAGTGTGCCAATAAAATGTGAATGGAAAGGGCAATTGCTGAATTGTAAAAGAAAAGGATACAAAGCAACAGAGTGTTCCTGCGATGCAAAGTCGCACATTCGAAAGTCTCTGTGAAATGTTCTGAGAGTTGCAAGATATTATAGTGGGAATCAAAGGAAACACAGTAAAAGCAATACGGAAAGAAAGTTGAATAAGGGGAAAGCAAAGTATGTGAACTCTGAATATGCCAAGAGGGCCAAGTATATGAACTTTGAAAAAGGCCCAGAGGGCAAACTAAAGAGAATAAGAATTACAATTACCAAGAGGCGTTGGTGTTACAAGATGAGGACAATTTTGAATTGTAGAATTGTTGAAAGAGAGGTTGAAGTGGTCATTCAGAGGTCTATGTAAAATCCTTGCAGTTTTGAAAATCTTTCACAGTGAAAAGATACTTAAGATAATATGTGGGCAGGGAACCCCCCACAAAGAAAACAGGCTTGAGCTGCAGAGGGAAGGCTGTGCAGAACTGCGTGATAAACTGACAAGAGACAGGATTGAGCCCGGCAGAGGGAAGCCTGTGCAGAACTGTGATGTGAACAGAGTATTGATAACAAGGTGGACAAAGCCTAGGGAAGTAACTAAACTACCAGAAGTTTGAAGCCAAAGACTGAACTGTTGAATTGTGCCAGTAATCCAAAATGTGCCATCCACCTATCCTTTTTAAGAAAATCTCTAGACCCCGTGGGGCTGGACGTGGGGAAGGGAAATGTTACATTCTTTTGAGACACTATTTTCCTTTTGTGTTCCTTTAACACATTTGTCATTTTGAAAAGGAGGGCAAGGTTAGTTTTTCTTTTTTAGTATAGGCCTTTGTTTTTACTAGACTGACTTGAACTTGTTTGTTATTTTTTAATGAACGAGACTGCTCCCATTCTAGAATTAGTGGCAGTTGGGAATTCTACCAACCCAACCAAAATACTAAATAAAGGTTTTTGAAACTTGTATCCATTGTGTCTGTGTCTACTGATTGATACCATGCCTTCCTTACAATACCTTGCTGCCCAATTGCCAACCCCCCTTCCATGTTGCTTGCTCCCAACTTCCTTGTATTGATCTGTTGTAATCTGTTTCCCTAATAATGTTCATCCCCCTATGACTTGCAAAGCACTTCCTTTGCTTTCTTAAGCTATGTTTGCAGTCAATAAATACCCTGATGAAGATAATAAGATAAGAATAATAATTTTTAAAAAAGACAACTTCAACTACAAGGGAGCAATACATTCTAGAGCTGACTTGATGTGCTGGAATCCATAAAACTCACAGTCACAAACACGACTCTGCACAGCTGATGCCATTATCTTGACACCTACTGCTTGAATCATTGGAAGATATTGTTACACCATTTCAAATGCCAACTCAAGCCTTCGGGAGCCTGCCCCATCAAACTGATTTGTTTTCAAGCTCTAGTAAAATTGCATCAATCAACATGGATTTGACTACAGCTATTGCATAAAGACCTTCTTTTGAGTCCCCAAAAACAAGGCTTAGGTTCTGTTTCGAGGCCATACGCCCCTGTTCCGCTTTCTGGAACTATAGTGACATGCAAGCCTCTTGTCTATCTTATTCTTCCATGACATATCCTTTTTGAACAGTGCCGTTGTTACAATTTCTTGCTTGAGCGCCACTGCTCAAGTACCAAGATTGCCGTTCTACACCAGTCTATATTTTCTGTGTTCTCTTTACTGGGTTGGGTTGGTGGGTTTTTGCTAGTGTTGTTAGTTAGTTCATTGCGTTTTTATAGTTCAATCAAAGTACATATATGGCTATAGAACCTTCATTGGACATGCTTTTATTTTGGAATTTCTTTGTACGATTTCTATCAGGGTTGGTACTGTTATCATCTTATAACCATCGTGAAAGTATAGTCTGCTCCCAGCCCATGTTACCATAAAAGGCGAAGAAGGTATACTTGTTGCACTTTGGCTGTTTTACTTTTATGATTGGTATTGCTTCTGGTTTAGTAGTGGTGTGGGGCTGAGTAGGCTGAGTAGGCGGTTTAGCCACTAGTCATGCCTGTACTCCTGCATAGCAGTAATCATTATGTCCTAGCAATATACTGTAATCGTTTGCGGCAGCATACAAACACTACTGTATTATGTATCTAATGTTATGATTGAATCTCTAAGAAGATGAGAATATAACAACTGGAAGTAAATACTGGATATTGCAATTCACCAAATATTGAACATCAGAAAATGCATTTTATCCCGCGTCACTACCATCAGCATAATATTTTCGGTTAGTCCAATAAAGGGTATCAAAACTTTGATTTTGTTAGAATTATCAAATGGACTAACACATCACCAAACTCTTTCTCAGAATAATATTGACATCAATCAAGAGTGATGAACTATGTTGTCACTATGAATTGGAAAGAACCAAACAACACATTTTTGTCTGGGCACCTACTGAACTGCACTTCTGTCTGTCCAAATAACAAGCCCTGGGCTATTTTCTCCAAATTACCAACACCATTTATGAAGCACAGAATCTAATGAATTGTTTGTTAACTTGTTTTTATGTATTTATTTGACTATTGTAAAGCACCACCTGCAAACGTTTCTTCACTTCAGAGCATTGTTAAAGGGTTGGGGAGAGACGGTGGAAAGTGGCAGGTCTTGGGTGTGACCAAATGAATACTGTCCTTAAGGAGTACAAGGAGGAGCAGTGGCTAAAACACCTGCTCAGCCATCACACTACTACAAACCAAGAGTGATCCCAATCATAAAGGTGAACCAGGCACAGTCAAGAGATATACCTTCCTTGACTTTTGTGGTAACGTAGGGCGAGGGCAAGCTTTACCCATTAGAGGGGTGTGACTGTAGTGATAGCAGCAACCCAAACAGCAGTAGTAGTCCAAAACTAAGGCATGTCCAATATAGATTTTATAAAATGTGTATACTTTAATTAAACACAACAATATGCAATATAACCTTTCTATACACACACTAACAAAATACAGCCTCTGTGTAAAGAACACTGAATTTGCAGCAAATAGCTGATGTAAGCACTCTGGTTATGTAGCAGGGCTGAAAAGCAAATATCTTGTTGAAGTAGATTAAAATGGGCAGGACAGCACTCACTTAGGTCACAAAAGAGGAAAAGGAGGTGGGGTCTCCCAACGGTGAGTAGTGCTGGCCCAAGGGGTGAGCTGGTGTCAAGTCAGTTTGAAGCAGTTGCTCTATGCAGTTTAAAGGCAGTGTTCAAGCAATACAGTGTGGATGGCTTCCTAGCGTTGGTTGAAGATCGAACCGGTTTGCGACATTGGTGACCACGGATTCAGTTTGATGACCGACTCAATGCTTAAGGCAGTTCGAGTCAAGTTCTGGCATTTTGAAGCTGTGACCTTGATGGTCCAATGTGATGTTCGAACAGGCTGCAGTTTGATGTCATCAGTAGCTGTATGATAGGATATGATATGATATGATAGTTTATTTATATAGCGCCTACAAACAAGAGTGTTTCAAAGCGCTTCAAGGAGGGAGGGAACAAAGGAAAAATACAGTACATTCAGTTAAAGTCCTTGAAGCAATACAGAATGTGAAAAAAAAACTATCGTAATAGGCCTGTCGACATTTCTGATAGTGCAAGTGCAAAAAACAAGTAAGGCAGGAGGTAATGGAAAAGGAGAACAAAGCAAGCAGTAACATTACTATGTCTGACGACAATGTACGCAGTGCAGGAGTAAAAACAAGAGGAGGGTTGGGAGGGGGGGCAGGAGGGACAGAGGAGAGAGGAGGAACAGGACACGCTGCTGAGCAAATTTGATCAGAGATAAATTTAAAAGCAGGGGAGGGGGAATGGAGAACAAAAGGGTAGGAGGGGAGACAGACAAGCTACTATCAACGGTCAAGGAACAGATGATAGGAGTAAGTGCTAGGAGGGGAAATACCTCAAGGGAGTGTCTAGGTCTCCAGAGGAGGGGGGAGATGCAGGCAAGAGAGAGTAGGAAGTAGAGTGGGAAGTTGAAGAGGGTGGGTTTGAGGTACCCAGCACATAGAACAGGGGAAGCACCTCAGGGTAAGCATCTCAAGAAGCGTGAGCAGGGTCAGCGCGGAGCAGGGGGTGGAGGGTCATGTAAGGTGAGGTTGCGGGGCAGACGTGGAAATATAATTGGTATTGCCAGGCAGTAGCTGAACCAAGTCTCGGCAGAGGCGGGCACGCTTACAAACTTAAGGATGGAGATGAGAAGAAGGGTGGCAGACGACCAGAGGGGAGAGGGAAAGAGGAAAAAGGGCAAAAGGCAAAAGGGGGTGGGGGGTGATGTAGATGAATCAGAACAGGTGTACAGGCACGAGTTATATAGAGGTAGCAATTCAAGGTAAGTTAAAAACAGTGAATGCAAACAGTGGAAACATGAATAGATAATGGACCAAACATTTGTAGTGCGTTTGATTAGAGGAAGGGTGAAACATGCATGAGGTACAGGTAAATCCCCCAATGTCATGGAGGGCAGGAGTGCGGTATAGAATGATAAAGTGCATAGACAATTTCAAACAGTATTTAACAATGATGAGTTACAAGGTTCCACTGAGGTGGAATTAGAGACTGTAGATGATCGGTTCACAGAAAGATGAAGGCGTGCAAGAACTTGTGCCTAAGTCGAGAATGTTTGTTGTGGCACTGAGGGTAGGGTCCAATGGCAGGTGGAGAGGCTGAAGCAAGAGTCAACTGGAGGTGGATGGCGGTGAAAAAGAGTCAACGATGGTGCAGCATAGTGATGCTGCATAGTGAAGTTCACTTGGGTGCGGGGTATTACTGTAGAATCAAGTGGTAGATGGGGGTGGGGGAGAAGACCAGGGGGGGATAAGTAAGAATGTAGGCACAGAACAAGGAGGAATAGGAGGTACGTGCACTCCTTACCTTTGCGCCGTGACCCTGCATTAAAGTGTTGTGAAGAACGCTGGGTGACCAGGAGGGTAGGCTGCAGGCAAGTCCATGGAAAGGACAGGGAAAGGACAGGAGGGAGTCCTTAAGTGCTGCCCTTAAATGCGCGGACCCGGCTTCGCCTCACGGCTAGGCCGGGTCTCTGCATTTGAGGAGGGCAGGGGCCAATCAGGAGGCAGGAAACGAGGACGTGCCTCCAAGCACCGAGGACGGTGCAAACAAAGAAGAAAGCTCGGCGGCCATCTTGGCATGGCCTCGTCCGATGCTGCAGTAGAAGAAGAAGCAGCATTACGGGTCCCACGGTGGACGAGGGGGCCATCCTTCTTGGTGGAGCTCACAGGGAAATTGGTTGTTCGAGCCAAACAGGTGACATCCTCTGGTTGGTACAATGGGGCTGTTCGATAATTGCAGCTACAGTGGTTCAAAGAAGGGCCATACACAACACCACCGAATCTGGTGTTTTAAAGGTATTTAAACATGGTTAGCTCTGGTTTGATGACAATTTGATGCTGCAGAAGGTAGGAAACCAGCTGCTTACCGTTGTCTGGTGTTGTGGATCTCAATCCAGTAGCCCAGGGTCAAGATCGCCCCTTATTCTCTAGCTAGCTCCTACAGGAGTCCTTTCCCTCATGTGAGGGGCCTGTATACCAGTGCAGCTGATAGAGAGACAGATCTTGGTGCAATAGCGGTTCACCACCATGAGCCTAGAGGATGGGAAGGGAGCAGAGCTTGCCTTTACCTTGGAACTTCTGCATTCACCTCACTTCTGGAGGACTTTGGAAAGGACTGCTCTCCCAACAGGCAGTCCCTTCCCAAGCATGCAACTTTAAAGGTCCTTTGGTATGCAACACCCTGGTGTGAAAATTGTCTTTTTGTTTAGAATAGGTCTTTTTAAAGCTTGTTTCCCAGGACACACCTGCAGGGAGTTTACTGGGAGAGAGGAATTCCCAGCCACTCAAAGGATCACAAAAGGACAACTCCCCCTGCCTATTGTCCTGCTGGCTGCAGCAGAGACTGGTAATCAAGGGAGAATACATACAGCCTGTCCACGTCTGGCTTGGGCTCACAGTGTTGACATGTGTATGCTATAAATCTGGCGTGGCTTTGATAAATGGCTTATTACGCAAGCTCACCATGCCCCCAAGTGGTAGTTGATAATAAATAAGGTTTTGAATCAGAAATGAAGATTTAAATACATCAGACTGTAGCAATATTGCTGTCCCGGCAGCTGTCAAACAGGGTGCGTGTGATCTCTGTACCTACTCTGTGCCACTGGAGAGCAAGAACTGCATGTCAAGAGATTGGTGCAGCAGGGCACCGGTTTGCAATTTGCTTTTGTCGTGCAGTTAAATGAAAGGTGGTCTGTTTAGCTGACCACACGTTTTTGAGATGAATTATCAACATAATTGTATTATTAATAAAAATAAATCACCCTTGCCCGATGTCAATCCCTCAAACTGGGGAAAGGAACATATAGAGAGAAAGAATGAAATAAAATAATGATCAATGACAATTGTGGTAGTTTTCACAGTAGTCACCCATGTTGCATTCCAGACTACCCAAAGGTAACATGTTTTTGTTTTTCAGAGCCAGTTCATTGAACTGGGAAAATGTAATGAACACATTATGTTTTCTGTGCGTTTCCGAATTTAAGGTGCACAGTTTTACATTTCACCTGAGTTGGGAGACTGTCCCACAGTTCATGGCCATTATACTCCACAATTCTGCCTCTTCTGGTAGGTGGGTTGGATATGGAAGTTACAAAAATTGGTATAGGGTGGGCACCACTCTGTTTCTTGAGTATTCTAGTCTCTTAACTAGTATAAATACTGCAGTATTCAAAATAATTATCTGGAGCACATTGGTAAACAAAACCCTTGGCACAAGGATATGAAATATAGACATAAGGTTCAAGGTTGCCCATGGACCAAACAAGCAGTCTCTCTATCCCGTGATCACAGCTTGAGTCAAAGTTTATGTACAAGCCAGGTGCTACAGGTAAGGATTATTGTCAGTGACCCAAAAGATTATGCGGATTACATAATTAAAATGGTAGAGAAGTTCTATGCCCGAGGCTATAAACCTGGGGGGGTCAATGCTGCAAGAGAACGGTTGGCTACAGTTAAACAAGCAGGCTTGCTCACTGTGACACACAAAGTGAAGGAATCACCAGCACTCGTGTATGTATATAAATACTCTATCCAAAAGGGGCATATTAAATCCGTCATCAAAAAGAACTGGAGGATCCTAACTTGTGACAAAGGGGTAGAACATTTGTTTCGGGAACTGCCTACGTTTGCTTACAAGAGAAGCACCAACTTGAGAGATCAATTAGTAACGACAAGACCAGCTAGAACGCAATCAATAACTAAACAAACCGGCACTTTCGCATGTTTGCATTCACCCTCATGAACATTTCCAGATCCTTTTTTTGGGCAATGTAGCCGTGATCAATTATTGTGCCTGGATCTTTCATACATGGATAATTAGCCTTCAGAAAGAGCATAGCTCGAAACACGTGTTGGCTGGCTTTTGAAATCCAACCGCAACAAGCATTAAACCACAACTCTTTGTATATGGGTGCAGTGTGTCTGTGTCTTTGTAGTTCGATTGTTCTACATGCATCATAAACAACTGGTTCAAAATATACCCCACAAAGCATCATTAACGTGGATTAGGGCACTAGCCATGAAGGCCATTTTAGTTTATGGCTGCTCAATATGCATCAAACAAGGCGGCAGATGATGGTGCAACATACGTCCCAGGAGGATAGCTCAGTGGCAATGTGCTCACCTTGGAAACAAAATGTCACGGAGCAACACAGGTTTGAATCCCGGGTCCGTGCTTAGAAACCTCTTGGTATTTAAGCATGTTATAAATACGCAACTAAAACAAAAATGCAATTATGCAAATAAAAACCAAACTATTTCTGTAACTACACCTTGATGTCCGCGGGATGTGTGAGCGCTTTCAAAATGAAAAAAAAATAATAATTATTATTATTGTCACTGGCACATATTTGGACAATCCTAAACTGCAAAGCTAGGTATAAGAAACAGGGCAAGGAATGCATCAAAGGAACTAGTTCGTGGATGGTACTTGAATTATGGATTATATAATTGCAGGCTTACACATGAGGGCTGCCTCCTGTTCTCATTTATGTATTTTTATGTTTTCACACATCCAAATTGGAACCCAAAGATTAGGTAATTATGCGAAGAATATTTCCTGAACATCTCATGATGTTGTCATACCCGTGCAGACTGTTTCATTGGTCCACTCGGGGCGTGGGATGGTTGTGACGTCACAACGTGCTCCCACGCGTGACGTCATACCGCCCGCGACATCAACAGGTACGTCTGCGGCCATGCACATTGCACGGCTCCGCGGCTCCGAGCTAGATTACTCTTTATCAGCCTACATTCACATTAAAGGTAACCCGGTTCAACAAGGAGGGATCTATTCCTAATAAGAGCGCTGCAGGGGCCTATAACTATATATGCCATTTGCCCATTCCCTTTGGTACCCGAATGCTGATTTAAGAGCAGAGCGTGGGTATTAACCTCGAGGAGGTTATCAGAAAGACTCCGGTAAAATAAACAACCTTTTGATACATCATGGAAGCAACTGGGGCACAGATAATGCAATTAGATAACGTGTGGTCACATTTGCTGTTTTCTCTCTTTTGCAGTTATGCAGAAACGTATAGATGCATGCAGGTAAATGGCGTATCTAGCTATATATTTGCAAAGATGAAATGGCTGGAATGTATGATATGAAAACTGACAATTTAATGTGTGTTTGTCCCATGTCATGTGTGTCTATCTTTTGTGGTACATTTGGCCAAATGTGGATTTTTCTGAATATCCTTGATTTGATTGCGTGCATGTGTGGTACACAGTGTTAAGTCCTGAAGGCGGACTACGCTCCGAGGTGCATTGACTTCAGGACACTCTTTTTGAGTTTCACTGCCTTTTATGAAGTAATAAAAGAACTGACTCATAAAAACAACGTACAAGGAAAATATCATTTAATGATATAGATCACTGTATTGACAAGACTGGAACTTGTACATAAACTTGTTTGATTTCCCATTGGAGTGCAATGTCAAAACCCTTTTTTCTTGGCAGCACGTTTGTCCCTCAAGGTACATTATTTATTTATTTTTATTTAATGTGATACAGTCTTTTAAACAAAAACTTTACACATAAATTAAAAAATAAATTCTTATTACAATAATGTAAAACAACAACTTAGAATTTCTCAACCAATTATAGAATGTGAAATTAAAAAAGGAAATATATTTAAAATATTCACTTGCATTTCATTATTACAAATTTCATGGGTCACAAGCACCTTTAGGTTTTCACATAACTTCGTAAGGCAACTCATTTCATTCTGTTATTTACCGGGAGGTTGGCTAATCCACTGTTTCAAATTTCAAGTTTTAAATTTCAAGTTTTCCCTTAACCATATACCATACTCTATATAGAGCCAAATGTAGACTAGGATTCAAGGTATTGATACATACATTCCAGAAGTCTTTAGATTTAATATGGTCAAGATTATGTACATATCTGCTGTAGTGTTTTATATAGATTAAGCTTAGTCTAGGACATAATGTGAGGACATGTCTCGCAGTTTCAAGTGAGGTTTTGTTCTTACATATCCTACAGAAACGCTCAATTTTGGGGATGGCCCGTTGTGGGCCCAACACCGTTAGAGTAGGGAGGTGGTTGATACGTAGAAGTAACAGAAAACATCTCAAATTATTCGAAGGGCAAAGGTTTAGATATCTTTGTGCCCTACTAAAAGTGTATAATACGTAAGATGTGAACCCATAACTGTGAAGACTCGCAAGATGTCTGAAATTATTCTGCCAATCCCAGATTTTAAGACGTTCCGCCATTTGGGCCTTCAGATGTTCATAATTATCTCCCCAGTTAGGGGTCCATTCAATCATCTCAAATAAGACAGTCATTTCTCTCACAAAATAGACCTGCTTATTCCCAACAATGTCTTCTTTTACCGTCCTCAGGAGAGGATTAATCGGGGTGACCTGCACCTTAATGTACATTTCTGCTCTTTTCTTTAAGACCAGAGCTTTTAAGGAGGGTAAGCCAAGCTCTAATCTTAGAATTGCCGTTGGTATTCCCTGTGGCAAACCCAGCAGCTTACGCCAAAAACAACCCTCCTGTACCTGAAGCCAATCCAGATCTAAGTGGACTAAAGCTTCCAGCCCATAGGTTACCATAGGAATTAGGCACTGGATGTAGAGTTGGCGAGCTGCCCACACAGAGTATCCACTTTTATTGCGCGAGAACTGACATATCATGGAGTTTATTTGTGCTGCTTTTATTTTACGGGCTTGAACACAGGAATGGAAATTTCCCTTACAATCAAATTCAACTCCCAGGTATTTATAGCAGTTGGTATATTGAATTTCCTGTCCTCTTATTATCATTCTGGGGCGGTTCACTTTGCCATGACTATACAGGATCAATTCAGTTTTCGTTTGGTTGATTGTGAGTTCGTTCTCCTCCGCATATTCCCAGAGCCGCTTAGCCGAGCGTAAAATGCCACTGAATGTGTGGTCAAAAATGACCACATCATCCACATAGGCCAGGACTAAGCAGTGCTGAGCACCAACTTTAGGAGGGCAATTACTCACAATTCCCAAACACTCGGGGATATCTGAGACGAACAAATTATATAATATGGGTGCAGTGACACATCCCTGTTTCACTCCTATAGTTTGCTCTACCACCCTAGTAATAGATCCACTTCCTTCCAGCCTCAACTGTACAGAAGTGTTATGATGTAATAGTTGTAGGTAATAGAGCAATCCTTCAGGGCATGCCAGACCCCTAAGCTTCCTCCATAGCTTCTCTCTATTCACCGTGTCAAGCACAGCCTTAAAATCTACATATATGGCATACAGAGGCGGGTTATTAGTGGATAAGGCTTTATCTCTGAGGCTATTCATAATATAAAGATTCTGGACAGTAGAATAACCGACTCTGAATCCACTTTGAAAGCGGTCCAGAATCCCTTCCTTCTCTGTCCAGAACTGTAATTTCTGCAATAATAAGGAGGCAAATAATTTGCCAGAACAGTCTAACATGGAGAGCAGACGATAATTACCTGAATCAGACCTGTTGCCTTTTTTAAATACCGGCACTAAGATTGCTCTTTGCCATGTCTCTGGAATTATCCCGTCCTTTAGGACTTTTTCAAAAAGAATTTTCAGAAAATTAGCCCAGAAGACTGGATTACTCTTCATAAGAAGATTGGAAAGACCGTTTGGGCCCGGGGCTCGAGAGGCTTTAAGTTTGGTAATCTTGTCTATCAGATCTTCCAGATGAACAGGGAACAACTCAGGGACATGGCAAGTAGTAGCACATATTGCAGGATAAGCTACCGTCGTGCCATTGCGTGTCTCCAAGAAGTTAACCCATTCCTCAGCATCAATTGGGTTAGTCTGGGGGGTTGCCCTGTTCCCCCTAGCTTCTCCCAGAAGTGCCCAGATGTTCTGGGCGTTTCTTGAACAGATAGTTCTCACAGTTTTTTGCCAATTAGCCAATTTCTGCGATCTTTTCCAGTATTTTAACCATGACCTATATCTGTTTTTTACCTCTCTAACCTTGGTATGTATATCCATGATAGGATATGTGTTAGTTCTAATTCTACGTATATCCCTTCTCAGGGTCCGTTTAGCATCCCGAATTGTCTTGTCATAGACCTCAGTCGCGCCCCGTTCTTTAATGACAAATAATGATTTTTTTGTTACATATTTAGCTGTAAAATTATAAATCCATCCTTCTAAGTCTTCAACTGTACAATTGACAAACTTAGTATAGTAATCATTATTCGACTCACCACAATCATGACAAGCTTTAAATATATTTTCCTCAGACCATATTAATCGCGAACAGGCATGGTTAACCAGCAAACTTCCTAAAGCTATTCTTGGGGGAAAATCAAAAGCACAATCCAAACTTAGACTTAAGCCTCTGTGATCACTCAATCATTATCTATTATTACCATGTCATTGACTAAGGATGCCACTTCAGGACTGATGAAACAGTAATCTAGAGTGCGACAAGCAACACCTGCTCTCCACGTGGAATGTCCCGGTCGGTCACTCATAGTTCGACCGTTCAGGCATTCCAATTCCCAACTTTTCATAAAACACAGCCACTTCTCCCCTTCAGCGTCGCTGAGATCTTGAGACATAAGGGGGTGCGGGTGTAAACGCTTATTATTAGTCGTACATCCATCCCCTTTCATAGAGCAATTAAAATCCCCAGCAAGGATAATGAAACTATTTTGACATTCATTGGTCCACTCGATAAAAAGATCATGCAGTTTATCTTTTATTTGATCGCTCTTTGATGCATCGTAGGGGTTATATATGTTGACCAACAAAAGTTTAGTCCAGTTATTCTTAAGGGGAATAACCACCTCCACCGCATTGATGTTATCCTCCGAATCGGTAGCTATTTCTCTGGATGTTATAGATTTTCTTACCCCTATCATCAGTCCCCCAAAAGGTCTCCCCATCGGACCTTTTTTGGCATAGGTCTGGTACAATTTATACCCATCTATTATGATTGGTGCAATTAACCAAGTTTCCTGCAACATAAAGAAAGAATAATCCATAATAAAAGATAATGACCCATTAGTTACAGTAAAGTGCTTAAAACCCCTGCTATTCCAGGATAGTAAGGAGCAAGTTCAGGGTCTATTTATTGCCAATGGCAAAGCTTCCGCAAGCCACTTGAGAGTGTTCTGAATGTCGCACATTTGCACTTGGTTTCCAGTGAGGGAAGGCAACTTAGTTTTATTATCAATTTTAATAGATTTGGGATCATCTTTGATCTGGGGGTCAGCATCGTCTGGGTTCACATCTACTCCTAGTCCTACCTGCGCTAAGTTGACTCTGTGTTTACGAATGAGCTGAGCCGAGGCCAGGACCGTGCAATGCAATGCTGTCACGTTAGGATTAGTGGTGCATAAAGGCTCCACAAAGGAAAAATCCTCAGATCTGATGACTCTTAATTGGGGTATTAAGTGGAGTTTCTCGAGCATAGCTGCACGAGGTAGCCATTTATCACGACATTGCTGATTTAGGTTCTTCACAATGCAGGTCTTGTTTTCCTCTCTGTTCTCTTCCCTCACCGGTATCTGAATATCCCTTTCAGTGTCCGTACTTTCAAATGAACTATTAGAATTGTTCCTTTGAGGAGTAGAAAATTGATTAACTGCAGAATGATTGTCTGTAAGAATGGAGTCTTGGCTCGCATTACTCACAGCTGAGATTTCTTTAGCTTTCTCCTCTAATATCCAGCTAGTGAGTGTACCCCGGCCTTTATTTCGATTGTTCTTTCTTTTGAATGCCCTTTTTTTTGCCTTTTTCAATTTCTGCTGGGGAATTGCTGTGTCAGGGAGTGGGGAGGCCGTCTCTACAGGGACATTTCTTAGGGCTGCTCTTTTTGCCATTCTGCGCTGTTTCTTAGTCAGATGGATAGTTTCTTCGCCTGTGGGTTGTATAGCCTCCTCAGCATTAGGTAGCCCAGCCGGCATCTCGGGCTCCTTTGCCTCTGCAAGCGCTCCTTCGTATTCTACATCCGGAGTGGGAAGATTCAGCTGTAGGACTGTGTTCACATGTATTCTCCCACATAATTTAAGGAGAATTTTTAGCGCAAATTGAAGGGAAACTAAGGAGGCCTGTATCTCGGTAATGGCTACCGAGTTAAGCTGAGAAAGCTCGTTAGATTGGTCAGCCTTGGTTTGCCCCTGCTCGTCTAAATCGATCAAAAGGTTTGGTGATTCAGATAATCGACCAGAACATATGGTTCTCGGAGAGGAACTCGCGGGTTGCAAAACTTGTGCCTCCACTGTAATACGTGTAGCTTTCTTGGCTGTCCCCATCACAGTGGTCCCCTGTTCTTCAGAATTAGGTGGAGGAGCCATAGATTTCTGTATGGACAGGCATAAGTCTAATAATGAATTATTATCGATGTCGTCAAAGATCGTAATATCCAATGGTCGGCTTCCATTATGTGCTGCCGGTAACCTTTCCTCAGTTTGATCGTCAATACATGCAGGAAGGATTTTTTTGAATAGCTCCGAAATGGTGGCTCCCCCATTTACTGGAAATTTCAGGCTGTCACCCCCGTTATCGTTGCTAGTAGGCATATGAAGATGGTTTGTCCTACCTTTTCTCAGGTTATAGGACGCTTTTGCCCCACGTGTTTTAGGAGGCATATAGACTTAATTTAAAGTCCTAATAGAGAGATTAAAAATATATAACCGTGGGAGAAAGGGTGTTTCACACAGAACAAGTTACTCAATAGTCAATTACGTGGATTGATAGAACAGAATACCTATATTGTTGGATTATCAAATTCACTTATGGGTTCAAAGGAGATTATATTCTCCCGCAGTCTCCCGTATACTATACATGTAAAATAGAGCGCGGCTTATAGTACCTGTGGGTGGCGAATATCCTCGCCGAGCTGATAAAGCGTGTGATACGAACTCCAGATAGCACAGCTGAATATGGCGCCCCAGCGCCAAACAGCCGCACAACAGCCAATAGGCTTGTCTCCAGCCGGGCTTAACGCCACAAGGGTGTCTTCAGGTGGCTCAAATAGTGTTCCAAAGTCACGTGATTGAGCACAGGAGCAACACAGATCCTGCCTCCTCCTGGAAGCATGTGACCAGTGGCAAGAGCGCGACTCGCTCGCAGTGCCACTCAGAAATAAATTGCTTGTGCAGCTTGTACACAGTTCAAAAGAGCAAAAAAATAAAACACACGTTCTTTCAGGTCGGAACACAAAGCACCACTCGGGCGTCTTCAGGTGGCTCAAATAGTGTACCAAAGTCACGTGATTGAGCACGGGAGCAACACAGATCCTGCCTCCTCCTGGAAGCATGTGACTAGTGGCAAGAGCGCGACTCGCTCGCAGTGCCACTCAGAAATAAATTGCTTGTGCAGCTTGTACACAGTTCAAAAGAGCAAAAAAATAAAACACACGTTCTTTCAGGTCGGAACACAAACACAAGGTACATTATGAGTGTGAAACTGAAGCCACCCTGGTGAGGAAACATTTTGGGGTATGTGATAATGTTTCTGCAAATTCTGCATGTCAGTGCATGTCCATGGAGTAGATCCTCACCCGACCATAAGAGGTCGGGTGGACTGCACCACGCACTGCCGGATGATCGGTTGCTGCACTCCACCTTGAGGTGGGCGCTCTGCACGGAAGTCACATTCAGAGGAAATTAACATCTATGCTGCTGGCATCATAGCTTTTTTGGTAAGTATGTGCACAATGCAGAAGTATAGTTACAACATGTGATACTTAAGTGCAGAGTACTCTTTTGATAATGCAATACGGCACAAATATACAGATTCACCTCCCGCGAGGTGAAGCACAAAGTACACCTTTCATACGTTTAGCTATGCCTTACATGTGCACCATGAATTGCAAATGTTTCTTTTTATCACAACCACTCTCATCTCATTCATAGCCGCAACCCTATAGTTTATTTTGTAAACCATTTTCCAAAAATGGTTCTATTACTTATGAAGAAAAGCAGCTTGTTCTTCTAGTAGAAAATGAAACGGGTAACATGTGGATTTGATATTGTAGCCACACAAACCTTCTTATGGCAGTGTTTCTGTGATTAAAGTCCAATCAGTGTTCTAGCTTCAGTGTTACTGCACCCGCTCTATGGAACGCCCTCCCCGGCCGCGTCACAAAGGAACCACCATAGCTTGCATTCAGAAAACTCTTGAAAACTTGGTCATTTAACAAATATGCATAATTTGCACTTTGACCTTTTGTGTATTACCTACTTACTATGTACCAGCGCCGTGAAATCTCTGGGTTTGGGTGCTACATATATGTGAAAATAAAAAAAAGTAAACATCAGAGGTCAGTGTTGCCACTGTGCGTGTCCGCTTGGCCTAACTATGCAACTTTTATGCGTGTTTTTAGTTATTCCAGAATGTTCCATCATTTTTTTTTAGAAAAAAGATGTGAATACAAAAACATGAAAAATAGCTTGACAATTTGCTATCTGCTCAGCCAGAGAGCACACAGCCCTTTCCCTGCGTGTCATATTAACATCAGCAGGTCTTATATCCCAAAAGAACACTAACAGCTGATCGATTGCCCTGACATGTCTGGCCATGGCCTACACGTGCCCTGGGTAGTTCATTTATTTGCCATGGTGGATTTGCTAGAGTGGAATTTAATCAATAGCTAATTCATTAATTCTGGTCCTCGAGTATGTAGGGACTGCGCCGTATAAAACTGGCTGTCTGGCTTTTGCTTTGATTGAAATATGACAAACACTTCTGCTGATGGCTTTAGGAGGCACTGGGTTGAATATGAATTTGATTATTGTGTTCTCAGCAAATGAAGAACCTGTAAAAAAAACAGCTTTATATCAACAAAAACGCTCTTATTCGATATCTACCAACAGCCCAACCCTATAATCCGCTGTATTTTAAGTGCTTGGCAAGGCTGCAATTCCATGCGGATTCCAGTTCGGTCCCATAACATTGTCTGAAACAAGACCATTTGTGAATATACTTTTCTTTTCCGCTCTATTATTTTTATAGAAAATGAATTATTGTCTTCACAGATAGATTAGCGTTTTATCTTGCTGAAACACGAGCTACTGGTGAATTAAAAACTGGAAAATAGGCATTAAACTGTAATGCATTGAATTGAGAGCTTGCGTAAAGCTCCGAGAAAATATATCTTCCAATGTAAATATTTATATTAAAATCGCAAGGTGACGCTCTTTGAAAATGACATTAGGGAGGGATATGGACAATTTATGATGTCTATTGCTGCCTTTCCTTTAAAAGGATGCCACTGCCTGCGGAGAGAGCGACTATATAATGCTCTGTCACCAGATTCTTCCTGCTACATAAAGGAGGGGCCCAAATGCCACCACGCCCTCAAGATTTCCACAGGCACCGCTTCCTACTCAAAGAACATAGGGCCCAACTGCCAGCACTTACTCACGATTTCCACCGGCCAGAAAGAGAAGTGAGGCCCCACACCCCCATCATCTGGCTTGTGTCTCTGTTGGAGGTACCAATGCTGCGGCACTAGCCCGACATTTCCTCACACCCGTGGGAAGTGGTGGAGTGGTGGCTGCTGTGCCAGCACATCCCGACTGGGTCAGGTGTCTCTATCTGGAATGTAGCAATTCACCCGTAGCGGCTCCATTAGGTCAGTCTGAAGAAGTTGCTGTCAAGTGCAATCTCTGTGTTGTGTTCTCCAGCAGAGAGCGATGATCATTACGGATGTAGAGACAGAGAGCGTTGAGCGGCAGGACAACCAAGTATTACATTCAAACATTTGAAAGGCAATGGAAGTGGGGGTATGGTAAGGTGGAAACAGAAAAGAGACTTCAGTTTGCCGTAAGTGTAATGCATGTCATGTAATGTAAGGTGGTGCAATCTAGGTAACCTCTGCCATTCTGGTGGACTTGATGCATGTGGCTCTGCAAGAAAAGGGGGAAGTGTGTGTTGGTGAAATAGACGTTGATGTATCCATGTGTGCAGGACAGATGTACCAGAGGCCCGGGTGCCAGTTGGATTCTGCCTGGTGTGAAATGGTGACACTTGGCTATATACTTCATCTAGAGGGAAGAACACAAGAGCAATCAATATAACTGCAGATATGGGCGGTGGAAATGGTCGGTTAATGTAGGCAGGTCGCTGTTGTGTGTGAGGGTTGAATATCTGAATAGTATAAGTTTGTAGCAGATGGAGGCATGAGTCAATTTTGGGGTAGGGAATGGGAATGAGTTCACATGGACTCAAGCGTTTGCCTTTTGAAGGCTGGAATTAACATTTCCAGTTCCATCCTACTGTTCAAATGGTGTGGCAACGTTGTTGGGTTCTTGAGCATCAGGATGAAGAGTTCTGGTTCTGTACAATTGGGGGTACAGGGAGACCAACATGACTGATCTTACAGCTTCCTTGGCTTTGTGCATGGGCATGAGGCATGTTCGTTTGCGAGGTTCCTGTCTCTGTATGTCCAGGTTTGTGAGTTTGTTATTCTGGCTGCACCACGATATCTTTGAGTCCATGTACATGCTATTTATTCATGAAGTAAAAAGAACTGAGCCATGCAGACCTAACAAATGTGTGGCCATGTGCCCCATTTTTTACAGGTGGTAGATACTTCAGAGATGGGATGCCTTTGGGTTGAGGTTGGTCCGAGATGCTTAGGTTTCTGCAGGTCTTTTTGGTTTCTTGCTATTGTAGCATTTGAATCGCCAAGATTTTAGGGGTTTTCTGAAGATTAGAAAGATTGTCTCTGTCTCATCTGTCTGCAGCCATCTGGGCATGGGGTTCCAAAGCTTGGTTCATGGAAAGGAGTAGAGCAATCATCTGCAGCAGTTATGATTGAAATGCGGCACTGTTATTAAGGCTGCATTACTGAATGATAGTGCTTTGTTTGGTTGTAATGAATGAATGTCCTTATCCGATGTAAGCAGTTGTGTGCAATGAATATGGCTTTAATGTTTACCCTTCATTTGATCAGGAAGTAGCAGAGCATTTGGAGGGCTAGGGTGCTATATGTATATCCTTAAACTTTCAGAAGCCGTGGGGTGGCCATGTTTTGCACCCTTTGTAGTCTGTTCAGTGAGGTATCAGGGAGTCCCAAGCAGAGGTTGTTGTATTCTAGCCTGCAGAGCACAGAGCCATGACTGTAATGTTTCTGTGTCGAAAGGTCAGGTAAAGTGTGATGTGCCAGATCAGAGGTGAAAGAAGCAGCTTCCAAAATGGTGTTTACCCGCGGTAAAAATGTGATGGTGCTCTCAGCTGCCTTGGGTTTTTGGCTATTGTTGTTGGTTGTGGACAGGGTCCAATTTTTTCAGTACAAACAATTGGTGTGGGGCTTGTGTTTCCTGTGCTGCAAACTATCGGTTCAGTTAATTTTCAGGATTTTGAACATCCACGAGTCGACATGCACAAGACATGGGCTAACATCTGCTTTATATGAGCAATAGTTATTTGTAAGTTTATATATGAGTTGGGTATCACCTGTGTAGTTAAAAAAAGGGGAAAAATCATTTTTGTGTTACTCCACAGGTGAGGGTATGACTGTAAAGGGGACGGTGTGTGGCTTCCATCCTGTCAATGAGGAAAGCTGTGATCCAGCATAAAACTGTTACTTTTAATTAAACATCCTTCAGTCTTTTCATCCAAATTTCACGGCCCATAGTGTCAAATTAAATAGGGATTTCCACCAGGATGCGGGCACTTGACATGTTAGTGTCGGCAATGTTTTCAGCAAGTCATAAAGATAAAGGAGAGCACAGTTTCCATTCCCCTGATTTTTCGGAATCCATGTTGGGACTCGTGAAGGGGGTTGTTGGTTTCTACCTGCTTTTTCAGTTGTTGATAGACAAACATCACAAAAGTTTGCTAACTTAATGGTTGTGTTGGCGATTGGCTGATATTTGGACAACTGATATGGAGCAATGCACTTAGGAAGGTGGCATAGTATGGCAAGCCACAAGACAACTTGTTTTTATTTGATCTGGTGGGAGAAACCGTGTGCAAGAGATAGGAGAGTGACAAAAAACCAAATACCTTTTTACACTCTGTGGGTACAGGGACATATTTGTACTTGTCTCCCTTAAACTCTATCCCTACCCCAAGTGCTCTAATGCAACTGAAAAAAGCTACCTAGGAGCAAATGGAAATCTGTACATACAGTAAAGGTAAATGAATTCCATAACTGGGCACCACAGGAGGGACACAATATATTTTCTGATGTATGGATTCTACACTAAGCGTGCACGATGATCTAATACCCCCAAGTATACACTCCTAACCTACAGTTCTGGGCAAGAAACAGGCAGTTTGATCAAAACCTGAATGTATTTATGTAAATTAATTAAGTGGTTCCCAAGCTTTATGTAGGGGAAGTAACCACAGTACAACAAAATCACAGGCGGCTTTTCCAGAAAATAAAATTAACCTGCCAGCTTGAACCTCACTATTTATCACACACAAACATCCATTTGCATAGTCAATGGTATATACATGTATATATTGCTGAATAATAATAGGCCTTCTAAGCTAACTTCCCTTCTGCCAATTTACGGATACAAAATTAATATGTAAGAGGATTCAATTCAACACTACAGCTAAGTCGATGCCTAGTCTGGGATACTGAATGGAAACCCTTATTGATATATCTTTATGTCCAGTTTATGAGTTCTGGATGACTACCCCTATATAACACCCCTCTCTTAGAATCCCACTGACCCCACTGAGCCAAGAAGTAGTTCTGTTTTGCAAGTTTAAAAGGTTTATTTGAGAAATAAAAGAAAATATAGATACCACGCTTTTATAATAAATTAATAATCGATATCGCCCTTATAAATATAATGTTAATCAACAATGGGTAATCTGACACTAGCACACTTCTTTATAATCAATGAGGAGTTAGTATAGGATGGATAAAGTAGCAAAAATACTTTTGTGATTTCAAGGGAAAAGCAATGAGGAATAATATGCAGTACAGAAATACTTGATTTGATTTTAGCAAAAAATAAGATAATCACTTTTTCTCCGGCAATTCTCCCCCCTCCCCTATGCAATATAAGAAATGGAAGGAGATGGAAGTAACACACACAGTTCTCAGGAATGCAATCAAATACAATACGAAATTCAATTCCCACCCCAGCAAGCTTAGAGGAAACCGGTATGAGTTTTAAAACACAGGCCCAAGTGCTTTGAATGTGGTGGCAATGAAGTGAGAAATATGCTGAAAATGCTTTTAGTTCCCTTTAGGAGGTTCAGGGTGAGTGAGAGATACTTGGGATGAGCTCAGGCTCACTTTAGCAATGATTCAGGGATGGTTATTAAGAGGCAAACACATTTTTAGCAGAGGAAAGCAAAAAGCTGCTATCTTTTTACAGGTAAAGAAATCAGGCCAAATCGCAAATTGCGGCAAAATTCGCGAGTGCGTGAATCGTGATTACGGCAAAAGTAAAAGGTTCTAGGTTTGTTGGAAAGCTGAGATTCTAAGCTTTCAGAGGAAAGTTAAACCAAGTTCCTAGGACAAACGGTTCCCGAGATATGAACGATTTTGGAAAGATCGTTTTTCGGATTTAAAGTAAACTCAAAATGACAGATGACAGCTTGCAGCTGCAGAATTGACAGGTGACAGTTGTGCAGCTTTAAAAATGACAGATGACACGATTTCTAGGAGGCAGTTCTACTTAGGTTAAAATAGTTTGGATTAGATTATTTTAACTAAGAGATTGGTTCTGCACAGTTCTGCTGGGTACTCACAAGATATTTTGTGCAGGAATGGGCCTCGCCACAGATCTGGTCAGGTTTTGTACTGGACTCCGGTTCTGGTCTTGGCACTTCACAGTGATCTGGGTCAGCTCTCTGGTCTGGGTCACTCTGGATCTCTGGTCTGGTCTCTGGCAATTGTTCTTGGCAAAAGAATTCAAACAGCTCGCCTGGCTGTGGAATAGTTCGCAAATGATTTTAAGTTTGCTGAGGCCTGCTGAGAAGAGTTCTCAGTTCTCAGTTTGTAGGTTTAGGCCCTTGCTTTAAGTTCTGAAGTAAAGTTCTGGTCTTTGGAGATTGATGGATTTGAAGTCTGGATCTCTGGATGTGAAGTTGTCGGTCAGCATGCTCCGCAGCAAATGGAATTGAATGTCTCTACCTACCCCAGCAGTCTCTTTTTATGTGTTCTGAAAATGGGTGTGTGCCTGGGCCTAGCTAAGCCTGCCCCTCTCTACTTGTCATTGGCCCAATTCTCCCCTCTCCCATGATTGGGGGAAGGAAATGGATTGTCATCATGATGAGGTCTGTTTATGGGTCAGAGGATCCTCCCCTGGTCAGTTTGCCCACAAATCTATATTTGATTCAAATACATCTTTCCCAGATACACAATTTGTTGAAATGACATGTACACATTATATATTCCTTATGGTCCATGCTTGTCCGCCTCTGATCTTCCTGGGGGCTTGCATTAAAAAATGACAACATTTTGCGCTTTTTAACTGGTTTTGCAATATCGGACATTTACCCAAAATTACACACATGTGCGCAAGGAGTATGGACATTAATTGATGAAGTGTCAGATTTTTAACATGCAGACATCTGGAGTGAGACCCTATTTTCCGCTAGCAACCCCCCAGAATACACCACAGGGTCCTAACGCCTCTCAAAATGTTCACAGAAAAATCACAAAAATAATGATATTACTCATATAATTCTGACAAGTCCGCACTATGAGTTATCTATCTTTTTAAAATTATGCCCTGGTCAAAAGGGGTGTGACTTCCCACATCACAGGGTGAAATAACTGGTTTATCCACTTCCCCCAAGCTCAGCTGCTAGCAGAGGCACTTCCCCTCCCAGTTTCCCCTAAGAGGAAGCCACTTTACGGCCCCCCAATATAACATTTGCCTGAGTCCAGGACAGGCCTTTGTTCATCTCCCTGTAGTCCCCAGCTGCTCCACCCCTAATCTAATCAGAGAGGTGACAACTCCTTTTGGCAAGGGGAGTGGCTGAGCAGGTTTCAACTCCTGTCGGGGGTAGTTGTCAGGCAGAATCCAGTTTCATTAAGCCAGGTTTCAGCTAAATGTAACTTTTTGTTCCCAGTTTTCTACATTCAAATCAAACTGACAATTTTTACATATACATTAAATAATTACTTCCTTCAAGTCATTTCAGAATATAGTTTTACATTGTATCCACCTCTTAGCAAGTCTTTCCTTGGTCTGGTTTAGTTTCATTTGTTCAGTTTTACACAAAAGTCTGGTGGTTTTAAAACACCGGCTTTCTGATAGTGGTGAGTACTGGTAATGCAACCATTTTTGGGATTAAGAAAATGAATTCCCCACAGTTCTGAGTTGCTTTTTTTGGCAATCAGCATTGCCATTCCCAATCGTTTCAGGCTACTGTGTGTGTAGCCCACTGGTGGTTTTAGGCAGTGCCCTCCTGTGCTCACAACATAGGCAAAAATGGGTGGCAGCCTATTCTTCATGTTTTCCCTGTGCACTCTCTGGGGAGTTCTGGCCATCATGATGTTTTCCATGCCAGTACTGCACAGTTTTATTGTAGGGCTTGGATGCATGGGTAAAAACATCCCACAAGCCCCCCCTCTTGCGAAGGCCATTCTGTCCTTTCTCAGATGGAACTCGCAAGATCTGGGATGTTCTCCTCATCTTCTTCCGGTAGATGGCACAGTTCAGCATCTTTTCCCCCATCCAGTTGGATCGATCGGTTCTCCTCGCCGGTCCTGATGGGAATATTGGGCGGTACCCCGGGCCCCTCGGGTCTCTGCTCCCGGTCACCGGTCGTCCTCCTTGGTCAGTCTCCATGGTTTCATCTCTCCTAGAATGATAAAGCAAAGCGGCAATACACATTCCTAGACATTTTTCCACCACTATTAATGGTGTGGCAAACATATACATTTTATGAATCAGAAGATATGAACATATACATTTTTCTTTTTTAACTTAGGAGACAAGAACATATATACATATACAAGGATCACAGAATTTTATATGCTATATGTGGAATATTTTAGGGTTGGAACTGAATTACTCTGGAGCGGCCCCCTCTGGGATTCCAGTGGATTCCTCCAGTTGTTGCAGAGTGTGCCTGGGATGGCAACACTTTAGCTGATTTATATGTACCCACTTGTCTTCCCCCTCTGCCAAACCGCCTTTGGGGATGCGGATCTTGTAGGCCACAGGAGAGATTTTATCTATAATTTCAAACGGTCCCTTCCATGAAGGCAAGAATTTTCGCTGTTTGGCCTGGTTCCTTTGGAAATTGTATAGAAAGACCCGATCACCAACCTTATATTCCTTTTGGGTCGTTTTTAAATCATAGTGGGTCTTCATGCTCTCGGCTGATCTTTCTAGATTCCGCTGAGCATAGGCAAAAGCATGTTGAAGGTGTTTCCTTAAATTCTCCACATACTCATGAGTTGTGGAGGTATTTATCAGTGTCTGCTCTTGAGTCCTGTAGAGCAAATGCTGGGGAAGCACCATCTTGCGCCCCGTCATCAACTCAAATGGTGACATTTTAGTTGCAGATGAAGGGGTAGATCTGATGGCCATTAGGACCAGAGGTAATCGGATATCCCAACTTGGCCCAGAATCTGCCACAAACATTTTTAATATGCTCACAATGGTTCGGTTATATCCCTCCACTGCTCCAGAAGAAGCTGGCCTGTAAGCAATGTGTAGCTTCCTTTTAACCCCCAGTATCTCCCACATCTTTGTCATTACTTCACTGGTGAAGTGGCAACCCCTGTCTGACTCAATCCTTTGAGGTAGACCAAAATGGGAAAAGATGTGGTTAATCATCAGGGCAGCTGCGTTTCTGCCTTGCAGTTTGGGGCTGGGAGACATTCCACCCACTTGGTAAACAAGCATGTAGCGGTCAACATGTACTTGTTTCCTCTAGACGAGCGAATCACAGGACCTACAAAGTCGATTTGCAAATCTGACCATGGCAGTGTCATCCCCCTCTTTTGGAGAGGCGCACGGTGTGTGAGGGATGATGGCTGAAATTGTGCACACACAAGACACCCCTTCAAGTATTGGTCGAGGTCCTGCCCCATGTGTGGCCAGTATGCAACCTCTCTTAAGATTTCCAGTGTTGTGTGAAACCCCCTATGACCAGCGGTGGCTGCATCATGGGCGTGACTTAACATCAGGCTTCGGAATGAGGTAGGAACCACCCACTGATCATGGCCAGCTTGGGATTTCCTTACCAACAAACCGTCTTGGATTCGGAACATTTTTGGACATTTCATCAACACTCTTAGGTCCTCTTTCCCAATGTAATCGGTATCCGTCAGGGGAAAGTTCTCAGGGTCCTCAAGGTGTTGGTAAAACTTACCAATGATTGGATCCCCCTTCTGAACTGTAATCAAATCAGCATCAGGGGTCTCCTTGCTCCATTGGGCAGTTGAAAGATCATTGTGAGCATTTGTCTGGGACCTAGTGATTGCAGTGACCTGGATTTCCCCCAACAGGAACTCTATTTCTATTAGATCCCCTTGGATGGCCCCGGTTTTGGCCAGCTGATCAGCTAAGTCATTTCCAGTTTTGTCTGGTCCCTCTACTTTGGAATGACCCTTGATCTTTTTCCAGTAGATGGTCATCCCATTCGATGTGACCAGATCATCTATGTTTTGGATTAACTTCCCATGGTTCAGGGGTTTGTTATTAGCACATAACATGCCTCTGGTTTTCCAATTAACCAGGTGCTCCACGAACCAGTTCCGTACATAATCCGAATCTGTGATTATGACCAGTTCGTGGAGTTGATATTGGACAGCAGTGAGGATGGCCTGATGCACAGCCATCAATTCTGCCACCTGACTACTTCTGGGACCAATTTTGTATCCAGCGGAAGGTTCTGGGAACTCCTTCACCCATGCATTCCCTATGCCAGCCACCAGTTCTTTCTCCCCGTCTTTGTCAACATGGTAAGAGCATCCATCCACATAGACAGTGGGCATTCCCTTACACTTGTCTTCTTCAAAGACTTTGTGTGGGGAATTAAGGTATGCCTCCATGTTGTCCTTGATTTTTAGACTTTCGTCCTCGAGACAGTTTTCTCTGGCACAATCATGCAAGTCAGCCAGACCTTGCGCGAGGGCACTCGTCTTGTTTTGGCCATATCTGACCTCCACAGGGAAGCCTTTCATTGACAGAATCCAGGAAGTAATTCGGGAATTACTCACATTTCCGGCCCGGATTCTGTCACTTTGGAGATATTGCAGAGGCTGGTGTGGAGTCTCCACTATGATGTGTTCCCCCTGGATAAAAGGGCGGTAATTCTTCAATGCCCACACCGTTGCCAGGAGTGCCTTCTAACAATCGTTGAATTTTTCCTCCACAGAGGATAAAGTTTTGCTCGCATAGGAGATTACTTTATTGACCTTGTCATGCTTTTGGTATAATACTGCCGTCAAGCAAGTATTAGAGAACCCCGTCTCCAGGAAGAACTCCTTGTTTCTGACAGGGTAAGCTAGGCAAGGCGCTTGTGAGAGGCTTCTTTTGAGTTGTCTTACTGCCTCGGATTGTTCTGGACCCGATTCCCACTTGACCCCCCCCTTCAAGAAATGAATCAGGGGTCTAGTGATCTCTGCGTTGCCTTCAATGAACTTTCTGCTGTAATTAGTCAGTCCAAGGAGGCTCCTTAGTTCCTGCAGAGTTGTGGGGTCTTTCAATTTCTGGAGTGTTTCCACTTTCTTTTCTTGGGGACGGAGACCATGAGGAGTAATCTCATGCCCCAAGAAATTAACACAGGTTCTACACCACTGTGCTTTCTGAAAGGAAAGTTTTGCTCCGGCGGCCCTCAACTGTGTCAGAACATAACGGATCTACCGCTATGTGTTCTTCCACATATGAAATTTTGATGAGGACATCATCTACATAAGCCAGGTTAACCCTCGCACCCAGGTCGGCCATGGCCTTATGTAGGAAAATGTTGAATTAATTGCCGGAGTTGAGGTATCCGAAGGGAGTCCGGGTCCACGTGTACTGCTGGCCCCCAAAGGTAAAAGCCAGTTTGTATTGGTCCTCCCTACTGACAGGCACGTTCCAGTATCCATTGGTCAGGTCTATTGCTGTGAATACCTGTGACCCCTGGTTCTGGGCCAGCCCTGGGTCAATGTAGGGCAGAGGCCTTCGGGAAGTATGGACCCGTTTGTTGAGCTCCCTAAGGTCGGCGCAGAGTCTCCACTGGCCGTTTGGCTTCAATATTCCCAGCACCGGATTATTGAAAGTGCTGTGGACTGGACGGATTATTCCCCGGGACTCAAGGTTCTTAATTATTTCAGTAAGGGACTCCATGGATGCGAGAGGCAAGCGATATTGCTTCACAAACACTGGAGTCATTCCAGGGTCCGTGGGAATTGTTATGGTGTGGATGTCGGTGCGACCACAGTCATATGAGTCTACCGCAAAGAGATCTTGGAAATCCAAGAAAACTTGTTTCAACTTTTGCTTCTGTTCCAGAGTCACACAGGCATAAGCTAGGTTGACTCTCTCTTCCACCATCTGCCTGAAGCCTGGAAAGACTTCTGGTTTGGCTATCTCAGCCGCCTCCTCCAGCTGGGTGGAGAAGTCCCTGGTCAGAGTGCTGATTTGGACTGGAGGCTTCAGGTGGGAAAGGCAGCCATCATGGACCTGGAAAATCACCTCATCCCCCCTGAAGTCACAAGTCACATCTTCCTTACCATAAGGGCAAGAAGTGTACACCAGGAAGTTCCCCCCATGCCGGGTGAAAATCCTGTCTGGTGTTGTATTGTCCTCACTGTCACTTTCAAAACAGTCCTTGGGGATTGGTCCTAACAGCTCATTTCCTAAATCAATGGAGAAATGTCGGTCATCAATCGCCATTCCAATAATGGTGCCTGCGGCTAGAGTAATACTTTTTAAGTCCCTGTTATCCACCTCTATTGGAATGGTGTCATGTTCTATGTTGACTAATGGTGTTGGGTTTACCCCTAACCCTTGCTGTTGGAGAGAAGCATTTAGATGAATATAAGCATCAGGGTTCTGCAATTTTTTTCCTCTTTTAAATTTCACTTCCAGGGAGAATTGTCGGGTCCTTTCTGGGATGGTGACTTCCTCTTTGAGCTGAATTTCAACTGCATAAGGTAGCAATTGAGCTGACCTAAATCCTTTTTCTGGATCATCAAAGCCCATGGGATTATCCGCTAATCGGGACCAAGCTTTGAAGTTAATTAGGTCCAAACTAATGGCAAAGCGATTGAGAATGTTACTGCCTAAGTAAAAGGCGGCAGTGACGTCTCGCACGACCCAACAATTATGGACAATGCTCTTGTTGCCAATGGAGATTTTGAGCATACACCTAATTGGCAGGAGATGTTTGGAATTAGGTGCTTCCAGGTCCATTTCCCATTTGTCTATCAGTTTGAATGTGGGAATGGGTGGATCTTTTGGGAGTTGGCGGAACATGGCTTTGCTGATGAAGCTCTTACCGTTGTTCACACACACTCGAGCGAGAACAGAGTCCTTCCCATCATTTAACTGAACAGGGATGAACAACTGCTCTCCAATTTGCTGAATATCAGCCAGGCTCTGAGCTGATTTCACATCTTTCTGGACTATAGGAGTGGGAATGTCTGATTGTGGATTGGTAAAGAATTTCAGAGTGTTTCCTTCCAGTGTGGAATACCACCTCAAACTGGAAGGAATGCTGATTTTCCGAAATAGAGAGGACCCCCCCATCACCAGTCTGTTGTCCTACTGCTATTACTGTCACATCTGGAGTTTGGTTGTTCTGGAAGTGAAATTCTACTTGGTCAGATTTTTGTTCAACCACGTGGCAGGTGCCGTTTAAACTAACATGGTTGACACTCTGTTTTAATTTTATTGGTCGGCTAGTCTGGGTCCAGAGGACCTTGTTTACGCAATCTATTAGGGGTGACAACCTTCTTAGGAGGTCATTCCCTATTAAACAAGGGGTGCCCTCTGGAGTCACTACTATGACCGGGTGTTTCACCTTGTGTCGCCCAATTTTGATGTCCAAATCTGCAGTCCCCTCAACAGGAATTTCCTTCCCGTCAAAGTTCTGCAGTTGTCCAGGAAGAGAGGTGAGAGGAATACGGTAATTCTCCCCCTTCCTGCATTTAGTTCATCAAAGGCCTTTTTGGACAGAAGGGTAGCTTGGGATCCAGTGTCCACCAGTGCCAAAATTGTACCCTGCCCCTGTACTTGTACCGGGGCATAGTATCTTCCTTCCTTCTCCTCAAGGGGGCAGACATAATGCACATTTTTGGACAACTGGTGGGCTAACTTTCTGGTTTTGGACATTGCTAGCGAAGAGATTTGGGCAGAATTCTGTGGAGAGCCTTGGGAATCTGAAAGAAAAAGTTGGCAACTGGAGATCAGAGCCATTGTGGGTTCCCCTGGTTCCGGTTCTGCGCCGCCCCCCCTTTTTGGAGGCAGTCACCAGGATGTGTTTGAACCAGGGGATTTTGGTATTGTCGGTTCTGGGATGAGATGATGGGCGGCGGTAGCTCAGTCTCCACATCTCCCCAGTCTGGATTGGAATCCCTTGGGACCCATTTTTCCTTGGGAGGAGTTCCCCCATCTCTGAAGGAGAAGATCCTTTTCCCAGGATCTTCTGAGGATCCCGCTCCCTCATATTGGAAGACCTGTACCTCCTCCACAAAGTGGGTCTGTTTGGGTACTTTGTTTCTCCTACCTCCTCTCTGCTCCTTGGGTGGCAGACTTTCAGGGGTAGGAGATTTTGTTTCCGGTTCAAGTTGGGAAGGAAGTTTCCTCCAAGGCTTTGCACTCTCTGGGGAGTTCTGGCCATCATGATGTTTTCCATGCCAGTACTGCACAGTTTTATTGTAGGGATTGGATGCATGGGTAAAAACATCCCACAAATACTTATCCATCCAAATATGACCAGACTACACAGAATGTTACATTTGCAAATAACACATAGAGCTATTCCATCAACTGTAACAACAGCAATATATGGAATCAGAGAACTGTTGAATAGAAAAATAACATTTATATTAATCTATCTATACCAATATGTTCCTATTAATTCCCTCTACAGTAAGTGGGTACTTGTGGGTTTTTAACTTGTGCATGTAACTGAATTTAAGCTGTTAAGCATTGCATGTGAGTTTTGAAAAATGTTTGAGTTAGGGAAACAACAGTATCAATATAGATTACACCACCTATTTCAACTCAGCCTCCCAACCGGGGAGACCGGTTTACAAATTTTATTAAATAGGAATAGCTATACCTGTCCCTCCCCTCCCAACTCACTAATAGAATGCCAAAGTGCAATTTCAAACATGAGGGGTATATTGGAGTTTACATTAACATCATTTTTATGGGAGTAGAAATGACTCAACAAAACATGCTCGTGTTTCCCATTCCTTATTAAATAGCTGTGTTATTCATATAACACACACTATCAAGCAGATCTACTTTAAGCTATGATACCGACATCTTCATATCACAGCTTAATGTTAACTACTTCTGTGAAATTACAATGGGTAGAATTGAGTGATATTACAATTCACAAAGACATGTGAGCAGACTGTGTAAAATGTGATCTATATTACTGCACGCATAGCTCACAAATGTATTTTGGGTTGGATGGAAATGACATTCCACTTGATGTTATATGCAGTGAGAATGCACTGTGATTTTCTAATTTAAGAAATGTATTTTGGTACCACTTTCCCAAACCACGACCTTTCTGAGACTTAACAAGAAAAATATAAATGGTGGCTAGAGTGCAGATGTCATATAATTTTGGGTAATTCTTATGCTCACTTTGAATTGATCTTTAATGATGGGAAGCCAGCAGAAACCTTCAAGTGATCCTAGTGAATTCTCAGTCAGCAGCCCCCTCCTCGACCATTCTCTCTTTTTCAGGAAAAGGCAGGTCTATCACAAATAAAGTTACTACAGAGTCCCTCATGTATAATGCTGTCATCTGCAGATTATATCCATATGCAGCATTCATCCAATCAGGATTGATGGTGTTCTTACCTACAGCATTTCCCAGTGTCAGAATACTCCCACTTTTAAAGTGCAAAATATTCCCATACGTATGTCAAGATTAGTTGCACCATTTGATTGCTGCAAACTTTCCATCGACATGCCCAATAGCCAGACACTCTTTAAAATTACACATATCCAATCTTCATTAGATCATTATAATTTCTATATTTGGGGATGTGTATTCTTTAGAACTGTCTCACGATGAGGCAGGCCTACGGAACATTTGTGCCAATCAAATAGTGAGATTGATCTTGATATAAGCATGAGAATATTTGTGACCAGAGAAAATGTTGGGGGTCCAATCCACTCTTAATATTTTAAATGCTAATTCATTTGTATTCTATAATTCACAGGAACATCCTGCTATTCTAATGAGCTATGTATTGCTGTACCCCATCATCACAGATACATTACTGCCTATGCAACATTAATTTGTGCTACAATATTTCATAAAAATATGAAGACTTATCATTTGAATAATGGGTAACAATCACACAGAATGTGAATGTGGATTGAGAAGGCGCTCAGCTTCGAAATACACCCAGTCCCATGTTTATATCTGGTATGATTTCAGAGTTATGAGCTAAATTAGTTTTTAAATGCAATTGCCTTTGGCCGTGTTGACTGTATATTTTACAACATTACCAGGCCCCTAGCAATGGTTTTCGGCCATGGCCACTGTATATTTTACAACATTACCAAGCCACTAGCCATGACCTTGTGCCGTGGCCACATATATGTGTATGTTTTTTTTTAACTTTTCCCCATTTATTTATTTATTTATTCAGATTTGTAGAGCGCACGTCAGCCTGGGGGCATCATGGTGCTTGTTACAGACATATCTTGGTTACAAATAAAACAATACAATTAAAGCAATATTAACAAGGAATACAATTATTTACAGTGGAAAATATGGTATATGTACAGTAGTAATGCAGTATATTTACATGGATTTGCAGGGGTCACCTTAATGTATAAGGAAAGAGGTCTTCAGTTTCCTATGAAAGATCGGGAGGGAGTTTTCCGCTCTAATGTCTGCAGGGAGAGTGTTCCAGGTCTTGGCGGCAATGTAAGGGAAGCTTAGGCCACCCGCTTTGGCTTTTTTGATGCATGGGATGCAGAGTAGGTTGGTGTATTGCGTCCTAGTCGGACGGGTGGAGGAGGGTTTGGAGATGGTCTCTGATAGATAGGACGGGGCGGAGAGAGAGAGGCATTTGTGGGTGAGGGTGAGGATTTTGAGTGTGATCCGTTCTTTAACCGGGAGCCATTGGGCTGAAAGTCTGGCATGGGAGATATGCTCTCTTCTTGGGATGCTGAGAGCGGCCCGGAGCGCATTGTTCTGTGTGACTTGGAGTCTGTTTAGGTTTTTTGCTGATGTGCCCGCTAGGAGGGCATTGCAATAGTACAGTTTGGCTCCAATGGTTGCTCTGGCTATGGAGAGGCAGTTGGATTTGGAGAGGTAAGGCTTGATGGCGTTTATGAGTTTAGTGGTATGGGCAGATGAGGAGGTGATAGCGCTGACTTGTCTGTTCATGGATAGAGAGGAGTCTATGTATACTCCCAGAGTCTTTACCGCTCTGGAGACACGGATGATGGAGTTGTCAATGGAGAAGTTAGCATACAGTATGTCCAGTTTGTCTAGGGTTCTCTGTTGAGCCAATATCATGATTTCCGTCTTGTATCCATTTAGGCATAGGCCGTTTACTGCCATCCATGCCTGGATGATGGCGTAGATCGAGTGGAGTGCCTTTGCGTCGTCATGGTAAGAACCTGAGAGGGGTAGAAGTACTTGTGTGTCGTCTGCGTAGTTCGTGTATGTGATGCCGTAGGAGTCGAGTTTGTCAAAAAGAGGTTTAGTGAACAGGTTGTAGAGTGTGGGGGCAGTGCAAGAACCTTGAGGGACTCCGCAGTGGATTGTTGTGGGAGTGGCGTTGGCGATGTCCGAGAAGACTTTCATGGCTCTACCCTCTAAGAAGGAGGTGACCCATAGAGCTGATTCTTTAGAGAAGTTGGCAGAGTGTGTGAGGTGTGAGGTGAGGGTCTTATGATCAACTAGATCGAAAGCGGCCGAGAGGTCTAGCAGGAGCAAAAGAGCTGGCTTGCCCTTGTCCATGATTTGGGTGATCTGATTTTTTAGATCCACCAGGGCTGTTTCTGTGCCGTGTCCTTTCCGGAAGCCCGATTGCCTTGTTCCAAGGATGGAGTGGGTTTCCAGAAAGTGCTGGATTTGGCAATGTGCAGCTTTATCCAGTAATTTCAGGAGGAATGGCACTGTGGTTATTGGTCTGTAGTTGTTGGGTTGTGTGGGGTTGAGGGTAGGTTTTTTTAGGAGGGGCCGGACCCAAGCCTCTTTGAGGCTAGCAGAGATAATGCCTGTTTTAAAAGATGCATTGATGAAAGCTGTAAAGAGCGGCGCAAAGCAATCTGCGCAGTCTTTGATGAGTTTAGGTGGGCAGATATCGCCTTTGCAGGGAGAGGGTTTGAGATTTTTTAGTAGATTGATAACTTCTGTTTCAGTGACGTCCCTGAAAGAGAAGTCAGGTATGGCGGCTTTGGACGAGGAGGGTGAGGCGTTAGAAAGCTTGGTACCTGTCTGTTTAGGTAGTGCTTTGCAATGGTCTTTGATTTTCTTTTGGAGAAGGTCAATTTTGTGTAGCATGGCCGTTTGAATGCTGGCACACCACACCTCATCTTTGATTATTTCATCTTCGGTATTGGGGGGGAGATGAGCTCGTTGAAGATGGCGAAGATCTCTTTAGTGTGCGATTTGGCATTGGAGATTCGTGTGTTGAATGCATTGGCTTTAGCAGCAGTGATGACTGTTTTGTATTGCTTGGAGATTAAGTTGAACTCATTTTTGGTGCTGTTGCATGGATTGGATTGCCAGCTTTTTAGGGCTGCTCTTTTGTGGGATTGCATTGAGTGCAGTTCTTCAGTGAACCAAGAGTTGGTGTGTAGTGATTTATTTTCTTTTTTCCATTCTAGTGGTGCTATTTCATTGATAGATTTAGTGATGACATCTTTGTAGATGTCTGCCAGAATATTGGGGTCATTCGCGAAGGGGGGTGCTACTTTGGGGGTGTTGAGGTATGGGCGCAGGTTGTCCTCTTTGAGATTTTTAGAGCTTCTGACTTGTGCAGCGATAGCAGGGGTCAGAGATTTGTGATTTTTGGTGATAGGGATCGAGAATTCGATGCAGTTGTGGTCGGTCCATGGCAATGATGAGATCGAGGTGATAGTGGAGAGACAATTATGGTGTGCGACCCAGTCTAGAATACGGCCTTTGGCGTGAGTGGGAGTTTCTACTTTTTGGGTGAAGCCTAGGTCGTTAAGTTCTTTGGAGAGCAGATTTGACTTTAGTATCATTAAATCCCAGGTTGAGGTCTCCTAGGAGAAGGGTTTTGGTGGAGCTTTTGATATTATTGCTGAGGATGTGGATAATGCTTTCCTGAGAGTCAGGGGTGGGAGCTGGGGGGCGATATAGTAGGTGAATGTTGATGGTGCTGTTGGGTGACAGTGTGAGTTTGGTCGATAAGAGGTCAGAGTTGTTGGTCGAGGAGTGGCTAACAAGTCGGAGCTGAAGATTCTCCTTGTAGATGAAGGCTACTCCGCCTCCTATAAATGCGGGTATGTTAACAATGTATTACAGATAGCTGTGCTTATTTGTAGTTGTTATATACCTGTGGTTATCGTGGAAAACGACAAAACAAATGCTTCTCTGCCTTCCCAGGCACACATCAAGTGCCCCCATCTATGCTTGCTCCCCCACTCCACTCAAGGCCTCCTCCCCTCCCCAGCCCTCTCCAATTCCCCCAGCACTTGTTGTCTCCTTGTGACGCACTTTCCTTCCTGCTCACATTTTCTTATGTAGCCTGTTGGGATGCCCTTAAAGCTTCCCAGTTAAGCAAAGAGGTTCATGTTGATTAACACCTACTGAAGAACACCCTTATCGATGTAGAGTGAAGGTTATGCCACGGATGACACATACATTGTTTTAGTAAGGTCTGGCACATAGTAGATCCCCACATATAACAACACAGAAAGAGCAACAGCTGTATTAATGTTGCTGTTGCAAATGTTATAGATAGGGCAGTAGAATAGGCCCGGGGGTCAGGTGATGTATTGTAGTGACATACGGTAGCACAATTTTCAAGAAGGATGGAAATGAGCACCAGATGGAGTCAACGAGGTAGAATGATAACAGCAAGGTTGGTGTGTTAGACAGATGTAATGCCATTTTAGATGTAGGACCTAATCCACAATGAACCAACAAAAAACAAAGGCTGTGGATTAGAGCTTCAGCTCTGTTAGTTCAGCTCCAAAACCAAATTCCCTTCCCGTTTTTCCAGAAGAGAAGCCGAGGTCAGAGGCACCCATGGTGCACAGAAAAACACTGATTGTATCCAGCTGCATGGCCTGAATGTGATGGGAGTGGAATGTTCATCAGTAAATGAGGAGGAAGGAATGCACCCTTTGAAGGACTAATTTGAAAATCAGAAAATCCGATTCAAGAGTGGTGCCGTAGTCATGTCATCCCTGGGCAACCGGCGCAGGGAGGAGATAAGAAGGGAGCTGTGTCTAGAACATCTTGTGATCTGGGACAGGAGGAGTAGAGGTGATGCCTATAAATTATGTATAAGGAAGGGGGTGCAGCTCATGTAACTGGGTTAATCAAAAGCAGGTTTGGCTATGCCAAAGATCTTTGATTGTGCCTGGAGCAGGAGGGTGCACATCATATAATGTTTTAAAATGTCTAAGCTTATTGATCACCTATTGTCTCAGAAGTGATGATGTAGGGGACCACATGTCTAGAGGAATGGGGGTTGTGTAGATGTGGCCAACTGGTGTGGCCAACTGGTCCAGGGAATTTAAGGGGGGATTAGAATGTTCTACAGGTGGTAGCTAATGAGGGTGGTGGAATTATGTTGTACTCATTATGCATATGAATGTTAATTTGTATTTTCTCTGCTATAAAAAGAGTAAAGTCTTGAGATAAGAAGAGCTCCGTGTCAGTTTGGATCTACAAAACCACCTGACACTATTTTTACATGCAGAAAGCCATGTTTCTCTTGCAAAGAGGTGCAGTGATTATTTTGGTTGCTTGGATTTCTTTTTACCCTTAAAGTTTTGGGCTGCCAATAATTAATTTTGTGACCCAATGTGATCCCAGACTCTCCATGAGGTCCGGGTGTCCCAGCCGCACATCTGGGGTGCTGCGCCTATCTACCGAGACCAGTTTCACACGTGCCATGTTGACAGAAGCCCTGTCTGCTCTTTAGAGGAGCTGTGCTGCTTCCAGAGTGTGCAGGCAGTAGACGGGACCCCATATCAGAGGAACTCGGGAGAACACATAGATGTAAATGCACCTTTGTGGGAGAAAGCAATGAGGGAAGAGTGGGTACGCGGGAGTTATTTAGTTGTGAATGGATGGAGAGTGTAAAGCCATATGGTAATATATAGCATTTTTAGTAAGGTGGCATCACGATATATATTATGAGGTAAACGGTGAAGAGAGAGTAAACAAGAACTTCCCTGTGGAGGAAAGGAAGCCCTGCAGAATAAAATAAGAGGTGAAGTCCAAAATATGGAGTACTTGTGATCCCTCCACTCAACATATAGGGAGTGTGAGAAGGTCAATTACCTCTTCCCGAGGCAAGGGGAAAGAGGAAGGGCCTACACCATTTGTAAATAAGTGGGTTTTGTTGTGTAGGTCCATTATAATGCAGACTTGGGATCCCGTCTCCTGGCAGAAGGGGGCGTATTGAGGTAAATACCCTCATCCCGAAGTGGAGATTGAGGAAGGCTCTAAAGCATTGTGTATATATTTGTGGTTTTTTGAGTTGTGGTTTAAGGTATTATTGACGTGCTAGTGTGAAATGGTGGTTGTTGAATTGTGTGAAGAGTGTGATAAGGGAGGGGAGGGGAATTAAATGGGAAGGATGGGTAATAGTAGACAGAGGGGAATTGATACCACTGGATCAGTATCTAGGAGGTAAAATAGCATTTCGAGATTAGGCGAGGATATACTATGAGCTCCTTGACACCCCTCGAGTACATGTGTACCGCACTCCTGCTCTTCCACAAAATAAATCATGAAATACCACAATGAGTTGGTGGCAGACATGAGAGTGGGAATGTACAAGCCCTAGCAAGAAGATGGGACTACAACGAGAGGTTCTGGGTCATATGTGTACTTATTTGGCAGCAAGATATAAGGGGAAGAAGTTGAGGAATAGGAAGGGTATTCCTGAGCTTTGGAGCATGGTCAAGGATTTGGAAGATGTCCTCGAGGATCCAAAAAAGGGGGTGATAGTAATACAAGTTCCCTGTGTCACTCATGTACCTACCATGCACCCGTGCCCATTAAACAACCCACAACACCCATAACCCCCACAACCCCCACAGGGGTGTTACCCCAGGCAAGCAGATGCTAGATATACTAACCCCGACTATGTTCCCCATGCAAATTCATGACCACAGGCCCCTGCCACCTATGAGAATGTCCTACAGCTTCCAGCAGGAAGTGCTGCATGTGACCCATTAGTAATACATAAAATAGGGCACAAAGAGATTTAGAAACGGTGCTCTGATGGACAGAAGAAGAGCTCACATGAGTAAGGCAGGACAGGGGAAAGGACAAACAGTGCTGATTGGATCCGATGAGTGGAGAGAAGGTGATATACTATTTAGAATTGACAGTACTGCAATTAGGGATGTACATGTCAAGACAAGAAATTAGGGTAGCAATGGTGAACGTTATAGGAGAGAACGACCGCAAGCAAACAGTTTTTGGATTATTAATCTATTCAATCAGATGTTGATGCTGGAATGGCAGAGGATATATAATAATATCTAGTTTTAAAAAGTGCTAAAAGCATCTGAGAGCTGAGATAATGGTTGATATTATTATCCCACAGTGTGGTATTGCGTGGTACACAATGCATCACCCTTGGAAGAATGAAAGGGTGAGTTGGTCTGCCGGGACCGAAACCTGCACCAGCAAGCTGCGCACAGATGCCAGAAATGGGCACTCAGCTTGTTGTGCTATATGAGGAGGGGGAGGATGATTGGGGGAAAGATGAGGAGCAGGGAGGATAGGTGCCACGTAGTGTGACACCAACGGGGGCAAGATTATGAGCACGGTCAGGTCATATAGCAATGATGAACGGGAAATATGGTTGGAATTATTTGCCAGTGAAGCAGACCGAGACACATTTTCAGTTGTTTCAAATACCCTGGCACAGCACATTATGTGCCCTGGCAAAACATGGACAGAAACTATTTTAACAAGGCACTGCCCTCATTCACAGCAGGCGGGCAAGTGGATATATGCGTTTGAGAAGCAAACAGCAGCTATTACTTTAGCAGTAGGAGATATGAAAACTTTGTTTGCTGCAGCATTAGGGTACCAAGCAGATGATGGTTAGAGAAAGGCGGGATATCCTGGGGTATGGATGGGTGATTGCAATCATGATGGAAAATACTTTAATGATTGTCAGGCCATGTTGGTTGTGGTGAAAAATTGGTCACTTTGCGTGAGAATGGAGGAGCAGACAAGCTTATGCATATAATCCGGGAGCATATCCTAATGGCCTAACAGCACCAGTTACATATCAGCAGCAGTATGGGGAGATGCCCAGGTGCATTCTGTATGGTGCAATGCCAGAGCAAGTACCCCAGCAAGTACAACCACCCTAGTATCCATATCAAGCACCCGTACCCCTGCAGCTGCAACCTCCAGCACCCAATAATACACCAGTTTATATGCAACAGATGACATAACAGCCATCCCCTTTGGTAATAAAATGCTGCGTCACACAGCATAGTGACCACATATACAGTGGCAAGTGTGGTGGGCGCTAACCCTTTGGTATTCTCAGGGTTGAACACATATCCCGATTAGGAAAACCCACAGAGAGCACTAACATTCCCCGTCCTGTCAGTCACCGCTGACCTGGAAGAAGAACCATTAATTTTTATGGTTGATATAGTGCAACAAAATCATGCAATATAAAAGGGTGCTCACCTTATCAGGTAAAGTAATGGACACACAGAGATTCTCTGGGGCAATACATTCAGCTCCATTCATAGAAGAGTTACCCATCAAGGTAGGTACCAGCACCACTATTGTTCTCAAAAACGACTCCAGTAAATTATTTGGGAAAGCATTTGTTAAGCAAACTAAATATTACCATTTCTCAGAAGATTGTGTAGTGCGTTCAACATCAGGAATGTATTATGCCAGCCTTTTGGCAATAACAAGAAGATGGCTCAGTAACAACACCACTAGAGGAGTACCCATGCACCCAGATTTGTTTATGTATGGAGTAACAGTATTGTAGAGTTGGGTGCCTGCCATGCAAAGCAAGCCATGGAGTTTGCCATCCAAATATTTGTTTGTAACGGCTGTACCCCAAGACCATGTGCCAGGACCTTTTATCACTTTAGATTTAGAGGGTGTGCATATTGTGGATTACAAAATAGTGCTCATAGGGACAGATGAAGAGGGGGTGAGTGGCAAACTGTTTTGTGTATTGACCCTGTCAAGCCATTGAGTGGGGTATCAGATGGGCTGTTGGTTGAAGATGCTGATAATTACAGCAAGATGATACTGCAAGTGTGCGTTCCCTGTCAGATAATGATTCAGCATAGGAATGTCCATGACCTATGTTTCATTGTTAAAAACATGTCTGCATTTTTGCAAGATGACTTGTTACATTTCCCAAGCACTTTAAGGACAGAAACCCCTCATGACATAGGGCTCTTGAATAGCATAGTGGTAGTACATATTAAGACTAAAGAAAGGAGCAGTGTTACCCAGAATGCTACAGTATCCATTATCAAGGGAAGCAGATGCATGTGTACATGAGACAATTGTTGTATTGTGGGCGCAGGCCATTATAGTACCCTCAGAGTCCCCGCGTAACACTGCAATACATCCTGTGAAAAAGCAAAGTGGTCAAGTTGGAGGTTCATGAAAGAGTTATGTCCATTCAATAACATAGTGAAAGCAGGTTTCCCACTCATACCAAACCCACCTACAATTATTTGCAACATACCCAAGGAAGCAGCACAGTTTCCTGTCATCAATTTTACAGCAATCTTTTCTATCCCATTGCAGCTGGATTCTCAATACCGTATGGTTTTATTTACAATGGGTTACTGTTCTAACACACTACACTCCACAGGGGTACTGTGAATCCCTGAGTATTGAGTACTACACATGGTTTTGGGCAACATTCATATGCAAAGCAGGATCATTCATTATGTAGATGATCTTCTAGTATGTAAGACCACAAAAGAGATGTGCAACGCTAACTCCATCACATTATTGGCATTGCTTGCTGACACAGGGTTCAAGGTAGACAAAGAGAACATGCAATATTGTCAAAAGGAAGTTGTGTATTTGGGACAAATAATAACATCAGCAGGGAAAAGAGTGAGCCCTGAAAGAGGTGCTGCAGTGCAGAATACACCACTGCCTACTACAGTTAAAGAGATGCAGCAATTACTGGGCTTGTGTAACTACTGTAGAGCTTGGAGTATTGACTATTCTAGTTTAACAGAACCTCACTTGCAGAGACGCGAAGAAGCACAGAAAATGAAGGGGTTACTGAAATGGTGATATGTTTAGCAGTATTGAAGATTGCTATAAGTAATGCCCCAGTATTAGCAAGCCCTGATTACAAAAAGGAATGTTATCAATTTTCACATTCAACTAGACAGATGATGACCGCTGGATTGGCACAGCAATCATCCATGGGGCACAAGCCCCTAGTATATTACAGTGGTCATTTGGATTCACTAATCCACAGTCAATTCCCTTGTGAACAGGCATTGGCTGCAGTAGCATTTGCCATTGGGTAAAGTTCAACCATCACTAGCGGGTGCTGAGTACCATTATATGTAGAGTACTGTGGGATGTTTTTATCCACGCATCCAAGCCCTACCTCAAAACTGTGCAGTATTGACATGGAAAACATCATGATGGCCAGAGCTTCCCAGAAAATGCACAGGGAAATGCATGAAGAATAGGCTGCCACTCATTTTTGCCGATGTTATGGGCACAGAAGGACACTGCCTAAAACCACCAGTGGACTACCCACACAGTAGTCGGAAACCATTGGGAGTGGCAATGCTGATTGCCAAAAGCAAACCCATAACTGTTGGGAATTCATTTTCTTAAATCCCAAAAAGGGGTGCAGTACCAGTACTCACCACTATCCAAAAGCCGGTGTTTTAAAACACCAGATTTTACTTTTGTTTGTAAAACTGAATAAATGAACCCAAAACAGGCCAAGGAAAGACTTATTGAGAGGTGGATCCAATGTAAAGTTATATTCTGAAGTGACTTGAAGGTGTATAACAAGACTGGCTGAGCTGTGGATTTCAGCAGTTTAAGTAAATCTGGACTGAAAGACACTACAAATCTAAATGTTTAAAAGAAATGAGTGACCTACTTTTGTGTGTCACATAGGTTTCAATTGTTTAAATGTCATAGTTTTAAACTTAGAATCAGCATCATAGCTGCATATGTAAAAAAAATGTCTTGACTTAAACTGGGTAACAAAAAGTGACATTTTATCTGAAACCTGGCTTAAGGAACTGAATTCTGCCTGGCAACTACCCCCCATCAGGAGTGAAACTTGAGACACAGCTGTGTTCCCAGGCCTATCTGCCTTTTGCTGGCCACACTAAGGATATGCCATCTCTCTGATAATTGAATTAAGGGGAACCCCCACAGAATACAGGAGCTCTGAACAAAGCCCTGTCCTGACCCAGGCAGATGGTTTATTGCAGATGTCGTAAAAGTAGCTTCCTCCTCAAGCAAAGGGGAGGGCACTGCCTGTGAGAGCAAGCTGGCTTGGCAGAACTGGAAAAACCAGACTTGTGCTGGGGGAAAACCACACCCCTTTGGGGCCAGAACATAACTCTAAAAAGATGAATAACTCATAGAGCGGACATGTGAAAATTTTATAAATGATACCATAATTCTTGTGATTTTTCTGCCCACATTTTAAGAGGTTTTTAGAACCGGTGGCATGTTCAGGGGGGTTTTAGCGGAAAAGAGGATATTACTCAAAATGTGTGCATGTGAAAAATCTGACACTTCATCAACTAATGTCCATACTCCTTGCGCACATGTGTATAAATTTGGGTTAAGGTCAGAAATTGCAAAATCAGTTAAAAAGTGCAAATATTGCCATTTCTGAATGCAAGCCCCCAGGAAGAGCAGATTTGGACAGGGTATACCTCCTGTGATATGTGAGGGGTGCATATGATTTTAAAACAATATGTACCTCTGCAAATATGTATTTGGTTCAAATCTAGATTTGTGTGCAAGTTGACAGGAGGAGTGGACTCTCTGCAGGCTGTAAATTGACATCACTCTGACACAACTTAGCTCCCCCAATCAGGGGAGAAATGAAAGCTTGGCCAATGATAAGTGGAGAGGGGCTGGCTAGTGATGCTGCTCACACACACCCATTTTAAAAACACATAAAAGCAGAGAGACAGGACAGATAGGGGCCTTCAAATCCATTTGCAGCTGGAAGCTCTGCCGGGAAAATCCATACTTTACCTCCATCAACCTTCAGAGACCCAGACCAGACCAGCAGAGTAGAGCTGACCTGTTAGCAGAACCAGAGAGAGCTGACCCAGATCACTGTGAAGTGCAGAGACCAGAGTCCCGTCTAAAACCTGACCAGATCCATGGCGAGGCCCATTTTACTCAAGAATATAGTGTGAGTACCTAGAAAACTGTGCAGACCCAATATCTTAGTTAAAATAATCTAATTCAATTCTATTTTAATCTAAGTAGAACTGCCTCCTAACTGTCACCTGTCATTTGTAAAGCTGTCACCTGTGATCTGCTAGTTGCAAGCTGCACTTGTCTTTTTGAACTTTAAAATTTCAAATCTGAAAAACGACCTTTATTTAATCGCTCATATCTCCGTGACCGTTTGTGCTAGAGACTTGCAGTAACTTTCATCTGGAAGCTGAGATCCTAGGCTTTCCTAGGACCCCAAAATGATAGTGATAGTCCTTGTAGTTCCTCTGTAATCACGCTCGGCGCATTCGCAAATTTAGCCGCGATTTGACATTTTGCCGCGATTTGCAAATTTCTTCACGTGTAAAAATCTGCTGCTGTTTGCTTTCCTTTGAAAAAAAATCGTTTGCCTCATAAAAACTATCCCTGCATCACTGCTAGAGTGAGCCTGAGCTAATATTAACTAGATACCACTCACCTTGAACCTCTAGAGGGAATTAAAAGCATTTTAGCATATTTTTCACTTTATTGCCAGCACATAAATAAGCATTTTGCCTGTGTTTTAAACTCCTGTAGTCTAAGTTGCTGGGTGAACTGAATTACATTGAATTGCATTTCTGAGAATTGTGTGCCTTCCTTCCATTTCCCTGCATTGCATAAAAGGGGGGGGGGTGAATTGTACAAGAAAGTGATTACATTGGGCCTCATTAGGACCCAGGCGGATTTCGCGGTGCTAAATGCACCGCGAAGCATGGCGGAAAGCCGCCGATAGCGCCATGGGGGTTGGCGGATTTACCGCCCCATTCCGACCTTGGCGGGGCGGTAAATCCCCAATCCCCATTCTGCCCTTCCCCATTCCCATTTTTGCCCCATAGGGTATAATGGGAGTGGGGAAGGAGTTAATTACGCCACCGTAAAATACGGTGGCGTAATTAACAACGAGGTCCCGTAGCGCCATGGTTTTCTCCGCCTGGTAAAACCAGGCGGAAAAGGCCGCCATGGCGCTACGGGAACTCGTAGTATGGCGGAGAGGTACGCCATGCACTACGCTGGCGTAAAACCCTCTCCGCCAGGGTCCTAATGAGGCCCATTGTCTTTGCTGAAATTCTATCAAGTTATTTTCTGTACTGCATTTCATTCCACATTGCATCCATTTGAAACCATAAAAGTATTGTTGCTATCTTATCCATTTCATGTCAACTCCTTAGTGATTATCAAGAAGTGTGCTAGTGCCAGATTCTCCGTTGTTAATCTTTATCATATCAGATTAAGTGTGCTATTCAATTATTAATTTATTCTAAAGTGTGATATATTTATCTATTGTTTAAATTATCAATTAAACCTTTTAACTTGCAAAACAGAACTACTTCTTGGCTCAGTGGGGTCAGGGGGATTCTGAGAGAGGGGTGTTATATAGGGGTAGTCATCCAGAACGCATGAACTGGACATAAAGATATATCAATAAGGATTTTCCTTCAGTATTATAGACTAGGCGTTGACTTAGCTGTAGTGTTGAATTGGATCCTCTTACAAATTGGGGGCTCGTGCCGGACGTTTGGGTTAGATCTACCATTTGTGCAGATTAATACAGTGTGCCAGCTGACCAGATACACATATCCGGTCGGATCACCACGCTGTGTTACGCTGTAAAACACTCCTCCAAGGAACGCTCTTAGGAAAAGGTCTGTTTTGCAAAAATAAAATACAAACTTCTGTAAGTCAGGACATAGACCAATCTCTAGAATGACGACCTTAGTAGACATGAAAATAGCCAGAGAGCACCTCTTACATAAACTATTTGTGAGAGGTGAATGGACTGAACAGGGCCAGGATGCCTGGTTGCAGGCCATCACGCGACATGTCACTGAAACAGGGTCAGACCTATGGAGAGATCAGGGTCCATTACATGTGGCCCTGAGTGAACTATATATGGCTCCTAAAGCCAAAGATGAACACAATAAGATTGCCAGGATAGCAGCATACCTGTATCTATATATGGGAGACATGCAGGATAAATGCACTGAAAGCCAAGATCTGGCAAATAGGCAACAGATGGCAGCAGAGAAGGCCCGATCTGATCTGGCCTCTTCTGAGCAGAGGCTGCAGAGGAGCCAGGAGTCAGAAATTGATAGTATGCAATATATCATTAAAATAAAAGAGGATATGGGCATCCTACAACAGGAAAAGACAGACCAGGATACCAGATTTCTGGCCCTGCAGAAGGAGCACCAAGACAGTTTGGACTCCTTACTGCAGAACCAGAAAAAGTTGGAGCAACAGATCAATTTCAACAGGGCATGCGCGGAGCAGGTAGTCACCCTGCAAAGCCAGCTAGATAGAGAGAAAGAGGAGAGCAATAAACTGATTCTGAAAGACCTGGATACCCAGGCAGAGTTTGATGAGGAGCGCCAAAAAGCTGGTGCCTTTCAACGACAGAGGGACGACCTGGCAGCACAGATGCAGGCTCTCAGTCAGGAAAGAGACACTTTAGGCCAGGAAGTCTGCCACTTAAAAAAGGAAATTGAAGAAAATCACCTGGCCCTCCAGGGGCTGGGTGACCTCCAAAAAGAAAACCAGAACTTGGTAGAGCACACCAGAAGGGTGGAAGATGCTCTGGCAAGAAAGGAGCAGGCCAGTAGGGATGGGACGCAGGAGGTAAACCTCCTGCAGCAAAGACTGGCCCAGTGCTCCAGGACCAATCAGGAAACGCAGAGAGAGAATGAGGCTCTCTGCCAGCACAATGATAGGCTCCAACAACAGGTAGCGATGCAGGAGAGACTGATAGAGTCTAGTAAGGCCTTAACTGAGGAACTGAAGGCGCAGGCTCTTGCATTGCAACAGGGAGCAGGGGCGGATAGAGATGAGGTCCGCTGGGAAAGAGAGACTCCTGACCAGAACCTCAGGAGCCCTAACACCAGGGGCCTTCATCTCTCCCAGTCCCTGGACTCTACCACCCCCATGTCCCCTGGCGCACATGAGCACAGGGCCACAGGGATGGCAGATTACTATCCAGCTAAAAGTATGGGGCTCATAGGCCAGTACCACTCAGGAATGGAGGGGTGGGCATCCGGGTATGGGCACCCAAGTACAGTACAGTTCAGTGGGGAACCCCAGGAGAGTAGGCCCCTTAAGGGCATCCTGAAAACCTCTGCCCAGTTAGGTCAGTGGGGGGGGGGTACCCAGCAAATCCTGGCAGCAAGGAGGGATCTGAGGACTCCTCTGAGCACCACAGCAAACAGGAGACCAGGTCCCCACATTCTGCCAGCCATTCCCAGGCTCGCAGAATCTGGGAAAACCTGGAAGAACAGACAGGAACCTCTGGGAGCAGTGCCTCTGAGTCAGAGGATGAATGGACAAGGGTTACCCGAACCAAAAAGGCCAATAAGGCAAAAAGGGCCTTGCTTAAGGACCCCTTAAAGCAGATTAAGGCGATCAGGAGCGTCATCACGCCTTACCATAAGAACGCTAAGTATTCTGTTTGGGAGCACTTAGAGTTGTTTGAGCAAATGATGGAGACTTTCCATTTGAAGGACAGCCAAAGCTGTATTCAATATGTAAAGTGGACCTTCTCCCCGGAATACTCCAGTTTCTTTGCGGGGCTGGAGGACCAAAATCATTTAAGATGGTCCACCTATAAAGCGGCCATCTTGAAACATTTTTCTGTTCACAGAAATCCTCAAGTGGCTCGCAAGGCAGCCTACAATTTGCAATGTGGGGAGGATCAGGCCCCACAAGAATTTGTGCAAGAACTGAAACGTGCTTTTGCGCAGACCACCAGAAGGGTGCGCACAGACAGTAGAGAATTCATTAATACATTTTTTCATGCCTTGCCCAAATACATAATGACCCAGCTCGTGAGGGATTTTCACGAGAAAAGATCTTTACACTGGGTCATTGAACAGGCTACCCGGATCTATGAGGTGCAGAAACCGGTAGATAGCAAAAGTAATGCCCAGAAAAACCCCAAAGCCAACAGCACCCCTGCTGCTGCCAAGGTGGCAGAGGTAAAGGTCACCCCCGTTTTGGATTTGGAGATGGGGGGGCCTAAAAACCTACCTGCACCTAATAATGCTAGGCCCAGAAGGTCCTCGGGCCAGTCACAGACAGGGAGCCAAGGAGGCAGCCCCACAAATGGGGTCCCTCGCTCTCCTTATGTAAGTCCCCGCTACAAGGGAAATCGACCCATCCTGGGTTATGTGTGGACTCCCCCAGCCCAAGGGGGGGATCCAACCGAGCACCGAACCCAGGGAACTTCCCTCCAAACTTTCCACAGGAGGGCAGAAATTTACCAAACCCTGGGCAGAACTTTTTCCCCAGATATCCACCCGACTTTCAGCCCCCAAACCATCCATCCTTCTTTCCCCAATTCCCTGAGCCCAGACAACCTAATCCGGGAGAGGGGAGGCCAAGGGTGGAGGGGTACCCAAATCTTCCCAACCAGGGGTACTACCAAAGAAGGGATAGCTACCCTTCCCGGGATCAGCCCAGGGGAGAAAACAGGGCCCCGTATCAGCCTGAGCGGGATTCCCAGTTAGAGCGCCAGGTTCAAAACATGGCGCGGGATCTGGGTCACATACTGAGGGCGCAGCAGAACCCTCAGAACGGCATGCCGGCGCAGAACGCACTCAACTCTGGACCTGGTGCCCCAGAACAATGACGGGGGCAGCACCCCGATAACTCACCGGTTCCCAGGGAGGAGGCACAAGGGGAAGGGGGGTGTAAAGCCTTGGAGGAAGCTTCCTTCCTCACTTGTAAACAGCCCCTGGAAACCCAGGAACCGGAAACAAAATCTCTTGCCCCTGAAAGTCTGCCTCCTAAGGAGCAGAGGGGGGGTAGGAGAAACAAAAGACCCAAACAGACTCAGTTTGAGGAGGAGGTACAGATCTTCCAATTTGAGGGGGAGGGATCCTCAGAGGATCCTGGGAAAAGGATCTTCTCTTTCAGAGAGGGGGGAACTCCTCCCAAAGAAAAATGGGTCTCTAGGGATGCAAATCCAGACTGGGGAGATGTGGAGACTGAGCTACCGCCGCCCACCATCTCATCCCAGAACCAACAGCAAGAAAATCCCCTGTTTCAGACCCATCCTGGTGACTGCCTCCAAAAAGGGGGGGGGCGGCCCAGAACCGGAGCCAGGGGAACCCACAATGGCTCTGATCTCCAGTTGCCAACTTTTTCTTTCAGATTCCCAAGGCTCTCCACAGAATTCTGCCCAAATTTCTTCTCTTGCAATGTCCAAAACCAGAAAGTTAGCCCACCAGTTGTCCAAAAATGTGCATTATCTGTGCCCCCTTGAGGAGAAGGAGGGAAGATATTATGCCCCGGTACAAATACAGGGGCAGGGTACAATTTTGGCACTGGTGGACACTGGATCTCAAGCTACCCTTCTGTCCAGAAGGGCCTTTGACGAACTGAATGCAGGAAGGGGAGAGAATTACCAAATTCCTCTCACCTCTCTTCCTGGACAACTGCAGAACTTTGACGGGAAGGAAATTCCCGTTGAGGGGACTGCAGACTTGGACATTAAGATCGGGCGACACAAGTTGAAACACCCAGTCATAGTTGTGACTCCAGAGGGCACCCCTTGTTTACTGGGGAATGACCTCCTGAGAAGGTTGTCACCCCTAATAGATTGTGTAAACAAGGTCCTCTGGACCCAGACTAGCCGACCAATAAAATTAAAAGAGAGTGTCAACCATGTTAGTTTAAACAGCACCTGCCACATGGTTGAACAAAAACCTGACCAAGTAGAATTTCACTTCCAGAATAGCCAAATTCCAGACGTGACAGTAATAGCAGTAGGACAACAGACTGGTGATGGGGGGTCCTCTCTATTTCTGAAAATCAACCTTCCTTCCAGTCTAAAGTGGTACTCCACGCTGGAAGGAAACCCCCTGAAATTCTATACCAATCCACAATCAGAAACTCCCACTCCTATAGTCCAGAGAGATGTGAAATCAGCTCAGAGCCTAGCTGATATTCAGCAAATTGGAGAGCAGTTCTTCATCCCTGTCCAGTTAAATGATGGGAAGGACTCTGTTCTCGCTCAAGTGTGTGTGAACAACGGTAAGAGCTTCATCAGCGAAGCCATGTTCCGCCAACTCCCAAAAGATCCAGCCATTCCCACCTTCAAACTGATAGACAAATGGGAAATGGACCTGGAAGCACCTAATTCCAAACATCTCCTGCCAATTAGGTGTATGCTCAAAATCTCCATTGGCAACAAGAGCATTGTCCATAATTGTTGGGTCGTGCGAGACGTCCCTGCCGCCTTTTACTTAGGCAGTGACATTCTCAATCGCTTTGCCATTAGTTTGGACCTAATAAACTTCAAAGCTTGGTCCCGATTAGTGGATAATCCCATGGTCTTTGATGATCCAGAAAAAGCATTTAGGTCAGCTCAATTGCTACCTTATGCAGTTGAAATTCAGATCAAAGAGGAAGTCACCATCCCAGAAAGGACCCGACAATTCCCCCTGGAAGTGAAAGTTAAAAGAGGACAATATCTGCAAAACCCTGATGCTTATATACATCTAAATGCTTCTCTCCAACAGCAAGGGTTAGGGGTAAACCCAACTCCATTAGTCAACATAGAACATGACACCATTCCAATAGAGGTGGATAACAGCGACTTAAAGAGTATTACTCTAGCCGCAGGCACCATTATTGGAATGGCGGTTGATGACTGACATTTTTCCATAGATCTTGGAAATGAACTGTTATGACCAATCCCCAAGGACTGTTTTGACAGTGACAGTCATGACAATGCAACACCAGACAGGATTTTTACCCGGCATGGGGGGAACTTCCTGGTGTACACTTCTTGCCCTTATGGTAAGGAAGATGTGACTTGTGACTTCAGGAGGGATGAGGTGATTTTCCAGGTCCATGAGGGCTGCCTTTCCCACCTGAAGCCTCCGGTCCAAATCAGCACTCTGACCAGCGACTTCTCCACCCAGCTGGAGGAGGCCGCGGAGATAGCCAAACCAGAAGTCTTTCCAGGCTTCAGGCAGATGGTGGAAGAGAGAGTCAACCTAGCTGATGCCTCTGTGACTCTGGAACAAAAGCAAAAGTTGAAAAAAGTTTTCTTGGATTTCCAAGATCTCTTTGCGGTAGACTCATATGACTGTGGTCGCACTGACATCCACACAACAACAATCCCCACGGACCCTGGCATGACTCCTGTGTTTGTGAAGCAATATTGCTTGCCTCTCGCATCAATGGAGTCCCTTACGGAAATATTTAAGAACCTTGAGTCCCGGGGAATAATCCGTCCCGTCCACAGCACCTTCAATAATCCGGTGCTGGGAATATTGAAGCCAAACGGCCAGTGGAGACTCTGCGCCGACCTCAGGGAGCTCAACAAACGGGTCCATACTTCCCGATGGCCTCTGCCCTACATTGACCAAGGGCTAGCCCAGATCCAGGGGTCACAGGTATTCACTGCAATAGACCTGACCAATGGATACTGGACCGTGCCTGTCAGCAGGGAGGACCAATACAAACTGGCTTTTACCTTTGGGGGCCAGCAGTATACATGGACCCGGACTCCCTTCGGATACCTTAACTCCGGTAATGAGTTCAACATTTTCCTACATAAGGCCATGCCCGACCTGGGTGCGAGGGGTAACCTGGCTTATGTAGATGATGTCCTCATCAAAAGCTCAACTGTGGAGGAACACATAGCGGAGATCCGTTATGTTCTGACACAGTTGAGGGCCGCCGGAGCAAAACTTTCCTTTCAGAAAGCACAGTGGTGTAGAACCCGTGTTAATTTCTTGGGGCATGAGATTACTGCTCAGGGCCTCTGTCCCCAGGAAAAGAAAGTGGAAGCACTTCAGAAACTGAAAGACCCCACAACTCTGCGGGAACTAAGGAGCCTCCTTGGACTGACTAATTACAGCAGAAAGTTCATTGAGGGCTACGCAGAGATCACCAGACCCCTGATTCATCTCCTGAAGGGGGGGTCAAGTGGGAATGGGGTCCAGAACAAGCCGAGGCCGTAAGACAACTCAAGAGAAGCCTCTCACAAGCGCCTTGCCTAGCTTACCCTGTCAGAAACAAGGAGTTCTTCCTGGAGACAGGGTTCTCTAATACGTGCTTGACGGCAGTATTATACCAAAAGCATGACAAGGTCAATAAAGTAATCTCCTATGCAAGCAAAACTTTATCCTCTGTGGAGGAAAAATTCAACGATTGTGAGAAGGCACTCCTGGCAACGGTGTGGGCATTGAAGAATTACCGCCCGTTTATCCAGGGGGAACACATCATAGTGGAGACTCCACACCAGCCTCTGCAATATCTCCAAAGTGACAGAATCCGGGCCGGAAATGTGAGTAATTCCCGAATTACTTCCTGGATTCTGTCAATGCAAGGCTTTCCTGTGGAGGTCAGATATGGCCAAAACAAGAAGAGTCCCCTTGCGCAAGGTCTGGCTGACTTGCATGATTGTGCCAGAGAAAACTGTCTCGAGGACGGAAGTCTAAAAATCAAGGACAACACGGAGGCATACCTTAATTCCCCCCACAAAGTCTTTGAAGAAGACAAGTGTGAGGGAATGCCCACTGTCTATGTGGATGGATGCTCGTACCATGTTGACAACAACGGGGAGAAAGAACTGGTGGCTGGCGTAGGGAATGCATGGGTGAATGAGTCCCCAGAACCCTCCGCTGGATACAAAATTGGTCCCCGAAGTAGTCAGGTGGCAGAATTGATAGCTGTGCATCAGGCCATCCTCACTGCTGTCGAGCATCAACTCCGCGAACTGGTCATAATCACAGATTCGGATTATGTACGGAACGGGTTCGTGGAGCACCTGGTTAATTGGAAAACCAGAGGCATGTTATGTGCTAACAACAAACCCTTGAAACATGGGAAGTTGATCCAAAACATTGATGATCTGGTCACCTCAAATGAGATGACCATCTATTGGAAGAAGATCAAGGGTCATTCCAAAGTAGAGGGACCAGACAAAACTGGAAATGACTTAGCTGATCAGCTGGCCAAAACCGGGGCCATCCAAGGGGATCTAATTGAGATTGAGTCCCTGTTGGGGGAAATTCAGGTCACTGCTATCACTAGGTCCCAGACAAATGCTCACAACGACCTTTCAATTGCACAATGGAGTAAGGAGACCCCTGATGCTGATTTGATTACAGCTCAGAAGGGGGATCCAATAATTGGTAAATTTTACCAGCACCTTGAGGACCCTGAGAACTTTCCCCTGACGGATACCGATTACACTGGGAAAGAGGACCTAAGAGTGTTGATGAAATGTCCAAAAATGTTCCGAATCCAAGACGGGTTGTTGGTAAGGAAATCCAAAGCTGGCCACGATCAGTGGGTGGTTCCTACCTCATTCTGAAGCCTGATGTTAAGTCACGGCCATGATGCGGCCACTGCCGGTCACAGGGGGTTTCACACAACATTGGAAATCTTAAGAGAGGTTGCATACTGGCCACACATGGGGCAGGACCTCGACCAATACTTGAAGGGGTGTCTTGTGTGTGCACAATTTCAGCCATCGTCCCTCACGCACCGTGCGCCTCTCCAAAAGAGGGGGATGACACTGCCATGGTCAGATTTACAAATCGACTTTGTAGGCCCTGTGATTCGCTCTGCTAGGGGGAAAAAGTACATGTTGACTGTGACATGCTTGTTTACCAAGTGGGTGGAATGTCTCCCAGCCCCAAATTGCAAGGCAGAAACAGCAGCTGCCCTGATGATTAACCACATCTTTTCCCGTTTTGGTCTACCTCAAAGGATTGAGTCAGACAGGGGTAGCCACTTCACCAGTGAAGTAATGACAAAGATGTGGGAGATACTGGGGGTCAAAAGGAAGTTGCATATTGCTTACAGGCCAGCTTCTTCTGGGGCAGTAGAGAGATATAACCGGACAGTTGTGAGCATCTTAAAAAAGTTTGTGGCAGATTCTGGGCCAAGTTGGGATATCCGATTACCTCTGGTCCTAATGGCCATCAGATCTACCCCTTCATCTGCAACCAAAATGTCACCATTTGAGTTGATGACTGGGCGCAAGATGGTGCTTCCGCAGCATTTGCTCTACAGGACCCAAGAGCAGACACTGATAAATGCCTCCACTACTCATGAGTATGTGGAGAATTTAAGGAAACACCTCCAACATGCTTTTGCTTACGCTCAGCGGAATCTAGAAAGATCAGCTGATAGCATGAAGACCCACTATGACCTGAAAACTTCCAGGAAGGAATATCAGGTGGGGGACCGGGTCTATCTATACAACTTCCAAAGAAACCAGGCAAAACAGTGGAGGTTTTTGCCTACGTGGAAGGGACCCTTTGAGATCATCGACAAGATCTCCCCTGTGGCCTACAAAATCCACATCCCCAAAGGCGGTTTGGCAGAGGGGGAAGACAAGTGGGTCCACATAAACCAGTTGAAATGTTGCCATCCCAGGCACACTCTGCAACAACTGGAGGAATCCTCTGGAATCCTAGCGGGTACTGTCTCAGACTAATTCAGTTCCAACCATAAAACATACCACATCTAGTCTCTAAAATATTGTGATTTGCATGAAACTGTCTCTTAGTTATACTGTTTTTTTTTTCAAAATAAGAATGTAATGTTTCGTTATGATGAAATGCATATGCTGCCCCACGATCTCAACAGTGGTGGAAAGACGTCTATGAGTAGGTATTGCCGCTCTTTCTTTGTCGTCCTAGGAGAAAGAAAGCCGGGAGACGGGCCAAGGAGGACGATCCGGAGACTGGGAGGATGACGCAAGGGGGCCCAGTGTACCGCCCAATATTCCCATCAGGACCGGCGAGGAGAACCGATCGATCCGACCGGATGGAGAAAAAGATGCTGAACTGTGCCATCTATTGGAAGAAGATGAGGAAACATCCCAGGTCTTGCGAGTCCCATTAGTGAAATAGAATGGCTATCGCAAGAGGGGGGCTTGTGGGATGTTTTTATCCACGCATCCAAGCCCTACCTCAAAACTGTGCAGTATTGACATGGAAAACATCATGATGGCCAGAGCTTCCCAGAAAATGCACAGGGAAATGCATGAAGAATAGGCTGCCACTCATTTTTGCCGATGTTATGGGCACAGAAGGACACTGCCTAAAACCACCAGTGGACTACCCACACAGTAGTCTGAAACCATTGGGAGTGGCAATGCCGATTGCCAAAAGCAAACCCATAACTGTTGGGAATTCATTTTCTTAAATCCCAAAAAGGGGTGCAGTACCAGTACTCACCACTATCCAAAAGCCGGCGTTTTAAAACACCAGATTTTACTTTTGTTTGTAAAACTGAATAAATGAACCCAAAACAGGCCAAGGAAAGACTTACTGAGAGGTGGATCCAATGTAAAGTTATATTCTGAAGTGACTTGAAGGTGTATAACAAGACTGGCTGAGCTGTGGATTTCAGCAGTTTAAGTAAATCTGGACTGAAAGACACTACAAATCTAAATGTTTAAAAGAAATGAGTGACCTACTTTTGTGTGTCACATAGGTTTCAATTGTCTAAATGTCATAGTTTTAAACTTAGAATCAGCATCATAGCTGCATATGTAAAAAAATGTCTTGACTTAAACTGGGTAACAAAAAGTGACATTTTATCTGAAACCTGGCTTAAGGAACTGAATTCTGCCTGGCAACTACCCCCCATCAGGAGTGAAACTTGAGTCACAGCTGTGTTCCCAGGCCTATCTGCCTTTTGCTGGCCACACTAAGGATAGGCCATCTCTCTGATAATTGAATTAAGGGGAACCCCCACAGAATACAGGAGCTCTGAACAAAGCCCTGTCCTGACCCAGGCAGATGGTTTATTGCAGATGTCGTAAAAGTAGCTTCCTCCTCAAGCAAAGGGGAGGGCACTGCCTGTGAGAGCAAGCTGGCTTGGCAGAACTGGAAAAACCAGACTTGTGCTGGGGGAAAACCACACCCCTTTGGGGCCAGAACATAACTCTAAAAAGATGAATAACTCATAGAGCGGACATGTGAAAATTTTATAAATGATACCATAATTCTTGTGATTTTTCTGCCCACATTTTAAGAGGTTTTTAGAACCGGTGGCATGTTCAGGGGGGTTTTAGCGGAAAAGAGGATATTACTCAAAATGTGTGCATGTGAAAAATCTGACACTTCATCAACTAATGTCCATACTCCTTGCGCACATGTGTATAAATTTGGGTTAAGGTCAGAAATTGCAAAATCAGTTAAAAAGTGCAAATATTGCCATTTCTGAATGCAAGCCCCCAGGAAGAGCAGATTTGGACAGGGTATACCTCCTGTGATATGTGAGGGGTGCATATGATTTTAAAACAATATGTACCTCTGCAAATATGTATTTGGTTCAAATCTAGATTTGTGTGCAAGTTGACAGGAGGAGTGGACTCTCTGCAGGCTGTAAATTGACATCACTCTGACACAACTTAGCTCCCCCAATCAGGGGAGAAATGAAAGCTTGGCCAATGATAAGTGGAGAGGGGCTGGCTAGTGATGCTGCTCACACACACCCATTTTAAAAACACATAAAAGCAGAGAGACAGGACAGATAGGGGCCTTCAAATCCATTTGCAGCTGGAAGCTCTGCCGGGAAAATCCATACTTTACCTCCATCAACCTTCAGAGACCCAGACCAGACCAGCAGAGTAGAGCTGACCTGTTAGCAGAACCAGAGAGAGCTGACCCAGATCACTGTGAAGTGCAGAGACCAGAGTCCCGTCTAAAACCTGACCAGATCCATGGCGAGGCCCATTTTACTCAAGAATATAGTGTGAGTACCTAGAAAACTGTGCAGACCCAATATCTTAGTTAAAATAATCTAATTCAATTCTATTTTAATCTAAGTAGAACTGCCTCCTAACTGTCACCTGTCATTTGTAAAGCTGTCACCTGTGATTTGCTAGTTGCAAGCTGCACTTGTCTTTTTGAACTTTAAAATTTCAAATCTGAAAAACGACCTTTATTTAATCGCTCATATCTCCGTGACCGTTTGTGCTAGAGACTTGCAGTAACTTTCATCTGGAAGCTGAGATCCTAGGCTTTCCTAGGACCCCAAAATGATAGTGATAGTCGCTCGGCGCATTCGCAAATTTAGCCGCGATTTGACATTTTGCCGCGATTTGCAAATTTCTTCACGTGTAAAAATCTGCTGCTGTTTGCTTTCCTTTGAAAAAAAATCGTTTGCCTCATAAAAACTATCCCTGCATCACTGCTAGAGTGAGCCTGAGCTACTATTAACTAGATACCACTCACCTTGAACCTCTAGAGGGAATTAAAAGCATTTTAGCATATTTTTCACTTTATTGCCAGCACATATATAAGCATTTTGCCTGTGTTTTAAACTCCTGTAGTCTAAGTTGCTGGGTGAACTGAATTACATTGAATTGCATTTCTGAGAATTGTGTGCCTTCCTTCCATTTCCCTGCATTGCATAAAAGGGGGGGGGGGGTGAATTGTACAAGAAAGTGATTACATTGTCTTTGCTGAAATTCTATCAAGTTATTTTCTGTACTGCATTTCATTCCACATTGCATCCATTTGAAACCATAAAAGTATTGTTGCTATCTTATCCATTTCATGTCAACTCCTTAGTGATTATCAAGAAGTGTGCTAGTGCCAGATTCTCCGTTGTTAATCTTTATCATATCAGATTAAGTGTGCTATTCAATTATTAATTTATTCTAAAGTGTGATATATTTATCTATTGTTTAAATTATCAATTAAACCTTTTAACTTGCAAAACAGAACTACTTCTTGGCTCAGTGGGGTCAGGGGGATTCTGAGAGAGGGGTGTTATATAGGGGTAGTCATCCAGAACGCATGAACTGGACATAAAGATATATCAATAAGGATTTTCCTTCAGTATTATAGACTAGGCGTTGACTTAGCTGTAGTGTTGAATTGGATCCTCTTACAAATTGGGGGCTCGTGCCGGACGTTTGGGTTAGATCTACCATTTGTGCAGATTAATACAGTGTGCCAGCTGACCAGATACACATATCCGGTCGGATCACCACGCTGTGTTACGCTGTAAAGCACTCCTCCAAGGAACGCTCTTAGGAAAAGGTCTGTTTTGCAAAAATAAAATACAAACTTCTGTAAGTCAGGACATAGACCAATCTCTAGAATGACGACCTTAGTAGACATGAAAATAGCCAGAGAGCACCTCTTACATAAACTATTTGTGAGAGGTGAATGGACTGAACAGGGCCAGGATGCCTGGTTGCAGGCCATCACGCGACATGTCACTGAAACAGGGTCAGACCTATGGAGAGATCAGGGTCCATTACATGTGGCCCTGAGTGAACTATATATGGCTCCTAAAGCCAAAGATGAACACAATAAGATTGCCAGGATAGCAGCATACCTGTACCTATATATGGGAGACATGCAGGATAAATGCACTGAAAGCCAAGATCTGGCAAATAGGCAACAGATGGCAGCAGAGAAGGCCCGATCTGATCTGGCCTCTTCTGAGCAGAGGCTGCAGAGGAGCCAGGAGTCAGAAATCGATAGTATGCAATATATCATTAAAATAAAAGAGGATATGGGCATCCTACAACAGGAAAAGACAGACCAGGATACCAGATTTCTGGCCCTGCAGAAGGAGCACCAAGACAGTTTGGACTCCTTACTGCAGAACCAGAAAAAGTTGGAGCAACAGATCAATTTCAACAGGGCATGCGCGGAGCAGGTAGTCACCCTGCAAAGCCAGCTAGATAGAGAGAAAGAGGAGAGCAATAAACTGATTCTGAAAGACCTGGATACCCAGGCAGAGTTTGATGAGGAGCGCCAAAAAGCTGGTGCCTTTCAACGACAGAGGGACGACCTGGCAGCACAGATGCAGGCTCTCAGTCAGGAAAGAGACACTTTAGGCCAGGAAGTCTGCCACTTAAAAAAGGAAATTGAAGAAAATCACCTGGCCCTCCAGGGGCTGGGTGACCTCCAAAAAGAAAACCAGAACTTGGTAGAGCACACCAGAAGGGTGGAAGATGCTCTGGCAAGAAAGGAGCAGGCCAGTAGGGATGGGACGCAGGAGGTAAACCTCCTGCAGCAAAGACTGGCCCAGTGCTCCAGGACCAATCAGGAAACGCAGAGAGAGAATGAGGCTCTCTGCCAGCACAATGATAGGCTCCAACAACAGGTAGCGATGCAGGAGAGACTGATAGAGTCTAGTAAGGCCTTAACTGAGGAACTGAAGGCGCAGGCTCTTGCATTGCAACAGGGAGCAGGGGCGGATAGAGATGAGGTCCGCTGGGAAAGAGAGACTCCTGACCAGAACCTCAGGAGCCCTAACACCAGGGGCCTTCATCTCTCCCAGTCCCTGGACTCTACCACCCCCATGTCCCCTGGCGCACATGAGCACAGGGCCACAGGGATGGCAGATTACTATCCAGCTAAAAGTATGGGGCTCATAGGCCAGTACCACTCAGGAATGGAGGGGTGGGCATCCGGGTATGGGCACCCAAGTACAGTACAGTTCAGTGGGGAACCCCAGGAGAGTAGGCCCCTTAAGGGCATCCTGAAAACCTCTGCCCAGTTAGGTCAGTGGGGGGGGGTACCCAGCAAATCCTGGCAGCAAGGAGGGATCTGAGGACTCCTCTGAGCACCACAGCAAACAGGAGACCAGGTCCCCACATTCTGCCAGCCATTCCCAGGCTCGCAGAATCCGGGAAAACCTGGAAGAACAGACAGGAACCTCTGGGAGCAGTGCCTCTGAGTCAGAGGATGAATGGACAAGGGTTACCCGAACCAAAAAGGCCAATAAGGCAAAAAGGGCCTTGCTTAAGGACCCCTTAAAGCAGATTAAGGCGATCAGGAGCGTCATCACGCCTTACCATAAGAACGCTAAGTATTCTGTTTGGGAGCACTTAGAGTTGTTTGAGCAAATGATGGAGACTTTCCATTTGAAGGACAGCCAAAGCTGTATTCAATATGTAAAGTGGACCTTCTCCCCGGAATACTCCAGTTTCTTTGCGGGGCTGGAGGACCAAAATCATTTAAGATGGTCCACCTATAAGGCGGCCATCTTGAAACATTTTTCTGTTCACAGAAATCCTCAAGTGGCTCGCAAGGCAGCCTACAATTTGCAATGTGGGGAGGATCAGGCCCCACAAGAATTTGTGCAAGAACTGAAACGTGCTTTTGCGCAGACCACCAGAAGGGTGCGCACAGACAGTAGAGAATTCATTAATACATTTTTTCATGCCTTGCCCAAATACATAATGACCCAGCTCGTGAGGGATTTTCACGAGAAAAGATCTTTACACTGGGTCATTGAACAGGCTACCCGGATCTATGAGGTGCAGAAACCGGTAGATAGCAAAAGTAATGCCCAGAAAAACCCCAAAGCCAACAGCACCCCTGCTGCTGCCAAGGTGGCAGAGGTAAAGGTCACCCCCGTTTTGGATTTGGAGATGGGGGGGCCTAAAAACCTACCTGCACCTAATAATGCTAGGCCCAGAAGGTCCTCGGGCCAGTCACAGACAGGGAGCCAAGGAGGCAGCCCCACAAATGGGGTCCCTCGCTCTCCTTATGTAAGTCCCCGCTACAAGGGAAATCGACCCATCCTGGGTTATGTGTGGACTCCCCCAGCCCAAGGGGGGGATCCAACCGAGCACCGAACCCAGGGAACTTCCCTCCAAACTTTCCACAGGAGGGCAGAAATTTACCAAACCCTGGGCAGAACTTTTTCCCCAGATATCCACCCGACTTTCAGCCCCAAAACCATCCATCCTTCTTTCCCCAATTCCCTGAGCCCAGACAACCTAATCCGGGAGAGGGGAGGCCAAGGGTGGAGGGGTACCCAAATCTTCCCAACCAGGGGTACTACCAAAGAAGGGATAGCTACCCTTCCCGGGATCAGCCCAGGGGAGAAAACAGGGCCCCGTATCAGCCTGAGCGGGATTCCCAGTTAGAGCGCCAGGTTCAAAACATGGCGCGGGATCTGGGTCACATACTGAGGGCGCAGCAGAACCCTCAGAACGGCATGCCGGCGCAGAACGCACTCAACTCTGGACCTGGTGCCCCAGAACAATGACGGGGGCAGCACCCCGATAACTCACCGGTTCCCAGGGAGGAGGCACAAGGGGAAGGGGGGTGTAAAGCCTTGGAGGAAGCTTCCTTCCTCACTTGTAAACAGCCCCTGGAAACCCAGGAACCGGAAACAAAATCTCTTGCCCCTGAAAGTCTGCCTCCTAAGGAGCAGAGGGGGGGTAGGAGAAACAAAAGACCCAAACAGACTCAGTTTGAGGAGGAGGTACAGATCTTCCAATTTGAGGGGGAGGGATCCTCAGAGGATCCTGGGAAAAGGATCTTCTCTTTCAGAGAGGGGGGAACTCCTCCCAAAGAAAAATGGGTCCCTAGGGATGCAAATCCAGACTGGGGAGATGTGGAGACTGAGCTACCGCCGCCCACCATCTCATCCCAGAACCAACAGCAAGAAAATCCCCTGTTTCAGACCCATCCTGGTGACTGCCTCCAAACAGGGGGGGGTGGCCCAGAACCGGAGCCAGGGGAACCCACAATGGCTCTGATCTCCAGTTGCCAACTTTTTCTTTCAGATTCCCAAGGCTCTCCACAGAATTCTGCCCAAATTTCTTCTCTTGCAATGTCCAAAACCAGAAAGTTAGCCCACCAGTTGTCCAAAAATGTGCATTATCTGTGCCCCCTTGAGGAGAAGGAGGGAAGATATTATGCCCCGGTACAAATACAGGGGCAGGGTACAATTTTGGCACTGGTGGACACTGGATCTCAAGCTACCCTTCTGTCCAGAAGGGCCTTTGACGAACTGAATGCAGGAAGGGGAGAGAATTACCAAATTCCTCTCACCTCTCTTCCTGGACAACTGCAGAACTTTGACGGGAAGGAAATTCCCGTTGAGGGGACTGCAGACTTGGACATTAAGATCGGGCGACACAAGTTGAAACACCCAGTCATAGTTGTGACTCCAGAGGGCACCCCTTGTTTACTGGGGAATGACCTCCTGAGAAGGTTGTCACCCCTAATAGATTGTGTAAACAAGGTCCTCTGGACCCAGACTAGCCGACCAATAAAATTAAAAGAGAGTGTCAACCATGTTAGTTTAAACAGCACCTGCCACATGGTTGAACAAAAACCTGACCAAGTAGAATTTCACTTCCAGAATAGCCAAATTCCAGACGTGACAGTAATAGCAGTAGGACAACAGACTGGTGATGGGGGGTCCTCTCTATTTCTGAAAATCAACCTTCCTTCCAGTCTAAAGTGGTACTCCACGCTGGAAGGAAACCCCCTGAAATTCTATACCAATCCACAATCAGAAACTCCCACTCCTATAGTCCAGAGAGATGTGAAATCAGCTCAGAGCCTAGCTGATATTCAGCAAATTGGAGAGCAGTTGTTCATCCCTGTCCAGTTAAATGATGGGAAGGACTCTGTTCTCGCTCAAGTGTGTGTGAACAACGGTAAGAGCTTCATCAGCGAAGCCATGTTCCGCCAACTCCCAAAAGATCCAGCCATTCCCACCTTCAAACTGATAGACAAATGGGAAATGGACCTGGAAGCACCTAATTCCAAACATCTCCTGCCAATTAGGTGTATGCTCAAAATCTCCATTGGCAACAAGAGCATTGTCCATAATTGTTGGGTCGTGCGAGACGTCCCTGCCGCCTTTTACTTAGGCAGTGACATTCTCAATCGCTTTGCCATTAGTTTGGACCTAATAAACTTCAAAGCTTGGTCCCGATTAGTGGATAATCCCATGGTCTTTGATGATCCAGAAAAAGCATTTAGGTCAGCTCAATTGCTACCTTATGCAGTTGAAATTCAGATCAAAGAGGAAGTCACCATCCCAGAAAGGACCCGACAATTCCCCCTGGAAGTGAAAGTTAAAAGAGGACAATATCTGCAAAACCCTGATGCTTATATACATCTAAATGCTTCTCTCCAACAGCAAGGGTTAGGGGTAAACCCAACTCCATTAGTCAACATAGAACATGACACCATTCCAATAGAGGTGGATAACAGCGACTTAGAGAGTATTACTCTAGCCGCAGGCACCATTATTGGAATGGCGGTTGATGACCGACATTTTTCCATAGATCTTGGAAATGAACTGTTAGGACCAATCCCCAAGGACTGTTTTGACAGTGACAGTCATGACAATGCAACACCAGACAGGATTTTTACCCGGCATGGGGGGAACTTCCTGGTGTACACTTCTTGCCCTTATGGTAAGGAAGATGTGACTTGTGACTTCAGGAGGGATGAGGTGATTTTCCAGGTCCATGAGGGCTGCCTTTCCCACCTGAAGCCTCCGGTCCAAATCAGCACTCTGACCAGGGACTTCTCCACCCAGCTGGAGGAGGCCGCGGAGATAGCCAAACCAGAAGTCTTTCCAGGCTTCAGGCAGATGGTGGAAGAGAGAGTCAACCTAGCTGATGCCTCTGTGACTCTGGAACAAAAGCAAAAGTTGAAACAAGTTTTCTTGGATTTCCAAGATCTCTTTGCGGTAGACTCATATGACTGTGGTCGCACTGACATCCACACAACAACAATCCCCACGGACCCTGGCATGACTCCTGTGTTTGTGAAGCAATATCGCTTGCCTCTCGCATCAATGGAGTCCCTTACGGAAATATTTAAGAACCTTGAGTCCCGGGGAATAATCCGTCCCGTCCACAGCACCTTCAATAATCCGGTGCTGGGAATATTGAAGCCAAACGGCCAGTGGAGACTCTGCGCCGACCTCAGGGAGCTCAACAAACGGGTCCATACTTCCCGATGGCCTCTGCCCTACATTGACCAAGGGCTAGCCCAGATCCAGGGGTCACAGGTATTCACTGCAATAGACCTGACCAATGGATACTGGACCGTGCCTGTCAGCAGGGAGGACCAATACAAACTGGCTTTTACCTTTGGGGGCCAGCAGTATACATGGACCCGGACTCCCTTCGGATACCTTAACTCCGGTAATGAGTTCAACATTTTCCTACATAAGGCCATGCCCGACCTGGGTGCGAGGGGTAACCTGGCTTATGTAGATGATGTCCTCATCAAAAGCTCAACTGTGGAGGAACACATAGCGGAGATCCGTTATGTTCTGACACAGTTGAGGGCCGCCGGAGCAAAACTTTCCTTTCAGAAAGCACAGTGGTGTAGAACCCGTGTTAATTTCTTGGGGCATGAGATTACTGCTCAGGGCCTCTGTCCCCAGGAAAAGAAAGTGGAAGCACTTCAGAAACTGAAAGACCCCACAACTCTGCGGGAACTAAGGAGCCTCCTTGGACTGACTAATTACAGCAGAAAGTTCATTGAGGGCTACGCAGAGATCACCAGACCCCTGATTCATCTCCTGAAGGGGGGGGTCAAGTGGGAATGGGGTCCAAAACAAGCCGAGGCCGTAAGACAACTCAAGAGAAGCCTCTCACAAGCGCCTTGCCTAGCTTACCCTGTCAGAAACAAGGAGTTATTCCTGGAGACAGGGTTCTCTAATACGTGCTTGACGGCAGTATTATACCAAAAGCATGACAAGGTCAATAAAGTAATCTCCTATGCAAGCAAAACTTTATCCTCTGTGGAGGAAAAATTCAACGATTGTGAGAAGGCACTCCTGGCAACGGTGTGGGCATTGAAGAATTACCTCCCGTTTATCCAGGGGGAACACATTATAGTGGAGACTCCACACCAGCCTCTGCAATATCTCCAAAGTGACAGAATCCGGGCCGGAAATGTGAGTAATTCCCGAATTACTTCCTGGATTCTGTCAATGCAAGGCTTTCCTGTGGAGGTCAGATATGGCCAAAACAAGAAGAGTCCCCTTGCGCAAGGTCTGGCTGACTTGCATGATTGTGCCAGAGAAAACTGTCTCGAGGACGGAAGTCTAAAAATCAAGGACAACACGGAGGCATACCTTAATTCCCCCCACAAAGTCTTTGAAGAAGACAAGTGTGAGGGAATGCCCACTGTCTATGTGGATGGATGCTCGTACCATGTTGACAACAACGGGGAGAAAGAACTGGTGGCTGGCGTAGGGAATGCATGGGTGAATGAGTCCCCAGAACCCTCCGCTGGATACAAAATTGGTCCCCGAAGTAGTCAGGTGGCAGAATTGATGGCTGTGCATCAGGCCATCCTCACTGCTGTCCAGCATCAACTCGGCGAACTGGTCATAATCACAGATTCGGATTATGTACGGAACGGGTTCGTCGAGCACCTGGTTAATTGGAAAACCAGAGGCATGTTATGTGCTAACAACAAACCCTTGAAACATGGGAAGTTGATCCAAAACATTGATGATCTGGTCACCTCAAATGAGATGACCATCTATTGGAAGAAGATCAAGGGTCATTCCAAAGTAGAGGGACCAGACAAAACTGGAAATGACTTAGCTGATCAGCTGGCCAAAACCGGGGCCATCCAAGGGGATCTAATTGAGATTGAGTCCCTGTTGGGGGAAATTCAGGTCACTGCTATCACTAGGTCACAGACAAATGCTCACAACGACCTTTCAATTGCACAATGGAGTAAGGAGACCCCTGATGCTGATTTGATTACAGCTCAGAAGGGGGATCCAATAATTGGTAAATTTTACCAGCACCTTGAGGACCCTGAGAACTTTCCCCTGACGGATACCGATTACACTGGGAAAGAGGACCTAAGAGTGTTGATGAAATGTCCAAAAATGTTCCGAATCCAAGACGGGTTGTTGGTAAGGAAATCCAAAGCTGGCCACGATCAGTGGGTGGTTCCTACCTCATTCCGAAGCCTGATGTTAAGTCACGGCCATGATGCGGCCACTGCCGGTCACAGGGGGTTTCACACAACATTGGAAATCTTAAGAGAGGTTGCATACTGGCCACACATGGGGCAGGACCTCGACCAATACTTGAAGGGGTGTCTTGTGTGTGCACAATTTCAGCCATCGTCCCTCACGCACCGTGCGCCTCTCCAAAAGAGGAGGATGACACTGCCATGGTCAGATTTACAAATCGACTTTGTAGGCCCTGTGATTCGCTCTGCTAGGGGGAAAAAGTACATGTTGACTGTGACATGCTTGTTTACCAAGTGGGTGGAATGTCTCCCAGCCCCAAATTGCAAGGCAGAAACAGCAGCTGCCCTGATGATTAACCACATCTTTTCCCGTTTTGGTCTACCTCAAAGGATTGAGTCAGACAGGGGTAGCCACTTCACCAGTGAAGTAATGACAAAGATGTGGGAGATACTGGGGGTCAAAAGGAAGTTGCATATTGCTTACAGGCCAGCTTCTTCTGGGGCAGTAGAGAGATATAACCGGACAGTTGTGAGCATCTTAAAAAAGTTTGTGGCAGATTCTGGGCCAAGTTGGGATATCCGATTACCTCTGGTCCTAATGGCCATCAGATCTACCCCTTCATCTGCAACCAAAATGTCACCATTTGAGTTGATGACTGGGCGCAAGATGGTGCTTCCGCAGCATTTGCTCTACAGGACCCAAGAGCAGACACTGATAAATGCCTCCACTACTCATGAGTATGTGGAGAATTTAAGGAAACACCTCCAACATGCTTTTGCTTACGCTCAGCGGAATCTAGAAAGATCAGCTGATAGCATGAAGACCCACTATGACCTGAAAACTTCCAGGAAGGAATATCAGGTGGGGGACCGGGTCTATCTATACAACTTCCAAAGAAACCAGGCAAAACAGTGGAGGTTTTTGCCTACGTGGAAGGGACCCTTTGAGATCATCGACAAGATCTCCCCTGTGGCCTACAAAATCCACATCCCCAAAGGCGGTTTGGCAGAGGGGGAAGACAAGTGGGTCCACATAAACCAGTTGAAATGTTGCCATCCCAGGCACACTCTGCAACAACTGGAGGAATCCTCTGGAATCCTAGCGGGTACTGTCTCAGACTAATTCAGTTCCAACCATAAAACATACCACATCTAGTCTCTAAAATATTGTGATTTGCATGAAACTGTCTCTTAGTTATACTGTTTTTTTTTTCAAAATAAGAATGTAATGTTTCGTTATGATGAAATGCATATGCTGCCCCACGATCTCAACAGTGGTGGAAAGACGTCTATGAGTAGGTATTGCCGCTCTTTCTTTGTCGTCCTAGGAGAAAGAAAGCCGGGAGACGGGCCAAGGAGGACGATCCGGAGACTGGGAGGATGACGCAAGGGGGCCCAGTGTACCGCCCAATATTCCCATCAGGACCGGCGAGGAGAACCGATCGATCCGACCGGATGGAGAAAAAGATGCTGAACTGTGCCATCTATTGGAAGAAGATGAGGAAACATCCCAGGTCTTGCGAGTCCCATTAGTGAAATAGAATGGCTATCGCAAGAGGGGGGCTTGTGGGATGTTTTTATCCACGCATCCAAGCCCTACCTCAAAACTGTGCAGTATTGACATGGAAAACATCATGATGGCCAGAGCTTCCCAGAAAATGCACAGGGAAATGCATGAAGAATAGGCTGCCACTCATTTTTGCCGATGTTATGGGCACAGAAGGACACTGCCTAAAACCACCAGTGGACTACCCACACAGTAGTCTGAAACCATTGGGAGTGGCAATGCCGATTGCCAAAAGCAAACCCATAACTGTTGGGAATTCATTTTCTTAAATCCCAAAAAGGGGTGCAGTACCAGTACTCACCACTATCCAAAAGCCGGCGTTTTAAAACACCAGATTTTACTTTTGTTTGTAAAACTGAATAAATGAACCCAAAACAGGCCAAGGAAAGACTTACTGAGAGGTGGATCCAATGTAAAGTTATATTCTGAAGTGACTTGAAGGTGTATAACAAGACTGGCTGAGCTGTGGATTTCAGCAGTTTAAGTAAATCTGGACTGAAAGACACTACAAATCTAAATGTTTAAAAGAAATGAGTGACCTACTTTTGTGTGTCACATAGGTTTCAATTGTCTAAATGTCATAGTTTTAAACTTAGAATCAGCATCATAGCTGCATATGTAAAAAAATGTCTTGACTTAAACTGGGTAACAAAAAGTGACATTTTATCTGAAACCTGGCTTAAGGAACTGAATTCTGCCTGGCAACTACCCCCCATCAGGAGTGAAACTTGAGTCACAGCTGTGTTCCCAGGCCTATCTGCCTTTTGCTGGCCACACTAAGGATAGGCCATCTCTCTGATAATTGAATTAAGGGGAACCCCCACAGAATACAGGAGCTCTGAACAAAGCCCTGTCCTGACCCAGGCAGATGGTTTATTGCAGATGTCGTAAAAGTAGCTTCCTCCTGAAGCAAAGGGGAGGGCACTGCCTGTGAGAGCAAGCTGGCTTGGCAGAACTGGAAAAACCAGACTTGTGCTGGGGGAAAACCACACCCCTTTGGGGCCAGAACATAACTCTAAAAAGATGAATAACTCATAGAGCGGACATGTGAAAATTGTATAAATGATACCATAATTCTTGTGATTTTTCTGCCCACATTTTAAGAGGTTTTTAGAACCGGTGGCATGTTCAGGGGGGTTTTAGCAGAAAAGAGGATATTACTCAAAATGTGTGCATGTGAAAAATCTGACACTTCATCAACTAATGTCCATACTCCTTGCGCACATGTGTATAAATTTGGGTTAAGGTCAGAAATTGCAAAATCAGTTAAAAAGTGCAAATATTGCCATTTCTGAATGCAAGCCCCCAGGAAGAGCAGATTTGGACAGGGTATACCTCCTGTGATATGTGAGGGGTGCATATGATTTTAAAACAATATGTACCTCTGCAAATATGTATTTGGTTCAAATCTAGATTTGTGTGCAAGTTGACAGGAGGAGTGGACTCTCTGCAGGCTGTAAATTGACATCACTCTGACACAACTTAGCTCCCCCAATCAGGGGAGAAATGAAAGCTTGGCCAATGATAAGTGGAGAGGGGCTGGCTAGTGATGCTGCTCACACACACCCATTTTAAAAACACATAAAAGCAGAGAGACAGGACAGATAGGGGCCTTCAAATCCATTTGCAGCTGGAAGCTCTGCCGGGAAAATCCATACTTTACCTCCATCAACCTTCAGAGACCCAGACCAGACCAGCAGAGTAGAGCTGACCTGTTAGCAGAACCAGAGAGAGCTGACCCAGATCACTGTGAAGTGCAGAGACCAGAGTCCCGTCTAAAACCTGACCAGATCCATGGCGAGGCCCATTTAACTCAAGAATATAGTGTGAGTACCTAGAAAACTGTGCAGACCCAATCTCTTAGTTAAAATAATCTAATTCAATTCTATTTTAATCTAAGTAGAACTGCCTCCTAACTGTCACCTGTCATTTGTAAAGCTGTCACCTGTGATTTGCTAGTTGCAAGCTGCACTTGTCTTTTTGAACTTTAAAATTTCAAATCTGAAAAACGACCTTTATTTAATCGCTCATATCTCCGTGACCGTTTGTGCTAGAGACTTGCAGTAACTTTCATCTGGAAGCTGAGATCCTAGGCTTTCCTAGGACCCCAAAACGATAGTGATAGTCCTTGTAGTTCCTCTGTAATCGCGCTCGGCGCATTCGCAAATTTAGCCGCGATTGGACATTTTACCGCGATTTGCAAATTTCTTCACGTGTAAAAATCTGCAGTTTGTTTGCCTTCCATTTGCCAGAAATTCGTTTAACCTGCTAATTATCCCTGAATCATTGCTAGTGTGAGCCTGGACTAATATTAACTAGATACCACTCACCCTGAACCTCTAGAGGGAATTAAAAGCATTTTAGCATATTTTTCACTTTATTGCCAGCACATATAAAAGCATTTTGCCTGTGTTTTAAACTCCTGTAGTCTAAGTTGCTGGGTGAACTGAATTACATTGAATTGCATTTCTGAGAATTGTGTGCCTTCCTTCCATTTCCCTGCATTGCATAAAGGGGGGGGGGGTGAATTGTACAAGAAAGTGATTACATTGTCTTTGCTGAAATTCTATCAAGTTATTTTCTGTACTGCATTTCATTCCACATTGCATCCATTTGAAACCATAAAAGTATTGTTGCTATCTTATCCATTTCATGTCAACTCCTTAGTGATTATCAAGAAGTGTGCTAGTGCCAGATTCTCTGTTGTTAATCTTTATCATATCAGATTAAGTGTGCTATTCAATTATTAATTTATTCTAAAGTGTGATATATCTATCTATTGTTTAAATTATCAATTAAACCTTTTAACTTGCAAAACAGAACTACTTCTTGGCTCAGTGGGGTCAGGGGGATTCTGAGAGAGGGGTGTTATATAGGGGTAGTCATCCAGAACGCATGAACTGGACATAAAGATATATCAATAAGGGTTTTCCTTCAGTATTATAGACTAGGCGTTGACTTAGCTGTAGTGTTGAATTGGATCCTCTTACAGTACTCTGTGTTCGCCATACTTGAACACTCAAAGTCCACATTAACAACAAAGAGGGCCACTACCTATGAAGTCATTCTATCCAGCCCATTAATTCATATCATAAGATGTTGCACAGTAAATCCTGCCACATTTATTGCTACGCCTGTTCAGGAAAGGGAGGAGGTGCATGATTGTGTGACATATGCAGGACCAGAAGATGATTAAGTGCGAGCACAGGGTGATTTTTTTAAATGGTTCAGTGACAATTGATCAGGAGACTGGCAGGGAAACATGGGGCAGCAGTGATATGCATTGTAGACAGGGCAGATGAGGTTATGATTAAGAAAGGATTACCAACACACTCAGGAAGCAGAACTAATAGCTTTATTGGAAGCGTTAGAAGCATCCCAGAGATGTCTGGTGACCGTTTACTTCAATTCGGCTTATGTTAAAACCACTGTACATTCAGGGTTGTCCAGATGGAAGAGGAGGGTTTTTTTCAAGTCTGAAGGTACCCCTGTGCAATGCGCAGCCTTATTGGAAAGATTAATGTATGCATTGTCCCGCCAATCCATGTTACAGTTGTTAAATTCTCTGCCCACACTCAATACAGGCACACTTTCACTCTGTAACAATGCCTCAGATAGTGTTGTCAAAGAAGTAGCAAACCTCACAGACCCAGATGTTGCCACATATCCTGCAGTGGTAAATCAGAGGTTACAGTTAACGATTCCATACAGTACCTACTACACAAATCATTGACCTACAGGGGCACACCGAGAGAAGGATTTATGGGCAAAGAGGGGTTGCACACAATCCCCAATGGACCTCATTTGGTGACAAAATATTACAGGTAATATGGTAATGCGACAGGAGCTGCTAATGGTTATTTTTGAGCAGCTGCACTACCTGCTGTATATTTCGAAACAGCACATAGCTGCAGATATTTTGGAGGACTGGTTGGTCCCCAGTCTGTAGGAGTTTCTTAATACCTGTGTGGTGAACAGCACAACATGCCAGCTGTACAATACCAGTCAGATGCCCAGGACGCTGTGTGGCATATTACCCCACGCCCACTGGACAGTTCCGGGAGCTTCACATTGATTACGTGGATATATCTAACTTCTGCAGTAATTACTGTTACCTAATTGTTGTGGTGTGCCCATTTTCCCACTGGGTTGAGACTGGTCCCTGTGCACATTAAGATGCAAAATGTACAGCTACATTTCTTGTATTCAAGGAGATATCATCTCTGTTGGGGATCTGGCATAAGATGTGATCCATATTCCACCCACAGGCCAACAGCATTGTTGAGAAAATCGACATGCTTTTGAAGAGCAAACTGTCTAAAGTATGTGTAACATTAGGGAGGAACTGGGTGCAATGTCTCTTTCTAGCTTTGTTTAGCCTGAGAATGCAGAGCTGCAAAGATCACCACTTGTCCCGCACAAAACAGTGATGGGGAGAAGGATGCTCACACCTCTTACTCCTATATGCACAGCATCAGGTGCTCACAGGGCAGCAGGAGTTTTGTGGGAAGAGTTTCATGGGTATTTTCATGAGTTAACCAAATGCATAAAAGTGCTCCCTGGACAGATCGCTCCCAGAAGAGAAGAGTTAGCAGTAAAATCGACAACTGATGAACAGAATTTTCCTCTGCTCCACCTGTTCCCAGGTGAAAAGGTTTCCATCTACAACTTTGTTCATCGCTGGAATGGGAACATTTTCCAGGGACCTTACTCTGTGTTTTTCGCCACACATTTCGCAGTTAAGGTGAAAGAGTTGCAGTACTGGTTGCACCTAAATGACGCATAGAAGTCACCCAAAACAGCTCCACCTTCTCATAAAGCAGACCTAACTACTGACCCATAATAAAGCTGCATATTGTTGATCTGGCCCAGTTATCGACCCACTATCAGCTTTCACACTCACCTGGGTCTCTGAGGGAGCGATGAAGCCTTCTGGACCCTTCCCCTGGAGTAACAGTGGTACTACTGGTATCTGTTGAGAGAGAAGTGAGTGGCTCAGTTTGCCTGAATATGGCCAAAATCCTCCTTTCCCTCCTCCCGTGTGTGCTCTGTGATGGATGTGTAGGGATTTGGCTCACCTTTAGAATAGATTGGGCAAGTTCTCCATCTTGAACTAGGTATCAGCGCTGTATCTCTGAGACCTTAGGAACTCTGTTCAGTTCGGGGAGTTTGCTGATGTGCTCATTCCTGGTGGCTAGTAACTTCAAGTTCCAGTTGCTTCACTGGCTCGAGTTATGTTCTGCAGGTAAGATATTGTTCCAGAGTGCAGGTAAGTTAGTTCTTGTTCCATTTGCGACACTGGTTCGGTTATACGTGCAGGTAAATTCTGATTCCAGTTACTTCACTGATTCGGGTAATACGCGCAGGTAAGTTGTGATTCCAGTTACTTCACTGGCTCGGGTTCCGCACATCTTTGAGTGCCCTTGCTATGCGGAGAGTTCTGCGCACGGTACGACAGATGATTTCTAGTTTTAATCCTGTTCTTTCTTTCTTCACAGTTGGTTCGCGGCGGTTCCCAGAAAGGGTCCGACCAGGGAGGCGCGCGAAAGAAGTCTGAACGCTACCTTCAGGTTTTCCAAGATTCGGGTAAGTGATGCTGCTGACTGCGCGTATGTTTGCTGAAGCTGAGGAGGCGCTGACAGGTTCTGCTTTTTCCTTTGCTGTCTTCTCTTTCAGATGCTGGGAACCAGGGCATGCGCGTGGACAAGATCGAGGAGGAAACAAGTCGAGGATCACGGTAAGCTTGTTGCTCGAAGCCACAGTAGCAACACGAAGCATGGGTCTGCCTCTGGCTGCGGCTTATATAGCCGACCACGCCCAGAGGCTGGAACGTGCCTTGGTATTTGCAAGATTCACAGGAAGTTCCTCCGGGGCCATCTTGAGTGTGCTGGAAGTGTGCCTGGGCCAATCAGGATCCCTAAAGGGGGTTGGGCTACCTGTGCACTGTATTTGAGTGCAAGAGAGCGGCAAATGGATGTTTGATGCCTGTAAGGTGTGTTTGGTCTGCCAGGCCGTAACCCATCTTGCTCCTGCCTGTTCCGCAGCATATATGACACAGCTGCAATGTGCTTAGAGTGCCTATTAATTTACTATTGAGCATCACGGTCCCGTTCAACATAGCCACCCATTGAAATAAAAGTGCATCAGTGACCGCGTTCCCTTTGATACTAAAGTTTACTACAGTACCTTCTTTTTATAATAATAGATTTGGAATTGTTTGCATGGATGTTTGCTTTTTCTCTCCCTCTACAAGTGCAACACCACAGTCGATGTGTAATATATATATACTATGTTGTATATGTTGTTTTTCCTTTGCAGGTTGTATATTATTTTGTGTGATCATTTTATATGGTGGGGACATATAAAAGGGGCATATGTGAATTATGGAATTTTTTTAAAAATTAAACACAATTAGGGATAACACAAATCAGGAGAGAGACTGAGGAGGAAATTTAATACAAACTGTACAAGGGTTTTACAATTGACACCATGGCTGATGTACACCACCCTGAACCAGATAAGATGTGGTGGAATCATATGCGCAATGTGGGGAGGGAGTTTTCAAATGAGAGTTTCTATGGATGCTCTTTGATACCTCACGACGGGCACACCCAAGTTGTTTATTCCACAAGAATGCTGCCTCGTATAGTCCAATTCCTTTTACATTTAAACCTATGCAGAACACAGAGTATTTTCTGAGGGCACACTGTCTAGGTGGTCATCATGGACAGAAACAATGAAGAATGTGCCAAGAAGAAATAATAGGCATGGTACAAAATGCAACCATTGTTGAGGATAGAAGAAGAATTGTTTACCAACAATAGACGGGCAGCAGGAGTGGTGTGCTGTTCAACAGGGGCTTACTGGGGTATTCTGAAGACGTGGTGACATGTGTCAATAAGAAATGTGGCAAAATATGAGTTAACTACATGCCAAAGCTGGCATGGATTGAACTGAACGAAACACCAGCCACAGTTCAAAATCCAGCACCCTTTTTGTTTCAGAGGAAATTACACTGTACTCATAGGAACCAACAATAAAACACTATCCCTGGTCTAACTCGGTGCACAGCAGTGTTAATGTGTGCTGGTTGTGCAGACAATATGCATATTTACACCTCCCACCATCGTGGAACAATGTATGCTCGCTGAGCACCCTACACTCTGCTGTTCTAGTAGTTCCTTATTCTCATCTATCAGTTATGAATGTGCCAGCCCCAGAAACAACTAAGCCCTGACTCAATAAGTGTGTTTGTCGCTCACTAATAGGTTGTTGTCAAAAGAGATCTAATTACCTGTCCAAAGACTCCTTGGAGAAACTAATAGAAATACAGGATCAATCCCAGTTATTCATCAAGACAGAAACAGTTTTTATCTCCCTTTTGATGCCAGGTATCCAGACTCCAGAACTACGTGAGGGTGTGACGTTCATGAAGTAATACTGTGTACCTCGAGTTCAATTATAACAATCACAAGGAGTCATTGCATATCGATTGTATAGACCTGAGAAGAATTGCACCTTTTGTACTGTTCACCTTTGCCTTTGTTTATACACACAGTTTTGAGCAGTTTTTGACATGCCATGTCATGTTAAAATCATGGTGTTTCTGTGTTGTCTCTTTTAACCAAAGCACTTGATTTCTTTTTAAGAAAAACTTACAAGAATAGCCACAAAAATAATAAAGAGGCTACCACAAAACCAATCATAGTTGATGGTTTCTTCACCTCATGATTAGGATTTATCACTAATGCATGGGGTCCCTGGGAAGGTTTAAATAATAAACTGCTTAAAAGTGATTGCAGTATTGAATTAGGGAGGACAGGAACACCCAATGTACACATAGGTATCCAGACTGCAGCCAATGCAAAATCGCTATAGAAAAACGGATGGGAGATGCTCCAGATGGTGAACCAGACTGAGCAGGGCCTTAACTCAATGAAGAGTGAGTTGAGAGTGCTTAGACCTATGACCATCCAGAACAGATATGTTCGGCACCTGCTCAAAGCTATGGAGAGGAGAGTTAGTAAATAATTGGACTTTCCTGCTGCACATACAGACCCCCAAACATTGCTGAAAACAGATCATTCTCCCATGTGATAGGGGCCCTTCGCAATTTGAGGATTGACATGGAGAAGGAAACTGGAGTGAATGCAGATGTTTGGTTTGATGCCATATTTTCAAGGGTCCCATCGTGGTTGGAAATAGCAATACAAATGGTGTTTCCCAATGTAGTATTTTTGTTTATAATTTTTTGTTCCTGTGAAATGATCCTGAGATGCTGCACAAAGACACGCCCAAAGAGTTCCACAATGATGATTTCAATAAGGGCGAGTAAAGCTCCCCCTCTCACAAAGCACAAGTACACCCAGGATTGGCCTCACCAAGGTTCGTTGATCACGTATGGAGCAGGAGGGTGAACATCATGTGACGGTCAACAAATGTATAAGCTTATTGACAAGAACTCACCAATCACCTTTTGGGTTTGGCAGTGATGATGTAGGGGGACCACATGTCTACGGGAATGGGGGCAGTATGGTTGTGGCCAATCAGTTAAGGGACTAAAGGAGGGATTAGCATGTTCTATCGGTAGTAGCCAATGAGGGTGGTGGGATTATGTTGTTATCATTATTATGCAAAGTAAAGCTTCTGCTATAAAAATTGAAAATTCTTGATATAAGGCAAGCTCTGTGTCAGTTTGGTTCTACGGAACCGTCTGAGACCCCTTTGCTTACAATAAACCTTGATTTCCTTGCAAAGAGGTGCAGTGATTATTTTGGTCATTAGGATTGTTTTTTACTCTGCAGGCTTTGGGCTGCTATTCCTTTCAAGCCTTGGTTATCCTTTCAGCCACGGCAACAGGAAATCGTTTGTGCTCTTAACTTGGCCCCTAGCCCACCTCCAAATCCCAAATGTAACATGGTGTTCTCGCCCTCTCCCAATCCCCTCACACCTCTAACCTGATACCATTTCACTGTTATTACACTGGACAATGTCATTTTTCTGCCTTTTCATTTTCGGGTAGCCATGGGTATGCCAGCAGTTATCTCTCACATAACAACTGGTCCAATTCCATCCAGTGGTTTTCGCTGTATGCTGGAGCAAAATTTCTCCTTGAATGGGGACTAGAATGAAACTGTGTGTTCTGTTTTCTCAATAACCTTTTGATTGTATAAGGGATCTATACTATACATTTCCATTCTGGTGGGTGGAGGAGGATGGGTGTTGCTTGCATACAGTTTTGTCTGCAAAATTCCATCCACATTCGTCATATGAGTCAAATTTTATTAGCAATTTGTTGTTTTATTTCCAATGGTATTCAATGTGCAACTTAACTATAGTGCGGCGACCACCTCACTGTAGTATATATTTTTCAATACTGCTTCTTGTTGACGTGCACAATTAACCACATACAATTTAGCACATTTTATTTCTCCAACATAAATGACAAGTTTTGTCATCAGAGAAAATGTTCAAATGACAATGTAGCTGGAGTTTCTCTTACGCAATTGGTAAGTATTGCTGTCAGAGAAAATTGACTTCCTATGCATTAAATTCAATTAGAATTCTAATTTATAGGGTGATCAATGACAGGTGTATGTTTCTGTTGGTTTCTAGTGTTATCATGCCTATGAACTAACAGTCTAATGTGTTGCACTATTAATCTATAGGGTTGGGTTTGTGAAACAATGCTTTCATTTGGAGAGAGCACAATATATCTGTCACGTTTAAAGTGATATGAACATGAAATACAATTATCTGAAGGGATAGAAATATCCGCCCAATCCTGCTTGTCAATTAGAATTCACTTAATACAGGTGTCTTTCTTTTTAGGGTTATGTTATCAGACAGATTTCAATAGCTATTTAAATTGGTATAATTTTCTGGGTATCGAAATTGGCAAAGTAATCTTCCTCTCATCTAACTGGGATGGAATGCATGTACTCAGCATTTCTCTTTTTATTTTTTATCTAACTATGACTTTCAGGGGTCAAAAGTGTAATAATGTACTGCAGATGGTGGATATGTTGAACACCATTCCATGGATCCAGTCTCAATAATACAACTTTGAAAACACTGGATTTAGTTTACTTGGCCACTGTCAGAAGACACGGCGCATTTTGCACTCAAAATGTTATGGCATTCTATTTTAAATCAGTTTCACAGTAGCCTCCCTTATATCCCATTCCATTTAGTGACCTAACGGATAAAGGGGTTCTGAGGACATAAATCTAAGTGCATTTGGGCCTTTACTCTCACTTAAGTTCTGGGTGTGTCTTTTATGACACAGACGTGGGATGGCATCTCACAGCTCTAGCGTGCTCCACTCAATCAGCAATGCTTCCCGATCTCAGTTTAAAAATAATCCTTCTCAGTGAATCGAGTTCTATTTAGGCAAAGTCCAGCTTCTGGTTTCCTCTGCACATAGCCATCATAGGCAGCCCTCATATAATCTCACAGTATTATCCGACTTCAGTACTTATTCGTTTGGGTATGGTTTACCTTCTGTAGAGTTTCCAGAATCCTAGACCTCTCTATTATTTGTGTGGTCTTGGACTTACATAGCAGCTTTATTGTCGCATGCAGTGACATTTGACATAATGTTTGATTGGTTGAGTCTTCTTTAATGTACTTAATTGATTTATATTGCGTACCACTGATCGGGAGGCTTAAGGACACCAAACACACACGCATAACAGAAGAAAGAAAGCATCTGCTAGGCCAGAGGAGACCAAACAAAGCAGATATCAGCATATATAGACCATTGCATAGATGGAAATTAACATTCTAACTAAAGAGGAATGTCTTTAGTTTATTTCTAAAGACAGGTGTAGCAATGTCCTCTCTAAGACTCAAGGAAAGTGAGTTCCATGCAGCTGGGGCTGCAGCGAAAAAAGCTCCCTTCTTGGCCCGCGACAGTCTACAGGCAGGAGTTTTTAGTTGTAAGGAGTTGTTTGATCTCATGTCATGTATATTGGCTTTGAATTCCAATTGTTCCTTCAAGTAAACTGGGGCTGTGCTTCTCAAACACTTGTGAGTAATCAGTATAAGGCGAAAGTAGATTCTATCTTTTATGGGCAACCAATGAAGACTTCTCCTGGCCTCAGAGATATGGTCCCATTTATTAAGATCCATGATAACTCTCACAGCGTTGTTTTGCACCACCTGAAGCTGGTTGATCTCGGCTTTCGGTAGACCAACTAGTAGGCTACTACAATTATCTATTCTGGAGCCCATCATAGTCCTGGCAAGTGTTTCACAGTTCTCTCTGGATATGAATGGGCATGCATGGGTCATTAGCTTAATGTTATATCAGGCTGAAAAAACCAGGCTACTCACTTGTGCCTTCATATTCAGATTGTGGTTGAGACAATCCCCAAGGGTCTTAACTTTACTTTTTGTTTTGATCATACATACATCAATTTGAATCTGGGCATATTCCAGCTCCATCTTGCGAGTTTTTGCTTCTGAGCCCACCAGAATCAACTCAGTTCTTTTGGTGTTCAAATTGAGACCATTGATACACATCCAGCTTTGGATCAGGCTGTATATCCTATTTATGTTAATATGATCTCCATAAAGTAATCAGATATGGGGATGACACATTGTGGGTCATCAGCATAAATTGTTTGAACCCTAAGTCTCTGAGTGCCTCCTCAAGCGATCTAGCTTGTGAGTCAGTCCCGTCTGTCAGCCAGTAGTTAAAATCCCTTAGAAGTAGAGTTCTAATATTGGGTTTTAAAAATGAGAGAAGTAGGTCACAAATTTGATTAGTAAAATCACGCATGAGAGAAGGAGGTCGGTACACAAGAATAATGTTGAAGGTGGGAGAGTATCACAGCCATTCATATTAATGGTGTCAACATACCAAACATCTAGAGTATCTTTATAATAGATAGCAGCAACCCTGCCTCATTTCCCCTCTAGTCTGTCCTCAGAAAAGATACTGTAGCCCTGTGGTATGGCCAGTGCAAGAGATGGCACAAGACTGAGAAGTAGCTAAGCACACCGAGTTCTAATATTGCGAATTACTATTAAGGTTTATGACATTCAATCCTAGCTTTAGGATGTGTTAAGGGTGCAGGGGAGAAATGTATGACTCCGGCATCAAAAGTCAATACATAAATTAGAAACCAACAGTGTCTCCATATATCTAGAGTATCTTTATAGATAACAGCAACCCTGACTCCGTTCCCCTCTAGTCTGTCCTGAGAAAAGATACTGTAGCTCTATGGTATGGCCAGTGCAAGGGACAGGCCAGCTGCCGTGTGACTCCAAGTCTCAGTAAGAGCACAAAGATCTATATCCTGAGAGACTATAAATGTGAATACTTCCAACACATGTTTAAGAGAAGCGTGTGTTAAGCAGTAGGCATTTTAGACTAAGGCTAGCTCTGCTGATATCTCAATTATGTACGGGAATTGCTGGTTCGCAAGGAGCAGTTGTGTGCTGAATTATCCCAACTTCTTTTCCTATTCCTTGGGTATAATATGTTGTTTTTATCTGTGTGTCCTTATCATTAACTATGATGTCAATATTGTCTCCTGTATCTTGAAGGATTGGAGACTTGTTACCAACAAGCATTTCAGAGGCTTGGTCAGAGTTTACAGTTACCTCTCCGTCCATGTTAGCTTTATTAATCTGTGTTAGGCTATCTCTATTTGAAAGGAGGTCACATGCTTTACTCAGACAGGAGCAAGCCTGAGTTACCTTATTTGCCAAATGCAGGGATCTTAGCTTAGAATCAGCTTTTGCTTTCTGAATCATTGCATAAATAGATGCAGCGCTCATGTTTACTTACTTAGGAACGGTCAGAAAAACACTGATGGTACCGGAGCACAACAGACCGCCACAGACCAGCTTGTTTCGTTCGTGCCGGCGCATTCATACCTGGTTTGCAAATTTGTAGTTCTACAATACCGCTGGGAAATGTAGTTTTCCCAGCTAAGGTGCTCATGCAGAGCTCTGGCTCTGATTCAAGCCGCCACCCTATATATGCAAGTACTTTAGCTTAAAAAGCTCTTTAGCCCAGCAGGATAAGTATATAAAGCCCACAAATAGTAATACAAACAATTGACAGAATTAAAAAGCAGCACTGGGATAAAACCTTAAAATGCAACCGAAAATTCGATTCTGTCTTAAAATGCTACCTTAAAATACAGTTCTGTTAAAAAACTGTCTCAAATGAAGTACAACAAACAATCTATACAATTCTCATTGGATCCTTTCAGGAGTCGATACTCCCAGTGAAACCACCCTGTTATTGGCTAGCTCCAACATATTTATCCATGTGACAATGGGAGGTTATGTCCAGATTTGGATCGAAAACCGTTTTTCATCCATAATGTTTCATAGGATCATATCCTGTTATGGATTTTCAGAATTGCCAAAGAAACTTGGATCCAGGCACATCCAACATATCCCAGTAGCATGAAAGATGAAAATGTTATTGAAATATGAGAATGTATTAATTATTGATATATATTAGTAAGTCATGTTTATACTCATACTTTGGGGCATGCTCCTCCGAGTTCTGATTTGTCTTAGCTTTCTCAGGTGACCTACATTTTGCAAAGTTATAAGTGAGCTGGCCTTGTCACGAGGCAACAAGGGGAGCCTGACACTGACCACTTACTTTAGTGCCTGCATGATTCAGGCAGTACGTTGTCTCACACTGTGCTCTACATGTTGATGCTCGCCAGACTGTTTCTTCTTGTTTTAGACCATCTACCCAAGAAGAGCTGGTGAAAACTGGAAACCTGTCAAAGAGTGTTCACTGCAATGGTTTCTCTGCAACCAAATCACTCTGCAGCAACTGTAACCTTTCAGCCAGTAGACCACCAGAGACTAATCAGAAGTGGCACTGACCCCAATACTAAGTGGACTTACAACACAAATACCAATGATTGCCCCCCAATATGAACTGAAACTTGTGGACTTCAGGACCACCATTGATTACCTACAACGGCTGACACAAATAAAATGTGGAGACTTAGCCCTTTTTATGGATTTTCTGTCACCCACACACATACACACCCAGCTGGTTAAATACATAAAGGGATTGGCAAGGGAGAGCTGACCGATCCCAGCAGGAGAAGGGGGATCCAAGCAGGAGACTGGAAACAGGAAGTGTGGACTATCAGGGCGGGGTCAGCAGTGGACTGGAGTGGGGCCAAGAGACCAGCAGGAGGAAGAAAGGACAGATGGAGTGTGGAGGCCATAGTCTGAGAAGATTAGGTATTGTTGTAGTGATTGCAAGTGTACTGCAGGGAGCGTGTCTGTGTAGCAAATGAAGTCAGTTTAAAATAGGATAAGTCTGTGTATTGAGTGGGTGAGTAAAAGACGCTTGGTGCTGTACGAAGTGGGTAGAGTGATAGGAGTAGAAGTGTAGCAGTAATAGTGTGAGAAGAGGAGTTGTAGTCATGTGGCAGTAGCAGTAGTATTGTCAGTGGGAGGAGGAGTAGTTGCCTTGATTCTAAGTAGTAGAGGTGGAAGGGTGGTGTAGTTATATAAGGGGTATATGAGCAGTTAGAGAGGAGTAAGAAAAGTAGTGGTAAGATCAAAGAGGGAGGCACGGAGTTGGAGGAGGAGTGTGTGACAATGGAGGAAAGCTCAGAGAGGAAAAGTGGTGGGAGTAAGTTGAATAGGGAGGGTATGGTGAGTGTGTGCGTGAAAGAACCAATTTGTACCCCAATGAGTACACCCACCTTAATGTGTTAATCAGATGAACAGTGAAAGGCCTGGCTTCAGCAGATGGACCCAACAGGTTTGTATTCCAACAGCAGGTCTGACCTCAGGTTACCCTGTGAGAGACTTGACTGAGATAAACCCCAACAAAAATATAATTATTTGCGTTTGACCATCTGTAACATAAGTGAATCCAATGTATCCCATTTATAATATTTTAAAGTGAAATCTTATCTTCATGGTGCTTTTTAAAAGCACACAGTTGGTAATTTCAGCTGCATTGCAACAGTGTCTATAAGATAGCATTATATAGAGAGAACACAACATTCTATCACACACGTTTTATGTAATTTGTGCAATCTGGCTCTGCAATGAAACATTGTTTACACAGTTTATTTGGGTGGCACACATTCTGAATGAGATGCACATTACAGAAAACAAAAGTGCATATACAATGTAATTATTGTTTACCCAATAACATTAGACATCTGGTGCAACAGGCTGTGCTTTTAAATATGTGTCCTTTTCACATCGGCCTCCATGTTACTTTTTGGTCGTTTTTTGCAAGATAGCAATTAACAGTTTATGCACAATATATAATGTGGCTGTGAAAGACCTGTTTTCGTGACAATTTAACATTGGCAGGATGGCAAGTCATGCACCTCTGGTTTTGCTTACTAAAATGGGTTTCATTTACATTCACTATTTTGACATATGTAACAGGGAACAAGAACCTGAACCAAAACCCCTCTGGAGCAGAATCCTTACATTTATTGAACATTCTGTTAAAAAAAAAGGAGTGAAAGGTGTCTCAGACGGTTTATAATTGTAGTAATAAGATGCTGGCTGTTTTAGCATAAAGCAGCTCGAACACAAGGAAATTATGTCTACGATTTACCAAATGTCTGCAGCATGTGCTCGAGGCCACTACGACTCACAACACATGCAATCAAACCTCTCTGTGACAGTAATTGGTGAAAACAAGCCATTGAATGACCACTGACAATTAAAAAAGTGCATCCTTCCTCTCCAACATCTTTTTCTCTATCTGTGGTGTCCCCCAGGGATCTAACCTCTCTCACTGGCTGTTCAACCAATACCTGGCACTCCGTGCCCACCGCATCGCCGCTCTCTGCCCCCACTTTCAGTGCTATGTGGATGATACCCAGCTCATTTTCAGGCTACCCGCGGCCCCCTCCTCTCCTTCCCTCGTCTCTGACTGTCTGCCATCCAGGAATGCTGTGCCGCCAACGACCTCTGCCTTAATGCCAGTAATACTGAGATTCTATTCATCGGCACACCCACTCTCTCCTTCCCTGCAGCTCTCTGGCCGGCCTCTCTTGGCCCTCCTCCCACTCCCACCTGCAATGCTAAAAACCTCGGGGTCATCTTCGACTCTGCGCTCTCCTTCTCCCCTCACATCTCTGACATCTCTAAGAAGTCACACTACCAGCTGCACCACCTTAGAGGTATTCTTCCTTTCCTCTCCTTCCCCCAGAAGCTCACTGTCTCCAGAGCCCTGGTCGTCTCCAAGCTACTGTAACAGCCTCTATCTAAATCTTCCTGCCTCCACTCTCCGCCCTGTGCAACTTATCCATAACAGGACTGCGAGACTTGTCCTTGGCCTCGAGCCCAGGGATCGTATTTCTCCAGGACTGAAATCTCTGCACTGGCTCCCAGTGGCTGCGAGGATTAAATTAAAAACCCTCTGCATTGTACACAATGCCTTCTGGGGTCTGGGGCCACAATACCTTCAACTCTCTCTTCCTAAATATCTTCCTTCTCGAGCTCTTCGCTCATCTGCCTCCAACTCCCTCAGAGTCAGTCGCTTCTCCAAGCAATGAGTTGGTGGCAGATCACTCTCTTCGGCAGGGGCCTCTCTCTGGAACAGCCTTCCTGCCTCCCTGAAACTCGAGGAGAACCATCTCCGGTTCCGGAAACACCTCAAAACCTTCCTCTTTGCTTCTGCTTTATCTCCTCCCCTCCCTTGCTGAATTCCTGACTGAAATTGAACTGGTTATCTGGCCACCCTTTTCTGATCTCTGGCCCAGGCCCTGTCAACTGCCCACCTGCACTGCCTCCCTGGCAACCCCTGCACTTGGGGACTGTTTTTACTGTATACCTTCAATCCCCCTTCCAGCACTTATCTCTGCACTTCCTTGCACTTGCCACCAGCTGGCTGTTTTATGTGTTTTATTTATCTTTATTCCACTTCCAATGTACTGCACTTTCCCCTCTCCCTTCCCCCTGCGCACTTTTCCTTTCCCCACTTCCCATGCACTTGCGCGATCTGAATGACACCTGGCCTAGTAGGATCGTTGTCTGTCCTCCCTTTGTTCCCCCCTATGCCTCGTCGCACCTTGAAACACTTGTGTATAGGCGCGTTTTAAATGCCATATCATATCATATCATATCATATCATATCATTCCTAGAATGAAAACTGGAGTGAATGGATTACAACCGGCAATCCCCATCACAGAGTGATATGATTCCCTAAAATTCTGGTAGTTACCACAAAAGTGCAATCTGCTATGCCCTGGTACTTAAAATGCTCCTACCGATTAGCAACTGCTGCTTTGTAAAGTTTGTGGTATGTGTTGTTACCTTACGCACATGGAATGGTAGGTATGGTATGGTATTGTTTATTTATAAAGCACCTATGCACACACAGGCAAGTGTTTCAAAGCACTCTAGAGTCTGGACATGATTTGGTTTCAGCGGGTTTCGTGGCCGCGCAATTTACACATGTTTTGTCAGTTGTATTTTACTGAAGGTGGAAACACTTTCCACTAGTGAATCCAATGTGCTGCAGAAAAAGCGGAATAATATATGTTCGGCTCATGGTATCTTCACAACTGGTTGCAATCACCAGCGGTGTTTACCATTGGAGGCCATCCCATAATACATGTGGTACTACCTAATACTGATACCACCAGTAACACCACCAATCCCCTACCATTTGCAGGTTAAAGGCAATTGCAAGCAGGAATGTGTCTTCAACAACCCACTGTGTATTAAGACTTAACTTGCAGATTAATTGGTGATCTAACATGTTACTGCTGGCTCCTTATTACAGAACATTGCAACCATGCAAGTCCATGTTTGCATGGTGTGATCACTAGAGTACGAATTACCCTCGTGCTACAAGTTCACTCTTTCAAAGCATTTTTGCATCAGGGCAACACTGGTGATAATACTAATACCACTCGGTATTAGCACTATGGCAAACATTGTCCTGGTCCAAAAATGCGTTCAAATAACAAGTTTTTTTGTTTGCAGTAGGGCTGTTTGGGAACCATGTTGGTTCATGATTCGAATTTTATATACATTAATCAATTTTGGTCTGAGATCAATGAAGGGAGAAACACTGTGTTAAATGTTACTGCCTATCATATAGAAAATCAGGAAACTATAACTCTAACGCAAATGTTATACATGAAGCAAAGATTCAGTTTTATAAGGATATGTTTATCTTAATTAGTACCCGGCTAGGGGGGTGTGGCAGCCTCCCAGCCAATGGGGATGCTCAGAATGTGGGCATTACCACATGAAAATCCTGCTGCCTGAGCCTCCCCACTGCCGGCGGCTGCCATCTCTAGTTGCCAGATAATCAGGTAAGGCTTGTTCCCCACCCCTGTCCCCCGAATTCCCTACCTGCCTTCCTACCCCCACTACCTTTTTATTTCCATTCCGACAGCAGACGCACTGGGAACACTTCAGTCCCCAGCGTGTTGTGGGATGTTTTTACCCATGCATCCAAGCCCTACAATAAAACTGTGCAGTACTGGCATGGAAAACATCATGATGGCCAGAACTCCCCAGAGAGTGCACAGGGAAAACATGAAGAATAGGCTGCCACACATTTTTGCCTATGTTGTGAGCACAGGAGGGCACTGCCTAAAACCACCATTGGGCTACGCACACAGTAGCCTGAAACCATTGGGAATGGCAATGCTGATTGCCAAAAGCAACCCAGAACTGTGGGGAATTCATTTTCTTAATCCCAAAAATGGTTGCATTACCAGTACTCACCACTACCAGAAAGCCAGCGTTTTAAAACCACCAGACTTTTGTGTAAAACTGAACAAATGAAACAAAACCAGACCAAGGAAAGACTTTCTAAGAGGTGGATACAATGTAAAACTATATTCTGAAATGACTTGAAGGGAGTAATTATTTAATGTATAGGTAAAAATTGTCAGTTTGATTTGAATGTAGAAAACTGGGAACAAAAAGTGACATTTAGCTGAAACCTGGCTTAATGAAACTGAATTCTGCCTGACAACTACCCCCGACAGGAGTTGAAACTGGATGCTCAGCCACTCTGTCCCTGGCCAAAAGGAGTTAACACCTCTCTGATTAGATTAGGGGTGGAGCAGCTGGGGACTGTTGAACAAAGGCCTGTCCTGGACTCAGGCAAATGTTATATTGGGGGCGTCGTAAAATAGCTTCCTCTTGGGAGAAACTGGGGGGCAGCTGTGCCTCTGTGAACAAGCTGGCTTGGGGGAAGTGGATAAGCCAGTTATTCCACCATGTGATGTGGGAAGCCACACCCCTTTTTGACCAGAGCATAATTTTAAAAAGATAGATAACTCATAGTGCGGACTTGTCAGAATTATATAAGTAATATCATTATTTTTGTGATTTTTCTGTGAACATTTTGAGAGGCGTTAGGACCCTGTGGTGTATTCTGGGGGGTTGCTAGCGGAAAATAGGGTCTCACTCCAAATGTCTGCATGTTAAAAATCTGACACTTCACCAATTAATGTCCATACTCCTTGCGCACATGTGTGTAATTTTGGGTAAATGTCCGATATTGCAAAGCCAGTTAAAAAGCGCAAAATGTTGTCATTTTTGAATGCAAGCCCCCAGGAAGATCAGAGGTGGACAAGCATGGACCATAAGGAATATATAATGTGCACATGTAATTTCAACAAATTGTATATCTGGGAAAGATGTATTTGAATCAAATATAGATTTGTGGCCAAACTGACCAGGGGAGGATCCTCTGACCCATAAACAGACCTTATCATGATGACAATCCATTTCCTTCCCCCAATCATGGGAGAGGGGAGAATTGGGCCAATGACAAGTAGAGAGGGGCAGGCTTAGCTAGGCCCAGGCACACACCCATTTTCAAAACACATAAAAAGAGACTGCTGGGACAGGTAGATACATTCAATTCCATTTGCTGCGGAGCATGCTGACCGACGACTTCACATCCAGAGATCCAGATTTCAAATCCATCAATCTCCAAAGACCAGAACTTTACTTCAGAACTTAAAGCAAGGGCCTAGACCCACAAACTGAGAACTCTTCTCAGCAGGCCTCAGCATCCTTAAAATCATTTGCAAACTATTCCACAGCCGGGCGAGCTGTTTGAATTCTTTTGCCAAGAACAATTGCCAGAGACCAGACCAGAGATCAAGAGTGACCCAGACCGCTGTGAGCAGAACCAGAGAGCTGACGCAGATCACTGTGAAGTGCGAGACCAGAACCGGAGTCCAGTCCAAAACCTGACCAGATCCGTGGCGAGGCCTATTTCAAATTTATATTGTGAGTACCTAGCAGAACTGTGCAGAACCAATCTCTTAGTTAAAATAATCTAATCCAAACTATTTTAACCTAAGTAGAACAGCCTCCTAGAAATCGTGTCATCTGTCATTTGTAAAGCTGCACAACTGTCACCTGTCAATTCTGCAGCTGCAAGCTGTCACCTGTCATTTTGAGTTTTACTTTAAATCCGAAAATCTACCTTTATTAAATCGTCCGTATCTCTTGAACCGTTTTGGGCTAGGAACGAAATTCAACTTTCATCTGAAAGCTTATAATCTAGGCTTTCCAACGAACCTAGAACCGACTTATACTTTTGCCGCAATCACGATTCACGCACTCACGAATTTACCGCGATTTGCGATTTTGGCTCAATTTCTCCACTTGTCAAAATAGCAGCTCCGTTCTTTCTTTTGTTAAAATCCGTTGCAACTTGGTAATAACTCATAGAGCATTGCTAAAGTGAGCCTGAACTAATACCAACACGCATCTTCCACTCACCCTGAATCTCTAGAGGGAATTAAAATCAGTTAGCACATTTTCCCATCCATTGCCATCACATTTAAAAAGCATTTTGGGCCTGTGTTTCAAACTCCTACCTGTTTCCTCTAAGATTGCTGGGGGGGGGACTGAATTTTGTATTGTATTTGATTGCATTCCTGAGAACTGTGTGCTCCTCTTTCCATCTCCTTCCATTTCTTACATTGCATAGGGGAGGGGGGTGAATTGCCAGAGAAAAAGTGATTATCTTATCTTTTGCTAAAATCATATCAAGTATTTCTGTACTGCATTTTATTCCTCATTGCTTTTCCCTTGAAATCATAAAAGTATTTTTGCTACTTTATCCATCCTATACTAACTCCTCATTGGTTGTGAAGAAGTGTGCTAGTGCCAGATTACCCATTGTTGATCAACATCATATGTCTAAGTGTACTATCATATATTAATTTATTATAAAGTGTGATATATTGTTTAATTTTTCAAATACACCTTTTAATTTGCAAAACAAACCTACTTCTTGGCTCAGTGGGGTCAGAGGGATTCTAAGAGGGGGGGGGGAGGTTATACAAGGGTTGTCATCCAGAATACTGAACTGGACATAAAAATACATCAATAAGGGTTTTCCTCAGCGTCCCAGACTAGGCATTGACTTAGCTGTAGTGTTGATTGAATATCGCTTACAGTGTCCGCTCCCGATCTGCGACAGTATGTATGTAGTCCCTTCTCCCTGTTGCATGGAGATCATTTTTTTGTTTATTTTTTTTTCCAACTTACTTCAATGCCGCCAAGGAAAGGGAGAAGGGCCATGGCGGACATTTTTTTTGTTTAATATGCCACTATGGAAAGAGAAAACAAACTTAATTTTCAGTACGTTGGCTGCAAAAAGCAACATGTCTCGCAGCAAGGAGAAAAAAAAACATTCGTACCCCAGTCTAATGGACCAGGGTACTAATGGCAATACAGTAATTTCCCCGGGGTCTTCATTAAGGCCGAGCTTGTGGCTCGCAGTCTCTGGGCTTAGTGCTAAAATAATAGACTGTTTTTATGCATTTAGCAGCTGCATATTTGGGGGAAGTGATCTGTTTTTTTGAAGTCCTTATAGAAATAATACTTGTTTTAATTCCTATCCTATTGGTATATATAATGTATCCATGAAATGTCATTGGATATTTTATTATTTGTAACTATGGAATTCTATTTATAGGTAGACATAAAAAAATACTAAAAAAATACATAAAAATGTCTATTTACTGTATTTTATAGTGGTAAATGTTATAATGAAACATATGACACTTTTTCTTTTTTTTTAAAGTAGGGCGGTTTTTGCCATAATGGTAACACCAAGCAAACGTGCACTTGCTCAGGTGCAAATTTCCTATGGCACAGACACAGGTATCTGGCATGTCAGATGTAAAGATGAACATCTCCTACTCTGAGGATTATTTAGTAGTGTCCATTTATAAGACACGGGTAAAGAAGATCCCATCTCCTACCGCCCCAGTGCTGTTCTCAATGTCTCAAGTGAAGTCACTAATGGCCCAACTCAGTAGCTGAGCTGGAGAAGTTAAAATTCCTCTCACTGGCTTTTCTAGGGTGGGCTCTAGTATCCTCACTCAGTAGGTGATGCGGTTACATTCCTCTTGGAAGTTCACAGAACCAACATTCCGGCAACTGCTATACATGTGATTTTCAATTCTGCTTTGATGATGGAGACAAAAGAACTTAGCTACAGTGCCAGCTGATTTTGCATGCAGATCAAGGAGTGCTGGGTAGTTTTGGGATTGTAAGTCGCACCACAGTATAAGCTCAAAGGCAGTATAAGAATGGACATATACACACCTGCTGTCACTTTAGCAGTCGCTTATACTTGGTATCATGCTCGAATCCAGGAGTTCAAGTGTTCCCTGGTGAGATGCTCAGAATTCAGTAAGAGAGGAATGCAGTATATTTGTCTTCTGTATTGGAAACCAGGGTTCTTGCCTTTACTGATAGAGACCTGGCCTCATAATTCATGCTGGAATGTAAACCATTGCAACAAAATATCACTTGGGAGTTGTGCACACGAAGTGCAAGTGATACATTTGGTTTGCTGTCCCTCAACTCGGCTTCCAGTGCACTTCTTTAAGCTGGTTGCCTCCAACCTACATGCATCACCTTTTCTATCTTCTGGAACATTGTAACATCTTCAGCCCCCCCCTCTCTCAAGGGTCTTTCCTTGATCCCCCTATATCTGCAACGTTTGGCTTTCCAGATGTTGTGGACTTCAACAGCCACCTGCCTTAGCCAGCATAGTCAATGATAAGGGATTATTGGAGTCCTAGTCTACCACACCGTGTGAGTTGCAGGTTGCAGATCCTTGCCCTAAGTGTGTTTGATAGATAAAAACAAGGGAAACTGGATGATGTTGAAAGCAAAGGCCTATGGGATAACAACAATATGTAGATCTATGAAGCCTGTGTTTCCAAACATGTGTTTTACTTGATGTAAAGTGGAGTGGCAGAAATGTCTACCTACTTAATCAGATTCTTCTCATGCAGTTTATTAAGATATCATGCCCTTTTAATAGTAAGACATACCAAAAACCAGAACACTTTTCCAAAAAACACATAAACCAAATCAAATAAATAGAAATGCGAAGGTCCAACGTTTCTTTTGGTACATGACAATAAACAGATTATGTACATATCATCATGAAGTAACCGAATTCTTTGGAAAAACATAGGTAATGTGTCGAAGAAACACGCACAACGAAGAGCACACATCCACAATCATCCTTTGTTATTCATTATATTACGTGTTCAGTGATATTGGAAGCCAAACACGTTTGTGTTTCCATGTGGATGTGGGAGCCTTGGAAAAACCCAAAGCAGCACACACCAAACTCTTACAAAAACTGTCTGATATTTAGAAATACTCTTACCTCATAATTGAGGAATGGCAAGGAGAGTTGTGAAAAAGTGATAGTGCTTATAACCTACAAACGTTGGGCACAGGACCTGAGTGACAATGGATGGTCATTAATCTAGCGGTGTATCTCCTCATCAAGGTCAATAAGCCTCACCTGTGCATAAACTCACCTACTGAAGGTAGGTGACAATAGCAGCGCAGCCTCCCTTTTCTTATCTCTAATGGACTGCTGGGGTAAAGTGAATACAATGTTGTACAAAATCTATTTGGGGAATTAAATAATGAAAGAGGAGTGGTAATGGGTGATTGAAGTAGACCAATAAAGCAACGGAATAGCTATTAAATGTGCTGATAACTTACCAATATCTTTTGGTGGAAAAACATTTCTCCCCGAGATTGGAGATAGCCATGGTGCTATTTGCTCCATGGCTGCCCCCAATACTGGGTCCGGCACTGGTCTGGTTGAATGGGGATTTACCGGGACATTCCGACCTGTGCGGACCCGGTAAAACCCCATTCAACCAACCATTCCCCATTCCCATTTGAGCCTCCATAGGCCTCTATGGGAATGGGGAAGGCGCTAATAACGGGCCCGTGAATAGCAGGCCTGCTATTAGCACCTTGGTCCCTTAGCGGGACCCGTAAAGGATGTGTGGTCAGACCACACGTCCTTTACGGTTCCTACTAAGGGACCTCGGAATTGGGTGGCAAGGGATTACCGGCACCGGTCTCCTTACCTTCTTGGTTTTGTGTGTGTGTTCATTTTATGAAAGGCAAATGCCATTCGTCCTGCGCAATTTGGGTGGTTATGCAAGGCCAATTTAATGAAATGTGCATATTTCATCTTGATATGCTAATTGCTGGTGACATCACATCCCATTGCTTTTGTGGATGATTTCCCCACTTTATTTTTTTGGACTTGACTCCTGCATGCTTAGTTATGAAAAGTAACTAAAATGCACGTAAATTGCCTGCAGTTCTAAGTCAGATATAGAAAACTGATATTCACAAATAAAACACCTTAACATTAACAACGTTGTGTATGTATCAGAGTGTTTTATTTAAAGAAATAGGTTGCAATTTTACAGGTACTCCAAGGTACAATAGCATGCCTGCCGCAAAGGACATCTTGTAAATCTTTTAAAAATAACTCAATCTGTCCTGTGCCCCTTATTTTCAGGCTTTGCTCTGAACCAATGTCGGTTCTCTCCTCACAGGTCTGTACAGATTAATTGGGCATCACCGGGAAACCCAAATGGCATCCTACTTGGGTATGATCTTCTGCGAAAAGCATTGCATCCATGTGCCCCCTTGGAACACCAAAGAAGTCTGAGGTCTGGTGCCCAGTGCTCATACATTGAATGCAAAATACAGGAAGACATCTGTAGTGACCAGTGCTTTGAACCAGTCTATAAGGTACAGTACATGTTTGGGAAGTGTGGTCAAGTGTTTGTGATGTGGTGTGTCAAAGTAAAAAAAGAAGCGACATGAAACTGCACACTCATCATTGTTATGTGATAATTGCATAGTTCCATGCCGCCATTGTTATGCCCTCAAAGTGCTTCAGGTTGTCTGTGAGTTTGATATGCTACTGTGAGCATACATGATAAACTACGAATTGCACAGCAGGAGAGGTACATGACATGGTATTATGCATTCATGACTGCATGAAAATTATAATATTTGGTAGATTGTCTAGTATTGTAGCCATATATTTAGCATTTTATCAGCCTCATATTAGTTGGGACAGAGCAGGAAATGGAGATGTAAATGCAAGGAGTATATTTACACCTCCATTTCCTGCTGTGCCCCATATTGAATTGAATTGATATTTTATTTATATAGCGCTCATAAACAAGTGTTTTAGAGCGCAACCTGGCAAAGGGAGGGGAACAGGGGAGAACAAAAACAACAATCTTACTAGGCCAAGTGACATTAAGAGCGTGCAAGTGCATGGGGATGGGAAAAAGGGGGGAGGAAGTGCATGGAAGGGGGAGAAGTGGAAAGTGCGGAACAGAGGAGAGAACAGAATAAACAATAATAATTAAACATAAATAAATATGGTGATAAACAGTGGTAGTACAGCCAGAAAGTGGCAAAGTGCAGGGTTAGCCAGATGGGTGTATCTGATAAGTGCAGAAGAAAAGAGAGTGGGGGACTGTATGGGTAGAGATGCAGACCCCAGTGCAGGGGATGGCCCAGAGGCAGTGCAGGAGGGAGGCAGGGCAAGCAGGTACCTGGGCCCGAAGAACAGGGGGCCAGGTAGTGTCGTGTTGGCTCAGATTGTTGTGTGATTGGCTATTGCAGTGAATATTTCGTTTCTAGCATGATGCACAAATTGAGTGTGGATCTCTAACATTGAGCCGCTGCACTTAAATATAGCGTTAGCGTCATGTAAATACGTGACTATCGCTAGAGCAACTGCTGGCAGCTGATGGCTCTGCACTACTTTTAATGCATATTTCATGCACATTCACATGTGTTACACGTTGCATGCCAAACTGTACATTACAAAGTATCGACATACAGTTGCAAGAAAATCAGAAGACATCTGCCTGAATATAAGGGAGTGCAATTTAAAAAAAAAACACTGGGTCTTGTAGAGCTGATATGTTTTAGGCTACGCCACATTTTTCTCTACTAGCTTTCCATACCTCATGACCCTCGTCCTCGATGTGATCTTGAGATCTAGAAGACAAAATATGGAGCTATCCTAATCAAGGTATCATCTCTACAAGACAGTGTTTTCAATGTTTTTATTTGTTCGCTTATCTGGAAAAAAGCAACCACATCCACTGTTTATTTCTCGTTTATGGTATCCCTACTTTTATTTGAAGTTCAGGGACCTAGTTGAAAAAGAGAATGGGCCTCATTATAAAACCAGCAGGCTGCCGCTAAACTTCTGAAAATGTCCGGTGCCCGCAAATGGGCAATTACCAGGGCATTCCAGCCCCGCCGGGCCGGTATTTGCCATTCTGCGGCACTGGAAAAAACATGCTCCCCGTTCTCATTCAGCCCCATAGGGCCGAATGGGAACGGGGAGGTCGGATGCACCGTTTATAACGGTGCCGGTGCATCCGACATGCTGTGCTCATGGGTGCCGCTCAGCCCGCCAGGGTGGGCAGAAAGGCACCCACGAGCACAACTCGTAGTTTGATGGTCCGGGAACTACGGACCCGGCAAGTTTACCGGTACTGTAGTTCCTGGACCGGCAAACTTATAATGAGGCCCATTGTGTTAATCCTTAGTACATTTATCTTATGATAATAGCCCCCTGACAACTACTATTCGTAATCATTAAGAAAGGAGTAATGGTCCAGGAGCTAAGCTATTGAGTTTGGAAACGGGAGAGCTGGGAGCCAACTTACAAAAGCCTTCCCCTGCAAGTAAAAAAGTTAATCTCGCATCTTGTCCTCCGATTCCCTGACATGAAAAAACGATGTATTTGTAGAGCACGCATTCACCCCCGGAGGGGCATCTTGGATACAAATCCCTGATTCCGAAAGGCGATTTTCAGGCTGGGGCAGGGGTCGGAGGGGGGATGGTTAGGCTTGGGGGAAGGGGACACTGGCTGCGGCCACAAGGGGTCTTCATCCAGCAACAGCATGCATACCCAACACTTAGGTGTGCATTGTCTCCCTTAACTAATAATTGTATGTGAAAACCTAAAGCTTCATGCAGCTAAGCCATTGTGATAATATGGAATGTAAATATTAAACAGTGTAAACATATTTATAAAAAACAACATATACTGTACCATCTAATACTGTCTCAATTACAGACCACACTTAATCGCATCTTAGGTCTGCACTTACCCGTGCACCTGCCACGAGCTAGCCACACTTTTATTTATTGTCTTTATCTATTTTACTGTTATCCCATGTACCACACTGCCCCCTCCCCTTTCCCCCCGCACTTTGCCCCCTTCCCCCATCCACTGCACTTGCGCGATCTCAATGTCACCTGGCCTAGTAGGATCGTTGTCTCTGTCTTCCCTCTGTTTCCCCTCCCTTGCTGTGTTGCGCCTTGAAACACTTGTGTATAGGCACATTATAAATGCCATATCATAACATATATCATATCAAAGAATCTCCCCTTTCCCCCCGCACTTTGCCCCCTTCCCCCATCCACTGCACTTGCGCGATCTCAATGTCACCTGGCCTAGTAGGATCGTTGTCTCTGTCTTCCCTCTGTTTCCCCTCCCTTGCTGTGTTGCGCCTTGAAACACTTGTGTATAGGCACATTATAAATGCCATATCATAACATATATCATATCAAAGAATCTGTAGCACAGTCTCAATCTAGGCCCTACACAACACACTGGTTTAAGTACAGAACTTCATATTCGAGATGCTCCTGCTGAAAGACCTCTAACATGCATGGCCACTTCTTGGAGCTACGTTTGTGTAATATTATATACTTAAGATAGATTGTATTACGAAATAGCACAGTGAGATTCAGAGAAGGGTATTGAGCATCCTACCTTGTTTAATTGCACTAATGGGCAGCACAGCCATTCTGACACGTATGTTTAGGGCATTGAGAATAATCACCACCGGCATCGCGGCCCTGACTCCGGTGTCGCACACCCACCCTTCTTCCACGTGATGATGATGATGAGTAGGTGCAAAATGAGCTATCTTGTTTTGGCAGAATTTCTCTAGAAGTATGGTCATTTGCAGATTAATGTCTATATTAGCTGCAGTTTAGGGTCTGGATCAATAGCGCAGTCAGACAGCCGGAGTCTGCAAATGGTTTTTATTGACAAATGATGTTGAAAACTCCTAGTTGATGGGATGAATTCATGTAATGAAATAAAGTTCCAATTTCTCAACAACAACAGAACATGGAGTGCATTCGTAGAACTCACTGTCCGGTGAGGCAGTAATTATGAGCATGAATTATCTTAAGCCTTAAAATGAAATATCAATTATTCTGCCTTCCACAGATTGAAATCTGCACAATGTCGTAAAGAGAATGTACTCCGCTGCCCCTAGTTTTCCATTGATTCATTCATGTTGCATGTGCAATTATTGAGTTACAGTATGGTAAGGGCGCAGGGGGAGTGCAGTGCCCAGGCACTTTATAATGTTGACGAGCCCATCTCTTATTTGCGCACTGGAAGTAGTAGCTGTCACAAGAAAAGCAGGATGGTTTGCTTATAACTAGAGTAGAGATGTGATCAAGTGTCGAAGTTGTACACCTGGGTTGTATTCTGTGTTATGCATTCTATGCAAAATTTTGATGATTCTGGCCAAATTGCCTTCCCAGCCCTTCCCATTGAAAATATGTTTACAGTAAAACATACTGTGCGGTTTATTATAGTGTCAAAAATAAAGCCTTGCTGTTTTAGCACAGTTTCTATCATTTAGTGTTCTAAATAAATTGGCTAGTGACCCTAGCTAGCAAGGATCTGAAATGACAGTGGGCCTCATTATAAGTTTGCCGGTCCAGTAACAACGGTACCGGTAAGCTTGCTGGTACCGCTGTTACCGGACTGGCAAACTATGAGTTCTGCTCGCGGGTGCCTTCCCGCCCGCCAGGTCTGACCTGGCGGGCGTACCGGCACCCACGAGCAGAACATTTCGGATGCACCGGCACCATTCAAGAATGGTGCCGGTGCATCCGACCTCCCATTCCCATTCAGCCCTGTGGGGCCATGGGGCTAAAATGGGAATGGGGTGCATTTTATTCTGGCGCCTGTTTATGGGCAATTACCCAGTGCGGCGGGCCGTAATGACCCAGTAATTGTCCATTCGCGGCTGCCGGAAATATTCGCAAGTTTGGTGGCAGCCTGCCACTTTTACCGGCAAGGCTACCGCCAAACATGCTATCCCTAACCCAAACCCCATTTCTGCCACTGCCAGCATAACGCTCTTCACCATCATCCAACTGCAGCCCCTCCTTTTAGGCCTAGGCCCTGCACATTTGAGGAATACACAATCAATCGTTAATCTTTCCTGCTCCTCTTTTCATCGTAAAGACCCCAGTGAAGCTTTACAGCATCAATCTGATACCGAAGTCCTGCTGCCACCTCAAAACCTGATGAGCTGGGGCCATTGGGAGCGTAGTGGGGGGAATCTTTTTTTATTGTGAGAGAAGAGTTTGGAGCTTGTGGGGACAGCAAGGAAGACCGCTGAGCGAAGGAATCAGGGTTTCTGACCTCTGCTTCAACCACCTGACAAACACCTTTACCTGCCCTCCAAGGATAAAAGTCCCAGGCGGCCCCTCATTGTCTTACAGATCCATTTGCAGCAATGGCACCAATAGTTTCTGAAAGGCGCTATACTAGACCACTTGCATTTTTTATGTCACATTTCAAAAACATGTTACTACACACTCTCTCCATCAATAGCTTGTGTTTGGGATCGCTTCTCACAGGGAGCTCATAGAATCTGGTTCAAAACATTGTTCCTGACCCCAAAGGAGCTCATTAAAAGCCATGTCCCTCACTTAAAAGAAAGGGGTTACCGAGAAATATTTGAATCCAAAATGATAGAGGGAGAAAAAAACGGAAGTTATTTTTTTTTTTAAATAACTTTTCGTTTGGTCTTCCACAGACATTTTGGACCACCCGCTCTCCCGCCACCGTCTTACTTACCTTTCGGTGGCATACACTGAAGTATTTTACTACACACTTTCTCCATCAATAGCTTGTGTTTGGGATCCCTTCTCACAGGGAGCTCATAGTATCTGGTTCAAAACATTGTTCCTGACCCCAAAGGATTTCATTAAGAGCTATGCCCCTCACTTAAAAGAAAGGGTTACCGAGAAATATTCGAATCCAAAATGACAGAGGGAGAAAAAAACGAAAGTTCTTTTTTTGAAAATAACTTTTCGTTTTGTCTCCCACAGACATTTTGGACCACCCGCTCTCCCGCCACCGTCTTACTTACCTTCAGGTGGCATACACCAAAGTATGCTGCCGCCTCTGTAAACGTTCTGCGATGCCGGTTCTCTTCACGCACATGGAAGAGAAACAGCACTGCAGGGTCCTTTGATTTATTTTCTTTTTAGTTTACTTGTCCCCCATTTTTCTTTTTATGGGAGAAGGGGACACCCCAGCAAACCCTTCTCCCGTTGATTGACATTTTTGCAATTAGTTTTTGTTTCTAACGCCATTTTCGGAGTTTTCTCCCTTTGTTGTTTTTTTTAAATTATCTTCTTTAGATTCGAAAAGAAAGCACTGGCAATTTTACTGGGGCAGCAAAACACAAGTTTGCCAGTGGGGGCACTGTTTTACCTTCAGCCAAGCAATGGAGGTAAATCAGGCCCCTACTGGCATATAAATGACAGAATCACCAGCACCCGTATTACTGGTTCCGGTAATTTCCGGCAATCCCCTCCATGAAGCCCTAAGGGACTCCATGGAATGGGGATTTACCACCCTTTCCACTGCCTGCAATATCCCAGTAATTCTGGGATATCGGACGGCGGAAATGGTAAGGTATTACCGGTATCCCGACGGAATTAGCGGCGGGATACCGGCAAAACTGTAATAATGCCCATAGTCCCTCTCATGCTACACTCATGTCCTCTGGCACTCCATCCGGCATTCCGGACCACTTCAAGTCTTCTTGAGTTTAGGAAAAAACAGAAGGCATGACCCTTCCAAGAACACATTGGTGTAACCTAGCTTCAAGCTATCTGGTGCACACTCTCATCTTTATATTATGATATGATAGGTCATTTATAATGCACTTAATACCCAGAGGTTTCTAAGCGCGGACCCAGGGAATTGAACCTGTGTTGCTTGGTGTCATCTTGCTTCGACGGCGAGCATGTTGCCGCTGAGCTATCTTACCATGAGCATTATTACTAATATGTATTTAAAGACATTTTGCTACCAACGTTTTCATCTATGAGGTGTACATCACGGACTTGCTTATGAGCTAGGGTCACGCTATAATAATAATAATAATAATACAAACGCACACTCACACATGCACACACAATATGAACCTCTATGTAAAATACCTCAACATCTTAAACTACCTTCCATAACAAATGTTCTCTGCAAAGCATTCACTGTTCTGTGAAGCTCAGTTTGCACTTCATCAAGTACTTAAATACATTAAAAACTAGACTCCTGCAAAGTGTGTACTCTGGGTGTCATCATCAGTAGTACCCCAGGTGCGAGCACATTTAAAATGTCCCATATATGGAGCTTGTGGTGTTGGCCGATTCACTTTCCCTTTTTCAAAAATGTGAAGGGGTGTTCCAATGAATCCTCTCAGTGTGTTGAAAAAAGTTGCAAGTGATTCACAAAAGCCATCAGAATGTGAATATAAAGGCTAATCAAATTCGAATCCCAATTTCTATGTCCGGGCAACTGTGAAAGTCAGAGTGTACAATGAGGCATGTCTATGCGCTGCACGCGCAGCTTCACAAATGTGACATTCTTTTGAAAGGCACAGCTATGGAAAGCACACCTCAGCATCAGTTTGGAACAGGTGCAACGAGATGCACAAATGAGGCAATTTCGGACACTTTATTTTTTTCAACATGGTCAACAGAAGTATACACTACCACTGTCTATAATGCATTTCTACCCCTCGTCGATTTTGTAACATTTCACAAGGATGGGTCCCTAAATGGCCCATCGAGGGGAAATTTGCCCACATCACCCCAGAGTGCGCAGGCATGCATTCCCAACACTAAGGTATTCAAAGGTGCCAGCCAGTAGATCATCCTGCTGTGTCAGGTTTCCTGCCATCCGGAGGTCTCTGAGGAGGCAAGGCAATGCCTGACATATCATTGCCTCAAAACACTGGGTTACAAGAGCAGCTGCATCACTGAGAGAACCACTTTCTTGTCCTGTTCATAACTCGGTAGATCCCACTTCGCATAGTTTGCCAAGGAAAAACAAGGGCTACCGCACTTTTACGCACTGTATTCCGTGGACGAGCTGCCTGGAGGTTGCCATGGGGACTGTAGCGTCAATTGCGGTCGCTGTGCAATGTTTGATGCCTTGGAGGCGGATCCACTGGTTACCATGGAAATGCTACTTAAGCTTCCTGGTTCCAGAGAATGGTGCTTCTGATTTTGAATTCTTCAAGAACCTACAAAGTCCTTAGTGCTTTTGTCTCTTGTCTTGCCCTTGACCCTGTCCTAGTTTCCTGTCTCCTGTTTGTACTTATGACTTGCCTTCCTCATTTCTATGACCATGGAACCAAGACCGCCTCGCTGCTCATACGGACATTGCTCTTGTTTTTCCACTCATGGTAAACATACCCGGACTGCTGCTTCGACCTTCTGAACTCTTCCAGATTTTGTCCACGTACTCCCACGCATGGTAAACAGACCCGGACTGCTGCTTCGACCTTCCAACCTCTTCCTGATTTTGTCTACTTATTTCCACGCATGGTAAACAGACCTCGATTGTTGCTTTGACTAGCTTGGATTCTTCGCGCACCTCACAACAAATCCATCAACTTGCCCGGAATATCTGTTGCTCCTCTCCAGCACCTGGAACCACCTGATATACACCCATGTGTGTTGCCCAAAAACCCAGTGCATGAACTCAAGGACTTCCACCCCTCAAATATCACTAGGTGTCCGCGTTTCGTCGTGACACGTGGTCCCTGAGGAATAGAAACTGTTGACCACTACCGAGTTAGGCATCCTCATGCCGACGCTATAGTCTTGTTTGCGGCAAGGCACACTGGGTGTGGTATCTCGATTGCACTACGAAAATTCCATGCTTGGGTAAGAACCTCTCTGTCATCTCTTGATTGGCTTGTCTTGTTGGGGTTTCTTGTTTCTTACTTTCTTATAATTTCTTAGGATATCCTCTGATCCAATTGGGAACATCGGACTAGGAGGGGATTGCTCTGCCAGTAGGATCCTAAATTTTGCATACACAGTTTAGCCCACTTACAGTTTTAGCCTTTTCTGATCTTTCCTCTTCCGATCTGTTATTGATCATCCCTGTATTTGTTACAGTAATTCCGGTGCTGCTGGTCTCCTCATCACCTTACCATTGTTTCCTGGGGTGCAGCTGGTGTCCATCTCTCTACACTAATAGATCTCTCTGCATGTATAGTCCATACAGAGAGTTACAGTGGTAGGGAGAATTCTTCACCCACATTACGAAGGGCAAGACCTTGCTTCTACATCACAAGAACATATCCGGTATCTGGCATGCTGGAACAGGACAAGCCCTCAGTCACTCTATCATCCAAATCTGGACACTGCATTCAGTCAATTTCCAATAGCAGTTTTTTTTGTTCAAGAAATTGGCAAAAACAAATGTGATTTCATAAATGGCAATAATGAGGCAACAGTGACCCTGCAATGGATACAGCCCAAGATCTAATGAAGGAGAAAGAGCATAGGCTGTTGGCTTTGTTGACGGCACACTCTGGCACCTGATGAGGAGTGAGCCAGACTTCATTGCAATGGAGCAAAGGAGTTCTTGTGCCATGTAAGAGATTGCTGTAATAAGAAATTAAGCAAAACACATTCTCTTCCAGTCGTTTTTAACACTTAAAACTTCATTACGAGTTTGGCAGAGGTTTGTAAAGAAAAGAAGCAAAGAGAGGAAGCGACATAGAGAGAGAGACATTGGCATAGAGAGAAAGAGATAAAGAGACTGAAGTGATACTGGACAGGAGGGAGAGGGAGGAGGGAGAACAAAAATTATAGATAAAACATGTAAAAAGGAGACGGCACGAGGAGTGATAATAGGAATTTGAGAGAACCAATTGACAGAAAGGGATGTAGGGCGCAGGAGCATAGAGCTACCCAATGAGTCCATTCCATTCGTGAATAGCTCATCCAATTCCCATCTTAGTCTCTGAATTAAGGAGCTTGTAGTGTTGCGCAAAAGGAAACACCTGGACTGGGTGACCTACCCAGGAATGGCATGGGGAAACCTGAGAGCTCTGGACTCTGGCCTGAGAGGTAAGACATGGAAAATGACGGGACGTGAAAACTGACTCATGGGAGGGAAGAAAGAGGAAGGAGGGATACAATGGGAGTGAGATAAGGGAGAGAACCACTTATCCTCGATGTGGGCTATCATTGTTACAACAGTGACTGACAGTTATTTGTTAAATTGACCGCAACCTAATATCGATAAAACAACTTGAATGCCATTTTTATGGAGGTGAAAAGATGGATGTAGCAAAACTGGATGAGCATTCACAGCAACAACATTGGCCCTCATTGTGAGTTTGGTGGTATCTCAGCAGTAATTCGGCTGAGAAACCACCAAGTGGATTTACTGTTTCAGACACTTGGTCCAGTGGAATTCCTGCCAGAACACAAGTGGCAGTATGCTGGGGTTAGGCCTCATCAATGAGGGATTTCAGCAAAATTATCATGGGCGGTAATTTTGCCTGTGGTAATTCTGGCAAAATGGCAATATTTTTGGCAGTAAGGTGGCAGAATTACCTTCTGCATTTTGCTGGAGGTTTTTCCTCCATTTTACCTCCAAACCCATACTTCAGTAATGCAGTGGTAATGCAGTGGTAGCTGCATTACCACTGCTTTACCACAATTGTTGGCCACGCTACCGAACTTATAATGAGGCCCAAAGTTGACCATAATAAGTATAAAATACAAAGACATTAAGAAGCCATGCCCCTATCTTGACAATATAAAAGTCTGAATTTCCCATAATGCCACATTGTAAAATACTGGGCTTGCTATAAAACTTCCATTAAGTTCTGAAAGCCCAGGTGAATTTCCTACTCAGGTGCACTAGCTACTACATCCAACTTGTAAGCACAATGGGCCTCATTACGACCCTGGCGGTAAGTACCGAACATTACCGCCATGGCGTAATCAACGTTTACGCCGTGGGTCGATGGCGTAAAGTGCGGCATATTCCGACCCATCGGGCACGTGCATTACGCCATGGCGTTAATGTAAAGTACGGCATGGCGTAAATGGGGCAAAAACGGCCCTTACCGCCATCGCACGCCGCGCAAGGAGCACTACCGCCACACACACCATAGCGGCGACTGCAATTAGCGGTCACCGCAATTAGCGGTCACCGTAAATAGGCGGAACCGGAAATAGCGTCATCGCGGCGGAACGGGAAACTGCACGACGGCCATCTTGAAAAACACAATCCATTGCCATCCTCCACAACCATACCTGATCCAACCCTGACACCTATCCACACCCAACACCCACCCAATTAGCCAAGTAAAAATGCCCAAAGCCGTTAAAAAAGCATGTGTCCGGCAGCGCCAAGACCGTTTCTCAAGGGAGGAACTAACCATGCTCGCAGAGACTCTGCAAGAAAATGCTGCAGCTGTATTCTCCGCGCAGATGACAAGGCCGGCAATAGCGAAAAAGAAGGCCATATGGGCCCTAGTGGCACAGCGTGTGAGTGCAGTGGGGGCCGTACCCCGCACTGCCCAGCAGTGCAGAAAGCGCTGGGACGACTTGAGGCTCCGTGTCCGAAGCATCCTCTCAGCTAACCGGAACCTAGCCACGTCAACTGGGGGTGGATCCGATTCGCCCATAAAGCTGCAAGCATGGGAGGAAATATGTGCATCCACCATCGGGATGGAGAGCATCCATGGTGTCGGAGGGATGGAGAGAGGAGCGCCGACCTCAGGAGATGCAGGTAGGTGGCCAGAGCAAGCCATGCTAAACTCAACAAAGTCCCATCATGTGAAGTACCATGTAGCCCCATAGTGCATATGCAACACATCGGCAGGTGTATGTCCACAGACACATCCAGACTCCACCCTGTACACATGCAGCATGCACACCCTAACTGCTGGCACACACATACCACCATGCTACCTCCACACAAAAGGCACAAAACCTGTATGCCCCTGCCTGAAATGTGCTGCATGTACCCACTGTATAGATGTCATCCCTCACAATGCACGGCCAATGTCCGCGGACCCATCAATAACACTATCCCTCCTTTGCTCCACCACAGGATCTGACACAGACCTCCAGGAAGAGGACAACACTGCATCCAGATCCACCAAGAGGGCCAGGCCACAGGCATCCACCTCAGCCGTCCTGAAGGAAACACACCAGCAGCCACAAACCCTGCCTGGGGAAGAGGACAGGCAAGTGCCAGCCCCCACGACAGCAAACACTGACCCAGCAGCAGCACAGCAAATGTCACTAGTCGTGCCCACTGAAGGGACAGGCTCTGCTGCAAGCAGCACCCTGGGTGAAATCGCTGCCATAGCGGCAACCTCCGACAGTGAGGCAGGCAGCATCGAGGTCATCGATGAGGGAAGGCCCACTGCCCAGCCACATTCCCCCTGCACATCCCTAAGCCCCCTGCAGGCGGATGCCACACAGGGGCAGTCGGAGGCCGAGGATTGGCCAGCCACCCCATCCCCCCAGCCTGAGGTGAGCAGCCCAATGGACATGCAAATGCCACTGGGCATGGGCCAGCAGAACCAGCAGACACTTGAGGATATAGTTACCCGCCAGCAGCAGCTATCCGTCCTCCTCAACGAACATGTTGCACAGTGTGGGGTGCCAAGGGATGGCATGGAGAGTTTGGCAGACCGAGTCACAGCTGCCATAGAGTCCTCCACAAAGGACATATGCACGGAACTCGCGGCTGTGCGCAATGTCCTCACAGAATTTGTCCAGACCATCAGGGACATGCGTCCAGATGTGCAGGCCGGACCGTCTTCATCAGCCAGCTCGGCACAGAGCAGCCCCATCCGCAGATCAGGGCGCAATCTACACAGCACGGGCAGGGGTGCCCCGGGGGCCAGGGGAGGGGATTCACATTAGTGGCTTGACAGTCAAGCAGGACTACTGCACACCCTGCTGCACAGACACTACCGCACCTTCGTAGGGATTCCAGGGTGGAGGGGGGAGGGGGTGTGTTGGGGTGTTCAGGGGGGAGGGGGTGTGTTGGGGTGTTCAGGGGGGAGGGGGGAGGGGGGAGGGGGTGTGTTGGGGTGTTCAGGGGGGAGGGGGTGTGTTGGGGTGTTCAGGGGGGAGGGGGGAGGGGGTGTGTCACGACGTTTCATAGTTTGAATACACTTTTTTCTTTCCCAAAATGAAATGTGTGGACATTTTCATTGCATATGTGTGCTTTATTGGTGTACAGTCCACAGTGTGCATGTCCCAGAGACACACAGTGCCCCAAGTGCAGTCTCCATGTGATTCACACCAGCCGTGTGTGCTAGAAGCAGAGGTCGATGATACTTTGGCGCATTGCACGCCCCACATGTGCGTCGCCTCCTCCATGGGGTGCTGCCCCATCGGCACCCTCCTCATCCTCATCGTCAGGTGGTTGCAGTCCTGCGTCAGGGGGCAGGGGCACATTCCGTCTGACGCACATATTGTGTAGCATGACACATGCCATGACGAGCTTTGCCACCTTCTCATGGTGGTACAGGAGTGCCCCACCAGACCTGCTGAGGCTTCGGAACCGTGCCTTCAATAGGCCGAATGTCTGCTCTATGACCACACGAGTACGTGTATGTGCACGGTTGAAGTCCTCCTCGTGCTGGTTCTGCGGGCTCCGGACTGGTGTAAGGAGCCACCTCTTCAGGGGATAGCCTGCATCACCTGTATGTAGGCGAGAATGTATGTGTCAGTCATGTCGTCTGATCAAGAACATGATGTGCCACCATGGCTTGGATCCAACTGTTACTTCGGCTCACTTCTACATGCACTAATTGATTCACACAATGCAACCAGTATATGCTCATGGCTCCCATGGCCTGTTTTGCATGCCATCACCCAATGTATGCAGAGGGGTTGAGTGCATTGTGAGTGGCCATCCTCTGTCTCCGTTCTCTGTGTTGCTCACAGCCAGGTGGAGTATGCATCATTCCCCCCCCCTTCAGCCAGGTGGAGTACGTCATTCACCTGCCCACTTCCATGACATTGGACTCACCGAGTAGCCAGGATCTTGGGCCTGCATGTCGCTCCATGTAGCGTGGTATTGTGGAGTTCCTCAGGACCATAGAATCATGGGTTGATCCGGGGAATCGGGCACAACAATGTGTGATGATCTTGTTGGAGTCACAGACCATTTGCACGTTGATTGAGTGGAACTGTTTCCGGTTGCGGTACGGTACCTCCATGGCACGTGGAACCACCAATTCCACATGGGTGCAGTCGATGGCACCAATGCAACCGGGTATGCCGGCTAGTGCATGGAAACCCACTTTGGTGTTTGCAATGTCCTGGGCAGTCCGTGGTAATGAGATGTGGTCGTCTGTGTGCTTGAGGATAAGTGGATGAGTGTTTGTGAGAATAATGGTTGTGAAATGCCATGCAAGTGCCCCGCTGTGTGCTGGTAGGTGCCTGTGGCCAGGAAGTGGAGTACAGACACTACCTTCAGTAGGGGGGGATGGCGGTTGGAGTTTCTATCATGCTGACGATGTCGTTGTGTATCATGTCTACGATGGCGGTGATGGTGTCCCGGTCCATACGGTACAGGGTGTGGATCTGCTCAGCAGTGAGGTTGAATGGATTGGCTCTGATGCGTGGGATTGGGGGCTGCCCGCGTGGTGGCACTGGCTGTGCTGGTGGGGCTTGCTGGGCCTGCCTTGCCCTCCTTCTCCTCCTGCGTCTCCTCTGTGCAGCCTGTTGTTGTTGTTGTAGCACTTGCATTGCTATCAGGTCCTCCAGCCCCAACATTGCAAGTCGTATTGGTATCATTGTGGAGTGTGACTGGGTGTGGGAAGGGGTGGGGTGTGCTCTTTTTGTACTTCCTGAGTCTGTATTGCCTTCACCTGTGCTGTTTCTGTGCACCTGTGGCAGCTGCATTCACTTTACATGGCCCTTTACGGTTGGTTCGCGATGGCGTAATTAGCACCATGGCGGTAAGGTTCTTAACGGGCTGGGTGATGGCGTTAGGTGCATGTCCGCTTGGGTCGGCATTTGCGTACCTTTCCGCCAAGGCGCTAAGTACAGTGTGGCCGGTCGCGTGCGCGCACCCTTAGCGCAGTTAGCGGTGGCGTTAACTACGATGCCGCTAATGGCATCGTAGTTAACGGTCACGGGTCATGATCGGACCTGGCGGAAAACGATGGCGGTAACCATTTACCGCCATCGTTTTTCACTTAGCGCCAGGGTCGTAATGAGGCCTCACATGGTCCACCAATATTCTGTCACCTTCACTGACACCCTATTCACACCAGGGTTAATTTTTAAGTTGTTTTCACAGATGCATTGATGTATCCACTGCACAGGATAGAAATATCTGTGGAACAGGTTTCACGCATATAAACTCAATATGCCTGTTCTTTCCTCCCATCAGTCTCTCATAGTGATTCAGGATTCATCTTCCTATCAGTAGAAGAAATGTGCCTGTTATTCCAGCAAGCACAATAACCCGGGGGTTATCTTAGAAGTTACCCATCGAAGCTGGTTTTAAGAGACAATTAAAAACATCTTTTCCCATGTTCCATCTGATTGACAACTCCTTGAAGCTCTTACCTTACTGCTGGTACTCTTATACCGACTGGTCCTTAATGATTTCTAAGGCATTTATTTGCCAGTAGGGGTCAGATACATTTCACATAACAGGCCAATTTGGAAGGAAAGTAACAAGAAATACAAACACAGAAAAGGGAGTATGAAATAGGACATTCTTGTAGAGACCGGACACACTAATTGAGGCAAGGCATGAAGAACATAAGACTCAAGGTACATACATAACAGAAGAGGGGTAGTGAAGAATGTCGAAATTGTGGAGAGAGAATATAGGAAAGAAAGTGAAAGGTGAGACAATGGGTCAATTCAATTATTTAATCCCAAAGGAAAAAATATACATATGTGAGGGTTCATGTTGCTGTGCCACACTCTGTAAACTCATATCAGTGACCAGACTTTTTGATCTTGAAAATGTGATATCTAACCCTGCTCTCACACTCCTGCAATGAAACAATGTTGGTTCCATGAGCAGGCTTCGATCTCCAGATCCTCTAGTGACATAATCGTATTTCTTAACTCTCACGATGTCACTCATCTGGTACTCATTTTCATGCACCTAAAAAACAAATGCCTTGAATGGGATCACCTACACAGACTTGCCACTCAGCCCTATTATTAAAGACTCAACAGGTGAGTCGTATGCGTTACAGTGGTTGCTCAGTGGTATGCCGGGGAATGGCTGAAAGTGTCTCCGGAGCATGTCAACCACCAACAGCCTCCTCTTGCAACATGGAACAAGGGTCCAATGAGCACGCTGTGTGCATCCTTCTCTCTGTGCCAGTCACCCCTCTGACCAGAAGAGTGGTGGGTCAAGCATCACAAAAAATGTTCAAGTGGGCCTTGGCATAAAGAATTTTGAAGACCACTGATTTAAATGGAAGGCAAAAGTGGGAGCTTTCAAACCCCACAGTTTGTTCTTGGACACTAAACAATTTAAGAGCTATGCACCTTGGAGATGCAACAATTTAAGAAGTCTGGATATAGCACGCCCCTTATTCACATATGCCATGTTGAGCAGTAGATATATAGAATGTCTTGAAACTTCACAAAGTGCGAGCAGTTCTGTAGCGTCATTGTACTTATCGATGCCTTAAATGTACCAACACACCTTTAATATCACAAATAAATGCACTATGATATAGATAAAGCCATTGCCTGTGTAACAATACGTTTTATTGAATTTTCACTACACATTTGTTTTATTGAAATGCCCCAGAGCTGGGCAGGGTCATTTAAAAACATCCAACCTGTTGTGTCATCAGTGCCATCAGGGGAAACAATTGTCTCCGTGTCGTCTGCAACACTTTTCACCATCCATTCCTTCTTATTTATTGTTGCATGGTTACTCATTATCTGTCCTTCCATATATTTCAGACTCCTTCAGCACAGACTATGCTGGCCAGGGCTAAAAGGAGTTGCAGTCCAAAATATCTGGAGGTCCACATAATAAGTAAAAAAAAAATAATGCCAGATATATCCCAGTCACTTTGTGTCATTCCAAAAGAAAGGGCAGTGCTGGTCTTCACAGGGTTGGAAGATTTGATCAGGGAGGAGCTAGTGAGTGACGAGCGGAGAACTACACGGGTGTGGAATAATGCATACACTGGTACACAATGGCAAAATAATATGCTCTTTACTTCTCAATTCCACTATGAGGTCTTTCCTCTTGCGACTTAGTAGCTTTACTTCCAGATCCGGGTCTCTCTTTCATTCCGTTCCTCCGTGCCCCAGCGTCCTAGTTCTGATTCCCAACATTCTTCCCTCATCCACCTACTAAGCAATTAATGACAATGGCATTACTTTGGGGGATTGAGTCGCACAGTCACTTGGACTCCACAGAGGATTCTCCTCACAAACTTAGTTCAAAGGAATTATTATGAATGATGTACAAGATTAGGCAAACCAAACAGGGTCAGAATAGCAAAGTAAATGTTCTTCTTGTTCTAGTAAACTATCTTAAAATTCTCTCACGGTCTCTCACCGGGTTTTCTCATAGACTTTGATAACAGCTCTTCATGATGGTTGCAGCCTGGGTGTGAGAGTGGCCTCTCTATTAGGCCTCAGATGAAGAGCATCGCTGAGGTATGCCATCCACTCTTGTTGTAGTACAGTGCTCTCTCAAATTAGGCTCCACACCTTCTTCCAGATCTGAGGTAGCGTTGGAGGTTTTATAAGTACCAGTTTATGCCTGTGTTCACCTTCCTGTCCTAGGGACCAGAATCTATAAACAATCCCCCCCAATCTGCCTTGATTCCTTGTTGACACATCATTTAGTGGAGCTTGTGGCCTGTAACTAAGCCTGACATCCCACCATGAAACTATATTTTGGTTGTCTTCTTTGTTGCTCAAACACATGACTGTTGCCCCTCCTCCTGCTTCCAGACAATTTGCAGTCTTACCCTCGCTGGAACTGCCCCTGCTCTTCCAAGTGAATTCTAGGGTTTTCTCTCTCCTGCTTTTCCTCCCTCTCCACTCAATCTACTTCTCAATTTACCTTCAAGGCTTTTAAAATCAACTTCTTCTCTTCTCTTGAAACTTCCAATTGTTCCCCCTTCTCCAACATGTAATTATTCTCCACTTCTCCTGCTTCACCACAACCTCTTCCTTCATCTTCACCTCTTCCAAATGTCTTGCATCATCTCCTTCTTTTAAACACTCACCTCCTCCCACCTCAACTACTCCAAACGCTCACAATGGTAGTTCCTCAGTGTTCCCTCTCAAACCTACTAAATGGCCCTCATTACGCGGTGGCTATTAGCACCATGGTTGGTGCGGGTATCGTAACGAGTCCGCTAATGTTCAATGGGGAATTACCACCCCATTCCAAGGTTGGCGGGGCGGTAATTCCCCATTGAACATTGGCCCTTCCCCATTCCCATTTTTGCCCTATAGGGCTCAATGGGACTGGGGAAGGCGCTAAGTACGGTACCGCAAATTGCAGTACCGTACTTAGCAACAAGGTCCCTTTGCGGGTCCCTACTTTAACGGCTGGTCTAGACCAGCCGTTCAGGTCGGATCCCGCAAAGGGACCTCGTAGTAAGGTGCTAGTGCGTTAACGGCGCCACAGCCTTTTACGGTGCCGTTAACCCATTAGCGCCAGGGTCGTAATGAGGCCCATTGTGTGGGATATATTGACCCACATCAATGAGCTGCATTTGCTCAAGAAACAGCAACCAGGCTGTGCTGGCTACTGTGCACACCAGGACCTCAAAACTGCGTTTTGGCAGCAACAAAAAAATGCTTGCACCATACTTCAGGCAAAATGGAACAAGGGGACGCACTGGAAAAGTATGCCAGTGTGTTCTGAGACATACATATGGAATAAAGGGAACCGGCAGCACTGCCCCTTCAGAATGAAACATTTTCACTCTTTCAAAATGCTGCTTTGGTGCAAATTCCACCTGTCATCATGAAACAAACTGTGAGTAAAAAGGCCCAGTAAAACCAACTCTCAGAGAAATCAAAAGCATCTTCGCTTTTCCCTTACACAGGAACACACATTTATTTCTTGACAAAATGCATCCAGGCACAGCAGTTCAAACAGACTTTTTACTCTCTGAGCCAGGTCAAGGATAAATGTATCTATACGTTAGATAAGAGTCATGTTGCAAGGAAAATGACCACAGCAGCCAAGACAGTGGCAATCTGAGGAGCTGCAAACCGAATTAAGGAAAGACATGATAGCAGTTTTTAACACATGGGGACAAATGTGCTGTGCTGACTGAAGAGAAAAAAATGACCTGTTTAAAACTCAATTGTTAATGAAAGCCTGCTTACTTAGCCATGTAAAGGAATTATGTTGGTGGTGATAATAAATGCATAGGATATCTTCTGTCATAGGTTTGTTTAATTCAAGACCCAAAGTAAGAAATTAAACAGTTTAAAACACGTAGGCTGGAGTTGCAAGCTCTCACAAAAACCTGTTATTCCAGTTGCCGGCCCTGAAACTCCTCCAAGGAAGGGAGATGCACCCTAAATCCAGGACACATAGGTGCAAAATGCCAGCTTGAAACACTTTGAATGGGATAGGACAATGGAAGTTCACATGCTCATCAGACATTGGTCTGTGCTCCAGGCTGGGACAATAGCAGTCCTGGGACACTCACCTGTCAAGTGTGAAGGGACCATAAAACCTTGATTTAAGACTGGAAACCCCCTTGCTTGGAAAGAACTGACAGCTTCTTGCAGTTGAAGGAAGAAATAAAACAGGATCAAGTAACAAAGGGAATGCCTTTTTTGTGCCAGAGACTATGTTATAAAGAAACTTTAAAGACTCTTATTTCTGTAGCAAGAATTAGCAGAAATTTTAAAGTTTGCAGTATTAAATCTAACTTTGTGGGCCAATTTTTAAAACTTGGTAAAACTCATTGCCGCATGGGGAACAGAAGTTACAAAATATGACAGATTCCCAGGAAAGTATTAAGGTGGCAAACATAAGATTTTGTACAGACATCCCTGGTGACAATTCACATTTGTGTATAAAATTGTGGAATTTTAGGCCAAATCTTTAATGTGTAAAACCACCAAAATGTATCAGAAAGGCGGAACAAGGTTGCACAGACAGGAGGTGTGGACTAATCTGTGCTGCACATCATATGTAACCTGTGGGTATAATTTTCCAACAGATTACAAGAGTATAAATGTATGCGTTTGGCAAAATCAGATTTTCAGTCAAGTAAACCTTCGGGACATTGTAAACCTCACCTCATACACCTGACATCATTCCCTTAGAAATCCAACAAGCAGAGAGCAAGGCGGAGATAACTGCCCTTGCCCAATCCTATTGTTAGGGGCGTGTGTAGTAAAGCCTGCCCCGGTCATATACTGTGATGATGTCACCTGGCATTATAAATAAGAGCCCTGACAACACACAGACACACTGATTCCTGACTGTTTCCTGATTTCCTATGCCAGCGATCTGTTCCTGTCTGTTCCTGGAATTTATCTATCTACACTCCAGATCCCAACCACAAGGCCAAACCTCAATTCTAAATTAATCCCAAAAACCAAAGGAAATGCTGTGGTGTTTTTGGAAGCATCCTGAACTAACCTGGCTTGCCACTCACTGCATGCTGCTGCCATCCTGCTCTCCTGATGCCCGATAGTATCCAGTAACCAGAATTGCCAGTCCAGAAGAACTATACTTTGGTATCCAGTCCCTGCCCAGCTGACCCTGTCCCACTGATTTTGTCTGGCTGTCCTGTGTTAGACCAGATCCCTGTGGTGATCCAGAGCCCTGAATGTCCACAAAAACAAACTAGAGGTGGACTGTGAGTATCAATAGGAACAATAGAAACATAGTATACCTTGTTGTGCCTTGTCCTTAGTTCCAATTTTTAAGCTATCCTTTTCTGACCCTGATAACTTATAATCTTGTCACAATCATTGTTGCTACCCTACTTTGAATCCTTGTGCTAGCGCCAACATCGTTAATAACTTTGTCTTGTAGAATCCTAAGCTACTAATCCTGTTTGGAGTGATTAGGCTGGGTCCACCTGGGCGTGCGCGTACGTGCTAGGGTTGAACTCATGAGTCAACCCAGGGGCTTACTGTGTCTCAATCTGGTAGCCTGGCCTGAATGCCCTAGTGTAGAGTAAAATGGACCATATCAAAATTGAGTTCTGTTCCTTTTTTGCACCTTCATTTTCTCAAAAACGCACCTCATTAGATCTTGCATAACTCACTCAATTTAACAGCTAGCGACCTCATTTCACTTTCATATTGTACCTAGATTCACAAAAACTACATTGCGATTTTACATCGCAATTTACAATAATTCACCCGTTTTTATTAAAAACTATTTTGGTAAATTCAGGTGGGATTTGCAAAAGTTTGTTAATTTTAAAACGTGTCATTTTGATTATAAACTGTTTTCAATCTTCCATTCAATTTCGAATTGTATGCTTTTGCTCAATCCATTGCTTGTGGTTGCTAGTATCTTTCCAGTGTTGCTCCAGTAAAGAATTGTTTTTGTTTCAAGAGTTATGCCCATTCATTGTGTTATTCTTCCATTTCCGAGTGTCATTTTAGCATTGCCAGGGTTTAAAATCTGTTTTTCTCTCTTGTTTGGGGAGGGAAGATCAGATTTAAATGCTGTTTCTTGCCTGTCATTCCTGATTACCTGCTGATTCTGTTTATTCACTTACTTATTTGTAGGTTGAGGGAACCTTGTAGGGGGAAATTCTAACTCCAGTGCGTTCTTACCTAAAATCATAAAGTGCTCCTATTCCCTGGTGTTTTTGAGTTGTGTCAATAGAAGGTTAAACTAAGTGCATTGCTTACATTCCTATTGTTATTATCACCCCATTGGTGACTGCTGCCCCATACTAAAAATTGTATGATTTCTTTTGAATTTTAAAATAAATAAATAAATAAATATTACATTTTATCAACCAGCCTGGTACATGGTCCATTGTGACCCGAGGTATTTGAAGAGGGGGTGTGATATGAGTGGTGTACCATCTCAATATTGAATCTAATCTAACATAAGCATTTCAATCGAGTGCTGCATACTGGGCCGAGACTAAGGTGTGTGTCACCTGATTGGAATCCTTAACAAATCTCTCCCTCTGTATCATGTCCCTCCTAACACACTGCAACTGATTTTCATAACTGTTTCTTTTCACGGATTGGGACGGTCTACGGGAGATTATGGATTTGGGTTTAACTAGTTCATGTTTGTAGCTTTTCTAGATACCACAGACTGAGCCTTTAAAAGTCTGATCAGCCATTTTGGATTGGGAGAAAAGGTATATGTGCACTCAAACACAGACCATGTATGTGTCCCGCAAGGGGAGATGATAGAGCCTCTTGCTGGTCTGCATCTACCTGTTTGATTAATACATACACATTGAGAATGGCTGTATATTGTTAGGTAAAAGGGAACAAGCCCTTATTGGAAATGCAATCATAATAATGCTCGCTGCTCGCAACAAGCACACAGAGCTTGACATTACATATCGTTATGCATTCTTAAAGAGATTGTGTTGGTAGTAGGATTAAAATGTTGATACCCTGCACCAATTCCCTGTGTTTCGGGGGGGTCAGGGGATTCTCTTCTTGCCCTTACTGGCTCCATATCACATATTCAGCAAACCAAGGGTCAGGCAATGAACATTGTCTTTGTCATCCTTGATCCTTTCCATTAATCATTTTGTCTTCCACTACTGGTTTCAAAGTGTCTAGGGCAATAGTCCTCATTGCCTGCTTCTTGTGGTTCCCTTTATTTTCACTCTTAAGGTTTCTCACAACCTCCTCTGCTGTAAAGTTCTCACCATCCTCGTGATAGTCGACCCTACTCGTTCCTTTGTTGTCTCTCTTCCTTCCTCCTCTCACCTCCAGCCAATCTCCTTCTCACATCTCTGGAAAATCTCTTTTCCATTGTTCTCTCCTCACCTTCGGAATAACATCTCCCAATCTCCTTCTCACAATTCCAGTCCACCCCCTACTTACTTTTCCCAACTTCCTCCTCATAACTCCTGTCCTCCTTCTTTCCTATGTTCTTGCCACAAACCTCCTGGTACCTGTTCTGTCCCTCTTCCTCAAAACTCCTTCCAAATCTTTCTTGGATGTTACCTGCAACCTTTGTCCTTGTATTCTCTCCCATTCTTTTTCTCTGCCTATATCCCTCCTTGCTTCACCAAAGTCCTTCGATCTTCTTCCTTAGCTCTACCACAATATTCTCTCTCCTTTAGTCCCCATGCCTCACACAGCATCTCCTAACACCAAAACAAAGGTGCCATTCTAAGTGTGATTTCTTACACAGTTTTGCAGGGAGAAGGAAGCAGAGCCATTATCTTAGTGTCAGACGGGAACCTTCACAAAGCTGATGCACTTAGTTTATATTTTATAGCCCTTGTTCTTTCTGTATCAATTAGTCATGAATCAAGACACTTTACAAGAGCATATATTGTGGCATGCTAGATTGAGGAACTTCCAAATAAAGAAACAACCAGGAGAATGGGCCTCATTACGAGCTTGTCGGTCCGGATACAATGGTACCTCTAAGCTTGCCGGTACCGTTGTATCGGGACCAGCAAACTCTGAGTTGTGCTCGCGGGTGCCTTTCATTCCACCAGGTCTGTCCTGGTGGAATGAAAGGCACCAGCGAGCACAGCATTATGGATGCACAAGCGCTGTTGATAACAGCGCATGTGCATCCGGCTTCCCCATTCCCATTGAGCCCAATAGGGCTCAATGGGAATGGGGAAGATCTTTTTCCAGCACCCAGGAATGGCAAATACCAGGTCTGGCAAGGCCGTAATGACCTGGTAATTGCCTTGTTCTAGGTGCTGGATAAAATGCAACTCCGGTGGCAGCCGTGCCTGTTTTACATTGGACTAGCAGGGGATTGCTCTGCCAGTAGGATCCTACTTTTACAGGCACGGCTACCGCCAGGGTTGTGATGAGGCCCAATGACTCCCTTCTGCTGGTTCACAAAGTTCCACTCTTGTGGAACATTTCTCAAATATACTCAATAGTCTTTCAAAATACACCAATTACCTTTTTATTGATCCACAATGCCACCTTATCTGGCATAAAAATCACCAGGAGAATGACTCCCTTCTCCTGGTTCACAAAGTTCCACTTTTGCTGAACAATTCTCAATTCTTCTCAATAGCATTTCCAAATCCACTAATGATCTTGCACTTCTCTTCAAGCTTCTCTCAGAGTTTTCACCAATGTTAAACAATCATTCTTTCTCTGAGGGAAATTGCTCCTGAATCTTATTTCAGCTACCCTACTTTGTTCATGCTTAGGCCAAGGACAGAGACGAGGGAAATTACTCCTGAGGCTTATTTCACCCGCCACACTTAGTTCACACTTGTGCCAAGTACCACAATGAGGGAGACTACTCCATAGGCTTCGTTCATCTGTCACACTTAGTTCACACTTGGGCCAAGTACTGAGACAAGGGAGATCATTCCTGATGACTTACCCAATATGTTCACTTTTGGGACAAGTACTGAGATGAGGGAGAATACTCCCCATGACTTGCCCAATCTTATTACTCTTCTGACAACTGCTAAAACAAGGGAGATTACTCGAGAGTATTTCTTCTCTTTGACGTCTCTTAGTATTATCACTGTGACCAGGGAGATTACTCCTGAATCTTACTTCAATTTGACTTTTCTTAGTTTTATCAATGTAATGTGGGAGATCACTCCTGTGTTTCTCTTGTTTCAAGGGGGTCACCACTTTGATTAGGGAGATTACTTCCATACTTCTCTTGAGTTTCAAAGGGGCCACCACTATGATGAGAGCAATTACTCCCGTAGTTATCTTGAGTTTCAAAGGAGTCACCACTCTGGTGAGGTGAGGGAGATTACTCATGTACTTCTCTTGGGTTTCAAAGGGGTCACCACTGTGATGAAGAAATGCAACTTTGATGTGTATTTATCCTGGCCCCCTCCGGAGTCTTCCGCTATGCCCGTTACTTTCTGTCTTGTTAGCAAGCATCACCAGTTCTTCCTGCAGGGTCCAGGCCACTTCTCTCATCCATGTGGTTTGAAAAGACCAGTCTACTGCCTCTTCCTGGCAATAAGCCTCTTCTGTGGAGGTGTTGCAGTACCAGCACTGTTTATGGACCAGCTGGTCCAACTTCCTTGGGTGGTGCCACTGCTTGGCGTTCCTCTCTTTCTGTTGTAGTTGGCGGTGTTCCTCCCCCTTTCTTCTGTGGTTGGAATGGGCCACTCTCTGTGCCGACTGTGGTCCTCCCGGTTCTCCCATCTGGCATCACTGTTGCTCCGTGTTTGATTCTCTCATGCTTCCTGAACCCTGAAGGTTAGTCTCTTACAGCTGGTCCCATCCCAGCGTATATGCATAGTCTTTTGTTTGTCTTTTTGAACTGATATCCATTCCTCTTTCCCTCTTCTACATCTCAGTACGGTTGGCTGCCAGCCAACAAGCACTCTTTATGGATTTTCCATTCTTCCCCTCCTCAGTCATTTTCACCCTCTCCTCAGTCATTTTCAGGAGTGTATGAGTGAATGGGGCAGCATTACAGTAATCAACAAAGACTTGAGGGGCTGATACCTTAGAAGGGTAAGAGGGTGTAGCAATGTCCTTTAGGAGGTTTTCTGGGAGTTCCCTAAAGTAAAGGGAATCATTATCCCATAGAGGGGAGTCTCTCCCTTTGAGTTCCTCCAGCTTATTATCACCACTAGGGGGATTATTGGGTAGCAGCCTCATTTCCCTAACCTCATAGGGAAGGGCTCCCTCTGGGGGGAAGTGACGAGAACCTGTGAATCATCACAATATGCACATGGTCTGAGTCCTAGTGCTTCACCCCCTCCCCTCTTTGATAGAAAATGTAGTAGGGTTCAAATAGAGCTGGAGATGATATTTTGGATCAACCTTATTTTTATTATATTATTATCATTCAGAAAGTAGGACAGCACAAAGGAATGTAACTTAGAAATACATGTCACCATGGTTGTGGTCAGTATACTGTATTGCAAGTAAAACAATAGGGACATCACAGTATAACTCAATTGATCCATAGAACAACATCCCAGTCCTATATTGCACTGCACTGCATCAGTCATTACCTACATTCTGCAAAGCCTTTATATACCTAACAGAGTATTTGCTAACAACGCTGCAATCATTTTGGGGGATTGGTGTTCATAGGGACAAGTAAGCTAAGTTGCCTCTTTCCCAGAGGTATGGACCAAAATGCAGCTGTAGTTTGGTGCCTGGAATGTTAATCACTTCAATGTGGGTGGAGGTTGAAGCTGAGCTGCAGTAGTTGCCCATAGTTTGAAGTAGACGAGACAGATTCCATGTTATGTTATTTTATGTACAGCGCAGAGTGTTCACCAGAAAGCATCTTTGCACTGGATGTGAAATCAAATCACACAGATAAGTAAGGGAGCCAGTTTAGACACATGTTTTTAGATTTTTGAGGAACACCATGAAATACTCAATTCATCTGAGAGTAGCACACAGAATGGCCACCTAGTGGCTTTCGATAAATATATGGTATTAACATCAATTGAAGACCTGGTGAGCAAAGGGGGTAGAATTTATGAAACGTGCAATTCTGAGAATTTTACTTATGAGCAAGGAATAGTGCTTTAAAATCAATCCATCTTGCTACATCTTGCTACAGCGAAGTTGTTTTAAAATTTCAGAGAAATTGACTCGCTTATTTAAAAAAAGAAATAGGCGAACTGGGGCTTTTAGAAAATGCTGTAAGAGGTCAGATTGTCTCTTATGCAGACCACGGTATAAGGCATTTTACTGGCCAGACGAGAAGAAATAAACGCATTGAGCAAGATAATTACTTGCTTAATAGAAGTGCAAATAAAAGTTCGGGACTGTGTTACTCTGGTTTTAATATCCCACAAAATCCAGGTATGGATAACTTTTATTGGACCAATTGAAAATACTTCACAGAGATGGGAACAACGCATTAGCTTTTGAATAACAACATATTTCTTCATAGCGCCAGACTAAATTGCGGTAACACTATTTGTGATGCGATGAGGCCCATTATGTGCGCTTGATGGGTTCCCTTCACTGCTGGCAGGCGTTCAACTAGATCCTGTAAAAAAAAAAATACTGTCTCAATTAAAAACGAAGAAATACTCTTTCTTGCTACTTGTGCATGCTTGTGCATGCTTTGTAGCTAGAATTTGGAGTTACTCATTTATATTTTTAATGTACATTAACATAATCCTAATCAGTCAGAAATATGTTTATTTCTGATATTTAGGGTCACAAAACGATACCTCATGCATAAATGCATCAGAATGTATACATTTCAAATAGATCGAATATACAATATATCTCATGATCAAATAAACAATAACTAATAGTCTTTACTTCATCTAAACACATCACGAACAAGGCCCTAGGATTAAATTCAACAATTAGGGCCTCATTACAACTCAGGCGTTAAGGGTTAACGCCGTCGTTAACCCTTAACGCCCGATTCCAATTTCAACGGCTGCTTTTAGCAGGCGTTAAAATCCATGGCGCTAAACCGCCTTGGTGCTAATTACGGCACCGTTATTAGCGCCTTCCCCACTCCCATTATGCCCTATGGGGCAAAAATGGGAATGGGGAAGGGTAAATGGGAAATGGGGATTTACCGCCCCACTCACCTTGGAATGGGGCGGTAAATACGCCATCCACCATGGTGGTAAAGTTGGTGTACTTACCGCCTGGGTCGTAATGACCCCATTAGTGTGAATGTTGGATGTCAGTAAAAAACAACCTATAAAATGAATCAACCATATAAGAGATCAAAGTACATTTTCCATCCCACATGGGGACTCTATACCTGTATAGCAGATTCTAGGCGCTACTCATAATGTGGGGGATAACTCAGGGCTTTGTATGCTTGACTCAGAGCCGACATCAAATTGGAAACATCAAAGATATTGGGCCTCATTACGATCCAGGCGGTAAGTTACCACCTGGGTTGAACCCTTACCACCATATTGCAAAAAGCAGGTGTTAATATCACCATGGCGCTAACGGACCTTGTAATCAGGCGTTAAGGGTCGGTGCCGTTTACGGCGTCGTTAACCCCTTAACGCCTGATTCGTAATGAGGCCCAATGGAAAAACTCCCTTTTCCAGGCACATATGAAGAGCTTAGAATGGAGTTTGTGCATCTTTTGGGTTCACAAATAAATGTGGCAAAGCAGCAGGAAGTGTAACAAACGCTCCTTGGCACCCTGACAAACCTGGCAAAACATCAAAGATGGCATGCCCATGGACGACCAGGAAGTTAAGTTAGCCAAGTGGTAAATTGCCAAGTCTAATTTTGTCAATAAGTACTTTCAAATACAAAGTTTCTGTCTGACCTAGGTACCACTTGGCTCCCACCCGCTTTATTTTAAGGTAAAGGGATAGCATACTGCGGGTCTCTGCCTTCAAATCCCTCAGGGTCAGTCGCTTCTCCAAGCTGTGTGTTGGTGGTAGATCTCTTTCTTCTGCTGGGGCCTCCCTCTGGAACAGCCTCCCTGCATCTCTGAAACTTGAGGAGAACCATATCTGGTTCCGGAAGCACCTCAAGACCTTCCTCTTTGCTTCTGCTTTCTCTCCTCCTCTACCCTGCTGATCTCCTGGCTGATTCTGAATCTGCACTGGTTACCTGGCTAACCTCTGATCTCCGGCCAGAATCCCACACCGCCAGATGCACACCTGCACTGCTCCATGGCAACCCTTGCACTTGGGGACTGTATATGTACCCCTACAGCTCCCACCAGCACTTGACCTCTGATGTCTGCTCTTACCCTTGCACTCGCCACCAGCTGGCCGCTCTTTTAATTATTGTCTTATTTATTGACTGTTATCCTATGTACTGCACTGCCCACTCCCCTCTACCCATGCACTTTTCCCCTTTCCCTCCCCCCTGCACTTGCGCGATCTCAATGTCACTGGGCCTAGTAGGATCGCTGTCTGTTTTCCCTCTGCCCCCCCCCCTTGCCTCGTCGCGCCTTGAAACACTTGTGTATAGGCACGTTATAAATGCCATATCATATCATATCTGACTTGTAGCTACAATTTGAAAGATGATCCACTCACAATTTTCAGGAGTGCCTTGACTGAAGAAGAGATCGAGTTACAGTGATCCTAAGTGAAAGAAATTTGTATCACCCACTGACATTTTTCCAATGTAGATCGGCCAGGACATGTTCCCTTGCTACTGGCAATAACAAACAGTTAATTAGTACCCTTTTGCTAGGGGCCAAAAGAGGTGAGAACAACATTTTCATCCAGTAGTTCAGTGGTCTAAATCTTGCCTTGTACATAACAGTCCAAATGCCATGCTCCATCTGCAGTGGAATAGTGGGGGTTCTGGAAGCAGGCATAAAAGGGACCTGACAGTCCAGTCTCTGCCTTTTCCAAACAGGATCAGCCTTCATGGCCCCAAGCTTCAGCACCATGCAGTGTGCCACTGAAGACCTGGGATTTATACATCTCGAGTTCTAGTTTAATCTTCTGGACCTCATATGTTTTAGAAAGGCTTTGTAAGGCTGTTCAGAAAGTGTGAGGACGCTCTAAATACCCTGCGGCCTCCAATAGTCTGTGCTAGATAGAAAGATTACAAGATACTAGAAATGAACAACCTTTGTGGCCCTTGCACTTGAAAGATGAATTACCAATTTGATGTTTAAATTTCTCTTCGCTGAGTAGGCCATACCGACACTTAGTCATGGTGTTGTTTATGGTCAAGCACTTTGAGCAATGTATCTTGAGGAATGCATTGTGTTGTTTCTGGTCGACAGTGTGTGTCTTGGAAATAAAGACAGCATCATGCTGAAATCCAAAATTCCTCCACACAGCATCAGCTTTAGTTTCATTAATGTCCACTAGGAAAGCATTTATGTAAAGGAATACCAATAAGGGGGCCAACACACAACCCAGTCTGACATACATCACAAGTGGACAATTGCAAGTGTTCAGAACCAGGTCTAACAGTGGCGTGATTGTCATTGTTGGTACCTAATGTTGATCTTAATAGCTGAAGTGGGATAGCCATACCTAATTTCTCTGCACATACGTTGTTTGGGTGGACTGCAGCTTTGCATTCTTTTGGTGTGATAAGTATATTAGGATATACTGCTACATACCCTGACTTATCTGTTTATTACTATTCGGCAAAGCCCCTTAGAGTCTTTTTGTTGAAACCACTCTCTTGAGAATTTCCCGTTTCCTTTCCTAGTATTCTTTCTTTAATGATTGTTTCTTTTTTTTTAAATTACATATGTATGGCATTTAACACAACTATAACAATCAGATTGACAATCATAAACTAAACAAGAAAGAAGAAGGGAAAAACAACGCCCAACCAGCACAAATAATATATGATTCACCAAGAAATTCCCAAAAATGTGACTACACTCTCCAGTTGAGCACACCAAAAACAAAAATCACCCCAAGTCCATCTCCAAAAATCTGTTCTAAATGTTTTCAAAAACCATGGATCTCCTTTAATTACCCTCTCAATGTGCAAAAGCAAATATATCTTTTTAACCCACACAGGTTTGGTTGGAAAATTGTTGGATTTCCAGATTAATCCCTTTGGCCACCAAAGAAGCCCTGAAAAGCCAGATCGTTTGTGAATATGATAGTTCCTCCAACTTTGTATCCTCTCCCAAGATCAAAGTTTCAAAGTCACATTCTACATCCATACCCAAAGCTTTTCACTCCAAAAAGGCCTCACCCTTTTGCAGTCCCATAACATATATTCAAAGATCCAGTCTTGTGTTTGCATCCCCAGCAGGCATTGGATACACGTAATCCTTGTCTGCACTTCCTCCCTGGAGTCCCATGTATTCTATTCAACAATTTGATCTGTCTCACTCTTTCCCCAATCGTAACAGATATTTTGGGTATATTCCTACACAGTGCTTCCCATCTCGTCTCAGCCATCTCTGAAGAAAGGCAACTTGACCATGGCCCTCATTCCGAGGTCCGCGGCTCCCGACCTGGAAACACTCAATCCGCTGCCTGACTTTCCGGTGCCACTGGGACATTACAAGTCCCGGGGGCGCAGGAAATCAGGCGGAGGGTTGGTAACTCCCCATTGCCGTGAAGGTCCATAGGACTCCATGGGAGTGGGGAGACGGAAGCACTGGCACTGTTGCAAATTGTGCCATTGCTTCCGTGAAAAGTCTGCCTACAGGGGCCATTGCACCCCGCAAGTCTGACCCTGCAGGATGCAACAGCCCCTACAGGCAGGCTCGTAGTGTGGCGGTCTGGAAACAAGGGTGCCAGTAAGCTTACCGGCGCCCTTGTTTCTGGACAGCCACACTTGGAATGAGGCCCCATGTCTCCTGGAGCTTGACATTCATTTTCACTGGTCCGCTCACAAGCTTGTAAACAGCTGAGGCCATACGTTCCAGCCCTCCAATTGAACAATGTTCCCATTAAGGTCTGAGTCAGCAAGCATATTGAAAGAAGGCATTCCAGATCTCAGAGATCAATATTCTCCAAATGTACAGTCATTGAGACCATTAATGACTGTAAGATCCTTAAAGGACAAAAAAGTTCCATTCTTAACTGAATCTTCAATCCGACATATTCCTCCTGGGTACCAAATGGGCCAAAATAACATCTTTTTATTGATTCTGGTAGAACGATTCATCCAAATGTATTCCCCTTTTGTAAACAACACATCTTACTTTAAATGTTGTGATAGGTCCAGACAGTAATTACAAAGGAATTCAGTCAGAACATAAGTCTCAATCTTATGACCATTTCTAGTACTCAACAAAGCAGCAGGTTTTAAAGGACCTCTCATGCTGGCCTAGGCCACTGCCCATTCCTCCATATATTCCACTAAGAAAGGCAACATGTGTTGCAACTTGAAAGCAAGATGATAATTGGGTACACCCATACCCCTTGTCACTATGTCACTTTTTGTAATGATTCTAAACTTGATCAAATGCTCCTTGCTGTGGTTTTCATCATCCCTTATGCATTCAGGAGTTTACTTTTAAACTCCCCACATTATTTGTTGAACCTGGATGTTGCTGATGAATGAAAAAGGTTTGAGGGACCTCCTGGATATTGTAACAAATGGATGGTAATTATGTGTCAGTCAATCATAGATAGAAAAAGAAGATAAATCAACCAGCCCTGATATAGAAGAAAGAGGAAGAAGTTGAAAATATAATCTTTGGATAGTAGTTTTGGAATTAAAGTTAGACCAGTGTAATCTATGATTATTGTTTGAGACTAAGGCTGGGACCGCCAAAGAATGTGATTTTTGCATTAACTTCTCCTGCTACCATTATAACAGTCTCCTCATTCAACAAAGCAAAATCATCCAGGGAGGAAACAATGTTTTTTTGAGAAATATATGTGTTTTGTATTGGAGCAACTTAACCATAACATCCCATTTCATTGAATGTGTGTGTGTGTGTGTGTGTGTGTGTGTGTGTCTGTCTGTCTGTCTGTCTGCCTGTCTGTCTGTCTGTCTGTCTGTCCAGGGACAATTCTGATAGAGTAAGTGCATAGAAGAAAGTAAGGGGAGGAGATAGGAAAAGGGAGAAGGGAAAGGAGGAGAGAACAGAGAGTTAGCAGTCAAAAAGAGTGGAGAAACAAGAGGGGAGAGTGAATACAATTGCAGAGGGTCAGTAGTAACGCTTAATGTTGCAAGCCAGGATACAAGATGAAGATTGGAACAGCATGACTCAGGGCCACCACAAGTAAAGATGCAAAGGACGTCCAGCATGAGAGTTGAGAAAGGGTGACACACCTTGAATGAATGAAGTCCATAAAAGTAAAATCCAGCATTGGCCACAAGACGGTGATGGTGAAACCAGAATATATCAGGACAGACTCCTGCAGAAGTAGGCTTGGATGGGGGTTTGGGTGGGAGCAGGGTAGAAGAATTAAGCTAAACAGGCAACACCTGTGTGCGAGAATGGTGGAGGCACAAGGGAACGTCACAGGGGGACCATATGGGGGTGGGGATGGCCTGTGGGGACAGAGAGTAAACACATGTCACCTTCTCCAGAGCCCTGGTTCCCTCTAGGCTGGACTATTGTAACAGCCTATATCTAAATCTGCCTGCCTCTACTCTACACCCTCTTCAACTTATCCAGAACAGGACTGCAAGAATTGTCCTTGGCCTCAAGCCCAGGTTTCGTATCCCTCCAGGACTGAAAACTCTGGCTCCCAGTCGCTGCGAGGATTAAGTTCAAAACCCTCTGCATTGTCCACAAGGCCTTCTGGGGCCTGGTGCTGCAATACCTTCACCTCTCTCTTCCCAAATATCTTCCTTCTCAAGCTCTTCGCTCATCAGCCTCCAACTCCCTCAGGGTCAGTCGCTTCTCCAAGCAACAAGTTGGTGGTAGATCTCTCTCTTCAGCAGGGGCCTCGCTCTGGAACATCCTTCCCGCCTTCCTGAAAGTTGAGGAGAACCATCTCTGGTTCAGGAAACACCTCAAAACCTTCCTCTTTGCTTCTGCTTTCTCTCCCCCTCTCGCCTGTTGAATTCCTGGCTGAAATGGCACTTGTTACCTGGCCACCCTTTCTGAACTCTGGGCTAGGCCCTGCCAATTGCTCACCTGCAATGCCTCCCTGACAACCGCTGCACCTGGGGACTGTTATTCTGTATCCCTACAGTCCCCTACCAGCACTTATGTCTTCTCTTACCTTTCACTTGCCATCATCTGGCCATTTTATTTATTTTATTATTCTACTATCCCATGTACTGCACTCTCCCCTCTCCCTTCCCCCTCGCACTTTTCCCTTTCCCCCTTCCCTTGCACTAGCATGATCTGAATGACACTCAGCCTAGTAAGATCATTGTCTGTCTTCCCACTGTTTACCCCCTCCCTTGCCTCGTCGCACCTCGAAACACTTGTGTAAAGGGACTTTATAAATGCCATATCATATCATGCTTACCTGCTGTCTGAGCAGGGTGTGAGGCCCTGGGTCCTCCTGGTCCGAACATGTCCAAACAGAATTGCCCTTTTCTTTGTCAGCCCGACCCCATGGCCAGTTTAACTCAGTGCACCCCCATTGATGTCCCCCTTAATGCTATGTCCCCCATAATGCCATTGTGGTTGTCATTGTGAATCCGCTTATGCTTAGTAGTAAGATAGATTGCGGCAAGCGCCACATGTACATATCTACATCAAGAAAGCAATTTATATAAATATACTTCCATTATGCACAAGAGCAGAATCAAGCAAAGGTTACTAAAGGTCTCAAGGAGAGAGCTTCGCAGCAAACAAATCGAGAATTAAAGACGGAGAGAAACTCAGACGAGGATAACCATGCCAAGAAGCCAAGGTTGTATCGGCCAAAATAGACCAACAGTGGATGCAATTAATGAGAAGAAGAACAGAGCATCCTGTGAAGAAAGGCCAGGATAAGCCACAGATGGCAGACGACTGGCAGCATTAAATCAAATACACGAAATTGCATGAAAAATACGACGATTTCACGGGGTCAGAATCACGTGACCGAGCAAGCAGAAGAGATGAAACGTTCACACCTACGCATGGACCTTTGCCATGCCCAGATGCCTTAACTTTCCCAGACCAAGAAGCAGACTCGAGGCCAACCACAAAGAAATAATTGATACATGACCACTGAAGTGATGATTGATTGTAACAATAATTGGAGGGAAGCTGGGGGTGCAGACGAACTCCCTGCACCTGGTCGGCTAGCCTGCATGCTGCTATGCAAGTGGAAAAATATGAGTGGGGTTGATGCCAACCCAATCATAGTGGATCATGTAACTAGGGTCCTATAGTTAGTAGAGCCAATGAGATGTTGCACTTTTAGTGACGTTACAGTAGCCATTTTTAAGGAAGGGCTTAGTTGCCTGACCTGACATTGATTATCCAATCCACTCTCCCCGTTACCATATACAGATATAGTGCCTATATTAAAGTTACCTTCCCAGAACCAATCAAGTTGCATGCTAAGTTTTAAGAGTTACATGTCAGTGATGATGAGTTTTTGGAATAAATACTATGTTTTTTTCTGAAATTAATTGGAGTTGAAGCGAGAGGAAGATCGAGCGATTGCTGATATTCATGAACTCCCCGTTGTTTGTACTGGTTATTAAACGGACTCACTTTGCCAAACTACTGAGTTGTCATTTTTGATTTGATGCGAGAGTACTAATCTGCATCCCCATCCATCTCAAGGGTGCTGCTACTCATCTTAAAGTGCTGTTTGGGAAACCCTCAGTCCTATGGGCCGGCTGGGGTCCCTAATGCACAGTAGTATTCCAGGTGAAGTATTGGCAAGCCAATTGTGTGTGTATATGCATCACTTTACCATTTATATATTTACTGTGCACTTACATGTATTTGCAGGGTGTTGTGTATGGCAATCTTGCCGAGCATGAGTTTCTTATTTTGACATATCACCGTATTTCAAATATTTGTAGGAATGTTGCAATGGTGTCCTATACGACCGTAAACCTGGATATGGCTGCTGTGATGAAAAGTACACAACTCTTAATATAAACTCAGCAGATATTTGTTGTGGAGGGCAGATTCATTCTACAAAACCTGGATATAGCTGCTGTGGCAAGTACTACATCCGAGTTTCAGCAGGTAAGAATATACTTTTATAGCAATGAAGTAAACCTATGACTTGACTTTTTCTCTTGCAGAACTACCCTTGGCACTCCATGGGCATGTCAAAATGCCCTTTCCATCATGTTAAGGATTACAGAATTGTATCAATTATCTAACAAGATTATATAGTTGTATATGTAAGATTGTCAATGCCTACAGCAAGTGCTTTATCAGTGTATTAGTGTTCGAACTTTGTACAGTCTTGGACAGCTTTAAAAGTGTCCAGAGCATTTTGTGAAGGCAGGCTTTGGACTTTTAGGCAAAAAAGGAGATATCAGGCTATCAGTTTTGTCTTGAACACAGGTAATAGCGTGTGTGCCCTTTGGTGACACTACGGTAAAGGGACAAGCAGAGAATCCCTCAGTGCAGGCTATGCTTTTGCGTTGACATGCTGACATGACACTTAAGGCGCGAGAAAGTTACAGACACTCAGGGAGGTAGGAGGTGACTATCAGTGTCCTTCTCATGAATTGAGTGAACTTTCCAGGTCCCCATGGGTGATGCTTGGTGCAGACATTCAGATAATGTTTGAACTGAGGGAACTCAGCGACTGTCCTTGGTTGACACTTGGGTGCAGGGAGGAGCAGAGAATCCCGAAGGTCACATTGTGCTTTTGTTGACACACTCCTATGGCACTTGTGGTGGGAGGAAGTTACAGGCATTCAGGGAGGCAGGAGATACCGATCAGTGTCCCTCTCTTTAAGTGAGTATATGGTACACCTGCAAACAATATGTCTGGTGTACAGAAATGATCTAGATGCAGGAGGGGATTTCCTGCTTGTGGTCTTTTTACATGAGCCACAGCACTTGCTGTGTGCAGAGTAATGCTGATGCCAGAATATCACAAGGCCAATTGAAAGTATCATCAACCCAGCATTCCACTACCAGCCCCTTTAACATTCTGAAGAGCATGCAGTACAATTACATGCACAGCCATTGCACCACAATGACTGCATGCACAGACATTGCGAGGAAGTTGCACTTTCGAATCCATCCACTAATGTCAGCAAGAAATTCAAAAGTAACATATTTTGGGACAGAAAAACACACAGTGCACCTTAACTGCTCAATTCTAAAGTCCTAGAACACTGTCTCCTGAATTCTCATCCACTGAGGAAAAGGAGTCAAACAAAAATGAAGATGTTTGGAATGATAAGGATGATGGAGATCAAGGTAAAGAATATGATCCATCAGTATCTGGACAATGTGGGGAAATATGGATCTAAATCTCTTTAAAGTTAACTGAAAAGATGGAGATTGCTTCGGTTTGGAGCAAGAGAGAGACGTTGTTCAAAACAGTTTGTTTTATGCAGATTTCCATATCTTACTTGCTACCATAATAAAACAGGATGCACCTGTGAGATATTAATAATCATATATGCACCGAGAGACATAACTATAGTTATTTCTAGGGTATGTATGTGCAATGTGCCCAGAGACTGGGCTGTTAAAGCCAATGACATGCAGAAAATGTCCCCTATGGAAATCAGAATTTTGCAACTTGTAAAAGTGCTAAGCCCAAGCATCTGGAGTGTGATTACCAGCAAATAAAATAATGCCTGGGCCCCAGAACATTTATTTTATGGCTCAATTTCACAGCATGTTCTGCTCATTTGGATACCATCTCTAGAGAAAACACATCTTTAATTTTCAAATGTGCTTTGATCTTTCCAATGGTAAATAATGTCAAGAGAAAAATAATGTATTAATAAATGAAGAAAAAAAACACCATTTTAAGTTCCTTTACTTTGAATAAAACTGCATTCCATTTCATTTGAAATAGTTCATGCCTGTATATGTAGAGCGGAATTCAGCTTGGAGAAGTGCAGTGCCAACCTCAGGGATTTGTGTCAAAAGACTGACCAGGAGATATTTATTTATTTACATTTATAAAGCACACATCAGCTGGACGCCTTGTGGCGCTGTTACAGACAGTAAGAATCGTTGCTGGTTACAAACAAAACTTAGTTACATGAGTGTGAAGCAGTAGTCAGGCAAGTTAACAAGAGGTGGAGAGTAGTCATACAGGTTAACACGAGGTACAGTAGTGTGACGAGAAGGGGAGGAGGAGGAAAAGGGTCGGGATGTGTTTAGTTTTGAGGCATTTGCAGAAGGCAGTGAGGGAGGTCTTGGCCCATAGAGCTTTGTGTAGGGCATTTCAGAGCTTGGGAGCTACGTGTGGAAAACGAATCCCACCTGCTTTGGATCTTTTGAAGGGTGGGATGCATAGTTGGTTTGCGTAATCGCTTCTTTTAGGGCGCATGGAGGAATCTCAGGTGACGGTTTCTGACAAGTAGGGCAGGGTGGAAATGCTTAAGCATTTATGGGTGAAGGTGAGGGTCTTGAAAGTGATTCTCTCTTTTACAGGGGCCCAGTGAGCAACTGTTCTGGCAGATGTGATGTGGTCTCTTTTGGGGATACTAAGAACTGCTTTGAGCACATTGTTTTGGTCTATTTGGAACTTATTTATATTTTTGGCCAAAGTGCATGCTAGAAGGGCATTGCAATAGTCTAATTTAGCTCCGATAGTTGCTCGTGCGATGGAGAGGCAGTTTTGGTTGGAGAGGAACGGTTTGATGGCAGTTATACGTTTAGTGGTGTAGGTGGAAGTTGAGGCAATGGCACCGACCGGACATATCATGGACAGGGAATAGTCTAGGTAGACACAAAGGGTTTTCAAAGATGATGAGACGGGGATGGTGGTGCTGTCGATGGTGAAGTTGATGTCTTTTTGGTTGAATTTGGACAGGGTTTCTTTGGGGCCTAAAAGGATAATCTCTGTCTTTTCTCCGTTGAGGCATAAACCATTGGCAGCCATCCAGCCTTGAATGGAGGTGTAAATGTGGAGCAGGGCTGCTAGGTCTTGGTCATAGGATCCGGTGAGAGGGAGGAGGACTTGCGTATCATCTGCATGATTGTTGTAGGCTATGCTGAGGGAGCCCAGTTTGTCGAAGAGTGGTTTTGTAAACAAGTTGTATAGTGTAGGTGCTGTGCAGGAGCCCTGGGGGACTCCACACTGGATGGTGGTGGGCACAGCATTAGCCTTATCTGAGAAGACCTTCATGGCTCTGCCTTCTATGAATGATGTTATCCAGGACGAGGCTTGTTTGGAGAAGTGGGCTGAGTTGGTGAGATGAGAGGTAAGGATTTTGTGATCAACGAGATCAAACACTGCTGAGAGGTCCCTCAGGAGCAGAAGGGCTGGTTTGCCCGTGTCATTTATCTTTGTTATTTGGTTTTTCAGGTCTAGGAGGGTGGTTTCAGTACCATGGCCTTTGCGGAAACCTGATTGTCTTTTGCCTAGGATGGTGTTGGACTCTATGGAGTGTTGGATCTGATTGTGGGCTGCTTTGTCTAGGATTTTGAGAATAAAGGGGACGATGGTGATAGGGCGGTAGTTATTAGGAGAAGTGGGGTCAAGGGATGGTTTTTTCAGAAGGAGGCTGACCCAGGCTTCCTTGAGGTTGGATGGGACCGTAGCTGTGGAGAAAGAGGCATTGATGAATGCAGTGATGAAAGGAGCCAAGGATTTGACACAGACTTTGATAATGTTAGGGGGGCAGGTGTCCCCTTTACACATGGATGGTTTGCGATGTTGGAGTATATTTATGACTTCTGGTTCTGTGACATCTCTGAAGGAGAAGAGAGGGGCACAGGGTTTGTGGGGGGCGATGCTGGGCGTGGCTTGATAGGCGGGTTTGGAGAGTGCCTTGCATTGTGATTGGATTTTATCTTGGAGAATAACATTTTTTTTAGCCTTGCTGCCTGTATGCTGGAACACCAGGCTTTGTCTTTGGTGATCTCATCAGGGCTAGTGGATGGGGTGATGAGGTGTTTGAATATAGTGAACATTTCCTTGGATTTGGAGTTAGCATTTGTGATACGGAGGTTGAAGGAGTTAGACGTGGCTTCGAATATGGCTTTTTTGTATTGCGTTGAGAGCCTTTTAAATTCTTCCAACGTGGTGTCACTAGGTTTCACCAGCCATTTGGTTAGAGCTAGGTGTTTGCTGGTGCGGAGGGCTAATACGTCTTCTGTGAACCATGATTTGGAGTGCATGGATTTCTTTTCCTTTTTTGGCTTCAATCGGGGGTGTGGCGTCAATGGTTTGATACGGGTGTGGGCGTAGATATCAGCGAGCAAGCTGGGGTCACTTCTGATGGGAGGTTTAAGTTCTGGGACATCCAGGTAGGGGAAAAGGATGTTCTTGGTTAATTTTTTGGAGCCTCTGCCCATGGCTGGTGGGGCGTAAGAGAGTACTTTGTGGGGGGGATCGGTGGGAACTGTGAATTGGATGCAGTTGTGATCAGTCCATGGGTAGGTTGTGTTGGAGATAACGGTGGAGGAGCAATTGAGATCTGCTACCCAGTCTAGGGTGTGGCCTTTATTGTGAGTCAGGCTTGTGACTTTTTGTAAGAAGCCAAGGTCTTTGAGATCTTTGGCTAGGGCTAGAGCTGCTTTGTCTTTTGAGTCATTGAGACCTAGATAGAAGTGTCGAGTAGGATGGTTTTTGTGGAGCTTTTTAAGTTAGATGCCCTTGGAAATTGGGAGCTCTGCCTGGGGGCCTGTGGATGGTGTGAATATTTGCAGTACAGTTGGGGGAAAGGGACAGTTTAGCTGAGAGGAGGTCTGAGTTACCTTCCATGGGTGGTCGCATCACCTAGTGGAAAGTGTCTCCTTGGATATAAGGGCTACACCTCCACCTGTTACGATCTGACGGTCCTGTCGCAAGATAGAGTAACCTTGCGGGAGGACAAGGGAGATGGCAGGGCCAGATGCCTCGTGGAGTCAGGATTCAGTAACGCCAAGTATGTCAAGGTCATGTTTGGTGATAAGGTCGTTGATCTCGAGGGCATGAGCGGGGAGGAAGCAGGCGTTAATAAGAGCAAATTTAAGGAGCTAGGAGGAAGTGTGTTTTTTGGTGGTGGCAGTAGGGCATGGGGTGCTATGGTGCTGGTGGGGATTGGTGGGTGAGGAGGGGCTTGAAATGTGAGATGCTGCAGTACGAGGTGAGGATGTGCTTGTAGGCTGGGTGAGGGAACCCATGAAGGGGAGCCTTTGTGCGGGAGCTTGTTGGTTGAGCAGGGACTTAGCCATGTGAAAGTGTAGTGGTGTGTGAGTAATGGAAGAGCGAGAGCCGAGTTTGTGATTTCTGATGGCCGTGGAGATGGGCATCCTGGGAAGCAGAATGGGCTTAGTGCATACTCTGAGCCTAGAGAGTCTGTGTCCTAGGTAGATTTGGGAGATGGCTGTGGGGTTGCTTGTGAGTGTAGTGTTGACTGAGCAGGCATGCTGAGGGGGAGTGTCGGTCGAGAGGTGAATGATCGAGGTAGGCATTATGGCTGAATCTGTGTGCCTATATGCGGCTAGTGCAAGGGTTAGGGCAATAATGAGGTGCCAGGTGAATGTGATACTGTGAGTGTGCTGGTTGGTGAGTGTGTGATGTAGTGGGAATATTGTGGTAGGATGCATTGGTAGGCAGGTGAGGGGGCCAGGAATGCTGTGTGGTATGTGGGATGTGGGTGTGGGGCAGATAGGTATCAGCAAAAGAAGTTGCTAACAATTATGGCAAAGTATATGGCAGTCAGTTTTGATAAAGTGTGCAGTGGTCTGCGGTCAGCATAGATAGAAAATGCGGCAGTAGGGCATTTGAAGCGGGCGGCAATCGATGTTAGGAGTCTGCCAAACAGTCTTAACCGGATGTGCATAAATTTGAGTTTCACAAGATGGTCAGAAATCGGATTTTAATCTAGATGTGTGGCAATTAGAATTCAAAAAGGGGACAAACAAACCTGGCGAGATGTGCGGCAAATAGAATTTCACAAGGTAGGCAACAAACAAGCATATATCATATTTTTAACAAGATGGGCGGCAAACAAGCGTTACAGGATGTGCTGCAGTCTGAGTTTCACAAGTAGGCGGCAGTCAAAGTTAATCAAAAAGTGCGATGATGCATTATGATGATGTAAGCTGCAATTGAAATTAGTTGCATAATATATGGAGAATCCTGGAATTGGGTAGAGGTGCGGCCGAGGGTTAGTCTGGGCATGACTTCGTATCGGTATAGACAGTTTTAGAAGTATAATCAGGGGGGTGCGGGGGGGCACAGGACAGTAGGCAAGTCAGAGTGTGTATTTGATATGCACGTGGCTTACCTAGAAAGAGCTGACGGGGTACAAAAGTGCTGACGGGGGTGTAGCCAGCACTCGCGCACCATGCGCTAACAGCCTCAAACAGGGCCTTTTCCTAATGGCCTTCGCCGACGTGGGATGGCTACTGCCAGCCGGTTGAAATGCTACTGACAAGTAGCTGGACGTTGCTAGGCAACTAAGTAAACAGCCTTGTTTATAAATGAGCGCTGAGTCAGGCTGCCATTAAAATATGCGGTGGTTCGTTGGGTGGAACAACGTGGTATAAAGAAGGTGGGTCTCCGGTTGCAGGGGGTCAACGTGGCTGTAGCGAATGCTCACCTAATGAAACACGGTGTGCCCGTGTGGTGGTATCAAATTAAAAGGTGGTGTGGTATGGTGGTATCAAATAAAAAGGGGTATACTAGCACCAGAAGAGAATTTGCAAAAATTAACACAACGGGAAGGTGCTTTGAAGGCAGTATTTGCAACACCCATTAGAGGAAGACAGCATCAATGGCCACAACATCATTGACACCAGATGAAATCTTCCTGGACAATGCAGCTGTAGCCCATGGAGAGGAAATCTTGTAGAAACCTTTCTCACAGGCTCCAGCATCTTGAATACTGATACACCTCAACAAGACCAGAGAGTGTACTATCATTTGCAGGGATGCTTTATGAATATCTTCTAGACAATTCACCCATAGGAAGGGATGATGACACGTTGAACTGAGACATCAGCCAGTCCATATGGCCGGTGACTCTTTTGAGAGTTGCACTGTGATCACTAAGCTACCCCTCCGCAAGTGTGCAGTCACAGAGTTTACAGTGCAGCAAGGGCTATTGTCTCTAAGCACATGAGGAGCCATTCAGTGCAGCATGTAGAAGAAAAGTACTTTTTCTCAAATGAAGGATTATTTCCACAGGCTATGGTAAGTCACCAACCCACAGCCAACACAGCAGCTTGGATGAGCATGATGACTTGTTTCCTGCCACCGCCACTATACATCTCATACCAGACATGGAAGGGATTGTTTCATGGTGCATGTAGTTGGGAGACAGATATGTATAAAGGTGACTGAGAGGACATTTTCACATGCTTATTTACTGATGATGCCTTTGCATTTTGTGAAAGTGAAATGTTACCCTCCTACTGTTGTCGCAAACATCCAAACGCCCTGATGATGATCACACAACTATGCCACTTCTACATGTGGGAGAGTCTCCCTAGGAAAACAGTCACTCTTCCATGACTTCCTCATTCCCCCGCACAGCTACCTGCAGGGGGGAATGATGGTGCTGAACCTATTTCTCTCAGCGGCAGACTCAATAGCTGTGGGTTGTTGTCCTGCATGCCTGATGAGCTAGTCACATGGATTCTGCACAAATAGGGTTTCTGCCAGTGGCATGTTGCCGCCAAGAGTTTATTGAGGTGACTTCTGAAACTCAATGCTGCTGGTGCCCAGGGACAATGGTACCACTGGCAATGCTTGAGTATGGTTAGCAAGTATGGTGGTCACCCTCTCCTTTGTTTGGGGAGTCTGAGAATGTGCTTTGATGGGCCTGCAGCAGTTACGGCGGTCCTCCGAATCCTGGGTGACGACAGTGGATGAATGTCCGGCCACTTCTCTTTGGATTCCACAGCAGTCCCTTTCTCCGGTCGGCAGCCTTTTGAGGGTCTGATGTCCAGGGAGCTTTGGAAAAGATCAGCTGGTGCACGATGGTCACTCGTAGCATGGGAAGAGGTCTCCTAGCCAGGTCCTCTCTTCTATCAGATTCTTGAAGGTACAGCAGCTTTCAGATTACTGCGAAGGAAACAGCAGTTCACCTTCTTCTTCCGGCTCGGTTTCGAGAGTAAGCATCAGTTTCGACTTCAGCTTCTGAACGATTTCCATCATTGAGAGGTCCCCAGATAAACTGTTTGGTCTCTCATTCACTCTGCTGGGTCATACTCAGGAAACCAATAATTCAGAAGGGCATTCATGCAGTCAGGCAGCCAATCAGGCTCACAGTGGATTCAGGCCATTCTCCTCCCTCCAGACACTTACAACAAGAAATGTGTATTGGGAGAAACACCCAGCAATTCAGCACTCCACACTGCATTCATACCAGTTTCCGGCAGGGCTGTCTCATTCATTGTGTTACATACCAGAAACCAGAAACTCATGACATGAAGTGCATATTGGTCACACACTCCATTCACCAAGGTCCCACCCCAAGGGCGTACCCACAACATACAGTCACTGGGAAGCCTACAGCCAGTCTGGACTGGAGTTCCCCACAATACCTTATGGACCTTCCACCCAACTGCCATTCAGGGGAAGGGACAGAATCAGGGCTTCCCAGGACTTGGGAAAAGAAGGTAACAGGCAATAGAAAGCAAGAGGCCACAGGGCCCATCTTGTCTCCTATCAGGAGTCAACTGATTCCAATGGCAGGGTCTGTGTATCCCAAAATGGAGGATACTCAGAGCACCTGTTGTGGGATATATTGACCCACTCAACGCATTGTCACACATCACTGAGCTGCATCTACGCAAGAAACAGCAACCTGGCTCTGCTGGCTCCTGCGCGTACCCGGACCTCAAAACTGCGTTCTGGAAGCAACAGAAAAATGGCTGCACCATCTTGCCTCACACACTACAGGCAAAATGGAACAACGGGACACACTGAAAAAGTATGCCAGTGTGTTCTGAGACATATATATGGAATCAAGTGAACCGGCAGCACTGCATTGCTGCAAAAGCCAAAACTTCCCCTTCAGAATGAAACATTTTCACCCTTTCAAAATGCTGCTTTGGTGCCAATTCCACCTGTCATTCTAAAACCACTGTGAGTAAAAAGGCCCAGTCCAACCACTCTCAGAGAAATCGAAAGCAACTTAATGTTTCCCTTTCATGGGAACACGCGTTTATTTCTTGACAAAATGTATCCAGGCGCAGCAGTTCAAAGAGACATTTTACTCTCTGAGCCTGCTGCAAGGAAAATGACTACAGCTGCCAAGACAGTGGCAATCCAAGGAGCTGCAAACCGAAATAAAGAAAGAAATGATAGCAGTTTTTAACACATGTGGAAAAATGGGCTGTGCTGACTGAAGAGAAAAAAATGACCTGTTTAAAACTCAATTGTTAATGAAAGCCTGCCTACTGAGCAATGTAAATGAATTATGTCAGTGGTGACAATACACACATAAAATATCTTCTGTCATAGGTTGGTTTAATTCAAGACCAAAAGTAAGAAATTAAACAGTTTAAAACACATAGGCTGGAGTTGCAAGCTCTCAGTAAAATCTGTTATTCCAGTTGCCAGCTATGAAACTCCTCCAGGGAAGGGAGATGCACCCTAAATCCAGGACACGTATGTGTGAAGTGCCAGCTTGAAAAACTTTGGATGGGACAGGACAGTGCATGTTCACATGCTCATCAGACATTAGTCTGTGCTCCAGGCTGGGACAATAGCAGTCCTGGGATACTCACCTGTCAAGTGTGAAGGGACCATAAAACCTTCAATTAAGACTGGAAACCCCCTTGCCTGGAAGGAAATGATAGCTGCTTGCAGTTGAAGGAAGAAAAAAAAACAGGATCAAGTAACAAAGGGACTGCCTTTTGGTGTCAGAGACTATGTTATAAAGCAACTTTAATGACTCTTATTTCTGTAGCAAGAATTAGCAGAAATTTAAAAGTTTCCAGTGTTAAATCTAATTCTGTGGGCCATCTTTTAAAACTGGAACTCATTGCCGCATAGGGACCAGAAGTTACGGAATATGATAGATTCCCAGGAAAGTATTAATGTGGCAAACATAAGATTTTGTACATACCTCCCTGGGGACAATTTGCATTTGGGTATAAAATTGTGGAATTGTAGGCCAAATCTTTAATGTGTAAAAATACCAAAATGTAACAGAAAGGCGAAACAAGGACGCACAGACTGGGGGATTGGACTAATCTGTGCTGCACATCATACGTAACCTGTGGGTATAATTTGTAAAGAGATTGCAAGTGTATAAATGTATGTTTTTGGCAAAATCAGATTTTAAGTAAAGTAAATGTGGGAGTGTTGGGACATTGTAAACCAAACCTCATAAACCTGACATCATCCCCTTAGAAACCTAACCAACTGAGAGGGAGGCGGAGACTAGCTCCCATGCCCAATCCAAGTAGTTTAGGGGCAGGCGTAGTTAACCCTGCCCAGCCCCTACCATGATGATGTCATTTTGCATGATAAATAAGGGTGCCTGACAAGACCCTGGAGACACACTGATTCCTGATTTCCTAATTCGGCATCCTGTTCCTGTCTGTTCCTGTATTCATCTTGCATCTATGCATCTAAAGTCCAGATCCCAACCACAAGGACAAGCATTGCTGATCTTGCTTCAGCTAGGACTCAATTCTAAAATAATTCCCATAACCAAGGGAAATGCTGTGGTGTTTTGCGAAGCATCCTGAACTAACCTGGCTTGCCACTCACTGCATGCTACTGCCATCCTGCTCTCCTGATGTCCTATCTTATCCAGTAACCAGAAGAACTATCCTTTGGTATCCAGTCCCTGTCCAGCTGACCCTGTCCTGCTGATTTTGTCCAGCTGTCCGGTGTTAGACCAGATCTGTGTGGCGACCGAGCGCTGACTGTCCAAAATCCAAACTAAAGTGGACTGTGAGTATCAATAGGAACCATAGAAACATAGTATACCTTGTTGTGCCTTGTCCTTAATTCCAATCTCTAAGCTATCCTATTCTGATCCCGATAACTTATAATATTGTCACAGTCATTCTTGCTACCCTGCTTTCTTGTGCCAGTGCCAACCTCTTTAATAATTTGTCTTGTAAAATCCTAAACTATTAATCATGTTTAAAGTAATCGGACTGGGTCCTCCAGGGCGGGCACGTAGGTGCTAGGGTTCAACTCGTGAGTCAATCCCGGAGCTTACTGGTTCTCAATCTGGTAGCCTATCCTGATTTCTCCAGTGTAGAGTAAAACTGTCCTGGTCCAAATTGATTTCTTTTCCTTTTTTGCACCTTAATTTTCTCAAAATCGCACCTCACTAGATCTTGCATAACTCACTCTATTTACCAGCTAGAGACATCATTTCATTTCCATATCGTACCTAGGATCCATAGCTACCCCGCAACCCAAACCCAAACCACATCCAGATTTACAATATTTCATCCATTTTTATAAAAACCGTTTTGGTAAATTCAGGCGGGATTTGCAAAAGTGTGTTCATTTTATAACGTGTCATTTTGATTATAACCTGTTTTCAATCTTCCATTCAATTTCAAATTGTATGCTTTTGACCAATCCATTGCTTGTGATTGCTAGTATCTTTCCAGTGTTGCTCCAGTAAAGAATTGTTTTTGTTTCAAGAGTTTTAGACACATCCATTGTTTATGCATCCATTTCCGTATGTCATTTTAGCATTGCCAGGGTTTAAATGCGTTTTTCTCTCTTGTTTGGGGAAGGAAAGTCGGATTTCTCTTCTGTTTCTTATTTGCCACTCCTGATTACCTGCTGATTCTATTTGTCCACTTAAAATTGATTATTTATGGGTTGAGGGAAACTTGCAGGGGGAAATTCTAACTCACTGCTATCTTACCTAAAATCAAAAAGTGTTTCTATTCCCTGGTGCTTTCTATCTGTGTTGCTAAAGGGTTGAATTAAGTGCATTGCTTACATTCCCATTGTTCTTATCACCCCATTGGTGATTGCTGCACCATATTAAAAATTGTATGGTATCTTTTAATTTTAAAATAAATAAATATTACATTTTATCAACCAGCCTGGTTCATGGTCCATTGTGACCCAGGGTATTTGAAAACGGTGTGTGATATGAGAGGTGTATTATTTCAATATTGAATCTAATCTAACATAAGCATTTCAATTGCGCCCTGCATACTGAGCTGAGACTAAGACTCGCCTGATTGAAATCCTTAACACTGTCAAATCCAGAATGCAGCTGCCACCAGCCCATACCCTGCTCTGTGGGCCACACACAGGTGCCCAACAAATCTACACTAGGGCTGTAGGATTGGACCCCCACCCATGGGTTACCATAAGGGTATCCCAAGGGTCTGTTCACCAAACCAAAAAGAGGAAGAGCTGCACTGCCATGAGTCCCACATGAACTCCTGTGCAGAAAATAGCACAGAACACACATGATAAAAGGACTACAGGACAAAGACACGGAGGCCCTGTCCTGCCAATGCATTTCCAGCATCACAAACAGGTAGAATCATTGCATGAACCCTCCTGACCCAGCTGGTCACTTGGGCAAATGAATCATCAGTAATTAGTCACTTACAAGCTGGCTTTCAACCGGGTTTAGGCACAATTGATCAACCATTCAGGCTCTTCTTATTTCACTAAACATGCGTTGCCTTGAAGAGCATGAACCTATATACCATCTTCATAGACCTCAATCCCGCTTTCGATGGAGTATCATATAACAAGCTGTGGACGTATCTTTTTAGCCTAGGCATTCCAAAAGGCCTGTTAAGTGCCATTATGAGCCAAACAATACTGGCAAAATCCGATGCAGTATGGCAGGCGAACCGTGGAGTTCATCAAGGGTACGTCTTGGCCCCCACTTTATTTACCGATACATTAATAAATTGATCATTGTCTTGGAGCTGGAGGGATCTGATGAACGAAAGGTGGGGCTTGATCTTTTTTCCATACTCTACAAGTGAAATAAAGACGTGCTTAACCTTCTGCAGTCGTTCAGCGATCATTATTCTTATAGTAATTTACCCATCCTTGTTAGAGTGCTTCGCGAAGGACAAAGGCCTGAGGACCCCATGTTGAGCTTTATAAGGTACTTTGTGAATGCCAACCCTTCCCACCGCTTTGCAGTTCGGCACCAAAAACCTACCTTTGCGAAGAATTTACAAAAGTACATTCATGATGCTAGAGGGCACAGGTAGCGGGCAGGGCATCATTTCTTTATTGTTATATATATTTTTAATTTCTCATAAAAGAGGAGAGGCATGGGGAAGCAGGAGATCAGCAGAGGTCTGAAAAACCGAGTGAGGTCAGGGCAATGAGGCAATGAGGCAATGAGACAGAAAGGATGAGCCCACAGCAAGTTCTACTGATGGTACTTGGTCAACAAGATACCTGTTAAAATATGGGTTCGTACACATTCTTCAAGTTAATTTTTCAGATATAATCCCATGCAACCATAAACAACCTATTAATCTGCTTTGGGCAGTCACCAGTTTTCCAGTTCCTTTTTGCAGTGTTTCTCCTCGAGACTGATTTCACAAACGTCATATGAACGTGCTTTAGCCAGTGAGTCTTGTGTATGCTCCTGCGTGGCGCACTTACAGTTAGTCGAGCATTTAAATGAATTACACTTCCTGCAAACCCATTGCAATAAGATGCGCGGGCTGAACAAGACTGGGGTGCAATAAAACACACGCCGGGTTATTAGAAGTCACACAGAGAAAATACTAGTATGTCAAGTACTGAATTACTTAAGCTTGTTTGCTGCTCCAGACATCTCTGTCCAATTCTTTCTCATGTCAACCCTACGCCAGGCCCCTCTCCATCTTTAGCAGCTGAGATGAATGCATTATAATATTCCTCCTCCTTTATAAATGTGTCCTGCATTCATCACTTATAAATCAGTGCCACCGGCAGAAGATATTGAAGTTGTCTGCTTGGCACACAAGCCTTTTAGGTAACTCTCAGGTCAGCAGCTAAAATGTTCACAGCTCTCGTGAACTGGCAGCTCTCTCGAGCACTCGCCGCGTTCATAGGAAGTTGGGAGCCTGCCAAGGCACCCTGCACGGATCCCACTCCAGTCCTTGTCAAAGTAATTCATATTTCACAATATTCGCGTGCCTACTGCAATGATGTCACCGCGCGAGAGAGGCTCGCGCGCAAGAGCCAGCAGATGAGGCTGAAGAGCCCTATTAATCGCGGTGTCTCAGTCCGGGAAGATTCCATTTTGTGACCTCTATCTCCATCCAGCGGTCTGTGCACTCCAGCGTAGCGTTGTTTGCTTCAGGAAGAAATAAGCATTATCCTGAATTCCGGCACTGTAAATCCTCCGAAATCCAGCAATTATGATCGAGGTTCATTGTTTTTTCTAAAAAAAGGTTGGTTAGAGTCTATTGATTAAGGTAGACCGTCTAAGGCATGTTGACACGCACTGTCACTCAGAAAGCTAACACAATAGCCACCGGGTGTCAGCTCTTTAATAGCGTTGGACATATTTTATAATTTAAGAAAGGGTTAATAGTAGGATAATACGCTCCTCTTGGAAGATAAAAGTGAAGCAGGTGCCTGCCTGGTACCTCGTACATCTAGCGTGGAGCGAGTCCCACTGTGAGTACATGATGCCATGGTGACTTACCCCCTGGCTTTTGTTTAATGTGACACACATTAGGCAATATGATTTTTTATTTATTTATTTATTTAGATTTGTAAAGCGCACTAACAGCCCAAGAGAATCGAGGCGCTGTTGCATGAAATCGTCTTGGTTGCAATAGGTTACTTTTGCTCATGGTTACAGTGAGCGTGCCCACAGACAGGGTAGTCATTCCTGTTACTTTGATACAGTCAGCACATTACGTTATTTTGATACAGGTTACTTTGGTCAAGGTTACATTGAACTTGTCACTCACCAGTAAGGGTGGATATACCTAAGGTAGTGGTGGGTGCCTAAGCCTATTTAGATAAACAGCCTGGTTTTCAATGCTTTCCTGAAGGCTAAATGTGATTCAATACTTCAAGTGGGGTGGTAGAGCATTCCAGTGAGTTGCTGCCAGGACAGGGAAACTGGACCCACCTGCCCACAACTCTGTGTTTTAGGAATAGAGATCATGTTGGTGTAGGCAGATCTGATCGATCTATCTGGCGTGGGTTTGACAACTCTTTGGGACAGGTAAAAGGGTGCCAGATTATGAACGCATTTGTGCGTTAATGCAAGAGTTTTGAAGACTATTGTTTCTTTAACGGGGAGCCAATGGACGTGCCTCCTCGTTTCAGAGATCTGCTCCCTCCTCGAGATGCCAGGGGCAGCCCTTAGGGCATTATTTTTCACAATTGAATTGATACTTTTTCCGCATTCAGTTCCTGTTACTCTGTAACCCGATAAGGTGCAAAAGCACACCGAAAGTATGACTGAGAACTTATAAAAAAGCATTACATTTGTTTGTCTCCACGGATATGTTCCTGCATTTTTGTTTATTGCAGGGGAATCGGCTGAGATGCTGTTAATGCAAGAGTGTTTGTGATGAGATAAATATCTACTACAGAACAGCATGCGTCAACGAATGGCAAACCTGTAAAGAGATGGGTCACCCTGCATGACGCCATGTTGTTCTGACATCAGTTGTGTTGCTAGGTCTGTAAAAAATTTGGGGGCTATGCTAATGTTGGGGCTGTCGGGACTCGGGGCTAGCAAGCCTTTTGGTTGTAGCCCCAGAGCTTCTACCCAAAGCTACAATTAAAAGACCCGGGTCTATGGTCCCCTCAGTCCATCCCCTTCCAGCACCCCCAGCCTGTCCCTCTCTTTGACATCCTTGCAATGCTCCCCAAAACGGTTATTTTGTGCGTACAGGAGATGTGAACACTTTACCCATAGGTTATGTGTGATGGATTGCTATTTGGCAAGGGTGTAGGAGCCCTGGCTTTTTTGATTTGTATTAATTTGATATAATCATGCGGGTAATTCCACCTCTCAAAGGATAATCTGCTGATCAGATTCCCCTTCATAAGCTCATTTATTTAGTTATTTATTACATTTATATAGCGCACCTAACGCTTGGGCATCTGGGAACTTATGCTTAAGAATATGGTTATAACCAGTTACATTTTGGTCTTGTGCTTAAGGAGATGGTTACATACAGTTACATTTCATATTTAGTCCACTAGCAAATGCAAATACATATTGGTTACATCTAGTTACTTATCATGCTTAGTCCACATGCAGATACAAATACATATTGGTTACATCCGGTTACTTAACATGCTTAGTCCACATGCAGATACAAATACATATTGGTTACATCCGGTTACTTAACATGCTTAGTCCAAGTATTTGATGCAAGTACAGTTGCAGTTACATTGTTTTATAGTTACGTTTCAGGCTTAGTTCATATCCTATCAAATTATCAAAACACATTGTGTTTTTTCCTAGATCCCTTAGGAGTGACTCATCCGAGGATGGGGTTAGGAGGGTTTCAGAACTTAGGGATGGACTAGGGGTAATTTTTGATTAATGCCAAAAGCATAGTGTGTGTTTGTGCCCTGATGCTCCAGTATCCTGATCTGCAGCAACTGTTCTACCAGTGGCACGCAGCAGGTTCACAGGTCACTGGTGCCCATTTGGCAGCTGCAGTGGCAGTGAGGAGCTGCATTTAAGATATGCACCGCTGTTCCAAAACGCTATAATGACTACTTCTGGTGGCAGAATAATCTTTCATATTAATCCATACCGAAGTTTTGGTATGAGGGATGCCATTCTCATAATTATTACATCCATAGCAATTTGATATCACACATATGTCCGGGCACTGCGCTTTCCACCCCTTCTACCCAAATAATGGCAACTTATAATGATAAATTAATGAAGTTAATGGACCGAGGGTCTGACCCTTCTTCCAAGAAATGTCCGCAAGAGTCCAAAGGGAGATCCCAGACCTGTGGTAGGCCAATTCCCACTGGAAAGCTGAGTGTGGTCCCCTCTAGTACTGATTCCCCAAACACTCTGCAACAAGGTGTTGTTTCCAATGGGGAGATTCGACACATAGGAAGGGAAATCCTGCCTGCTGTAGGCACCCCAAGTGGGAGGTTAAGATTAATTATAAACCCTCCAGCCATCACCTCTTTTGTTTTGCTGTACTCACCCCACGTGGGACAGGTATGCCCAGACATGGGTCGTGTGCCTATTGGGCCTACAGACCCAAGTTACTCCTCACTGATGAGGCAAAAAGAGGCCGAAACATGTTTTAGGGTGCTTGTTGTCTCGTGTAGAAGGGATGTGACCTAGCAGTTTCGGCTGGCTTGCCCCTTTTGGGGTGGGACCAAGCCTGATTTACATACGGTCTTTCCCCTTGTACAATGTCTTGACAGTCCCACTAGGCAGAGAGTGGCTGAAAGTTCCCTCACTCTGAGTGGAGATGGTGCAGGGTCCTTTGAGGGGGTCCAGCTATCACCAAGACTCAGATGTTTCTGGCCAGTGTACCGAGAAACAGGGAAAAGTCTCCATGGCACCGTGTGAGGCATTGCCATCTGGCAAGGGTTTGAAAGGCCTGGCTTTTTTGATTTTTTATTAATTAAAACAATGTTGCAGGTAATTCCATCTCTGCGAGGGTAATATGCTGATCAGATTCCCCTTTCATAAACCCCATAGCAAAAAGCATATTGTGCATCAGAATTCTGATTTGCAGCACATACTCTACCAGTGGCACAGGGCAGGTTCAGAGGTCACAGTTGCCCATTTGGCAGTTTCAGAGACAGCCAAGCGGGTGACTCTTGCCGAGGACCACCACCTGCCAATCTGCACTAGAACCTTCAAAGGCCGGGAAAGCAGACCCTGAAAGGACACATCCTGTCCTTGAGAAAATTAAGTAGGTCTTACAGCATTGGGAGGATCAGATCAACTAAGGCTCCCTATTCTGCTGCCTCAATGCAGGTCAAATGAATGTCAAGATGCTTCCAGTGATGCTCTTCACCACTCATCCAAACCTTCGAACTACAGTTCCTGCATCTCGGGCCCACTTGACTCTGCATTGTGCCTTTGCTGAGCATGTCACCTGCTAGGCTCAAATCAACTACTCGACACCGGGACCCAAATCAAGGGTTATAAAGACTATGTAATGTACATAGTGTGGACACAACCATAAAGTGCAGCAAATCACCTTGCAAAGCAATGAGATGGGACATACTCTTCAGTAGTTTAATGTTTATATAAGACCCTCACATCACAGAGCTCATAGACAGTACATACAAGACATGTTGATAACCTTCTCAAAGAGGTACAGAGAGAAGGAAATAGCTTCCCTGTGTTCTTGTGAGTCCCTGTCTGTGCTGTTAACACCACTTCCTCAAGTGTGAACTGCATGGGATTTTGTTATCTGACATACAATTTCTTCTTGACTTTGTGTTGTGATGCATGCCGTCATGTGCTGTGTTCTACTCCCACTCTGTGCATGGACCCTTGGCCAAATGCCGAGCAAAGTAAAAAAATACCCACTAATTCTGTCAAACAGTGATTCTGGGGACAGTTTTCGAGGAGCTCTCTCCCAAGCAGCATTAAGCCTGAGCTCTAGAGCAAAGGATGCATCCATACCACCCCTCTCATGAAGCGTATCTGCCCCTCTTTGCTGAGATGGGTTATATTTACTAGTCTTGGCAATTCCGCACTTTTGGCCCATCCAAGGAAAGAATGGGGATTTTGATGGATCTTTCAGGGGTAGAATCTTGGGGTGGAGGGCTCTTTCTCCCCTGCAGAGTTCTCCAGCATCCATCCTCTGTTGCAAGACAGGTGATCTTGTCACAACTTCTAATGCACTTGTGGTGTTGAATGTACAAACATATATGGTCTGATTACTGCACCCATGTTTAACAGACGTCATAATGGGCATGGCATTCAACGCCTATGCTTCAGAATATTTGATTAGGTGAATATTTTGTTATTTTCGGTGAAATGTTTGTATTTAATTTTATAGGCATGTTAAGTGTATACTGGATTTCTCTTTTTTTTTTAATTCTAAAATCGTGGCTTTATTTTACAGGGGAGATGTGTTGTGTTGAGAAAGAGCAGAACAGGGTGTCTGTTGGAACGGGGGATTCTTGCTGTGGTGCAATTCCCTACTCTACATATGGAAGTCAGATCTGCTGTGCCGGGTCACTTCACGATGGCTTTTCACAGCAGTGCTGTGGAGGGCAGGTAGTGAATAGATATCTTGTTTGCTGCGGTGATTCAGTAAAGGGGACCATACACAGGCCACTTGCAGGTAGGCATGCAAACTGATACCACATGATTGAACATCTGTGTTGTAGCAAATCAATGTACAACTCTTACAGAATCAACCACATGTTTCCTCCTGTTTTTGTAGAATAAAGGTATGTAAATGTGTACTGAGAATCTGAACCACAAGTAATGCTATGTGGCTTGTTTTCTTGTAAGTGATGGCAAACTGATTAATGTGCATGCAGAATGCAGGTCTGCATTAAGTAGAGACAAATACAAATGTGTATTTGTTTGAAAAAATGGTAGGCTAATGTATGCAAATGTTAACATTTTAATGTGTGTAGCCTATGAAATGCAATGCGATATTTACAGATGGCATGTACGACAGTGCACGCTACCACAGGAACTTGGTCTTCTTATCATGTACAGTAGTTATCATAAATTAAAAAATTGGGTATGGCTTATTTGGTTGTCTGTTTTACACTGTGGCATTCGTGTCAATTAGTATCAACCCCATATTTAAAATCTATGGTGAACCATCACATTCTTTCATTTTTCGACCATGTATTGATGAATTGGGGTTATTTATTTATTTGTTTCATTTTAACTACATTGGATGGGGGTGGACACAAACCCATCTTTGTTATTCCTAGCCTGTTGTATGGTCTAAGGCAGTGGTCTTCATACTGGGGGTCTCAACCTGAAGGAAATCCAGGGGGGTGGGGGCGAGACTCCTTTAAAGGGGTTTAAGATGACTGCTTTTAATATAAAATATAAACAGATTTTCTACTGTTTCTATTTTGTATTAAAAGTAGTTCCCTCAATCCATTTAATTAGCCTGGGGGCACTCTGGACATCCTCTGGGCCCCCTAAAGGTGACAATCTCTACTTGGAAGAGGGCAGAAACAATATTTTACTTAAGGGGGGCTTGGTATGAAAATGTTTGAATACCACTGGTCTAAGGTACGCTTATTTTCGGTGAAGGCATACCAAAATATGATGATGAGGTTTAGCCTTAAGATTCTGTCTAAATAGGTCATATCTGTAAAATGTATTTGGGTCCTTTGGCGAACAGCTGTGAAATGTGTCAAATAAGACACGGTTAAGTGAGTTTTTGGTAGTTCATCTAAGATCAGAAGGCATTTGTCTACTTTACTCAATCCAATCTGAGTTTGTTATATAGTACTCATTCACCCAAATCTCACCCTGGCAATAAAAGTATAATATAGTACGCTAACAAAAATGTTAAAGACAAGAAAGTACAGCGGAAAGGAAATTGAAGGAGGTAAGTGGCACCAACAAACATTTTATTTATATTTATTTTTGCATTTATTTACAGCGGGCATAACCCGTAGGTATCTAGGGACTAGTTTCACTCGTTTTTTTTTTTTCAGCACAGGTCCGGGGTTCAAACCTGTGTTTGCTCAGCGTGGTTCGCTTCCAAGACCTGCATGTTGGCACAGAGCTATCCTCCCGTCAACCATTGCTGAGTCAAAGCAGCATCTACTGGCATTAATGTTTACATGGGGAGAGGGACAGTCATTCATAATTAGTTGCACATTGTGCTCCAAGTCCATCATACAAATGTCCCTGTAAGGAAAGAAGAGCAGTGAACAATGCTACCTATCATTGGGTTGCAGTGGGAATGGGAGAAAATAATGGAAGGCAGAAGAAGGCAGATGAGACCAGCTGAAGCAGAGGAGCAGCCTAAACCTCTCTGTTGCCCTCCTACTGGACAACAGAGCATCCAGAATTCTATGAGATATTGACTTCTGCTGTGCAGCAGTACAGCCGTGAGTGGTGGCTAAACTGCCTACTCCACCCACACACTTCTACAAACCAACAGTGATCCCAATCAAAAAGATTAAAAAGTCACAGCTAAGAGATATACCTCCTTCGCCGTTTGTGGTAATGTGGGCAGTGGGGGTGTGAATTTGATCCGGTAGTAACCAAACAGCAAAGTAACCTAGTTCCAAAATAAAAGATGAATGTCCAGTCAACATTCCTTAAACATGTGACTATGTTACTAAACACATCAATTGTATAAATAACTATTTAAATCCCACCCTTGCAAAAGAAGATAGAAAAATGAAGATCACATTTTTAGATGCACTCCGGATACTTTGCAGAGGCGAGAGTAGGCAGGAAATTCAACAATGGTTCCACAAGGATACTTTGTTGAAGGAAAAGGTACAACGAGGGTGGATTGGTGCCAGGCTCTTCTTTCTCTCCGGCTGGTAGACCCCAGGTCTGGCACAAAGGTATTACCTTCCCTCCTAGAGAGTATAGCGAGGCAGGTGTCCTGCTCTATTGTCTCGCTCAGTGGAATGCCCACAGGCAAGTGCCTGGAATCCATGCAACTTCCCAGAAGTGTCTGAGATCACAGGTATGCTGTGAATCAGAAACCTTAGCCACTCCAGCTGAGGTATTGCTTATGTTTATAGATTAAACTGCCACCAAGTTGATGATTTACCATTCTTATATAGTTGCATGTCTTAAATTCAGCCCCTTTGCTGCAATGACTTTCCTGTCACAACAGCTGTCAGAGTAGGCATTTCCACATGTGTCATGTGCTTTAAGCATGGAGTTTGGTGAAGGGGGATCCTGTATGAGTTAGAACTGCAGTCTTTAGTTTGATATACTGACCCCTTTCTTTTCCATCACCAGTTGGTTGCTTCTTGCCTTTTGTGTTGAACTCCTATCTAGGCTGGACTACTGCAACAGCCTCTTTCTAAATCTTCCTAACACTACTCGTTGCCCTTTACAACTAATCCAGAACAGGACTGTGAGACTTGTCCTTGTCCTCAAGCCCAGGGATTGTATCTTTCCAGCTCTGGAATATCTCCACTGGCTCCCTGTGGCTGCAAGGCCCAAGTTCAAGGCCCTCTGCATTGTCCACAAAGCTTTCTGGGGCTAGGGACCACACTACATCCAACTTTCTCTTCCTAAGAATCTTCCTTCTCGAGCCCTCCGCTCATCCACCTCCAACTCTCTGAGAGTCAGACGCTTCTCCAGGCAGGGAGTGGGGGATCGATCTCTGTCCTCAGCTGATGCCTCCTTTTGGAACAGTCTCTCTGCCTCTCTCAAATTTGAGAAGGATCACCTACAGTTCAGGAAGCAACTCAAGACTTTCCTTTTTGCTTCCACTTTCTCTCTCCCTCTCCCTTGCTGATGTCCCTGTCTGCTGCACAGACTGGCTACCTGGCCACCCACTGAATTTACGGGACCAGTCTCCTGCACAACATGTTGCCATTGCACTGCCTCTGGGCCTCCCTATCACTTAGGGACTGTATCTGCAACCCTACAGTCCCCTGGATCTCTGCACTTATGCACCACCTCCCCGACAGCACTTATCAGTTCATTTGCACTCTCCGGACCCCCTCTTCCCTTGGCATTTCTCCCCCTCCCTCTCTCCTGCACTTGCGCGATCTGAGTGTCACAAGGCATAGTAAGATTGTTGTTTTGTCCTACTTCTGTCTTCCCTTCTTTGTCTTGTTGTTCCTAGTACACATGTGTACAGGCGCGTTATAAATGATTTATCATATCCATTTCATAATAAAGGAACAGGTACGTTCACGGCCCAATTTCTAAATCATGTTCTAATTTCTGAGTCCAGTCAACCATCATGACAATGCATACATGTATTATTCTCTGCACAGAAGTACTTCTGTTTATTTCTATCAGGCTCAGGCACAAAAAGAGGGAGAAACTCCATTAAACAAAGACCCAGTCCCACCAGACCCTAGGTACAAGAGAAGGGGCATATGGTACACTCTGTACTCACATATTAGGCACGTACATCAAGCATGTGGACAAAGTCATACTGTACACACATTAGGAACCCACACCAAACCTGGATTCAAAGTGGCACTCTGCATGTTAAGTCTTGGACTGATGTGGTTCGAGCAGGGAGAAAGAACTACATCCCACACAATACTCAGCCGACCACCATTTATAAAAGGCCACACCCCTCAGAAGTCGGTACTCTGCATTCACACTCGGTCTGAGTGATGTTTTACCTGTTTGAAACCTGCTTCAGGCCGTGCATTTTCCTGGATGTCCACTGCCTCTTCACCCCTTCCTGGACTGTTTCTCTGATCTCTGGGCTCCCGCCTTGTATCAGGAAGGGATACTGTCTGCCGCACCTCTGGACCTGGTACAGGAAGAAAAAAAAGAAGAGAAGAAAAGAGATAAGTGTGGTGTGGCATGCGTATGAAGCAGTGATTTCATTGTAATTCCCCAAAAAACAAGACACGAGATAGACGTGTGCTGTATGAGCAAAGAACATATTGGCTAACAATGATTTACCTTTTAACACCTACGCTCGGTGTGAAGTAACACCAGCCTTCAGTGTTGTGTTGTTAAACTGTAAAGCGTTTTGGATTAAAGCGCTATATAAAAACAATATATACAAATACACTAAAATTGTAGCTGGTCCGCTTGCGCTCATCCCATGAATTTACCACCACTGAACCTTCCGAAGTGACACTGAGAACCCCTTTTTTCAGAATCACTAGGTACATATCAGTGTTGGGGAACAAGGGGGTGGAGCCTATCAGTGTTGAGGAACAAGGGGGGGTTGAGCATAGACTATGTGCTCACTTTCTTTCTCTTTCTCCCCTCTAACCAGGCAGTGCAGATTACAGCTGGGGGTGGGCTCTCACTGTCACAACAAGGCTCAGCAAACACAGATTGCTTTATGACCATCATTTATAATATATGACTACTTATACAGAAAAGAGAAATAAATACCTGTGCCATTGAATTCATTAATACAGTCCTAAGTTTCAGTGCACAACACAAATAAAATACTATAGGTCAAGCAACTGCAGGTGAATCAGCCAGCAAGAGAGAGTGTAAAGTAGGTCTGCATTGTCAAAAAACGAATTGGCAAAGCAAAAGAGCTATTGTCACGCTCCTATTTTTACAATAAATAGGACAAAAAAGAAAATGCGTATTAAGTCATCAAATGGTCTGTTACATAGCATACAACTAACTTAATTTAAGTAACTTGAGCGGTTTGTGGTCACTTTCCTGTAACTGCCCTCAACAGGAGCAGGATGAACCCAGCTCTTGTAATAAGAACCTGTTCATGTTTGTTTTTGTACTACAATAAATAGTCGGAGAGCTTGTTGCTGGTTATAATAATGTAACATAGGTTAGAAATGCACTTAGCTCATGTTGTTCATGTTCTGTTGATTAATATACTTTCACATTCCCTAAAATATGTGTACAATAAGCAGTAGATGTAGAAGCTGGGTTTGTATAACAATGACCAGCATTTATCAAAACCAACTTCTATTTTGCAAAATGCATCCAATCAATTGACCAACAATTTACTTCAGAAGAAAGAACATGTCTTAACATTTGTTGGGAGAAGATTGGTGTATCATTGGCCCAAATTCAAACAAAAGCTCAATTGTTTCTAAGCCTCCAGATGAGGCATACAAATGGACCCATGGACAGAAAAAGTAGGAGACGAGATCAGCCATCAAAGGAGTGTTTTTAAAAAACAATTCCCGTCTATTTGAAGGCTTTATGTATTAGAAAGCGCTCATAAACTTGCATCGTATTTAGACACAGATTTAGCTTTATACCCTAAAATATTGTGAAATAATGCCCTAAAGACTTAATGCATTTAGTTTTTATTCTTTTCTATATTTATTGAGATACAACATGAGTCTATTATAGAACAACCCTGATGCCCTCTGAAGGTATAGCCTCCAGCCTATCCAATTTAAATGTACCATCAACTGATCATACACCTGTGATAAACTGGATTCTGCTCTGCAGCAGTACAAGGATGAGCAAGGGTAAAATGGCCCACTCAGCCCTCACACTTCTACAAGCCAAAATCCCAAAACAATCATAAAGGTTAAACAGGGACTGTTAAGAGATATACCTCCTTTGCCTTTTGTGGTAATGTGGGCTGAGAGAAGGCTATGCTTGTAAGAGGGCTGCACATGTGATTCAGTAGTGACCCAAAAAAACACAGTAACACACTCCAAAATAAAGGGAATGTCCAATCAAGGTCTTTGAAAAATAAGTATTCTTTAATTAAACACACCATATGCAATAGAATGAAATAGAGATACAGTGAGGATGCAAAAGACTGAGGAAAGTTGCCCGCTCCGTGTGAGTACAGGGTGATGGGCAAATATCAACCACAAACATATATGTCTTAGGGGAAAGAAGGTGTTTGGTTGATCTACACAACGTCTGGGGTCCCAGTAGACAGAGCGGGCAGTTTGTGGTTAACAGTACCTGGTTTTGGATCATAGTGTTTGATGGATTTTGAACCCAGTGTTGAATGTTGATGGGAGCAACCCGAGCTCAGTTCAAGCACATTGGATTGTGTGGGCCGAAGCAGCAAGCGGGCATCAAGTAGGGGCAAATGCGGTTGCTTTGTGCCATCCTAGGTGGGATCTCAATGATGCAGGTCAGGGCAGTCCCAGGATCTCTTCAAGGTGGACCAGGCTGCATCACGCTTCTAGTCAATGTGAGTGGTTGATGTGTTACGGTCCAGTGGTTTTAGGTGATGATCGGCGGTCAGCGAAGTTGTGACTTTGGTGGTGTCTATGTGCTGGTCAGTGAGCCAGCCGTTTGAGAGCTACCCAGATCGAGTCGTGGTTGTAACCTCATGACAGAGTCAATGGGTGACTCTCCCACAGTTCAGTTCCGGTCCTAGCATCGAGCAGTGGATTTGGGCCTAGCAAGTGACAGACTCAGCTAAAGCATGATGCAGCGCATTCTGGTAAAAGTGCAAACAATAGTTTGGATTGGTGGAGCAGCGCAAAAGCCAGCACTAATGTATTCCCTCTTGTTCTGAGTTTGGTGAACAAAAAACGTCCGGTTTGTTGCAGCACAACAAGAAGTTTCAGCCGGTCTGGTCCTCTGTCTGTCGTAAGACCCATTCAGAAGAACTGAAGGACAGGAGGGTTCTGTTCATGGTCTGCTCTTCCCACTTTGGGAGATTTTGTTACATAGTGGCAGGTCCTGGTCTACAGCAAAAGTTCACCCCCACTGTGCCAGATCTCTCTTCTGCCACCCAATGCAAAAAAGCCATCAATCTAGCGAAATCCACATCCTATAACAACAGAATTTCAAATGCTAAATCAGGAACCAAAGAGCTGTTTGCCATTTTCAAGAATTAGCTATCCCAGCCCCTAGCACCGAAGACCTTGTGAAAGACGAATTGTGGTGCTCGAACATTCAAACAGCCATGCTCAACAAAATTAATCTCCTGCAGAGCAAAATCAAAACCCACTACAATGCATTGCCGACATCGGACATGCCCAACTCTCCTGCGATATACATTCACCTTAAAGAGAAGACACTCATCTGCTTCAGGGATGCGTCAGAAACTGAAGTGTTAGCACTCCTTCAACTCCTAAAACCTTCAAATTGCAAAGGGGATGCATGCCCGGCCAGCCTAATCAAAGACTGTGCAGACACCTTAGCACCCTTCTTGACAGCACTCATAAACACGTCCTCCACCTCTGGCATTGTCCCACCATGCCTGAAAGAAGCCTGGGCTCGCCCCCTCTTGAAAAAACCATCCCTGGACCCAGCCTCTCCTAACAACTACAGCCCTATAACCACAGTACCCTTCCTTCTAAAAATTCTAGATAAAGTTGCCTACATGCAACCCCAACAATTCTTGGAAAATAACAACATCCTTGGGAAAAGGCAATCAGGTTTCCACCCAGTACACATGAAGGAATTGTCCCTTCTTGATGAAGGCAAGCCAGCGCTGCTCCCCCTACTTGACTTATCTGCAGCGTTTGATCTTGTCGACCACAAGACACTCTGCAGACAACTCGTGAATTCAGCCCATTTCACACCAGAAGCCACTTCCTGGATCACCTCCTTACTGGATGGTAGAGCTATGAAGATGCTGTATTTATGTATTTATTTATCTATTTATTTATTTGCTTATTTATTTATTTTACATTTATAAAGTGTACAAGTCAAAACTTTATAAAAGTTAAAAAAAAACAGCATCTTGCTAAAACATAAGATCACTATTGCACAGTTGATTTTATTAATTCCAAGCAATTGTGTAATAAAGGTGTCATAACATATCAATAAATCTCCACATTTTTGGAAATGTAATTCAAGTTCTCTGGGTCTTTCCCATTCTCCATCTGTCTTAACCTCTGTCGACAAGAGAAATAAAAGAAATGAAGACTGCCTGAATCTAAATTGAAAACGTGCAGGAATAATGCCTTACTCCTTTCATAACTTGTGTTTTATTTCAATTAACATGAAAAGGATGTCCTTGTGGGATAGAGGTAGTTACCTGCTCACCTAGGGGATATCACCCAACATACAGTGCAGATGTGCCTCTCAATAATCATTCCTGCACTGTAAGGTGAAAATGTGAGGAAAACAATTTTTCTAAATAAAAACATTTTGCAACCTGCTACACATGAAGAAAAAGATACGTATATTAGAACTTTAACACTCCTATTGCAAGAAATGTTGTTAAGTACAGGAGAAAAAATAATTTGAATGATTGAAGGATACTGCAAATGTGACTGCCAAAGCACTGAGGGAATGGAAACTACAGATGTCCAAAATCCTCGTTCAAGAGGAAAAAACAACAGAAATGCTAACTGATGGACCTCAAGACAGAAAGCGAAAAATAATGTGCAACGACTGGATAACCACCATGAAAGATAAAGCAAAATATCAAGAGAATTTAACATGTGAATTGGAGGTCAGATCAGTTAACCAATTGCCTGCATATTTGAAGATCTTCCCAGATAAATCAATCAGGTCCTTGTTTATGAATTTACGGCTTAACATCCTGCCTACAAGAGCTAGATTGGTATGAATCAAACAACAAGATCCCAAACTCAAATACTGTAGATTTTGGAAAAATGAGGAAGCTATCAAGACTCTTCATCATTTAAATATGATATGTCCTGTGTTACAACAAGAGAGAGCACTCTGTAGGAACTTTTTCAAAACTAGTAATACAATACTTAGTGCTGAAGCAAGATGGGCAGAGATACTCCTGGGAAAGGACAAAAAGCTTATTTACATTATAAACCAATTTTGGACTAAGATTATGAATTCTGCAAATGAAGACATTTTGAAATAAGAATCAGAACAAAGTCTAACATTTTATAGCATTATGGACTTGAAAAGTGTATACTAAACTAAATTTTGTACAATTAATATGAAAAACTATTATTACTATAAAATGAAAAGTTTCAATGTAAACTATAACATTCTAATAAAATAAAATAAAAAAATGAAAACACAAAATGACTGCACTTTTAAAGCAAATCCTCTCGTCACTTTATATGGACAAAAATGATGTGCTTCAAATGGAGCTGTTTTGTATCTAAATATGAAGAAATAGAAAAATTGCAGTGGTTAAATTGCAATGTGATTTTTATTCAGGAAATATTCAGTGGTGGAATGGCATACATGGAGCTCTGGAGATTTCCCTGTGGGCCTATTTACCATTGGTGTCTTTTGTATGAGTACCATGGTTTTCTGCTCCTCGTACTCTACCTCCCACTCATTCTGACCCCTTTCTCCCATCCCTCCTCAACCCCCAAATCACTTTAAAGCAGAATATTTTTTTAACGCGTCCAGTATGTTCTTCCTCACTCTTAATAAATGTTTATCTCATTGTTTTGTTAGGTTTAACTATTTTGAAATCTCTTTACAGGGACACATGTGCTTTAAAATGTACTATTAGACCCATGTTTCCAAATGTTCCTGGGCAGAGAACCCCCACAAATTCTACATAGCGTGGTTGTACTTCCTGGATACATCCATTCACACTGTGAACTATGGGTCCACTTATATATAAAAAAATGCCCAGGCCTCTTTTTGTTTCCAATCCATCCCAGGTATGTTGAACACAAAGGAGAGAATTACTGTCAAATATTGCTAAAAAAAAAAGGTATTTACAGGATCAAAAGAACTGAAGGAAACACGCCTTTTATGTTTAGGACATGATTGGTTTTCTAATGAGACATTCCTATGCTGGTTTTCCTGGGAATCTGATAACAAGCTGAACTCATGTTCAACTCTGAATTGCTACAAAGGTAGTTTTAAGGCCCCATGGATTATAAGAAAGTAGGCCTATGTAATTGTCATAGAAAGGGACCCACTTAAAGATACATAACTAAGACCATCTGTTCTCAAGGGAGATATGTTTAAGGAAATAAAAACATTTACATTTCAGCAAGACTGAATCAATGGTATTTTCCAAAGAAACAAAAGTGAACAGATCACATGGTCAGAGTTTGTTTTTTCTAAATGACAGGCTTAAAATGAAAAAAAAAATATTGCACTTACGTTTTGCACTTTGAATGAGGCATTCCAAATAATGTTTCATATGGACCATGAAATGCTTAACAAACAACAGAGACATGTCAACAAATTCAACCAATCTCTAACTAAAAGCCATACCTGGGCACAAGGGTTTAATAATTCAAATAAATGAATCTTAAAGAGGTAATAGGCATCAGAAAGGCATTTTAAAATGATTTAGTCCACTAATGCACACACATATGACCTATAATTTAAATAAAAGGGGTGTCCAAAGCCAATATTTGTAGGATTATTAAAAAATGAATAGAAATACAATTATAAATATTCATAAGTGTTGAATATGTCATTCCAAATATTCATGTCAGGCATCTCTGATTCTGAATGTGTAGGGACTGTGGGCATCCTGAAATCTATATTGCATTGATGTGTCATGTTGCTGTGGTGACATATAGAGCAAAATATGATTTTTATTTCTAAACTGTCCATAGTGTGCAGCCTGGCCTTTCCTCATATTAGAAAGATGAACAGACTATGATGATTGTGGGTGTATTCTCTGGCAGTAGCTGCCCATTAAGCAAGCCAATGAGAAATGATGATATAGTACAGGAATAATTCTCATTGAATAAAGGAGAGTTGGATTTTAAAAGCTACCAAGAAGTGGGTCCCCTGTTCCAAATGGATGAACGCTGATGTTGAATAATATCTGGAGGTGATTGGCACTTATCCATGAGGAGATTGGTACCTGACACAGGTCTTCTTTCCTAGAAGTTAGAAAGAGACCAGGAGGGTCAACTGACTAGGAATTTCCTGGGAGCACTTGAGGGCCTCTGCTGGTTCTGTGCATTAAATCATTATTTAGTAAGCGAGAATGAAAATTTCCCAATGTAATTGAAAAAAGGTCCTCAGAACCAATTCTCTTCTAAGTTACAGGAGTGGGTGGACTGTGAGATAACGTCCACTACGGAAGCTCATTCAAAATGAATGCTTCAACATGTAAAGTGCACTTAGCTTTTGAAAAGTTTTTAAAACCAAGCCAGGTAGGTTTTACATGGGAAAGGATATATTTACTGTGCAGAAAAGGTGCAGTTCTTTGTAAATCCAAAGCCAACCAAATGAAACCTGCATATTCTCATAGGGGTAGTATGACACCGGATTTGTGGGAGAGCACACATTTCCACACCTCCCGAATTGATTGATAATTGGTGATCTGTTAAAATGTATATGTTAAAAGACAGATTGGGGATGAAAGGTGGCCTAGCAATGCAAATGTACAAATAATTCTCACCAATGATTTTGTGCTGTAGTGAGAGGACCCATAACCTAATATACTGAAATAAACTAAGGGGATTGGCGGGCATAGTTGTTGGTCTTTCAGAAATACCTAATCTAGGGTGAATACATAGAGTAGGTAGATCAACTTTCTGTGCATTCTAAATTGATAGCACATCAGAACTAGTATTCCATTTACATTTATAGGCTAGAAACCATATACATATATATGTATTATAGGATGGCTGTCGCTGCCCTATACTTAAGGTGAGTCGGACTCCCGAAGGAAACCAAAACAAAATTAATTACTAATAACCTTTTGATTTGTGTGACAGATTTGGTCAGAATTGTAAAGACAATTTGGTACTCCTGGCCCCCCAAGACTGCAAATGTTGGGAATGATTTGTTAAAAAATGAGAAAGTTATTAAAAACAACAACAAAAGAAAACTAAGTTGTGGCCTATTCCCCATTTATTTTCTCATTAACAAGAAAGGTCAATTTTTGCCGGACCGCACAGACAAAGCTGCTGGATAGATTTGGCCCAGCTGAAAAAAATCTTTGGCACAAAGTGTTGACTTGCAAGGCTTTTGTTGTTTGAGGTTTTTCCATACAGTAGTTTGTTTAATATTTGAAGAAAAAGGGGATGCCCCCTTCTCCAAAATAGATGGCTATATCTCTGGTAAGAATCTGGGTGTTTATACATTTTATACATTTTTGGGGAGGCTATCAGGTGGGTTGGGGGAGCAGGAACACATGAGGGGAGCACTTGGTGAGGACTGGGCAGGGCAGGGGAGCATTTTTTTCATCATTGTTTTTGCGGATAACCGCAGCTATAATGACTACAAATAACCGAGGGTATCAGTAGCTCATCGAAATGGAACACATTGCTATAGAAAAAAAAGTTATAAATAAATAGAGATTTGTAGACCTACAGTGACAGCGGGGTCAAAAATCAATGCACATGGCCTTTAAAGTGATGAGGTAGTGATTTAAAAAATACAGTGGACATGGCCAGAGCTGTGCCCACTGGCCATGGCCCAGGCAATGCTAGTGGTCTGGTAGTGTACTAAAATTAACATTTGGCACAGCCATGGCTAGTGACTAGGAAATGATTTTAAAAAATACAGTGTGGCCATGCCCATTGGCTAGTGGTCTGGTAGTGTTAAAAAATATACATTGGCCATGGCCAGTGGCGCAGAAAAAAACTATGGTATAACAAAACCTTGGAAATTCAAGGAAAACACTTTCGTTGAAGGGACGTTAAGGTGAGAACTTAACACAACAAAACCCCTGAAATTCAGCTAAAGCCACCTTAACTTTGAACCCCTTGTTGCGCTGCCTAAGACCAAAATGATGACATCATTGATGACATTACTGGTGACATCACTGGCGACATCACTGGTGACATCAGCTCTCTACTCACCAGCAGCCAGAGTAGAACTCCTGCATACGGATACAGTTTTTTTTACCAGTTTATTAATGGCCCTTCAATCACAGACTCTGACCTTGGACAGCATGTGCTTTCTCTATGCTGGACTGCATCCTTGTCGCCATGATATTGCTGCAGGACACCAATTAAACTCTTTTGCCATTTAACTCTCCTGCTTTCTTTAATCTTGCACTGTGTGGTGGGATATGACTCCTGGGGGCAGTGTGTTTCCTCTATCCCTCATTTCTTCATACTCATTGAAATGAACTATTCTAAAATGCTAAAATTACATATGTCGAAACGTAATGGTGGTCTAAGTATGTGCAAGTACCTTTGAGTGATCTTATGTCTGATGCCATCAGTTAAATATTCATTGTTGTCAGGTATGATATTATTAGTGATGGCACCAGTGATGTCATCAGTGATGCCATCAGTGATGTCATCAGTGAAATCATACATAATGGCATTAGTGATGTAACCACAATATAACCGCAATGATAACAGTTGACATTCCTGATGAAATTACTGATTACATAATCTATGACATCACTGATGACATCAACAATGGAATCACTGATCACATTTCAAGACTAACTGGCCAGGGGCAGTGGCAATGACGTTTTGCTATGCCCACTGTATATGTTATCATAATAGGGTGCCACTGTAAACTGTGATGTCATCATTGTGGTCGTAGGCTGCGCAACAGGGGGCACAAAGTTAAGGTGGCTTTAAAAAACTTTGATGGGAAATACACAACTTTTTAAAGTGTTTATATTTATATGTACTGTTGATGAATAGAAAGTTATTAAATATATATCTTAAAATAAATATTTTAAAAACTACTGCTCACATATATATGTAGATTCAGTGAAAAAACTTTTTGTTAAAGGGACGTTATGGTTAAGTTGTGCTACTAAAAACCTATGAAATTCAGTGAAAAAACGTTGTTAAAGGGACGTTATGGTTCCAAGTAAAACCGAAAAACCCTTGAAATTCGCCAGTTATGGTAAGCTAAGCAACCATAACTCACGCCGTCACAGTGCACTGCTAAGACTAACACCCAGGACATCAAAGATGACATCACAAATTATTGTTGCAATTTGCATGGGAAAAACCATTCCATTTCCTTTTTTACATAATAGGAGTTTGCACAACTTATACCATTCCTGTATTTTTTATGAGTGCATATTTAAAAATAAAACCAATCAAAATATTGTTCATGAAATTAAACACTTAGTTTCACAAAACAAACAACAAATGAAGACAATGTATTTTCTCTTATAGATAACCACACAGTAACACACACCAGCAAACAAAATCTTCTTAAAGCACGCCCATTTTCAGATCACCCCAGAAAAGCACTTTAATACACACCATAAGTGATTATAAATGTATTGTAAATAAAATCACATTTCTACTGCTCTGTGTTCATTCTTTCGTTTGAGTGCAGCAAGTATACTTACTGATTCCATATAATATACCTCACTAAAATACATTTTCTTTCCTAGTAAACAACAATTGCTCCCACCCATGTTCTACATATAAAGCAGGGCCACTTCATTGTTAACAAATACAATAAGATCCCAAAAAAAAAACACAAAACCCCATTATCAACATAATATCAAATGCATCTTTCAAGAAACCAATGACAAACAACTATTTAATGCCAATCCTATTTTGTCACAGGTATATTGAAGTGCACAGTGTGCGTTCTAAAGTCAAAATGAGAAAAGCAGACAAAATGGTGAGTTTTATTGTTTCCAAAATCAAAATCAGAAAAAGGGGACTATATTGTAAGCAAACAAATAAAATGGCTGACACATACTGCATATACAGTGCTTATGTTGTAAGTGACTTCAATCCAGCACTCCAACTAAGTCAATGCTTAGTATGGGAAGCTCAATGGAAGCCCTTATTTATATATTTTTATGTCAAAGTTCTTTAAATCTGGATGATGAACCCTTATATAACGCCCCTCTCTTTGAATCTCCCCGACCTCACTGAGCCAAGAAGTAGGTTTGTTTTGCAAATTAAAAGGTTTATTTTAAGAATTGAACAATATATATATCACTTTTATGGATAGAATAATATCTGAATAGCACACTTATGAATATGTACAGTGAGCAGCAATGGGTAATATTACAATATCAACAATCTCTTTAATCAGTTAGGAGTAGGAATAGAAAGGATAAGGTAGCAGAGAATACTTTATATGATTCAACGAACTGCTATGATGGGAAAGAATTCAACACAGAAATAAACTTGATATGATTTCAATCAAAAGGTAATATGATCACTTTTTCCCCTGTGACTTCTCACTCCCCCACTATGCAATATGAAAAGATGTAAATGAGGGCACACAGGTTTCAGGATTATAAATCAACAATGCAGTTCAATCCCAGTTGCCCCAGCAAGCTTAGTAAAAATAGGTATGATTTTAAAACAGCCAAAAATACTCCTGAATGTGATTGCAATGAAAGGGAAAATATGCTAAAATGATTTTAATTCACTAAAGGAGATTCAGGATAAGTGAGAGTTACTTTGGATTGGTTCAGGTCAACACTAGCTATGATTCATGAATGATTATCAGATTGAAAACGAAATTCAGCAGTTGAAAACAAGAAACAGCTATTTTGACATGTGCTGAAATGGAGCTAAATTGCAATTCGTGGCAATTTTTCCGCATGCGTGAAACGCGATTACGGAAAAAATATAATGAGTTGGAATGTCGTTTTAGGTTCGTTGGATAGCTTAGGATCTTAGCTTCAAAATGACAGTTAAATTCTCTAGGACGTACGGTTCAAGAGTTACAGAGGTTTTTGTGAAAGTAGATTTTTCAGAGATAAAGTCAAGATTTCAAAAATGGCAGATGCGCTTTAAAGATTTACCAACAAGAATAGGCTTATACTAAGGAGCTATGAAGAAGCAAGATACTCAACGGGTAACCACCAGAACAGCGGTGCCTCCACTCTGATCTCTGTCCGTCAAAACACTTGTCCCTCTTCAGAAAATATCAGCGCAAAGAGGATTATTGCTACAATTATCAAGAATTAAGTGGAGGAGAAAAGAATTAAGGATAGAAAACAGAGGTTCTGTAATGCAGTTTCGGAAAGATTGAAATGGATGGAATAGTATTACTTTAAGCTAAGAGATTGGTTATGGACAGTTCTAGACTAGATACTCACTCCTAGGCTTTGGGAGAGAATAGGCCCCGTCAAAGATCTGGTCAAGGGTTTAGCTGGGAGTCTCTCGCCACCGGACAAGTCTCAGGCACTGGGTTCTGCTCTCCGCACGACACTAGGATCTGCACGGCCTCTTGGACTGGATCTGACGGGTTCTGGATACAGCTCTGCTTTCTGGGTCTGGATCTTGGTTCTAGCACAGGGTTCTTGGCTAAAATAGCAAAACAGCACAGCCCGGCTGTTGAATGGTTTTGTTAGACCCCGTGGAAGTTTAGGGGTTAGAATCAGGTTGCAAAAGATTCTGATGGCCTCTGAAAAAGGTTCAGCTTGTGGGTTAGGCATCTCTGCTTCAGGGTTCTAGAGTTTGGTTCTAGAGCTTGGTTCTGGAGCCTGGTTTCTGGATCTATGTCTAGAGTCTGGAGTCTTCCTGCAGGGTGCTTAGCCAAGAAATCGGTTAAGAGGTGGAAAGTGTGTGTCTCGCCTGTCCTAAGCAGTCTCTATTTATGTATTTCCAAAGAAGGTCGGGAGGCTGATTCTACAATGTCCAACCCTCTAAGGATCTGATAGGTTGGAGGATTCCCGGTCCCCTGATTGGAGAAAGGATCAGCGTGTCATCCTGTGTCATCTTTATGGCTTGGGGAAAAACACTCCCCTTGGTCTCTGTACAGCATATCTTATTTTTCATAAAACACATATTTACAATATACACAACTTATTAATATTACACAAATCACATGACAGATTAACTAAGGTACATTTCTGTTCAGCAGTCATCTTCCTAAGAGCTTGGGTTCAGAAATGACCACTTTTTGCGTTTTTGGTGGGTTTCTCATTATTATTTCTGCACCAATTTTTAGACATGCATGCACACCCCATCTGAGCACAATTCTGTAATTGTCCAGGATCCTGGCATAAACATGGTAGCTACAATATGAATAATTCCGGGGTTTGGTCTCAGAACATTGCACGGAGTTCAGCTTAGTCTTAAACTGTGAGCACATTTTTCATTTTAAGAATCTCAAAGTTTCACCTTTTTGTCCGTTTAGTGCAATTTGTTATAAGCATTTTTCTAAAACATACTTGTGCTGTGCTTTCTGAATCCACACAATGGTTTGTCTCCGCCCCCAAGGTCTGGGCTCACTCAGAGGTCACATGTCTCTTCTTCCTGCTAGCAGTTTGTGGTCAGTCACACCGAATTAGCATTTTCTATTCAGCCCAAGGATTCCTTTGTCTGCACTGAGAGCAACAGACCAGGGTGCCACTCCCAGTTCCTTTTGACACCAGCCTGTCAATCTCTTAGCCAAGGGCAGGGGGAAGTCCCCTTTGTCCAGGGAGAAGGTGTGGAATTTGTATGAACACACCTTCTGTGGGAAACTTTTAACTCTTAACCCAATGTCTAAAAAATGGTTGTATCTTAAAATATAACTCACATTTTTAACACACACATTAAACAATTTCTTGCTTCAAGCCTTTTCATAATATAGTTTTAAATTGTATCCAGCTCTTAGCAAGTCTTTCTTTGGCATAGTTTGTGTTCCATGTTCAACTTTACACAAAATGGTTTTAAAACGCCACCTTCTGGTAGAGGTGAGTAACGGTATTACACCCTTTTTTGACAGATTTCTTCCAGCAAGCAATCCTCAAAAGTGGACTTTGTTCAGATAACACATACTTATGTGGACCTTATATTTATGTAGATTCTTGCAGCAGAATGATGTTGACCACCCCACAAGGAGGATGGATCTTTTTGGGTGGTTTGTGAGCCATCATTTTTGCAAATTTGACTGTCCGGGAAAATAGATTTTTAAAGCAGCTCTGTGTTTCTTTTGGCAATCAGCATTGCTTGTTCAAGTGATGTCAGGCTACTTTGTGGGTAGCCCAATGGTGGGTTTTGGCAGTGATCTCCTGTGCTCACTGACATAGACATAAGTAGATGAAGGCCTATTTTTCAGGTTTTCACTGCGCACTTTCTGGTGATTTCTGGCGAGCAGCATGCTTTCCGGCGGCCATTATGATGTTTCTGCTACCAGCAATGCACAGTGATGTTGCAGGGCTTGGATAAGTGGATTAAGACATCCCACAAGCCCCCCTCTTGCGATGGCCGTTGATCTTCCATCAATGGAAATTCACAAGACTGGGATGTCAGCCTCATCTCTCCGGATTCCACAAATGGCAAAGTTCAGCATTTTTTCCTTCATCAAGGGTGGGTCGATCGGTTCTCCTCGCCAGTCCTGATGAGAGTATTTGAGCGATACTACGGGCCCCTCAGATCTTTGCTCCCGGTTCCCGGATTGTCCTCCTTGGTCAGTCTCCATGGTTTATCTCTCTCTCTTTCTCTCTCTCTCTCTCTCCTAGGATGACAAAGCAAAAACATATTTGTAGACATTTCCCCACCACTATTAATGTAGTGGGGTGAACAAATACATTTTATAAATCAGGAGACATTTTTATTATGGCATTTTATAGACTATATGTGGAATATTTTAGAGTTGGAATTTTATGGATCTGGAGTGGCCCGCTCTGGGGTTCCAGAAGACTCCTCCAGATGCTGCAGGGTGTGCCTAGGATGGCAACACTTTAGCTGATTAATATGGACCCACTTGTCTTCCCCTTCTGCCAAACTGCCTTTGGAGATGCAGATCTTGTAGGCGATTGGTGAGATTTTGTCTACAATTTCAAAAGGTCCCTTCCAGGTAGGCAGAAATTTCTGCTGTTTGGCCTCGTTCCTTTGGAGATTGTATAGATGAACCTGGTCTCCTACATGGTATTCTCTCCTGGTAGTCTTTAAGTCATAGTGGGTCTTCATGCTGTCGGCTGATCTTTCTAGATTTCGCTGAGCATAGGAAAAAACATGTTGAAGGTGTTTTCTTAAATTTTCAACATACTCATGTGTTGTGGAGGCATTTATCAATGTCTGCTCTTGGGTCCTATAGAGCAGATGCTGGGGAAGCACCATCCTGCGACCAGTCATCAGCTCAAACGGTGACATTTTAGTTGCAGATGAAGGGGTAGAGCTGATGGGCATTAGGGCAAGAGGTAATCGAATATCCCAACTTGGCCCAGAATCTGCCAATAACTTTTTTAATATATTCACAATTGTTTTGTTGTAACGTTCTACTGCACCACTGGAGGCTAGCCGGTAAGCATCTTTGTCATTACTTCACTGGTGAAATGGCTACCTCTATCTGACTCGATCCTATGGGGTAGTCCAAAACGCGAAAAGATGTGATTGATCATCAGGGCAGCTGCTGTTTCTGCCTTGCATTTGAGGCATTCCACCCATTTAGTAAATAAGCATGTCACGGTCAACATGTACTTATTCCCCCTAGAGGAGCGAATCACGGGCCCAATAAAATCTACTTGCAAATCTGACCATGGCAGTGTCATCCCCCTCTTATGGAGAGGCGCACAGTGTGTGAGGGATGTTGGCTGAAATTGTGCACACACAAGACACCCCTTCAAGTATTGGTCGAGGTCCTGCCCATGTGTGGCCAGTATGCAACCACTCTTAAGATTTCAAGTGTTGTATGAAACCCCCTATGACCGGCTGTGGCCGCACCATGGGCGTGACTTAACATCAGGCTTCGGAATGAGGTCCGGACCACCCACTGATCATAGCCAGCTAGGGATTTCCTTACCAACAAACCGTCTTGGATTCGGAACATTTTTGGACATTTCATCAACACTCTAGGTCCTCTTTCCCTATGTAATCGGTATCCATCAGGGGAAAGCTCTCAGGGTCCTTAATGTGTTGATAAAACTTACCAATTATCAGATCCCCTTTTTGAGCCGTAATCAAATCAGCATCTGGGGTCTCCTTACTCCATTCTGCAGTTGAAAGATTATTGTGAGCATTTGTCTGGGACCTAGTGATAGCAGTGACCTGGATTTCCCCCAACAAGAACTTGATCTCAATTAGATCCCCTTGGATGGCCCCAGTTTTGGCCAGCTGATCAGCTAAGTAATTTCCAGTTTTTTCTGGTCCCTCTACTTTGGAATGACCCCTGATCTTTTCCCAGTAGATGGTCATCGCATTCGAGGTGACCAGATAATCAATATTTTGAATTAACTTCCCATGTTTCAAGGGTTTGTTGTTAGCACATAACATGCCTCTGGTTTTCCAATTAACCAGGTGATCCACGAACCCGTTCCGTACATATTCCAAATCTGTGATTATGACTAGTTCGTGGAGTTGATGTTGGACAGCAGTGAGGATGGCTTGATGCACAGCCATCAACTCTGCCACTTGACTACTTCGGGGACCAACCTTGTACCCAGCAGAGGGTTCTTGGGACTCATTCGCCCATGCATTCCCTACCCCGGCCACAAGTTCTTTTTCCCCGTTGTTGTCAACATGGTATGAGCATCCATCCACATAGGCAGTGGGCATTCCCTCACACTTGTCTTCTTCAAAGACTTTGTGTGGGGAATTGAGGTATGCCTCCATGTTGCCCTTGATTTTTAGACTTTCGTCCTCGAGACAGTTTTCTCTGGCACAATCATGCAAGTCAGCCAGACCTTGCGCGAGGGGACTCTTCTTGTTTTGGCCATATCTGACCTCCACAGGAAAGCCTTTCATTGACAGAATCCAGGAAGTAATTCGGGAATTACTTACATTTCTGTCCCGGATTCTGTCACTTTGGAGATATTGCAGAGGCTGGTGTGGAGTCTCCATTATGATGTGTTCCCCCTGGATGAACGGGTGGTAATTCTTAAATGCCCACACCATTGCCAGGAGTGCCTTCTCACAATCGTTGAATTTTTTCTCCACAGAGGATAAAGATTTACTCGCATAGGAGATTACTTTATTGACCTTGTCATGCTTTTGGTATAATACTGCAGTCAAGCATGTATTAAAAAACCCTGTCTCCAAGAAGAACTCCTTGTTTCTGACAGGATAAGCTAGGCAAGGTGCTTCTGAGAGGCTTCTTTTAAGTTGTCTTACTGCCTCGGATTGTTCTGGACCCCATTCCCACTTGACCCCCCCCCTTCAAAAGATGAATCAGGGGTCTGGTGATCTCTGCGTAGCCCTCAATGAACTTGCTCTAATTAGTCAGTCCAAGGAGGCTCCTTAGTTCCCACAGAGTTGTGGGGTCCCTCAGTTTCTGGAGTGCTTCCACTTTCTTTTCCTGGGGACAGAGACCCTGAAGAGTAATCTCATGCCCCAAGAAATTAACACCGGTTCTACACCACTGTGCTTTTTGAAAGGAAAGTTTTGCTCCGGCGGCCCTCAACTGTGTCAGAACATAACGGATCTCTGCTATGTGTTCCTCCACAGTTGAGCTTTTGATGAGGACATCATCCACATAAGCCAGGTTACTCCTTTCACCCAGGTCGGGCATGGCGTTATGTAGGAAAATGTTGAATTCATTGCCGGAGTTGAGGTATCGGAAGGGAGTCCGGGTCCATGTGTACTGCTGTTCCCAAAGGTAAAAGCCAGCTTGTATTGGTCCTCCCTACTGAAAGGCACAGTCCAGTATCCATTGGTCAGGTCTATTGCAGTGAATAACTGTGACCCCTGGATCTGGGCCAGTCCTTGATCAATGTAGGGAAGAGGCCATCGGGAAGTGTGGACCCGTTTGTTGAGCTTCCTAAGGTCGGCGCAGAGTCTCCACTGGCTGTTTGGCTTCAATATCCCCAGCGCCAGATTATTGAAGGTGCTGTGGACTGGACGGATTATCCCACGGGACTCAAGGTTCTTAATTATTTCAATAAGGGACTCCATTGATGCGAGAGGCAAGCGATATTGCTTCACAAACACTGGAGTCATCATGCCAGGGTCCGTGGGAATTGTTGTTGTGTGGATGTCGGTGCGACCACAGTCATATGATTCCACAGCATAGAGATCTTGAAAATCCAAGAAAACTTGTTTCAATTTTTGCTTCCGCTCCAGAGTCTCACAGGCATCAGCTAGGTTGACTCTCTCTTCAACCATCTGCCTGAAGCCTGGAAAGACTTCTGGTTTTGCTTTCTCAGCGGCCTCCTCCAGCTGGGTGGAGAAGTCCCTGGTCAGAGTGCTGATTTGGACTGGTGGCTTCAGGTGGGGAAGGCAGTCCTCATGGACCTGGAAAATGACCTCATCCCTCCTGAAGTCACAAGTCACATCTTTCTTACCATAAGGGCAGGAAATGTGCCCCAGGAAGTTCCCCCCATGCCGGGTAAAGATCCTGTCTGGTGTTGTGTTGTTAGGTGTTGTGTTGTTATCACTGTCACTGTCAAAACAGTCCTTGGGGATTGCTCCTAACAGTTAATTTCCTAAATCAATGGAAAAATGTCCGTCATCGACCGCCATGCCAATAATGGTTCCTGCGGCTAGAGTGATACTCTTCAAGTCACTGTTATCCACCACTATTGGAATGGTGTCATGTTCTATATTGACTATTGGTGTTGGGTTTACGGCCAACCCTTGCTGTTGGAGAGAAGCATTGAGATGAATATAAGCATCAGGGTTTTTCAATTTCTGTCCTCTTTTAACTTTCTGGGATGGTGACTTCCTCCCCAATCTGAATTTCAACTGCATAAGGTAGCAATTGAGCTGACCTAAATGCTTTCTCTGGATCACCAAAGCCCATGGGATTATCCGCTAATCGGGACCAAGCTTTGAAGTTTATTAGGTCCAAACTAATGGCAAAGCGATTGAGAATGTCACTGGCTAAGTAAAAGACAGCAGTGCCGTCTCGCACGAACCAACAATTGTGGACTATGCTCTTGTTGCCAATGGAGATTTTGAGCATACACCTGCTTGGCAGGAGATGTTTGGAATTGGGTGCTTCCAGGTCCATTTCCCATTTGTCTATCAGTTTGAATGTGGGAATGGCTGGATTTTTTGGGAGTTGGCATAACATGGCTTCACTGATGAAGCTCTTACCGTTGTTCATACACACTCGGGCGAGAACAGAGTCCTTCCCTTCATTTATCTGAACAGGGATGAACAACTGCTGTCCAATTTGCTGAATATCAGCCAGGCTCTGAGCTGATTTCACATCTTTCTGGACTATAGGAGTGGGAATGTCTGATTGTGGATTAGTAAAGAATTTCAGAGTATTTCCTTCCAGTGTGGAATACCACCTTAAACTGGAAGGAAGGTTGATTTTCAGAAATAGAGAGGACCCCCCATCACCAGTCTGTTGCCCTACTGCTATTACTGTCACGTCTGGAATTTGGTTGTTCTGGAAGTGAAATTCTACTTGGTCAGATTTTTGTTCAACCATGTGGCATGTGCCGTTTAAACTGACATGGTTGACACTCTGTTTCAATTTTATTGGTTGGCTAGTCTGGGTCCAGAGGACCTTGTTTACGCAATCTATTAGGGGTGACAACCTTTGCAGGAGGTCATTCCCTGGTAAACAAGGGGTGCCCTCTGGAGTTACAACTATGACCGGGTGTTTCACCTTGTGTCGCCCAATTTTAATGTCCAAATCCACAGTCCCCTCGATGGGAATTTCCTTCCCGTCAAAGTTCTGAAGTTGTCCAGGAAGAGGGGTGAGTGGAATCTGTTAATTCTCCCCCCCTTCCTGAATTTTGTTCATCAAAGGCCTTTTTAGACAGGAGGGTAGCTTGGGATCCAGTGTCCCTCAGTGCCAAAATTGTACCCTGCCCCTGTATTTGTACCGGGGCATAGTATCTCCCCCCCTTCTCCGCAAGGGGGTACAGATAATAAACGTTTTTAGTTTTGGACATGGAGAGAGATAAGATGTGGGCAGGATTCAGTGGGGAGTCTTGGGAACCTGAAAGAGAAAGTTGGCAACTGGAGATAGGAGAAGTTTTGAGTTCCCCTGGTTCTGTTTGGGGCCACCCCCCCTTTTTTGGAGGCAGTCACCAGGATGGCTTTGAACCAGGGGATTTCTATGCTGTTGGTTCTGGGATTGGATGATGGGCGGCGCTAGCTCAGACCCCACATCTACCCAGTCTGAATTTGAATCCCTTGGGACCCATTTTTCTTTGGGAGGAGTTCCCCCATCTCTGAAGGAGAAGATCCTTTTCCCAGGATTCTCTGAGGATCCCTCTCCTTCAAATCGGAAGATCTGTACCTCCTCCTCAAAATGGGTCTGTTTGGGTTCTTTGTTTCTCCTACCCCCCTCTGCTCCTTGGATGGCAGGCTTTTAAGGGCAGGAGATTTTGTTTCCGGTTCCTGGGTTTCCAGGGGCTATTTACAAGTGGGGAAGGAAGCTTCACCCAAGGCTTTACACCCCCCTTTCCCCTTGTGCCTCCTCCCTGGGAACCGGTGGGTTGTCGGGGTGCTGCCCCTGTCATTGTGCTGGAGCACCAGGTCCAGAGTTTGCAGCATTCTGCGCTGGCATGCTCATCTGAGGGTTCTGCTGAGCCTTCAGCATGCGACCCATATCCTGTGCCATGTTTTGGACCTGGCGCTCAAGCTGTGAAACCCGCTCCGGCTGATACAGGGTTCTGTTATCTCCCCATGGCTGATCCTGGGAAGGGTAGCTATCCCTTCTCTAGTAGTACGCCGGGTTGGGAAGATTTGGGTACCCCTCCACCATTGGCCTCCCCTCTCCCGGATTAGGTTGTCTGGGCTCAGGAAAGTGGGGAAAGAAGGATGGATGATTTTGGGGTTGGAAGTTCTGTGGGTACCTGGGGAAAAAGTTCTGCCCAGGATTTGGGGAATTTCTGCCCTCCTGTGGGAAGTTAGGCGGGAAGTTCCCTGGGTTGGGTGTTTGGTTGGATCCCCCGTTTGGGCTAGAGGAGTCCACACATAACCCAGGATGGATCGGTTTCCCTTGTAGCGGGGACTTACATAGTCAGGGGAGTAAGGACCCCTTTTTGGGACTACCTTCTTGGCTCCATGTCTGTGACGGGCCCGACGGCCTTCTGGGTTTGGAATTATTCTGTGCAGGCAGGATTTTAGGTACCCCCATCTCCAAATCTAAAATGGGGGCAACCTTTACCTCTGCCACCTTAGCAGCGGCAGGGGTGCTGGTCGGTTTGGGGCTTTTCTGAGCATTATTTTTATTTTCTATGGGCTTCTGCACCTCATAGATCCGGGTGCCTGTTCAATGACCCAGTCTAGTGATCTTTTTTCATGAAAATCTCTCACTAGCTGGGTCATGATGTATTTGGGCAAGGCATGGAAAAACGTATTAACAAATTCTTTGCTGTCCGTGCGCACCCTTTTGGTAGTCTGCGCAAAGGCACGCTTCAACTCCTGCACAAATTCTTGTGGGACCTGATCCTCCCCACATTGTAAATTGTAGGCTGCCTTGCGAGCTTCTTGGGGATTTCTGTGAACAGAAATGTGCTTTAAGATGGCCGCTGAAGTAAAGAGGAGGGCGCGCAAGCTTGAAGTTTTGTATGGCTTTGCGGTTCCTTTGTGACAGTCTTCCAACAGGGGCTCCCTCATGGTCAACACGGAGTCTGTAATTGTCCACATGTTCACGGAAGGATCTTCCAGACGAATAGGGAGAGTGTTCTGATGATCTATCAAAGCTTTTGTTCATGGACGTGCTGGGTTTGTAAACGTCCTTTATTATTTTCACGAGGTCATCTGCAGACCATCTTTTCCCATCATCCAGGGCGACAGACTTTCCATAGCAACTCACAACTCTCTGTGGAGGTCTGAAAATGGATTCACCCTTGGGCATTTTCTTTGGTTCCTTGACGCAAACCCAGTCTCCTTCTCGAATCATCATTTCTTTTGCCCCATGTCTGGAATCATATTGTATTTTGTATTTTGCTTGTTTATCTCTCACTGTCTTCCGAAGTAGATCCATATCAACTTTTACTTCTCCAGTGTTCAAGAACATCCATGCCGGCCTAAAACGGCTGGTTGCAACCCTACCACGCATCAGGGTGAAAGGCTCTATATTTGTTGCAGTATGTGGGGTTGTTCTATATGCATGCAAGGCTTCTTTGAGGGTTTCTCTCCACGGGAGGTTATTGGCCGTGGCTAGTTGAACCACGCTCTTCACAAGCCTATTCATGCGTTTGACAAGTCCATTAGAAATTGGGTGGTATAAGGATGTCGTTATGTGGTTGAGGGACCTGTTTCTGAGGAAATCGCGAAATTCTATTGACATGAATTGAGACTCATTGTCCGAGATTAATTCTTTGGGGTCCCTCTCCCTGTTGAAGATCTCTGTCAAGAATTCTGCTACTTTCTTTGAATTTACGTTGTCCTCAGCCACTCCCCATTCAGTCCATTTTGAGGTGTAATCGACGAGTACCATAATATATATGTTGACTGTTTCAAGGTTCTCGAGTGGGCCTATGATGTCTATTGCTAGTTTAGACCATACGTTTCTGGGAGGTTCTATAGGCTGTAGAGGGGTCTTCCTCAGGATCTTGGATTTGTCACTCATGGCACAAGTGGAGCAGTTTTTTTACAATTTCTTCTGCTTCTTTCCACATTCCTGGCCACCAGTAGTTGTCTCTTAGCCTGTTCTTCATCAGGCTCCTTCCTAGGTGACCTTCATGTGCCAATTCGATTAGTCTTTTCCTGAGCTGAACGGGTGGCATTACTCAATCGCCTCTGAAAATATGCTCTTCGTCCATGGATATTTCGATAACTCTCGCAGAGCCTGATCTGATGAGAGGTCGCCTGTTGAAATTGCTATATCTGGTTGACCTTCCCCGTGAGCTCTTGCAGACTTTGGCAAAATGTCCAAACTGGCCGCACTTATAACACTCAACAGGTATACATGCTTGTACCATCCGCATCTCTGGCAGCGCGTTGGGTTCTGGGAGCTGTATGGCCTCCCACTGTTTGAACTGAATCTCGAACACCGTGATGGCGGAGCCTTTCTCACTGGTGCCACTAAAGGCTCGTAAGGCTCGAACTCAGGACTGACAGATTTTATCTCTACACTGGTCGCGTGGTCGAGTCTTTCCTTCATACACCGATCCCCAAATTCCATGCTCCTTGCTATCTCTGTGGCTTGGTCCAGGGTGGGACCAGAACAAGCTTTATTTGAGGCCCCCGGAGGGTTCAACAGCAGGATGAAAACAAACACACAGACCACTCGAAAACAGAACACCGGGTGGTCAGATTCTAAATTGCCTCGTGGGTGTCTTACACATAACAGCCGCCCTATATGTGGACCATCTTGAATGATTTTGGTCCTCCAGCCCTGCAAAGAAACTGGAGTATTCTGGGGAGAATGTCCATTTTACGTACTGAATGCAGCTACTGCTGTCTTTCAAATGGAAAGTCTCCATCATTTGCTCAAAGAGCTCTAAGTGTTCCCACACAGAATACTTGGCGTTCTTGTGATAAGGCGTGATGACACTCCTTATTGCCTTAATCTGTTTTAAGGGGTCCTTAAGCAAGGCCCTTTTTGCCTTATTGGCCTTCTTGGTTCGGGTAACGCTGGTCCATTCATCCTCTGACTCAGAGGCACTGCTCCCAGAGGTGCCTGTCTGATCTTCCAGGTTTTCCCGGATTCTGCGAGCCTGAGAATGGCTGGCAGTTTGTGGGGACCTAGTCTCCTGTGTCCTGGGATGCTCAGAGGAGTCTTCTGATTCCTCCTTTCTCCCAGGATTTGATGGGTACCCCCCCACTGAACTAACTGGGCAGAGGTTTTTAGGATGCCCTTAGTGGGCCTAGTCTCCTGGGGATCCCCACTAAATTGCACTGTACTTGGGTGCCCATACCCGGATGCCTGCCCATCCATTCCTGGGAGGTACTGGCCTATGAGCCCAATACTTCTGACTGGATAGTCATCTGCCATCCCAGTGGCCCTAGACTCATGTGCGCCAGGGGACATGGGGGTGGCAGAGTCCAGGGACTGGGAGAGATGAAGGCCTCTGGTAGTAGGGCTCCTGAGTTTATGCTCAGGTGTTTCCCTTTCCCAGCGAACCTCATCTCTATCAGCCCCGGCTCCCTGTTGCCATGCAAGAGCCTGAGCTTTCTGTTCCTCAATCAAGACCTTACTAGACTCTATCAGTCTCTCTTGCATGGCTACCTGTCGCTGGAGCCTATCATTGTGCTGACAGAGAGCCTCATTCTCTCGCTGTGCTTCCTGGTTTGTCTTGGAGTACTGGGCCAGTCTTTCCTGCAGGAGGGTTACCTCCTGAGTCCCGTCCCCACTGGCCTGCTTCTTTCTTGCCATAGCATTTTCCACCCTCCTAGTGTGTGATAACAGGTTGTGATGCTCTTCTTGGAGGTCACCCACTCCCTGGAGGGCAAAGTGATTTTCTTTCAGCTTCCCTTTTAAGTTACTGACTTCCTGGCCTAAGGTATCCCTTTCCTGAGCAAGAGCCTGCCTCTGCGCCACCAGGTCGTCCCTCTATCTTTGAAGGGCACCAGCTTTCTGGCGCTCTTCCTCAAATTCTGCCTGGGTGTCTAGGTCTTTCAGAAATAATTTATTGCTCTCTGCCTTCTCTCTATCCAGGTGGCTTTGCAGGGTGACTACCTGTTCTGCGCATACCCTATTGAAATCCAGTTGTTGCTCCAGCTTTTTCTGGCTCTGCAGTAGGGTGTCCAAACCTTCTCGATACTCCTTCTACAAGGCCAGAATTCTGGTATCATGGTCTGCCCTTTCCTGTTGCAGGATACCCATGTCCTCTTTTATTTTATTTAAATACTGCCTACTTTCTTTTTCTGGCTCCTGGCTCCTCTGCAGCCTCTTCTCAGAAGAGTCCAGATCCGATTGGGCCTTCTCTAATGCCAACAGTTGCCTACTTGCCAGATCTTGGCCTTCAGCACATTTCTCCTGTATGGCTCCCATATATAAATACAAATATGCCGATATCCTGGCAATCATATTGTGCTCATCCTTGGCCTTAGGAGCCATATATAGCTCACTCGGGGCCACATGTAAGGGCCCTGATCTCTCCAGACATCTAACCCAGTTGCAGTGATCTGTTGTGTGATTGCCTGCAACTACACCTTCTGGTCCTGCTCAGTCCATTCACCTCTCACAAATAGCTTATGTAAAATGTGCTCTCTAGCTATCTTGATGTCTATGAATGTTGCCATTCTGGAAATTGATTTCCTTCCTGACTTACTGAAGTTTATTATTTTATTTTGCAAAACAGACCCTTTCCTGAGAGCGTTCCTTTTTGAGGGGTGCTTTTACAGCGTAATACAGCTTAGTAGCCCAACAGGATTTATGTATCCTTATCCTATCAGTTAGCACACTGTATTGTGGGATGTTTTTACCCACGCATTCAAGCCCTACCACAGAACTGTGCATTACTGGCATTGAAAACATCATAATGGCCAGAAATCACCAGGGAAAACATGAAAAATAGGTTGCCATCCATTTTTTGCCTCTTCAGTGTTAATACAGGAGACCATTGCCAGGCTCCATCCTTTGGCTACACACAGCGCAACACCAGTGCTAAGGAATATGGTGCTGTTCAAAATCCGTTTTAATTAATGTCAAAAATTTCTAAAATCATGGGCACAAAATTATTCTACTGCAAAATCCACATCAATACAATGTTAGCAAGGATCATATGCCATCAAGTAAAATCCCCTTTTTGGAAATGCATTAATTCAAGACAACTCCCAAAAATGGGTGCAGTGCCGGCGCTTGACACTAACCGGCGCTAGCGATCTAAACTCTGACAGGAGACCAGTATTTCAGGAGCGGAAAAGGAACCTAAGCCAGATGGGACTTCAAAGCCTTGCTGGTTAATGAGAATTCTTAACACCTACTGTTCCCGGGCCCTATACTAGAAGGCAGTCTGATTTAATTAAAAGTTCAAGAGGCCTCTGTCTATGGAAGCTGTCACTCCACACCAGAAGACAGGAAATCACAAGTTTCTGTTAATCAAATGGAGAGTGGCACCCTGAACTGATGCCCTGCTAGCAGGAAAAACCAGACAAAGGATGCATTCAGCTGAATTGGATATGCTGATTTGAGGTGTAATTATCAACAGTTGCTCATGGGAAGGCAAGACACATGATCTCTGAGTCAAGCCAAGTTCCCGGGGTCGGGGGCAAACAAAGGGGTGTACTAAATTGAGAGCAAATGTTTGTTTTATTAAATTGCGTATAGAATATTGTATTAAGATGACAGAAATGTACTATTTGGGGATTCTTAATATGAGAAATATACCCCCAATTTGAGACTAACTTCAACTCTGTGTGATGTTCTGAGACCGAACCCCGTGATTATTAATGCTACAGACATTGTGCTTACACTAGATAATTGAAAACTTATTGTAATGTGCTCAGGGAGGGGTTGCAGGTCTGCGTTAAATTTGATGCCGAACCGACCATGGCAAAACCCACTAAAAGCGCAAAATGTTGTTGTTTCTGAACCCAAGCTCTTAGAAAGACCAGGCTTGAACAGAGGCCTGTCTTAATTCATCTGTGATGTGTATATGTATTATGAACCACTTGTGTATCTGGGAAACCTGTTTGTTATGAGAAATTCATTTTCTAAGTAAAAACAAAGGGGCATTTCTTCAATAGATTGTAAAAGGGTAGCATCACTCTGACTCACAATTCAGTTATCCAGTTAAAGGACAGAAAATCCTCTAGCCTATCAGGATCCTTAGTGGGTTGGGCATAGAAAGTTAGCCTTCCCACCCATTTTCAAAAGATATACAAAGAGCCACTGAGACCTAGCTGGGGACTGCTCTTTCCACTTTCTTGCAAAGCACTTTGCCGGACCAGACAATATGCAGAAGGACCACAGACTCCAGATAGACTCCAGAACTTGAAGCAGAGAGGCCTGAACCAAAAGCTGAATCCTTCTCAGCAGGCCTCAGAATCCAGCCACCTAACCAAACTATTCAACAGCCTGGCGAGCTGTTTGATTGTGGCTGGAACCAGAACCAGACCCAGAGAGCAGTGCTGTATCCAGAACCGCAGACCAGACCGCTTTGCAGTGCCAAGAACTTTTGCCAGAACCAGAGATCCAGACCAGCAGAGCAGAGAGAACCGCAGCTAAACATGTTGACCAGATCTGTGACGAGGCCCATTCCTTCCAAAATTAGGAGTATCCAGCCAGAGCTGTGCAAAACCAATCTCTTAGTTTAAAATAATCAAATTCAAACCATTTCCACCTATTTAGAACTGCATAGAAATCGTGTGTCCATTCTGTGATTTCAAACCTGTGAAAGTGTCGTTTGTCATTTGAATCTTACTTTATTTCTGAGAATCTACCTCCACTAAATCGTCCATATCTTTTGAACCGCATGTCCTAGGAGCAAGATTTAACTTTCATTTTAAAGCTGAGAACCTTGGCTTTCCAACAAGCTCAAATATATCTCTTATAGCTTTTCTGTAATTGCAATCGACGCACTCGGAAAAAGTGCCACAAATTGCAATTTGACTCAATTTCTCCACCTGTCAAAAATCGCTGTCTTTTGCTTGCCACTGCTGAAATTTGTTTTCAATCTGATAATCACTGATAGTGTTGACCTGAACCAATCTTTAGTAGCTATCACCTACCCTGAATCTCCTATATGGAATTAAAATCATTTTTAGCATATTTTTCCCTTCATTGCAAATCACTTTTAAAGTATTTATGCCTGTTTTAAAGCATACCGGTTGCTCTAAGCTTGCTAGGGGGGAACTGGAATTCGTATTGCATTTTGTTTGCAATCCTGAAAACTGTGTGCTTTCTTTTCCATCTCTTTATATTGCATGGGGGGAGTGAATTGTCGCAAAGAAAAGTGATCATATTATCTCTTGTTGAAACCATATCAGTTTATTTCTGTGCTGCATTCTTTCCATCATTGCTTTTCCTTGAAACCATAAAAGTATTCTCTGCTACCTTATCCTTTCTATACTAACTCCTCACTGATTGAAAAGAGTGCGCAATTGTAACATTACCCATTGTTGATCAACGTTATATTCATAATTGTGCTATCAAATATTAATTTTAATAACATTGCGTTCTGTCCAGGAAGAACATGTGTTTTTTAAAACTGGTTCCCTGAACTGTGCACAAGCTGCACAAGTACTTTTTCACCTCCCAGTGGCACTGCGAGCGAGTCGCACTCTTGCTACTGGTCACGTGTTTGCAGGAGGAGGCAGGACCCGTGTCGCTCACGTGTTCAATCACGTGACTTTGGAACACCATTTGAACCAGCTGAAGGGACCCTTGCGGCGATAAGCCCTGTGGCGTCAAGTCCACTGGCTGTTGAGCGGCTGTTTGGCGGATGGTGACATTATACCACCCTGCCTCAGGTACTGTTTATTGCCGCTGCACCTACTAACATTAATCGCTTACATTCCGAATTGATGTGTGGTTGAAATTTTATCAGCATTTATTGCTATTTGAGTTGGTGCCCTGCATTTTTATCAAAGGAGAAAATTACATCGCCTTTTAACGTTTTGTAATAAATCATTCCATGTTTACCCTGAAAACAGGCATGCCATCGGAGTACACCAGAGACCCTATGGTTACTTCTCCAAGTTCTATGCCTAGTTCATCGGATCTAGCCTTGCTTTCAAAGACACCTGTGAACCAAAATATCCCAAAATCACAGGAAAAGACCAAAAGTCGAACTCGTATTTCTAAGAAAAATATAATTTTAACCCCAATTAATAAAACTCCCACTCAATCTGACATTCGTAAGTTCTATGAGACAAAGTCAGATGGTATAGCAATGTCTGATCCGATTAACTTGGCATCTCTTGTTAAGATTGCTTCGAATCCACAGCTTCCTAATTGTTGTCCAGGTAGTGAACCTCCAAATCAATATCCCACCATTAACAACGAGGCTTCTACTTGCCCTTTGAGTTCTACTATTTCGGATCAAACTTTATTAACTGTACCTGATTTTCCTATTAAACCTATCAGATCCGTTCAAACCTTTGCTACTGTTTTAGAAGAGTCGACTCTTCATATTGAAGACACGACAATCGAAAGCCATAATGTAGTACGTGATATTTTGACCAAGAACGTCTTGCTGGCCTCAGTAATTATTGAAGACGTGGGATATGCCAGTCCAAATAAATCCACATCTCCTCCCTGTCAAAATTCTCCTGATTGCAGGGACTTAGAAAGCTCAAGAGCTTCTATAATGACTGACTATGCACAACCGTGCTCCATGGACCCAATAAGACTCGACGAGGAGGTGTCTTTCTTGCATCTGACCCCCCGCCGCTGTCAAACTACTGACATGAAACAACAATCTTTTGCTACCTCGGCTAATCCTGCCTTATTAGAAATTACTTTAGGGGCCATTAACACTACTATGTCCACTCTATTTAAGCTTTTCAACTCTTTAGATCAGAAGATAGCTGTTCAAACTGTTAAACTAGAACATATAAGTGATTGGATGAAGGACACCTCACTTAAATGTGCTAAAAGTCTTTCATTAGGAAACCTGGAACAAAGAGTAGTTCATCTAGAATCCCATATATTATCCCATCAAGGTTCAAATGAATACTCTGGGGTACCCATTACACAACGTCTCTCACATCTAGAAAATTTGACTCGAAACCCTTTGACTATTACCCCAGTATTGCCAACATTTTCTAAAATTATCCGTCCGATTGAATGTGTGGAGGAAATTGTGACCTCAAAAAATAATGAGTCCTGGATCAGTGTGGCTTCTCCTGTGAAGAGTGATGTTCAATCTGCCGCCAGTAAACAAAAGGGGGGCGTCAACCAAAACCTACGAAAAATTGGGTCTTCACTAGTGAACAATAAAAAGACAAAATCTGTCTCATCCAAAGCTACACAAAGAAATAAAAAAACTTTGGCGGTGATGGAAATTGCTGTTCACAGTGCTACTGCCCCTATAGATAGTCGCGATGTGGTCACGAATAGCGAATTAGCCGCTATAGCCGAAAATTCTCCTGTTGTTAAAGCTATGCCAGCCAACTTTCCATCTTCTCAAGCTGCTTTAAAGGAAGTCTCAAGGTCGCCTCCTATGTATGATCCCTTGAATGAGTTGGTACATCTGTTAACATTTAAGCCTGATAATATACAAATAAAACAATCCCTTCCTGTTGTACAAACATCATTACCTACTCAATGTGATGTCATTAACACAGTTGCTAGTAAATTACCTCCCTCTGTTGCTTCTACAGTGGGAGTTGAAGACCGTTTAAGCTCCTTAAGAGCTGCTGTAGACTCCTATCTACTAAAAAAAATTTCTGAGGTGTTGCCCGAAGCTTCACATACCATTGATCAACCCCTTCAAACATATAACCCCTCTCATAATACCCAAAATGAAGCTTCACTTCTTTCAAGCAGATCAGATATTTGTATGAATTCTAAATCTTTTCATTGTAATAGGAATTGTCCTCAAGATCTTTCAAAACAAAACAATAAGAGATATTCTGATTTACGTAATGATGGCACCAAACCTTACATAAATGATGATAACATTGCATTTGCAAAGAAACTTAATCAATTCCACACTTTAATTTTGAAGTGTCGCGATGGGTCCTTTTCAAAATACGACTTATGTCGTGCTAGTGTTCTAAATATATTTGGAGATATTGAGGGGTTAGAGGCCATCTCTTCCACTGATTTGGATCAAGTTGAGTGTCTGTGTGACAAAAATCTTTCCATCGTTAGACTCTGGATAAAGTCTGGAATTGTTCGTAATACTTTGTGGAACGCCAGAATGGATCTATTCAATCTTGGCTTTTTACTAGCCCAAGATCCAGCACGTCAGCAATCTAAGGAGATTGATGGTAACAAATCTGTCGTAGGTACCACCCTTGCACCATCTTGTGCCTGCAATTTTTGCACTAAAGACTCTTTATCAGACCCCAGAGCATCTTGTAATTCTCGCTTATAACCACGAGCAGTTATGCCCACTACTGATCTTTCACTTGCTAGCTGGAATACCAGAGGCTATTCTCACCTGACGTGGACTATAAACAATGAATTGAACACTTATGATATAGTGGCATTGCAAGAAACATGGTTAGTAAATCCCCCTGTATGGGATGACCATGAGATTAGTCTGCTACCAGCAGTTCAAGCTGATAAAGGTAGACCTACAGCTGGACTGTTAGTTGCAGTGAAAGTGAGTAGGGGTCTAAAGATATCTCCCTGGAAAGCACCAAATAAATTTATGCAATTGGTTAAAATCTCCTTTAATTCACACATATACGCACTTATTAATATTTACAGAAATCCGGTAGGAATCAATGATGACTGTTTTTATGATACGCTTTCTCTTTTCTTCGAGTACATTTCTGCACAAAAAAATATCTCTGGAATCCTACTTATGGGTGATCTGAACCTTTCTTGTTTTGATTCGCACACTAGAAAGTTGAATCGTGAGGGTGCAAAATGGATCTCCTATATGGAAGATCACGATTTAAAGATGGCAAATGGTGCGATTATAGGTGACATTCCCCCAATGAACACCTGGGAGAGAGGCAACTCAAAATCTACAATTGATTACATCTGTATGTCCAATAGCATTTTTACGTATACCACCAAATTTATCATAGTAAAACAGTCATCTAGCGATCACCATCTTTTAGCACTATTTTGGGCGGCCGAAATTGAAAATCATTCGAAAACTGCATCTTACTATAATCAATCTGTATCTGTTAATAATGGTAAAAACCAACGGCTACATAAGACTGGTTCGTATATAGACGTGTTAAGCACTTTTGCGAATCTTTATCCCACTCATAGTAAATTACCTAAAAGACATGTGCATGGGTTTGATCTAGCTCTCTGTGAAAGAAAAAAAGGCTTACAGAAGAGAGATCAGAAATCATCGTAAACTCCCCATGATCGATCAAATTAAGGCAGTTAAGGTTGCTGCATCGAGATATCGAAATTGGGTTCGCATGAGGTGAGCAACTATGTATCAAATAGACAGCGAACACTTTTTGGTAGCTTGTCGTAGCAAAAACTCTGCATTGGTTTGGGATTTGTTGAACAAATGTAATACATCACCCCAAGGTCATATACAACTCAATGGAGTTTCTGAATCAGTGTGGGTCACACATTTTGCTACTCTATATGATGACTCCAAGATGACTGGCTATAGGTACAACAGTAGCTCTATAAATGGGTGGGCTCTGTACTGTACAAGATCTATTATTCAAGATTTTATCAAATCATCTTCTTCATCTAGAGCAGCAGGCCTGGATGGTCTTACTAATTTAATGCTCAAACAAAATATAACAGAATGGGCACTAATTTTGAACAATGCTTTCCACCACATCATACAAACCAAAAATATTCCTGATTCATGGCGCTCTTCTGTGATCATTCCGATCTATAAAAAAGGTGATCGAATGGACCCGAAAAGCTATCGTCCAATAAAGTTACTGGATGTTCCAGGCAAAATATTCTCTAGGTTGGTATTAAGAGATTTTAATGCTTGGTCAAATAAAGCAAATCAACATGACCCAGCACAAACTGGTTTTGTTGCAGGTTTAGGTACTGGCATCAATTTAATTACTTTAAATTCTATAAGACAACAAGCTGTTAATAAGAGACAAGCCAGATATTTTGCATTTATAGATCTCCACTCCACTTTTGACTCGGTCTCAAGACCAAAACTCATAAATAAGTTACTCAAAGCGGAGTGTCCTCCAACTCTTATTGATATTATTTTTGCCCTCCATTCATACACTAAGGTCTATGTGAGATTGAATTCTGAGGGTCAGCTCTCATCCCCAGTTCCAACGTCTAGAGGGTTGAAACAGGGTTGCACTTTAGCATCCGCCCTATTTAATTCTTTTATTAACGACGTACGCTGGATCTTTAGCAAAATAACAACTGATGCTCCTAAACTGAACGGTGTAAAAATTTGTGCCTTGTGGTATGCGGATGATCTTGTTTTAGTGTCTAAAACTCCCAGTGGTTTACGTAATCTTTTGTCAGCACTATGCTCATATTTTAAAGAAAATGAACTAGTAGTAAACACTGGAAAAACACAAATTGTCATGTATGTCCCGAAAGGGTTACGTAAACACTTGTTAGAATGGCAAATTGAGGGAATACCCATAATGATGGTACCAAATTACGTTTACTTGGGCCTAACTTTTGATGGTTGTCCAACGCTAGACTCACATTTGAATAAGATTAAACATAAGCTAGTCACGGCAATCTGTCAAACTCGAGTAATTGTTTCTAAATATGGCAAATTCTCTATCAAAGCTGCCATCACATATTGGAATCAGAATGTTGTAGCAACTATCCTTTATGGTTTAGAAACGTTAATTGTTCCCCCAGGTTTTCTCAATTTACTAGAAGCCAAGTTTTGGCGTGCAACTTTACATCTTCCACAGTGTATCCCTGGTGTGCTGATACGCTATGAATTGGGATTAACCTCTCTAACTGCCATATATAACTGGCGTCTATGTGCCCTATTTCACAAATGTTTGTTAGCCCCATGTGATAACTCCACACTATCTTCCATTTCTAGCTATTTGCTTAGCTCCGCAGAAATATTTCCGAGACATTGGTCTTCAAAAATCTTATCAATTATGATGAACGCTGACATATCACTTGAGTTTCTTGTACTTCATCCAGAGCAAGCCAAGAAGAAGGTGTACATGATGGACTGGATTGATACAAGAACTCAGTGCTTAACCTACAAAGACTTTGACTCTGCAATCTTTGGTCCCAAGCATTATAAAGACATAGCTGCTTATTTACGTTTGGCACCATCTGCTGCTATAAGAACGGCCATTCTTCGGTTGCGGTTTAACATCTGGCCCACCCGTGAGGTTAAAACAAAAAGAAAGCAAATCCCCTCTGACCTTAACTGGTGTAGGTTTTGCAAAAATATAACGATTGTCGAAACTTTACAACATTTATTACTGAACTGTCCTGCACTATCTACTTTAAGAAAATTGCACTTTGTTAACCACTTTGCGTATTTTGCACAAATTGATCCTAGAAATAGATGGATCGCCATGGCAGCCACTGAATGCATGAGTATAAGAATTGCAACCATCAATTTTTTAAAAGCCTTGAATATGGAATGAAATGAAGAGTTCTTTGCTTATCCCTTTCTGAAAAAAAATTGTATGATGATATTTTAGCATTTTGTAATCTTTTATGAATATTTGTGTTATTTGGATTTGATGTTTATGGATTTTTCTATTTCTTATAAATTGAAAGAGTTGATGTAATTTCAACTATATTCAATAAAAAAAAAAAAAAATATTCATAAAAGGGTGATATAGGTCAGGGGGATTCAAAGAGAGGGGCGTTATACAAGGGTTTATCATCCAGATCTATGAACTTGTCATAAAAATATATAAACAAGTGCTTCCCTTGGGCATCCCAAAATTGGCATTGACTTAGTTGGAGTACTGAATTGAAGTCACTTACACAGTGGGGGCTCGAGCCAGGACATCTGGATTAGATCTACCACTAGTGCAGCTTAAAACAGTGTGCTAACTGACAGGATACATAAATCCTGTTTGATCACCATGCTATGCTACACTGTAAAATCACCCCTCAAAAGAAGGACGCTCTAAGGAGACGGTCTGTTTTGCAAAATAAAATACTAACTTCTGTAAGTCCGGAAGGAAATCAATTTCCAGACTGACTCCCTTGGTAGATATCAAAATAGGCAGAGAGCACCTCTTACATAAGCTATTTGTGAGAGGCGAATGGACGGAACAGGACCAGACGGTGTGGTTGCAGGCATTCGCACCCCAGATCACTACAACAGGGTCAGACATATGGAGAGATCAGGGTCCATTACATGTGGCCCTGAGTGAACTACATATGGCCCCTAAAGCCAAAGATGTGCACGACAGGATTGTCAGGATAGTGGCATATTTATGTGAATATATGGGAGCCATACAGGACAAATGTGCTGAATGCCAAGATCTGGCAAATAGGCAACAGATGGCATTAGATAAGGCCCAATCTGACCTGGTCACTTCTGAGCAGAGGCTGCACAGGAGCAAGGAGTCAGAAAATGAGAGTAGACAGTATCTCGTTAAAATCAAAGAGGATATGGGTATCCCGCAACAGGAAAAGTCTGACCAGGAGACCAGATTTCGGGCCTTGCAGAAGGAGTACCAAGAAGGTTAGGACTCCCTACTGCAGAGCCAGAAAAAGCTGGAGCAATAACTGGACTTCAATAGGGTATGCGCAGAGCAGGTAGTCACCCTGCAAAGCCACCTAGATAGGGAGAAGGCAGAGAGCAACAAACTGATTCTGAAAGACCTGGATACCCAGACAGAATTTGAGGAAGAGCGCCAGAAAGCTGGTGCCCTTCAAAGGCAGAGGAACGACCGGGCAGCACAGAGGCAGGCTCTTAGTCAGGAAAGGGACACCTTAGGCCAGGAAGTCTGCCACTTAAAAAGAAAAATGGAAGAAGATCACCTGGCTCTCCAGGGACTGGGTGACCTCCAAAAAAAGCATCAAAACTTGTTGGAGCACACCAGGAGGGTGGAAGATGCTCTGGCAAGAAAGGAGCAGGCCAGTAGGGATGGGACTCAGGAGGTAACCCTCCTGCAGCAAAGACTGGCCCAGTACTCCAAGACTTACCAGGAAGCACAGAGAGAGAATGAGGCTCTCTGCCAGCACAATGATAGGCTCCAACAACAGGTAGCCATGCAGAAGAGACTGATAGGGTCTAGTAAGGCCTTGACTGAGGAACTGAAAACACAGGCTCTTGCATGGCAACAGGGAGCAGGAGCTGATAGAGATGAGGTTCGCTGGGAAAGGGAAACAACTGGGCATAACCTCAGGAGCCCTAGTACCAGAGGCCTTCATCTCTCCCAGTCCCTGGACTTTGCCACCCCCATGTCCCCTGGCGCACATGAGCACAGGGCCACAGGGATGGTAGATTACTATCCAGCCAAAAGTATGGGGCTCATAGGCCAGTACCACCCAGGAATGGATGGGCGGGCATCCAGGTATGGGCACCCAAGTACAGTGCAATTTAGTGGGGAACACCAGGAGAGTAGGCCCACAAAGGGCAGCCTTAAAACCTCTGCCCAGTTAGGTCAGTGGGGGGGTACTCATCAAATCCTGGCAGCAAGGAGGAATCTGAAGACTCCTCTGAGCGTCACAGGACACAGGAGACCAGGTCCCTATATTCTGCCAGCCATTCCCAGGCTCGCAGAATCCGGGAAAACCTGGAAGATCAGACGGGCACCTGTGGGGGCAGTGCTTCTGAGTCAGAGGATGAATGGACCATGGTTACCCGAACCAAAAAGGCCATTAAGGCAAAAAGGGCCTTGCTTAAGGACCCATAAAACAGATTAAGGCAATAAGGAGTGTCATCACTCCTTATCACAAGAACGCCAAGTATTCTGTTTGGGAACACTTGGAGCTTTACCAGCAAATGATGGAGACTTTCCATTTGAAAGACAGCAGTAGCTGCATTCAGTACGTCAAATGGACATTCTCCCTAGAATACTCCAGTTTCTTTGCGGGGCTGGAGAACCAAAATCATTCAAGATGGTCCACCTACAGGGCGGCCATCTTAAAGCACTTTTATGTTCACCGGAATCCCCAAGAGTCTCACAAGGCAGCCTACAATTTGCAATGTGAGGAGGATCAGGCACAATAAGAATTTGTGCAGGAGTTGAAGCGTGCTTTTGCGCAGACTACCAGAAGGGTGCGCACGGACAGTAAAGAGTTTGTAAATACGTTTTTCCATGCTTTGCCCAAATACATCATGACCCAGCTAGTGAGGGATTTTCACGAGAAAAGATCACTAGACTGGGTCATTGAACAGGCCACCCGAATCTATGAGGTGCAGAAGCCCATAGAAAATAAAAATAACGCCCAGAAAAGTTCCAAACCGACCAGCACCCCTGCTGCTGCCAAGGTTGCCCCCATTTTAAATTTGGAGATGGGGGGACTAAAAACCTGCCTACACCGAATAATTCTCAGCCCAGAAGGCCCTCGGGCCAGACACAGACAGGGAGTCAAGGAGGTAGTCCCACAAATGGGGTCCCTCGCTCCCCTGACTATGTAAGTCCCCGCTACAAGGGAAACCGACCCATCCTGGGTTATGTGTGGAAGGAAATTCCCGTCGAGGGGACTGCAGATTTGGACATTAAAATTGGGCGAAACAAGGTGAAACACCCGGTCATAGTAGTGACTCCAGAGGGCACCCCTTGTTTACTAGGGAATGACCTCCTTAGAAGGTTGTCACCCCTCAGAGATTGTGTAAACAAGGTCCTCTGGACCCAGACTAGCCAACCAATAAAATTAAAACAGAGTGTCAACCATGTTAGTTTAAACGGCACATGCCACATGGTTGAACAAAAATCTGACCAAGTAGAATTTCACTTCCAGAACAACCAAATTCCAGACGCAACAGTAGAACAACAGACCGGTGATGGGGGGGGTCCTCTCTATTTCTGCAAATCAACCTTCCTTCCAGGTTAAGGTGGTATTCCACACTGGAAGGAAACACTCTGAAATTCTTCACTAATCCACAATCAGACATTCCCACTCCAATAGTCCAGAAAGATGTGAAATCAGCTCAGAGCCTGGCTGATATTCAGAAAATTGGAGAGCAGTTGTTCATCCCTGCTCAGTTAAATGATGGGAAGGACTCTGTTCTCGCCCGAGTGTGAGTGAACAACGGTAAGACCTTCATCAGCGAAGCCATGTTCCGCCAACTCCCAAAAGATCCAGCCATTCCCACATTCAAATTGATAGACAAATGGGAAATGGATCTGGAAACACATAATTCCAAACATCTCCTGCCAAGCAGGTGTATGCTCAAAATCTCCATTGGCAACAAAAGCATAGTCCATAATTGTTGGGTCGTGCGAGACGTCACTGCCGCCTTTTACTTAGGCAGTGATATTCTCACTTGCCTTGCCATTAGTTTGGACCTAATGAACTTCCAAGCTTGGACCCGATTAGCAGATAATCCCATGGGCTTTGATGATCCAGAAAAAGCATTTAGGTCAGCTCAATTGCTACCTTATGCAGTTGAACTGCATCTTAAAGAGGAAGTCACCATTCCAGAACGGACCTGACAATTCTCCCTGGAAGTGAAAGTGAAAAGAGGGCAAAATTTGAAAAAACCCTGATGCTTATATTCATCTAAAGGCTTCTCTCCAACAGCAAGGGTTGGCCGTAAACCCAACACCATTAGTCAACATAGAACATGACACCATTCCAATAGAGGTGGATAACAGCGACTTAAAGAGTATTACTCTAGCCGCAGGCACCATTATTGGAATGGCGGTTGATGACCGACATTTCTCCATTGATTTAGGAAATGAACTGTTAGGACCAATCCCCAAGGACTGTTTTGACAGTGACAGTGATGACAATACAACACCAGACAGGATCTTTACCCGGCCTGGGGGGAACTTCCTGGTATACACTTCCTGCCTTTATGGTAAGGAAGATGTGACTTGTGACTTCACGAGGGATGAGGTGATTTTCCAGGTCTATGAGGGCTGCCTTTCCCACCTGAAGCCTCCAGTCCAAATCAGCACTCTGACCAGAGACTTCTTCACCCAGCTGGAGGAGGCCGCTGAGATAGCAAAACCAGAAGTCTTTCTAGGCTTCAGGCAGATGGTTGAAGAGATAGTCAACCTAGCTGATGCCTGTGTGACTCTGGAACAGAAGCAAAAGTTGAAAAAAGTTTTCTTGGATTTCCAAGATCATTTTGCGGTAGACTCATATGACTGTGGTCGCACCGTCATCCACACAACAACAATTCCCATGGACCCTGGCATGACTCCAGTGTTTGTGAAGCAATATCGCGTGCCTCTCGTATCCATGGAGTCCCTTACTGAAATAATTAAGAACCTTGAGTCCCGGGGGATAATCCGTCCCATACACAGCACCTTCAATAATCTGGTGCTGGGAATATTGAAGCCAAACGGCCAGTGGAGACTCTGCGCCGACCTTAGGGAGCTCAACAAACGGGTCCATACTTCCCGATGGCCTCTTCCCTACATTGACCAAGGGCTGGCCCAGATCCAGGGGTCACAGGTATTCACTGCAATAGACCTGACCAATGGATACTGGACCATGCCTGTCAGTAGGGAGGACCAATACAAACTGGCTTTTACCTTTTGGGGGACAGCAGTACACATGGACCCGGACACCCTTCGGATACCTCAACTCCGGCAATTAATTCAACATTTTCCTTCATAAGACCATGCCCGACCTGGGTGCGAGGGGTAACCTGGCTTATGTAGATGATGTCCTCATCAAAAGTTCATCTGTGGGGGAACACATAGCGGAGATCCGTTATGTTCTGACACAGTTGAGGGCCGCTGGAGCAAAATTTCCTTTCAGAAAGCACAGTGGTGTAGAACCTGTGTTTCTTGGGGCATGAGATTACTCCTCAGGGTCTCTGTCCCCAGGAAAAGAAAGTGGAAGCACTTCAGAAACGAAAAGACCCCACAACTCTGCGGGAACAAAGGAGCCTCCTTGGACTGATTAATTACAGCAGAAAGTTCATTGAGGGCTATGCAGAGATCACCATACCCCTGATTCATCTCTTGAAGGGGGGGTCAAGTGGGAATGGGGTCCAGAACAATCCGAGGCAGTAAGACAGCTCAAAAGAAGACTCTCACAAGTGCCTTGCCTAGCTTACCCTGACAGAAACAAGGAGTTTTTCTTGGAGACAGGGTTCTCTAATACATGCTTGACTGCAGTATTATATCAAAAGCATGACAAGGTCAATAAAGTAATCTCCTATGCGAGCAAAACTTTATCCTCTGTGGAGGAAAAATTCAACGATTGTGAGAAGGCACTCCTGGCAATGGTGTGGGCATTGAAGAATTACTGCCCGTTTATCCAGGGGGAACACATCATAGTGGAGACTCCACACCAGCCTCTGCAATATCTCCAAAGTGACAGAATCTGGGCCGGAAATGTGAGTAATTCCCGAATAACTTCCTGGATTCTGTCAATGCAAGGCTTTCCTGTGGAGGTCAGATATGGCCAAAACAAGAAGAGACCTCTCGCGCAAGGTCTGGCTGACTTGCATGATTGTGCCAGAGAAAACTGTCTCGAGGACGAAAGTCTTAAAATCAAGGACAACATGGAGGCATACCTTAATTCCCCACACAAAGTCTTTGAAGAAGACAAGTGTGAGGGAATGCCCACTGTCTATGTGGATGGATGCTCTTACCTTGTTGACAACAACGGGGAGAAAGAACTGGTGGCTGGCGTAGGGAATGCATGGGTGAATGAGTCCCCAGAACCCTCCGCTAGATACAAGATTGGTCCCCGAAGTAGTCAGGTGGCAGAGTTGATGGCTGTGCATCAAGCCATCCTCACTGCTTTCTAACATCTACTCCACGAACTGGTCATAATCACAGATTCAGATTATGTCCGGAACGGGTTCGTGGAGCACCTGGTTAATTGGAAAACCAGAGGCATGTTATGTGCTAATAACAAACCCTTGAAACATGGGAAGTTAATTCAAAACATTGATGATCTGCTCACCCCGAATGGGATGACCATCTACTGGAAGAAGATCAAGGGTCATTCCAAAGAAGAGGGACCAGACAAAACTGGAAATGACTTAGCTGATCAGCTGGCCAAAACCGGGGCCATCCAACGGAGTCTAATAGAGATTGAGTCCCTGTTGGGGGAAATCCAGGTCACTGCTATCACTAGGTCCCAGACAAATGCTCACAAAGATCTTTCAACTGCACAATGGAGTAAGGAGACCCCAGATGCTGATTTGATTACGGCTCAAAAGGGGGATCCAATAATTGATAAGTTTTACCAACACATTGAGGACCCTGAGAACTTTCCCCTAACGGATACTGATTACATTGGGAAAGAGGACCTTAGAGTGTTGATGAAATGTCCAAAAATGTTCCGGATCCAAGAGGGTTTGTTGGTAAGGAAATCCCGAGCTGGCCATGATCAGTGGGTCGTTCCTACCTCATTCCGAAGCCTAATGTTAAGTCACGCCCATGATGCGGCCACCGCCGGTCATAGGCGGTTTCATACAACACTTGAGATCTTAAGAGAGGTTGCATACTGGCCACACATGGGTCAGGACCTCGACCAATACTTGAAGGGGTGTCTTGTGTGTGCACAATTTCAGCCAACATTCCTCACACACCGTGCGCCTCTCCAAAAGAGGGGGATGACACTGCCATGGTCAGATTTGCAAGTCGACTTCATAGGCCCCGTGATTTGCTCCTCTAGGGGAAATAAGTACATGTTGACGGTGACATGCTTATTTACTAAATGGGTGGAATGTCTCCCGGCCCCAAACTGCAAGGCAGAAACAGCCGCAGAACAACCACATCTTTTTGCATTTTGGTCTACCCCAAAGGATTGAGTCAGATAGAGGTAGCCATTTTACCAGCGAAGTAATGACTAAGATGTGGGAGATACTGAGGGTTAAAAGGAAGCTATACATTGCTTACCGGCCAGCCTCTTCTGGGGCACTAGAACGTTACAACCGAACCATTGTGAGCATCTTAAAAAAGTTTGTGGCAGATTCTGGGCCAGGTTGAGATATCTGATTACCTCTGGTCCTAATGGCCATCAGATCTACCCGTTCATCTGCAACAAAAATGTCACTGTTTGAGCTGATGACTGGACGCAGGATGGTGCTTCCCCAGCATTTGCTCTACAGGACCCAAGAGCAAACATTGATTAATGCCTCCACAACTCACGAGTATGTTATAAATTTAAGGAAACACCTTCAACATGCTTTTGCCTATGCTCAGCGAAACCTAGAAAGATCAGCCGATAGCATGAGTACTCATTATGATTTGAAGACTACTAGGAAAGAATACAATGTGGGACACCGGGTCTATCTATACAATTTCCAAAGGAACCAGGCCAAAGAGCGGAAATTTCTGCCTACATGGAAGGGACCTTTTGAAATTGTAGACAAGATCTCACCAGTCGCCTACAAGATCTGCATCCCCAAAGGCAGTTTGGCAGAAGGGGAAGACAAGTGGGTCGATATTAATCAGCTAAAGTGTTGCCATCCCATGCACACTTTGCAGCAACTGGAGGAGTCCTCTGTAATCCCAGAGGGGGCCGCTCCAGATTAATACAAGTCCAACCCTAAAATGTTCCACATATAGCCTATAAAATTCTATGATTCTTGAATGAAAATGTATCCTGATGTATAAAATGTATATTTTCGCCCCACCAATAATAGTGGTGGGGAAATGTCTACGAATATGTTTCTGCCGCTTTGCTTTGTCAACCTAGGAGAGATAAACCATGGAGACTGACCAAGAAGGACGACCCGGGGAACGAGAGCAAAGATCTGAGGGGCCCGAGGTACCGCCCGAAACTCCCATCAGGACCAGCGAGGTGAACCGACCGATTCACCCTGAAGGAGGAAAAGATGCTGAACTTTGCCATCGGCGGAATCAGAAGAAGATGAGGCGTACATCCCAGATCTTGCGAGTTCCATCGGTGAAAGATCAGAATGGCCATCGCAAGAGGGGGGGCTTATGGGATGTTTTACCCACTCATTCAAGCCCTACCACAGAACTGTGCATTACTGGCATTGAAAACATCATGATGGCCAGAAATCACCAGAAAATGCACAGGGAAAACATGAAAAATAGGTTGCCATCCATTTTTGCCTCTGTCAATGTTAATACAGGAGACCATTGCCAAGCCCTATCCTTTGGCTGTACACAGAGCAACACCAGTGCTAAGGAATATGGTGCTGTTCAAAATCTGTTTAAATAATGTCAAAAATTGCTAAAATCATGGGCACAAAATTATTCTACTGCAAAATCCACATCAATACAATGTTAGCAAGGATCATATGCCATCAAGTAAAATCCCCTTTTTGGAAATGCATGAATTCAAGACAACTCCCAAAAATGGGTGCAGTACCGGCGCTTGACACTAACCAGCGCTCGCGATCTAAAGTCTTACAGGAGACTGGTATTTCAGGAGCTGAAAAGGAACCTAAGCTAGATGGGACTTCAAAGCCTTGCTGGTTAATGAGAATTATTAACACCTACAGTTCCCGGGCCCTATACTAGAAGGTGGTCTGATTTAATTAAAAGTTCAAGAGGCCTTTGTCTATGGGAAGCTGTCACACCTGAAAACTCCACACCAAAAAGCAGGAAATCACAGGTTTATGTTAATCAAATGGAGAGTGGCACCCTGAACTGATGCCCTGCTAGCAGGAAAAACCAGACAAAGGATGCCTTCAGCTGAATGGGATATGCTGATTTGAGGTGTAATTATCAACAGTTGCTCATGGGAAGGCAAGACACATGATCTCTGAGTCAAGCCAAGTTCCCGGGGTCGGGGGCAAACAAAGGGGTGTACTGAATTGAGAGCAAATGTATGTTTTATTAAATTGCTTATAGAATAGTGTATTAAGATGACAGAAATGTACAATTTGGGATTCTTAATATGAGAAATGTACCCACAATTTGAGACTAAGCTCAACTCTGTGTGATGTTCTGAGACCGAACCCCACGATTATTAATACTACAGACTCTGTGCTTACACTAGATAATTGAAAACTTATTGTAATGTGCTCAGGGAGTGGTTGCAGGTCTGCGTTAAATTTGATGCCGAACCGACCATGGCAAAACCCACTAAAAGCGCAGAATGTTGTTGTTTCTGAACCCAAGCTCTTAGAAAGACCAGGCTTGAACAGAGACCTGTCTTAATTCATCTGTGATGTTATATGTATTATGGACCACGTGTGTATCTGGGAAACCTGTTTGTTATGAAAAATTCATTTTCTAAGTAAAAGCATCTTCAGTAGATTGTAAAAGGGTAGCATCACTCTGACTCACAACTCAGTTATCCAGTTAAAGGACAGAAAATCCTCTAGCCTATCAGGATCCTTAGTGGGTTGGGCATAGAAAGTTAACCTTCCCACCCATTTTCAAAAGACATAAAAAGAGCCACTGAGACCTAGGTGGGGACTGCTCTTTCCACTTTCTTGTGAAGCACTTTTCCGGACCAGACAATATCCAGAAGGCCCATAGACTCCAGATAGACTCCAGAACTTCAAGCAGAGAGGCCTGAACCAAAAGCTGAATCCTTCTCAGCAGGCCTCAGAATCCCACCACCTATCCAAACTATTCAACAGCCGGGCGAGCTGTTTGATTGTGGGTAGAACCAGACCCAGAGAGCAGTGCTGTATTCAGAACTGCAGACCAGACCAGACCGCGGTGGAGTGCCAAGAACTTTTGCCAGAACCAGAGACCCAGACCAGCAGAGCAGAGAGAACCGCAGCTAAACCTGTTGACCAGATCTGTGACGAGGCCCATTCCTTCCAAAATTAGGAGTGAGTATCCAGCCAGAGCTGTGCAAAACCAATCTCTTAGTTTAAAATAATCTAATTCAAACCATTTCCACCTATTTAGAACTGCATAGAAATCGTGTGTCCATTCTGTGATTTCAAACCTGTGAAAGTGTCATTTGTCATTCGAGTCTTACTTTATTACTGAGAATCTACCTCCACTAAATCGTCTGTATCTTTTGAACCGCAGGAGCGAGATTTAACTTTCATTCTAAAGCTAAGAACATAAGCTTTCCAATAAGCCCAAAGACGACCTTCTTATCGTTTTTCTGTAATCGCGATCAACGCACTCGGAAAAAGTGCCGCAAATTGCAGTTTGACTCAATTTCTCCACCTGTCAAAAATCACTGTCTTTTGCTTGCCACTGCTGAAATTCGTTTTCAATCTGATAATCACTGATAGTGATGACCTGAACCAATCTTAAGTAGCTATCACCTACCCTGGATCTCCTATAGGGAATTAAAATCATTTTTCGCATATTTTTCACTTCATTGCAAATCACATTTAAAAGTATTTCTGCCTGCTTTAAAGCATACCGGTTGCTCTAAGCTTGCTAGGGGGGAACTGGAATTTGTATTGCATTTTGTTTGCATTCATCAAAACTGTGTGCTTTCTTTTCCATCTCTTTATATTGCATAGGGGGGGAGTGAATTATCACAAGGAAAAGTGATCATATTATCTCTTGTTGAAACCATATCAATTTATTTCTGTGCTGCATTCTTTCCATCATTGCTTTTCCTTGAAACCATAAAAGTATTCTCTGCTACCTTATCCTTTCTATACTAACTCCTCACTGATTGAAAAGAGTGTGCAATTGTAACATTACCCATTGTTGATCAAATTTATATTCATAAGTGTGCTATCAAATATGTATTTATACATAAAAGGGTGATATATATATATATATATATATATATATATATATATATATATATATATATTTAATTTTTCAAATAAATCTTTTAGTTTGCAAAACAAACCTACTTCTTAGCTCAGTGAGGTCAGGGGGATTCAAAGAGAGGGGCATTTTACAAGGGTTTATCATCCAGATTTATGAACTTGTCATAAAATATATAAATAAGGGATTCCCTTGGGCATCCCAGACTGGGCATTGACTTAGTTGGAGTGCTGAATTGAAGTCACTCACAGTATTAAGCTGCACAAGTGGTAATTCTAATCCAGAAATCCTGTGACGAGCCCCTAATCTGTAAGTGACTTCAATCCAGCACTCCAACTAAGTCAATTATTGTTATGGGATGCCTAATGGAAGCCCTTATTTATATATTTTTATGTCAAAGTTCTTTAAATCTGGATGATGAACCCTTATATAACGCCCCTCTCTTTGAATCTTCCCGACCTCATGAGCCAAGAAGAAGGTTTGTTTTGCAAATTAAAAGGTTTATTTTAAGAATTGAACAATATATATCACACTTTTATGAATAGAATAATATCTGAATAGCACACTTATGAATATGTACAGTGAGCAGCAATGGGTAATATTGCAATATCAACAATCTCTTTAATCAGTTAGGAGTAGGAATAGAAAGGATAAGGTAGCAGAGAATACTTTATATGATTCAAGGAAATGCAATGATGGGAAAGAATGCAACACAGAAATAAACTTGATGTGATTTCAATCAAAAGGTAATATGATCACTTTTTCCCCTGTGACTACTAACTCCCCCCACTAGGCAATATGAAGAGATTGAAATGAGGGCACACAGGTTTCAGGAATATTAATCAACAATGAAGTTCAATCCCAATTCCCCCAGCAAACTTAGAGAAAACAGGTATGATTTTAAAACAGGCAAAAATACTCCTGAATGTGAGTGCAATGAAAGGGAAAATATGCTAAAATGATTTTAATTCACTAAAGGAGATTCAGTATAAGTGAGAGTTACTTTGGATTGGTTCTGGTCAACACTAGCAATGATTCATGAATGATTGTCAGATTGAAAACAAAATTCAGCAGTTGAAAACAAGAAACAGCTATTTTGACAAGTGGTTAAATAGAGCTAAATTGCAATTTGCTGCAATTTCTCTGTGTGCGTGAAACGCAATTACGGAATAACTATAATGAGTTAGAATGCCGTTTTAGGTTTGTTGGAAAGCCTAGGTTCCTAGCTTCAAAATGACAGTTAAATTCTCTAGGATGTAAGGTTCAAGAGTTACAGAGGCTTTTGTGAAGGTAGATTTTTCAGAGATAAAGTCAAGATTTCAAAAATGGCAGATGCGCTTTAAAGATTTAGCAACAAGCATAGGCTTATACTAAGGAGCTATGAAGAAGCAAAACACTCAACGGACAGCCACCAGAACAGCCGCGCCTCGCTCTGATCTCTGTCCATCAAAACACTTGTCCCTCTTCAGAAAATATCAGCGCAAAGATGATTATTGCTACAATTATCAAGAATTATGTGGAGGAGAGAAGAATTAAGGATAGATAACAGAGGTTCTGTAATGCAGTTCTGGGCAGATTGAAATGGATGGAATAGTATTACTTTAAGCTAAAAGATTGGTTATGGACAGTTCTAGACTAGATACTCACTCCTAGGCTTTGGGATGGAATAAGCCCCGTCAAAGATCTGGTCAAGGGTTTAGCTGGGAGTCTCTCGCCACTGAACAGGTCTCAGGCACTGGGTTCTGCTCTCCGCATGGCATTAGGATCTGCCCAGCCTCTTGGACTGGATCTGACGGGTTCTGGATACAGCTCTGCTTTCTGGGTCTGGATCTTGGTTATAGCACAAGGTTCTTGGCTAGAATAGCAAAACAGCACAGCCCGGCTGTTGAATGGTTTGGTTAGGCCCCGTGGAAGTTTAGGGGTTAGAATCAGTTTGCAAAAGATTCTGAAGGCTTCTGAAAAAGGTTCAGCTTGTGGGTTAGGCCTCTCTGCTTCAAGGTTCTACAGTTTGGTTCTAGATGTTGGTTCTGGAGCCTGGTTTCTGGATCTATGTCTGGAGTCTGGAGTCTTCCTGCAGGGTGCTTCGCCAAGAAATCGGTTGAGAAGTGGAAAGTGTGTGTCTCGCCTGTCCTAAGCAGTCTCTATTTATGTATTTCCAAAGTGGGTGTGGAGGCTGATTCTACAATGCCCAACCCTCTAAGGATCTGATAGGTTGGAGGATTCCATGTCCCCTGATTGGAGAAAGGATCAGCGTGTCATCATGTGACATCTTTATGGCTTGGGGAAAAACACTCCCCTTGGTCTCTGTACAGCTTATCTTATTTTTCATAAAACACATATTTACAATATACACAACTTGTTAATATTACATAAATCACATGGCAGGTTAACTAAGGTACATTTATGTTCAAAACTCATCTTCCTAAGAGCTTGGATTCAGAAATGACCACTTTTTTGTGTTTTTGGTGGGTTTCTCAATATTATTTCTGCACCAATTTTTAGACATGCATGCACACCCCATCTGAGCACAATTCTGAAATTTTTCAGGATCCTGGCATAAACACAGTAGCTGCAATATGAATAATTCCAGGGTTTGGTCTCAGAACATCGCACAGTCCAGCTTAGTCTTAAACTGTGAGCACATTTTTCATTTTAACAATCTCAAAGTTTCACCTTTTTGTCTGTTTAGTGCAATTTGTTATAAGCATTTTTCTAAAACATACATGTGCTCGGCTTTCTGAATCCACACAATGGTTTGTCTCCACCGCCAAGGTCTGGGCTGACTCAGAGGTCACATGTCTCTCCTTCCTGCTAGCAGTTTGTGGTCAGTCACACCTGAATTAGCATTTTCTATTCAGCCCAAGGATTTCTTTGTCTGCACTGAGAGCAACAGGCCAGGGTGCCACTCCCAGTTCCTTTTGACACCAGCCTGTCAATCTCTTAGCCAAGGGCAGGGGGAAGTCCCCTTTTCCAGGGCGAAAGTGTGGAATTCGTTTGAACACAGTGTGGGAAACTTTTAACTCTTAACCCAATGTCTAAAAAATTGTCTCATCTTAAAATATAACTCACATTTTTAACACACACATTAAACAATTTCTTGCTTCAAGCCTTTTCAGAATATAGTTTTAAATAGTATCCACCTCTTAGCAAGTCTTTCTTTGGCATAGTTTGGGTTCCATGTTCAACTTTACACAAAATGGTTTTAAAACGCCAGCTTCTGGTAGAGGGGAGTAACGGTATTACACCCATTTTTGATCGATTTCTTCCAGCAAGCAATCCTCAAAAGTGGACTTTGTTCAGATAACACATACTTCTGTGGACCTTATATTTATGTAGATTCTTGCAGTAGAATTATGTTTACCACCCCACAAGGAGGTTGGATCTTTTTGGGTGGTTTGTGAGCCATCATTTTTGCAAATTTGACAGCCAGGAAAAAGATATTTTTAAAGAAGCTCTGTGTTTCTTTCGGCAATCAGCATTGCTTTTTCAAGTGATTTCAGGCTACTTTGTGGGTAGCCCAATGGTGGGTTTTGGCAGTGATCTCCTGTGCTCACTGACATAGGCATAAGTAGATGGTGGCCTATTTTTCAGGTTTTCACTGCGCAATTTCTGGTGATTTCTGGCGAGCAGCATGCTTTCCGGCGGCCATTGTGATGTTTCTGCTGCCAGCAATGCACAGTGATGTTGCAGGACTTGGATTAGTGGGTTCAGACATCCCACAATGTTTAAAAAGTGAAAAAAGATAAATGTAACTTCACATGTTTTTAAAGGATAAACAGCTTCGGCACATTCATGCGATCAATCATTTTTTTTGGGCAACAATTCTATGGGATATAGGGTCTAGACATTGATTTAAGTGTGATTCAGGGAAAGTATGCTCACTATTAGACCTGGGCAAATAGGTTTGAAGAGTTTGAGGTCTTCTAGGGGTACAATATTATGGCTCTGCAAAGGATACCAAGCTTCTGCCATCCTCCTCAGGGCCCTTAAGCAAGAAACACGTCTCTAATGGGACCAGGCAGGCTCTGACAGGGCAGCGAGGCATTTTGCCCATTTGTGTCTAATTCCAGGGCAAAGATGGAGAAAATAGAAGATAAATGAACACTATGTTTTGGTTGAAAGGGTAGATTTAGCCTTAAACACTATGATTTTTTTTCATATAGGGCCTGATAAAGTTTATATCAAATCAGGCCGGCGAATTATGAAGCTCATAAATATGGATTGAGGGCCTCATATCATATTTTTGTATAAACTCCACAGTGGGGACCAGTTACATTTGCACTTATGTGCAAAGGTTTCCCCCCATGTAATTTTGGTTATTTGTACTACGAAATTCAAAATATAAGTGTAAAAAGTAGGCAACATTTTTTTTGCCTTTTTTTGCACTTACGAATGCAAATTGAGCGGATGCCATCTGCCATTTACAGATGGCAATCAGCATTTAGAATGGTTTCCTGTAGAACCTGCCTACTATTTGCTGGTGTAAGAGCCAGTGGACTGTTGGCTTCAATATGATTTCATTGTTTTCATGCCAGCATGAAAATTCTATGATGACATGAAACCATGTGGTTGTTGGGGGCAGAGGGAACAAAGGAGCCAAAGCATAACTCTGATTCCTTGCCGCCCTGCCTCCAAAAAATCACAAACATGCCCCAAAGTGTGAAATGCCCAGATGCCTCTGGGTTCGGTGCACTATAGAAATGAAAAATAAATAAATAAATAAATAAATAAAATCTGCTCAGGCAAGCATGACTCCTTTATACCTGTCTATAGCACCTTAATTTACACGACATGGACATTACAACCGTTTCCTATTTTTGATTGATAATTAATTGTTTCAGGTTTTGTTAAACCACATGCCTCCTATAATGTTTGCTATGAATGGTGGTTCATTGACATGGCTGTGTGTCACTTTTAAATCACATTTTAAGCATAATCGTGTTTCTTGCAGATGGCACATCTTTTGCACTGATATGGACCTGCACCGTGGCTTTGTAGTCTTAGCAAATGTCAGCGCTTGGTAGACCTTGGTTATAGGTCCGAACGAAGCGAGGGCTTTGACAAAGGCCCCGGGGCATTACCAGTGTTTGTAATGCCCCTGCCGCGAGGGGCATATTGCTTAATTAATACCAAGAAATGTTACCTTAATGATCACCAAGGTCTACCAAGTGCTGACATTTGTTAAAAAGAAAACATACCTGAATCCCCGGCGGGGGACGAAGGCGGCCTCCAGCAGTGTGAAGGTTCGGAGCGGGGATGGCCCCACTTCGAGCCTCCTCATTGGCTGAGGGGCTGCCACGCCCCCCACAACCCCCACCGGGGATAAAGGCATGGAATCCCGGCCGAGGGATTCCCGCCCGGTAATGTCTTGGCGAGGGCCAATCAGAAGGGTACTTTCATTCTGATTGCGCCCTTGCCGGGTACTAATAACATTTGTGTGTACCCATAACCTACTATTGGAAGGAAAGGTAAATGAACCAAATCATTGTGCGGGATGCCGATTCACAGAATCGTTTCATAATGTCGCAATCCACTAGGAAAACGCTCTGTGAATAAGGCCCACTGTATTTACGACAATGTATTTGCATTGGTATTTTGACTGCATGGAAGCATTTTGAGTAATGGTAACATTTTAAAGATGTGTTTGTGCTTGCAAACGGTTGCATATTGTTCAAATGATAAGACTCGTGCATGGGTCGTCCATCAGGATGTGCATAATGGATTTGAGCCCAACGTTTGTAATGTTTTGCAACCATTTTTACACTATTAGGGGAGCTCCACGCATGATAATTACCTTTCTCTCTTCTTAACCAATCCACATACAGAGCAACTCTTTGTAAATGACCTAGACACATCCTCGTCAACACCGCCTGCCCAAGAGCAAAGCTAACCTGTTGTACAATGTCTTTGCTAGTCACAATTGGGGGGCAGGTCCTTTCCTATCTGTGGAATGCCCCACATCAGGATTTCCATGAAAACATTTGAAGACACAGCTTCTTCCTAAGTAGGTAGCCATTATTTGTGTGCCTGTGGGTCCACGCTAGAGCCAAAAAGACACTTTCTGGCATTCATGTGCTTCATAAATTCCAGTCCTGTTTGTGTCGAGGATGTCATAAGGTCCTGAGCAGTCACTTCAGCAAGTCTTGGAAACCTTAAATTGCTGTTGTACCCAGAGGTCATGCTCAGAAGCCGCATGTATAATCCCTCTACCTGCACGAGTGCACTTCATGGAACATCCCTTTATATACTTTACTGTTTAAACTCATTTATTTGACTGCAGGAGCCCTTTAACAGAATCACATTGAATTGACTTTCTCGCACCAAATCAAATCTCCCTGGTCCCAGTTCAGATGTCTTTGTCAATATGTATTTTATAAATTGAGTGAAGTAGCAGATGCTGGTGCAGAAGAACTGCTGCGGTTGCATTTATGTTTACTGCTCCCAGGGAGAGGATGAGTGGTGCAGAGAACATGAACACGGGTACCTTGGGAGGAAAGCCGTGTTCTGCATTTCATTGATAGTAATCACTGGTGAATAATGTTGTGTGTGTGTTTGTGTGGGCTTGTTTATATACATGCTCGTGTGCATGTGTGTGTGGGAAAGTATTGCTATATACATATTTGTTTATAATATTTGTGTGTGCACGTGCGTCTACATATTTAACCCCTAGTGTGTTCCCATATGGTAATCATGGGGTTTTAGAGATATAATAATAAACCACAATTCCAAATGGTTTGTAAAGGTCACTTAGAAGACACGATGGCCCGTATGTTAGACCATCTAGACTTCCCATTGAATGAAATTCATAATTATGGGGATTGTGTAAAATAGGCCAACAAGTTCTATGCATATGCACAATATGCCAGTATTGGTTAGTAATTCACGTGGGTGATTTACATTCTTTAGTACATGCTTTTGTTAGTTTTAAGACTACATGGAAAAGATGTGTCTTTAACCAGGAAGATACGTATTGCTAACAGGGGGGGGGGGGGGGTGAATACTGCATCCTAGTCGGTAGCGTGTCTTATAAAGAATAGACATTATAATTATTTTAAGTCTGGCTTTTCCTTTTTGTGACTGCTATTAAGCACCGTGTTCTTCTTCAGCTCTCACATCTACCCAGCGCATGTTGCAGCTATCCAACATGCTATACTAACATGCATAACTGTGGTTGTGATTACCTTTCAAATGAAGCAAAATGGACTGACTACCCCTGGCGCAGCGGGGGCCCACTCTGCCTCCGTGGTGCAGCGGGCCCTCATGCCAAGGTGCCGAGTGGGTGGGGCACAGCCACCACCAGCAGTAACATCACCATAGCCACACCCCATCATTCCTCATTTCCTCCTGGGTATGAAATGAGGAATACGTGTGTCTGCGGCACGGCATGGGGTACGGAGCATGTATGTAGTGGGGCACACTGGCTCATGCTGGCACTAGTGGCGGGGTCCACCAGCCCGGCCTGTGGCCTGGTCACTGTCGCCAGTGCCAGCCACTTTGCCGGGTGACTCCGTGCACAGTGACGGTGCAAGCTCAGCTCTGCTGTGCTGTCTGCACAGGGTCAGGCAGTCAAGCATGGCTGGTGCCTGCCTTGCACATTGCTGGACATGCGTGCCCTGCACGCTGCACAGCACATGCATGCACAGCTGAGAAAGGCAAGCCTTGCCCCTCCCGAGCTGCATGATCCAGAAGCACCCTGACACCACCAATGACGGAGGCCGGGTACAATGTAGCTATAGGAGGTTAGGATGGCATCACGCATTGTGGAATCGCTAACTCCATAACCAATATGGCATTTTGGAAACCCACAATTACCTGAATGCCAACTGATGTGTGCTTCCTTTCCTCTGCAAGCAACGACTTAATATTCGGTAGGGAGAGCAGATGTACGGTATTTACATGAAGAACAAACATGCACTAAGTACAGGTCAATGAGATGTACCCAAACAAAAGGTCAGTCATTTTGTGTACATTTCAATATAAAATCACGAAACCAACACTTACAATACAATCGTTTGTCCATGCTTTCTCGTCCCATTCCATTCACATGAAGACAGACTGCTTTCCCCCAGTCTTTCTTCCATATTTCCTCCCATTCTTTTGACCCCTCTCACCACCCACAGGGTAGAGGATGGTCAACCTACCCACAATCCTGTTTTATTTGCTGCCCTACTGTCAGCACTACTATGACTGGGGCCTACTGGGCTTGTCATCTCCAACTCCTGCTGCACTCTCCACAGCACCAACTCCCATGCTCCCTTCCAATTGGAGGATGGTACGAGTATCTGTTGGTATGCCCTGGTGACTATGCAGGACCCCCACAGCCTCAATCTCTGCTGCATGCAGGGGAATCCCACAGGGCACCAAGCCATCAGCCAGCAGTCGGGCAAAACCAGGTCGCTTCAAGGGAAATATTCAAGGAGCGCTGTGGAGGCGCCGCATTCCCTGGGTTCCATGTCTATTGGTAATAGGGAGCAGGGAGAGTCGGTGGAGCCAAGCACAATCTGATGAAAACACATTGATCAGGGATACAGGTCAGTGAGGAGCGCAGAGACAATCACAGATACAGTTCCTTAATGCACATACAGGTTTGGCTTCCCATGTGGCTTCAGGTTATATAAATACAGAGTTTAACTATGGATGTATCCTTGTTTTGAGAGCAGCACTGGGGCCACTTAGTTACACAGAAATGGGCTGTGCCCAGCTCTTTAAGGTCTTCATTCAGGAATTTGACAGGGGCAGTTGCATGGTTTGTAGTTCAGGACACGTACTTATTTTTAATTGGATTTCCTTCCTATTCCCTTATCAGATTTTGGGGCAAAGAGGAACAGGGGGGACAAACACTTACACATGGGCCCTAAGTATACATACAACATGCCTTTTACCTACATGAATACGTATTGCGTAAGCTGCCCTCTTTCTGGTGCTGCCTTTACAGCAATCCACATGCACCAAGCAGAGTCATTGGTATAGAATAGGTGTTCTCTGGATCCAGGTTGGTAGCAGAGATGTTACTTTGTCTGGGAAAACATGAAACAGACAACTGCAAAGCAGGGCCATCTCAGAAGGGCCATCAGTGCTATGATTTGGCCACCAAACCCATATAATGGGGGGAGACCCTTCCTTCCTCTCTGTAAGTGACTACAGCCTTTCAAGTTAACTGGCCACCCTCCAGGTCTCATTGGGGCAGGCCGTAGGGGTAAGTGGATGGTTGTGGCCCATAAAAATAAGGGCAGATGCCTCACCTTTCCCTTCATTCCTTTACTTGCACCTAAGGTACTATTGACGCCTTGGATGTCTATTATGATCCTTTCACAAAGGTGAAGGCGAGACTAAGCAATGCAACATTACTGGATGTAAGGCACCACCTTACAGAGTAGATATCAGACTGGGAACTTGATGGTGTACAGGTAGTACATCCGTTCTGGCCAGTTGCCTGTAATCTTCATTACTCCTAGTGCCATTCGTCCCCGTTCCAGTAATTACCTCTGAGGCAAGGTGACTTATAGGTAAGCACTGGGACGAGGAAGAGGGACATGGAGGTAATTCTGTCATGAGGAGCTGATTTTAGAGGGTGGAATAGTGGGTGGGAGGGAGAGGGGACATGTGGGGGGTGGGGCCAGGGTTGTGCGCTAAATTGTAATGATCATCCCTGTACAGGCTAAGCAGGCATGATATGTGTTAATAGTGGCTAGACTAGCATTTTAGTGCAGCCAGTATAGTCATTTTCTACTGTTGCTTGACTTTTCGTTTGCTGCACATTTCCAATAGAGCAATCCTGTTAAGTGTAATTACCTGGCTAGACTGGCATTTGGGTGCAGCCAGTCTAGCCATTTCTTATTGTGGCACTTTACATTTTTCTGGGCATCTGTGATAAAATAATCATAAGTGTTATTGCTTCGACTGGCATTTTGTTGCAACCAGTCTAAGTATGTCTTAATGTGGCATGGCATGTTTTACTTTAATATCTGTATTATGTGTCTAGATTGGGTGCTGTCATTTGGACATGTTTCCAATGTGGAATGACATTTTTAATAGCAAAGCATTAAATTAACTAAAGCGTTAATGTTTCTCTGCCCTGTTGGAGACTTGCAGGTATTGGATTTTTCGATTGGTTTTACCCTACAAAACAATTACAAACATTCTGGATTTACCCTACAAAACAATTACAAACACTCTGGCTTTTTAGCCAATGATTCTCAGAAAGTGTGCTGTATAATGCATTAAAACACATATTTATATCTTTCAGTGTGGGGCTTGCCGCTGGAGCAACATGATCATTATGCGTGTTGCGCATGAATGGTAGTCTGGGACAGTCTGGAGGGTGGCGCAACCTGTGATTTGTTGTTGAGTTTCATGGGGTCCACCTCAGCATGGCTCTCAGTGGGGGTCCCAAAATGTTGTGCTACGCCACTGCTGACTAAAGTGGATTTGGCTGGATAAGAGCTTTGCCCAGTAAATTGGACAGGCATTAAAGTGAATTATACTGCCTTTCCCATGAAAGTCTTGAGAGTAGTGACCTACTGGTTTCAAAGCCAGTGCTATTTGACTTTGACATTGCAAATAAATCATGCTGTACATATAATTCCTCTGGAGTGAATAGATAACACAATCAGGAGTTTGGGGTTCCCTTTGGTCCCCTGGGTCCCCCTCACATACTTCATTAACCTATTTCCCTGGGAATTTGGCTTGAAAGCCGGGGGGGTTGTAAAAGCAAGGAAATATCGAAGCTGAGTACCACAAAAGGAAATACACCAAATACGGGCTTATAAAGATTCGCAGATCTTTATTCTATTACTGCGCAGTTACAAAGATACAAAACAGATAGCTATCTGGCCATCAGTACATCACAGCGAATACCAGCCGTTCACGTGAGAAGTGAGAGGTACTGGACATCTAAGCAATTGTGCATTTTACACATTTTCGTTAATAATGTCCATCCCCTCTACAAGTTAATAATCCATGCTCTAGAGTTTGTGCCGAGTTCAGTCATGGCTTGTATGACAATATGCACATGGATCATCTTCAGTTTACATACAAACAAGTTACAATGGCAACAGTGTATTCTTGGATTTAGCAGTAAGCCTTAACACATGTCCCTTACAATGCAGTTCAGTCAATGTCCATGTTCGATATTTGCTTAACATTGTGTTCGATGTATGTCCGTGGATCAGACTTATTGGTGCAGACAGCCCTAAGAACACAAGTCAGGCATGGGACAAGGTCTCTTTGCTCAGCCTAAACATTCGGCCAACGGACAGTCTAATCATTAACTATAGTGCAGAGTTCAGGAAGGCTCAGTTACATGCGGGAAGCAATGTCCACCATTTTGGACACAGAGTTACATTTGAACAGAAATCAAAATGGTGGATGAACCTAAAATGGCGGCGAAGTCGATCTAAAATCGGAACTTTGCAACGTGGTTTTCTTCACAGAGCGACTTGGCTTAGGACAATATATACGAGAAAGGAGGCACAATATGACTTCCCGTTTAACAGGGTCTCCATTTTCACTAAATCTGTGTAATCCAAGATGGCATGTACATTGCTGTGATTCCTTGTATCTTCAGAGGGCAGCTGGGGAATTGGATTAAACTGATGGTGATGGCCCTCTGGCACAGCTTGTGAAGCCTGCCTTTTCAAAGTGGTGCACCCTGCACCTGGGGCTTTCCAACGCACAGCTGATTGAAAACTGCTTTGGTGGGATGCAGTGGGAGGGGGATGCACGTGTTGGGGAAAGTTGCTGGACTGGGTTGGGCAGCATAAGAGCCCAAGCTGGGAGATACCATCCTGCATGGTACTTCCTCCTGGCCAACACAGGGTGACCTCAAGTTAAGCACAGCCACTTCAAGGCATCACTGCAATGTAGGGACTGCCCTACACCAATTGCACTGATTGATCTGCAATATTTGATTAAAAGTCCTCAGACTTTTAGTGTTGTGAGACATTTAGAACATTCATACCTGACAGTGTGGTCGAGCAGCACCGAACTGGGAGGGGCTCGTTGATTAGGAGATGGCAGGGCATCTGATGCTGTGCGTGAAGGTGCAGCTGACTCAAGAGTGGGGTGTGTGGACTAAGGAGGTCACCTAACAGGGTATCATGCAGGAGCTTAAAGATATCCACTTTTCTTGCCAAATGGACTCTATTGCCTCCAGAATGAACAGCATGCAATTCTGCCTGTCAGAAGTGACTGGATGCATCAAGTAGGCAGCAACTAGAGGAGATGCTAATGTAGGCAAAACTAAAATTCCAAAACTCAATGAGGAGCTTGAATAGGATGCCAGATACTGGTGGATAAGAGTGAGGCTCTGGAGAGAAGAACATTTGCATTTCAGGCCTGAGGGCGGGAGCTGCGAGTGAAAAGTTGGGGGAGTTTATCTACCTAACCTAGAAGGTGTATAGACCACTGGGTCCCACTCCAAACTCTGGTGTGACTCCATACCTGGTAAATGTATGATTACTTTACTTCCGGGACAGGGATAATATCATAAAGGCAACAAGGGAAGTCGGGAAGTGAGGTTTTAAAACACTACATTTTTTTCTGCATTTTGTCTTGGGGTTCAGAGAGCCCAGGATCAATCTAATGCACTCAACAGCCAACTGAGGGAAAAGAAGATATGCATGTGATGCTGCGTGCTGCCAAACACATGACAGTGGTAGGTAGGAAGAGCTATGTTTTCAACACTGCAGGCTCTGGTCTGGAGTTTGTTGAAGGGCTGATGTCTCCTGTGATGTTGATTCATGCAGATTAATCAAGGTAGTGATAATATTGTACCATCCTGACAAGTCTGATGTGATAATACCATTGCTTTTTAGATGTTCAGTGGACAGAGTTGCTACTTTCTGAAAATATGGAAAGTTCATGTTATTGTTTAGTACTGACTGCAATGGTTCCCAAACCTCGACTTGAAACATTCTGAAATTATAGGATTTCAATGTGAGCTGTGGAATGTACTTCAGCACATTCCTGTCCCAATTCTTCCAGTGGAAGATTTCCCGAATTCTGTTTATTTCTTTGCATGCTACCTCATCTTCTAATTCCCTCTTTTAGGTTATCGCAAATGGGATGCATAGGTTATGATGCAAATTATTGTTCTTACCACTGACAGATGAGTTTGATCAGTTTGGGTGGAGATGAAATGGTATGTTTGGCTAGTTCAACATTACATGTGTACCAAAGCATGGCATTTGTGTCAATTTGTATTTGGTGACCATTATTCGCTTTTAAATTGAAGTTTGCATAATTTGGGAAGAACTAATCATAATTTAAGGGGCCAGATTGACAACATTGAAATGAAATCCAAATTTTATGTTGGCATGTGAGAGGCCTGAATAGTTGTAGTTAAATGTGAAATGTTAAGACCTATGTCAAACGACTCATTATTTTAGAAACCCTTCTCAATCACCAGGTAATCACTCAAGCAACCTCAAACAGCAAAGGGAAAGACATACTATATTTCCATACAGCTGTGCAGGAATAGAAAGGGAAACTGGCATTGCAATGCCCTTCCTAAAATGTGGCCCTCGAACACAGAAACCTCAGGTTTTGTATAGGTTTTACACATCATATGGGAAGCAAAATAATTATAGTTTTAAAATATTACATATGGGATAACATTTTCATGAATATCTCTTGATAGGAATTTCACAGCAACTTGCTTTATTTAAGAAATTGGTCAGAGTGAAAAACTATCAGCTGAATATAAAACATGTATTTTAACATATGTGTTAAATGTAAATTAAAAGAATGTAGATATTTTCTAGCAAAAATTTTGCACAGCAGTGACTCATATTCTAGCATGCATGCTAGTTAGGCTGATAGTCTGAGTTGGCAATAGGATTGTTGAGTGAAACTATCCGATTGAAAAGCAAATGTCTGTCACATGCACGTCATATGTCGTGCTGAGATGATAATTGCATTATTTGATTTGCCCGATTGAGGGTAATCTTACAAACTATTTAGTAACTTAACCACATGTGAAGAAATTGTTTGAGAAAGTCACAATTGTTTAATAAAGAAATCTGCAAGATGATGTAACATAAAATGGGAGGAAAACTGGTTTTAGAAGTTAGTCCCATCAGATGGTCCTGTTCATTTATATGCATACTGATTATAAAGGGGATGGTTTAGGTTTAGTGTGATGTCACTTTTGGAACACCATCTAATCATCATTGAGAAATGATCCACACCTCTAAAGGGTGTGCTGTGTATTCTACAAAGGTTCAAACCCATACGGGACTCAGACACTCACTGACTCGGTTGGACTGACTGACAGACTAACTGGAAGAAGGAGATAGAAAGAAGAATTGATAACATCATGAAGGAGAATAGAATAGCCTGCCTTCCCTCAGACACATTTTGGATTACTGGCAGAGCACATTTTGGATTACTGGCAGATTACTATAAGAGAGGCTCACATGGCATTTAACCCCAAGCCTTAATCGGTGGACAAATGGAACAGACTTGCAGAAGAAGAGAAACCAGGTAGTGGAGGGAGGCTGGTCCATCTTGCTGACTGATGCCCACCTGTTACTAGAAGAGGATAATTTAATCTGTTCTTGAGAGGATACCCCCTGTCTGTGATACGGTCAAATTGAAACCCCTATCTAAGTAAACACTGAGGGGATAATACTATGATGGAAGGTAGACTTAAAATGGGAATAGATTAAATCCAAACCACTTTTTAATTGTGAAAGTACCAGGGAATGGGGGATATTGCAATTGTGTGTACATCCTGGGAAATTTGTAAATATTTCAGTGTAAGTGTAAGTGCTTCTGGAAACTTGGGATTTGATAATACAGGCCCAAATGGTGTGTATATTGTAAGATCCCTGACTTTTTTTCTGAGTGATGGCCAATTACAGCATGCGAGCCAAGTAGTATCTCACTTTGCACATGCCTAGAATAATAAAGTCATTGAAGTCATTTCCTGGTTATATCACTGATCAGGGTTCTGTTAGTAACTCTGAACCACTCAAGGTAATAGGGAAAGTGTTTCTAACTGCCACCCATTTTTTCCACTTAGAATTACCCATTGAAAAAGGACAAATGTACACATTTTACACATTGAAGCAATGGAAACACCATTGAAGGGACCTGAGCAAGCATACATGTTTCCGAATTCTGTTTGAAATACTGACATGTTTATTGAGAAAGAGGGAGGTGTTTATTTTCAATAAATGAAAAATAGAGACACTTCGATATATGGATGTTCTGAATAAAAAAGAAATGATAAAATGAAAGCTTTTTTCTGATACTTAATTTACTTTTCTATGCATAGTGAATGTGTGCTATGGTTAAACCAAATGTACATATGGTGATGTGTATGCTTTAAAAAAGCTCTATATTCCAGTGAAATGCAGCTTTGAAAATTCAATTTACTAGCAAATTGATCATTCTTCATTGTGGTAACCACTGACATTGGCAGTTTTTTGAGAATGATGAAAATGTATAATTTGCCTACATTTAAAATTGGTTTGGTTATTTTTTTTTTAATAAATGGGCCTTCTTTGCAATACTATGTATGACTTGTGCTGAAAGGGGGAGGAGGCTGTCGGGAAAACAATGCTGTTAAACTGGCGTGTTCCAGGTTCATAAAAAGAACTTTGTTACATAAATAATAACACTGTGTGCCTCTACACACTACACTTGCTGAAAAGCACTACAGGGTATGTGTGGTATTTCACACTGTCTGTCAGCCACTATCCACTCATACGTCAAGATGCATTGATGTTAATGGTATTGTTATCTTATTAAGGTGGCAACCTACACACCACACTCCTAAGTGCGTGATGCAATACATCCAACCCTGTTTACAGGACGTACATGTCCCTGTTGCTTCCCCATAATGTACCCTTTTGTGTGGATGTTGCATCTTTTTGGGCCACTCTGCCTCTTTCCCGTATTCCTTCTCACACTAGTTCTTCAGCTGCTACATCTGTTATGGGATTTGTGCATCTATATATTTGTAAATTAATGGTCAATAATATGACTAATAATCTGAGGTGTTCCCTGTAGTACTGCCATGTTGGTTAGGTGTGGATGATTAGTGGTGGCAAGTGAGTACCTTTTAGTAGCTCTTCCACCATCCATTTTGCCAGTCAATGTATGTACTCCATATGCCAATTTTACAGCATACCAGTACCTCAGAACACAGCAGTTATTGTGTACTGGAAAACAAGCTTTCTGACGTTGTTCCACCCAGTGCTTATCAGACTGTTGGAATTGTGAGTGAAAGACTGCTAACATGTTGTATGGTATACTTAGCTACACTTTCTGGTGGCTCATTGTGGGTGGTCACTTGGCAGGTCCCCTTCAGACAACTTTCTATCAAATACATAGCAGTTTCTCAGCATAATGACTTTTCTGCCAGACTCCAAATAAGGTCCAACATGTCATGCAACCGGGTGTCTCCAACACTTTACCTTGCGTATAACCATCAAACACTTATTCTTGTAGTTCATCATTCCATTCCATTCTTACTCTGGCCCTTAAATGCATTATCAGACACCAAGTTATTTCAAATTAAGTAACAGCGCATTGTACTCATGCTTTGCCCCTAAAGGAAGGTGTTGGTACATACTTAAATCAAATGCCCAGTGGCAGATGGTGATTTTTTTTATTTTATTGCAGGGATGTGGATGTTTGCCCTGAATATGTGGGAGTCACTGAGCATAGCGAGAAAGCCTGAACCAAGCATGAGAGCATTCAGAGGGGTTTCCCCAGAGAAAATGATTAAAATATTGTGTTAAAATTATGCATTTTTGGCACACCTTCACAGAATACCTGCTGAAGAAACTGCAACGTATCCAAAACGCAGAAGACAGACTTCTCCGTAAACTATCACGAAGAGACCACATTACCCCAGCGCTAAAAATGTTACACTGTCTCCCAATCAAACAACGAATCACGTTCAAAACGATGTGCATAACACACAGAGCAATCGAAAGACAAGGACCAGAATTCCTACAAAAGATCAAGCAACAACATCCGGCTGGAGCCAAAACCATACACAAGGAAAAAAACTTGAAGGACCCTCTTTCTCTCACCTGACAGCAAAAACATGGAACACCTTCCCGAAAGACATACGAAATACAAAGGACCACCTAAAATCCAGGAAACTACCCAAAACCTGGCTCTTCACCACAGAACCAGACGGAACCAACTAAAAAGAAAAAAAAGAAAATACCCTAGGACCCAACCCTCCCAAGCAAAACCCCATTGCTAGGCTAAGCCCAAGGGACAGGAGCATAGCTGGAGACAAAGGAGCATTAATCACTAACTAGCACCCAGCAGTACAGGGAGCGCTTAGAATTTGTAGGGTGCTCAGGGAGGCAATGCCAGACAGAGCCCACTTACAGCCAAAGAGCAATCCACAACCTTAGCAATCTCGACCCTGGGTGGGGGAAGGCCCTCTCCACCTTCATGACAACAGATCACTAGACAGCCACATAGCTAGGACACCGCCTTGCACAGAACCAGGTGAATAAACCACAGAAGACTGCTCCAGCAGACAGCAAAGCTTAAGACACCCACACAGATTTCCGAAAAAACGAGGCATCCCCACTAACCCATCTGCTAAAAACTCAACTCTCTTCACACACCTCTCAAACCCTAAACAAACTCAACCACTCTCTTGCACTGAAAACCAGAAGCACTTCACTACACTGCAGCAACAAAACAAACCACACATAGTCTTGCACAACAGCACATGAGTAACCACAGATACGTAAACCACACCCATGCTCAGCGAACGGTGCTAACTAAACTGAAGCTGCCAACAGGACATCACAAATCTCACTCTACCTTTAACCCGTTATACCATACTAAGTGATCCTATCTACTTACATTTGAGATCTTCCAGAGCACCAGGGGAACACTCCGGTGGTGATAGTGCACAGTATGAATATCCTTTAACATTAACGTTAACATTGTAAAAGATTGGGCAAAAATCAACAGTTTGCAATGGGTTTTGTTCGATAACACATGAAAAGATCCAATAAATGCACGTCATCAACATTGCACAGGATAATTTTCCACCTAATATTCACGATGCCTTTGCACAAAATATATGCAAGTATAAAATAACATTGGCATGCCTTTTGTGTCCATACATGTCCATGGAGACGGCACAAGTTTGTGCCTGTATAACAATATCAGAGCATACTCCAGTTGGATTTACCAGTACCAAGTGCCATTCCACAGTAAGACAATGTAGAAACACGCATTATGCTGATTTAGCCCTTGATGCCCAGAACAAATGCTATGCCACAGTGAGGAATTGTCTAGAATGGAGACACCAATGTAGGATAGTACCACATAGGAACACTCATCATGCTGCCTTCACCCATGATGACCAGTAAAAAATGTCACTCCACAATAAAGCAAAATGTCCAGACTGGTCCAGAAAATTGGGTCTGTACCAGTGGGAACAATTATTTTGCTGCCTTCCCCCTTGTTGCCCAGTAAAAAATAAATTGCCCTGCCACTGTGAATATTTGTCCAAAGTAGACACGTCAATTTGGTATGACCAGTTGGGACAAATCTCTAGCACAGCAATAAAAAAAGTCCCACTGGCTGTCATCCTACCCGCCCCCTTATCCTCACCCTAATGGGAGGCCTGCTGCCCAGCTGGCACACATGCATCCACATGCATCAATAATCATACATACAGCATTCGTTCTTCATTAACACTCACATGCATGCATCAGTTTTCAAATGGCATCATTCATTGTTCATTCAGGCTCCATTCACACACACACACATCAACATTCATAATGCATGCATTCTTCATGCACTCTCCATCCACACACACATTCAGCATTTATATGGCATTGTTCATTCTTCGTCCACTCTCCTTTCACACACACGCATCAGCATTCATACGCCATCATTCATTTGTCATTCGCAAACATGCATCAGCATGCATACATCATTCATTCTTCACTCACTCTCACATTACCGCTGTGTCCCCCTTCCTCGTCTCAGTAGTTACTTGCAGGATAACCTCACAGGTATGTACTGGGACTAGGAAGATTGACTAGAAGTCATGAAGATTACTGGTAAGTAATGTCAGCATTACCTCCACAACCCCTTCCTCACACCAGTACTTCGATGTGGAAGAGTAGAACTAAAAGTAATGAACATTGCTGGTAAGTAATTCCCATCAGCATTCATACAACATCCCTCAATTTGTATTCATTCTCACATGTAAGCACACCAACATCATTCATATAGCACCACTCATTCTTCATTAGCCCTCACACCCATAACGCGTTTGTGTGCTGTCACATAAACAGGTGCACTCTCTGATTCACGAACCCACTAACAAACACTTGCAGGGATGCACACACAAATACATTTTTTAACATTTTCTTTCCTGCTGCCCCCACTCCAGATTCTGGTACTATCGGCCTTGCAATGAAGGCCCTCCAGCTACTGCGCTGTATGCAACAGGAACCAAAAAGCAGAGAGTGATTCCTGACTCCTAATGCACATGCTTGGTGGAGCCGGAGTGCTTCGATCAAGTTGCCTTCTTGGACCCTGTATGTGCGAGGAGGCGCTAGAGCACCCCCTGGCACATGCAGGTCTGCAGTACCCTAGCATGCATCCCCAATGGGTCATGCAAAGCTGGGCGAAGCAAAATGCACCGTCCTTGCCTGGATAATTGGGCATGCATCCTAGGGTACTGTTAAACTGTCAAAGGGAACCCAGTTTCTATTTGAGATTTCAGTTAAAGCCAGTCCAGGAGCGCTACTTCAGCTGCTTTCTGTAACTGGTGGAGTGCTAAGTGTTTTCACTGGGTTTCGCTGAACAGCCTTTCAACCATTACAGACCAGCGGACCCGCACATGCCTGTATGCAGGTATCAGATATATTGTGGCATGCAAAACTTTCTTTGGCTGCAGGCACACTTGATCTCAGTAGTTGTGGGTAAGCGTATTGGTACAATCAGCAAATCACCTGGCAGTCTAAGAGGATTGCTTAATGAGCTAAAAGCACCCAGTAACTGTCTGCATACAAAGCTAAACTTTGGAAGAACAAGTATCCGAAACTAAAGAGGTGGCGTTTTGAATTATTTTAATGCAAGATTGACCCTTGGGACCTTTGGATTTAAATCATTGATATTAGTAAATATTATCCACAATCTTGAAGGACATTCCACTCTCATTATCATTTTCAGTCATGGGCCTCATTACGAGTGTGCGGTCTGGCAACAATGGTGCCAGTAAGCTACCGGCACCGTTGTTACCGGACCGGCACACTGAGAGTTCTGTGGGCAGGTCCCGTCCCGCCCACTAGGTCTGACCTGGCAGTGGAACGGCAACTACTCGCAGACTTTGCCGGAAGCACCGGCACCATTGCACACAGTGCAATGGGATTCGAATGGGAATGGGGAGTTACTTTTTCCAGAGCCTAGCTTTGGGTAATTACCGGGACAGCCGGGGCTGAAATGCCCCAGTAATTCCCCAAAGCCAAATGCCGGGAAAAAACACGACTCCGGCAGCAGCCGTTCTGTTTTTACCTGCACGGATACAGCCGGGGTCGTAATGAGGCCCATAGTCAATTTTGAGTTGCGCTTCTTACGCTGCTTTCTGTAGCGTTTAGATCATATATGTTTCCGCCACGAGGCTTTGCTCCCAACTGATCGAAGCCATGGCATGAGGGTCATCTTTACACAGTTCTAGCTTTTTAGCAGTGGCACTTTGCATGGTGGAGATTATATCGCCTATGCTTATAATGGAAAAAGTGCATCTACAAGCCCAAGCATGCAAAGCAATGTTGACTAAAAAGCCTGGACTGGAAGAAGGTGACACGTCCTGACATGAACTCAGTAGTTACCTTTGGCAATGAAAAGCAAATCAGTTGTTACTCTCGATTCCCAAAAAATTGATTGTACTACTTTCACCTACGGAATTCACGTTATGCAGAAAGTGTGACTTTTAATTTTTTGGCAAAGGACCCAAAGACGTAATCTGTGAAGTCACAAGGGGATTGCATTGCACATCGCCCCAAATGAATATGATTATCCAGAGCAGTCATCTGCTGTCCCTGGAGCACAAAGGTGACAATACAATCCTCTTCTGTTATCCTATGTTAGCGTTGGGCCTATCTTCAGTCACAAAAGCCGCTGTCCCTTTACAGCTGTGCCCCCAGATGCGACGGTACCTGCAACACCAGCTTGCAAACCAAGGTCTTCCGCGGTGTGAGCACCAGACACGGGCCCCGCATCCCGCTAAGCCCCTGCGCCGGATCTAAGGCTTAGGCGGTTAATTCTAATGCCTCCTCTAAACCATTGGTTTTACAGATTTACTGAATTAGTAATTCACCATCAGCCAGCTGTGTTGATGCATTCTTTCAGTTGTGTGACGAACGCTGCATAATTGTTGGCAGACAGTCCGTGAGCAGGAAATAGAGCAACACAATCCACTTTCTCAATGACTTTGCCATCACCGGCCTGGGCAGGCCTTCTGTAACCTTCCTTCATTGCCAGCCAAGATTGCGTTCCATGCCTGTCTAATGTAGGTGTTGGAATGCTCCCATAACTCTTTTACAATTGATCTCGTGCAGTGGAGGGCAGTTCTACTTAAATATCTGTAGGTGACTTGGTTTAGCGATCCCTAATTTTACATACAACAGTGTTTTTTTTTAGCTTCATGTAAGAGGGATGTTGTAATGTTTCCTTCCTAACCGTTTACCCATTTTAAGTGAATGCTTGTCTTTTACTCTCCAGAAGAGTTAAACACTTAAAAATCCCTAACTCAAAGGCCAGCCTTCAAATATTGAGGATTTATCCATACAATTAATGGAATCTTACTAGAAATGGCACCATTTAGATACAGAGTGCATGGACCCACGGATCATAGGTCTGCAAAATGCGGCTCTCCAGATGTGTTTGGAATACAACTCCCGTAATCCCTTGCCATTGTCTATGCTGGCTGGACCTGTTGGGAGTTGTGGTCCAAAATATCTGGTAAGCAAAAGATTGCAGACCCCTGCCCAAGGCGATCACAGGGACCCTTCCACAATACCCCTGGAGAAACTTCAGTGATCTTTTGCAACGTCCACAGACAAACACGTGTGATTGGAGCACAGCCTTTTGGGAGGTGTGGGCCACACACGCCGGAAGGTACATTTATGAACACTCTGGACAGTCCTAGTTAAACTTGACGCAACAGATTCCATTGAATTCTGCAAAACAATAGAAGAGATGGATTCTTTGACCCCTTTTCGAACCTCAGCTAGCATGCTGACCCCTTGTTACTGAACCCCTAAATATTTCTGCGATGAAAGGTGTACATGGGCTATCAGGATGTGGGACAGAATGAAGTGTCACTTGATTTTACTCAAGTAAAACTCTTGGTTGAGTCTAATTTCTGGCATCAGCAGACTATTAGTACCATAATTGGTACAATATGTTAAAAACCTAGCCACACTCATTAATGCTAAGTAGAACCTTTTAAAATATATAATTGATTTATAGCACTGCAAAACTGAACCTTGCCTATGAGCTTGTCTCCTTTTCAGCACCACGAGTCATGGGATAGTCCACTGTAGGTAATATGAGATGCCCGGCGTTCTGCTGACCAGAGGAAAATAGTTTTTTTATAACGCGCCTAATACCGTACCTGAGTTCGGTTTCTAAGCACGGATCCGGGATTCGAACCTCTGTTCCTCTGCATGGTCTTGCTTCCAAGAGGAGCGCGTTGCCCATGCACTTGGGGTGTGATAACAGGAGTGGCTCTTCATAGGACTGCAACCCACTTAAGACCACTTGTTTTCTTAATCGAAAGCTACAGAAGGGCACCAGCACATAGACGTATCACCAATAAGGCCTTCATTTGAGCTCAGAGCAATGGTATAAGCAGATTTAAAAAGTCCTCTTTTTTTAACACCAAACTGATTTTGAGGCTGGTTGGTATTACTACATGCACGATTCCCTAACACACTGCAGCGTAAAAAAAAAAAACAGCCATGCCACGTGTTAACTGTGTTATGTGGTCGAATATCTCATTATTAACATATTTTTTTACCACCACCCAAAAGGTGGAGTGAAAACAGACTAAAACTATCCAGGCGTTTTGGAACCCTCCTCCTGTTCGGAAGAGGAGTGCAAGGGCGTTCCTTGAATACAGAAATTCAAGTTGTTGCATGAGAACAGAGGGCGCGAATGCCACCCTTCCCACCCGATTTGCCCGTAAAGCACCGAAGAGTAAACATTTACACTTTTATTCATATGCATCACTGGTAAAGTGTTCATTTCCATCCTCAAAAGGAGGAAGTAAAAAGGGGTATGAGAAACTTACCGTGTGTGGATTTCCAGATAAATTGCATCCAGTACAAGATTTTTCATACAATTCAGTGGAATTGCAGAAACACCACATAGAGTAATAGTGATTGCTGCATGCAGTATTTCGGCAATACGCGGCAATACTCATAATGAAGGTATTTGCAGGGAGTAACTCAGTTACAGTGCATATGGGCATAATGTATATTTTGTGGTACAGGGAAAGTGCCTTATGAACATGAAGGTCAGCATGGATGCAGTCTTGCCCCTTCCTTATCAGGCCCTGTGAGGATCTCTTGGGAGCCTCAGAGGATGCTCCTGTTATGAGTGGAGGCACATTCCTGCTTTTATCTATGCAAGAGATGACAATTATTGCTGGTTTTAGTGTGTAGGATTTTTTTTTTTTTAATAATACCTGAGTTCGGTTTCTAAGCACAGATCTTGGATTAGAACCTATGTTTCTCTGCATGGTCTTGCTACCAAGACCAGAACATTGCCCCTGTGCTATCTTCCGTTCACTGGATCTGCCAAGGTTCTGCAAGTAAAGGAAGTAGGTGGTTTTAAAGATAAGTTATTAGTCATGGGGTAAGGTGTTCCATTTGCAGAATCCTTTAATTAGGATGACACCCCAATAAAAATAGTGATTGAGTTCACTGACTCGGATGCCTGTGTAACCCAAGAGCCTAAAGATACGAATACACTAGCTCAGGGTACCAGGGGAGTCTTAGCAATGTATGTCAGGAAAGGAGTCCCCATTGTAGGCTAGGGCAGCAGGTTTCTTTGGGGTTGCAATATGGGCAACTCAAGCTCCCTCTGCTCTTGTAAAAGCTAAAAGCCTGCTCTCTGGTAAATGTTGGGAGTGATCTGCTCTGAAACTGTCACTGTTCATCCCCATTTTATGAGTATACCCTCAGCCACTATTAGCTATCATGGGTGATGTTTGTTAAGAATGGGCTGGGAATGCTGTAATTTAATGAATTCTGGTGTAGTTAAGGAACATTGTTTGTAGAAAGTTTTAATTAAAAAAAGACAGGAACGATTTGCATTAAACCTGAGTAATGTGTAATATGTTAAAACTAAATTAAATGAAGGTTCTGGGTGATACCGGTCATTGATATACAGAACTGCATATCAAGACAGCTATTGTACTGTGTATGCCTTGACCAGCTCCCTCATTGTTTTGTAGAGGCGAAGTATGTATTTATTTATTTATTTGTTTATTTTTACATGTGTTTCAGCGCACAAAAACCAGAGGCATCTAGGCGCTAGTTACTGAAAGCACAGGTCATATTCGGTAGTTACAGGTAGTCACATTGGGTAGTTACAGGCAGGTAAAATTCAGGCATAGCACAGGGCTAGGTAGGAACATTCGGTAGTTACTGGCAAGTAAAAACATAGGCACAGCGCAGGGTTGATAAGTCAAAATAGAAGTACAGGCACATACTGTCAAAGCCACGCCTCATGTTGCGGGGGACTACATCGATAATACAAGTACGGAAGTCAAAATAAAGTTAGGGTAAATGGTAGACCCACATAGCCACTCCTCGTGATGTAGGGCGTACATAGGGCAAGCAGATACGAGCAGATACACGAGTCAGAGGCTAGAGGTCATATCCGGTATTTGCCATGTTAGAGTGATTCTGGTAAAATACATAAGCAGCGACGTGGTGAAAAAAGTCATAATGTCTGTGTTGCAGATAAGAAGGCTAGGTCAGAGGCAAGCTGTTAGTCAGGATAAGGTGAGATCTGCTTGCAAACACCTAGATGCGTTGCGGGCAGCATCGGAAGCAGGAGGGAGTCATCAAAGGCATCATGGTGCTATCCGGTGTCGGGTCGCTGCCAGGCAAGTGCGCTGCGGCGCCAAGGTAGTATGAGACGGGAAGGAAAGGCATCGGATGCAGGGGCCATCGGAAGTGATTTTGATCTTGAAATCGGGCTCAGTGTAAGGCAAAGAGCCACTGATCCGGTATTGCATTATGAAGATTCATCGGAGATGGGATGAGGAGCCGGGGTTGGCATAAACAAGTGGATGGGGTTACATTTGTGAATGCGAGTGAACAGTAGAAGTGCCTCTTACCTTAGCAAGGAGGGTGGGGGTCAGATTGCGTAGGAGGCGCACATCTATGGTGAATGCGTCCCTGAGGGTGGAACTTGGCAGCATTTCCCCCGGATTTCCCGGCTGCCATGGCCTGACAGGGCACGACAGGCTCCAGCAGCCTAAGAAATGAGCCTTGGATATGAGCCGGTTTCACCTGCGGTTCAAGGGGGAATTCCCCTTTTTCTGCAAGGAACAACCAATCAGGATGCCAGAGCTTTTAGGAGGGCTCTGGGGCGTCTGAGGTGCATCTGGATGTAATGGCAGTAGCGACATCCATCTTAGTAGGGGTTTTGTCCTTGTGAAGGGTTACACAAGGCAGATGGTAATCAGGGGGCCCTGGGGCTCTCTGAGTATGAACATGCACTTCTGTGCATGGAGGTGAGTAGTGAGTAAATGAATTTGCAGAATTGGCGGGTGAGATGGATATTTTCTTAGGAGGTGTGAGCAAAGCCTAGGCTTAGAGGGGTAGTGAACGTTTCCAGAAGTGACTGTGAAGGGAGGAAATTAGCTTTGTGAAGTAGGAGGATTTGGCAGGGTCCCGTGCAGAGCTGAGTGCTGCAAGGGCCATTTTGTAGTATAGGAGTAGGGCACAGATCTGTAATTTACCCCAGCATCATAAGTCACGGCACATGTTTGTTTTGAGGGTTTGAATTTCAGAGGTGATTCTGTGCTAAAGACGGGGACTGGAAGATGTGAATCTGCAGCAGGAAAGTGTTGGTCAAAGGTAATCATAAATGCATAGTGAAATTCAGAAAAGGCACAGTCATAAAAAGCAAGGTGAGAGGCATTTACAGGGGAGAGAGAGCCAGGAGAGAGCTCCTCGCATTATCACGGGAAGGGGCAAGAGGGTCCTGCCCGAATTTCCTCTGAGTCATTAGAGGGGGAAAGGGAGGATATGAGGGTCGGGGGCCTAGATGTCAAAGTGAACAATTGAGTGGGTTCAATGGAGAGGTCAGAGGAGAAGAATGAATTAGACCAAAAGACAAAGACACAAGTGTTCCCACCAGAGTGGGTTGGCTGGTTGGGGAGGGAGAAGAGGGAGTGATCAGATAAAAGGGGGTTAAGTTCAAGGCAAATAGCTGTGCAGGGCTTGGGAAGGTTAATGTACCCCAGCATGACAACGAGGATGGCCGGAGGAATTGACTCAAATGGAAAGGGTTCTGATCAGGGAAGAAGGAGGTGAGAGGACCAAGTGGTGATAGAAAGCCAGAACAGTAATAATAATAAGTCTATTCCAAAGGCCTCTGTCTAGAGGTGAAGACTGAAGCCACCAAAGGCATAGGAACGCTCTGCTCTTGAACCATCGCCAAGGAACAGTGTGGGTGCAGTGCTGGGTTCGAAGGCCTCTCTGCTCTCTGTGCACTGGTGCAGTGGAAGCACCTGACTCAATACATCCCAAGCACCGACTTGACCTAACAAATGCATTGCATCCACCCAACTTGAAAGCTAACTCGACCCACTGGAAACCATCCATTGACCTTTCTAGAAGCTGACTTGACATATCAGATGCATCACTTTGACTCGACTCCTTACGTTAGCTGCTGGCCATTGACTTGATCCACCTCAAGCACTGACTCATTCCACAAAGAGCACCACCTCGAAGGTGACTCAATGATGTTACACCATCAATGTGGCTTGAAGGTCTAAAAAAGCAGCTCGATTGCAGTAAAGCGCCTAGAAACACATCTCAACAGTGCTGAGCTCTAAGGACAAGCTCTAAAGGTACTGTGTGTCGTTTTGTACCTCTAGCCCACGTTTGGGAGCCCTATTGACTGATAATCCCCCATCTAGGTCAGAGGAGGATAGCTCAGCAGCAACGTGTGCGCATTGGAAGCAAGACAACACAGAGCCATCCCCGGTCCGCGCTTAGAAACCTCTGGGTGTTTAAGCACGTTATAAATACGCAACTAAGACGAAAACAATTACGCAACTAAAAAATAAATTAAAAAATAACAATTCCTGTAACAGCGCCTCGATGCCCACGGGCTGTGTGAGCGCTTTAAAAATGCAAAATAAATAAAATAAAAAATAAATATATCTTACTGCTGAACTTTACTTGATCTTCAACCCTGTCTTCATCTTTGCTCTTCAAAGTCTACATTCTCTGTGCTTCTTTTACATGGGTGGGTGCGTAGTGTTTTTGATTTGATGGATGCAGTTTTTGGGTAATTAAAGATTTCTGTTTTTGTAGATCTTTGATTGTTCGTTCTTTTATTTTGGATTCATTGTACTAATGTTGTTTGAGTTGCTTCTTTGCTAGTGCACATCCCCTTTTGGAGAGTACAGCCTTCCTGCAGACAGAGCTATAAAAAAAAGAGGAACCATTCAGGTTGTGCCTTCTTCACCTTTATGATTGGGATCACAATTTGTTTGGTAGTAGTGTGGCACTAAATAGACACTTTTAGACACTAATCATCCCTGTTCTCCAACAGAGCAGCAATCATGTTGTCACAATCCAGCTTCCAAGCACTGAGACAATACCTTTTTGTATTGCCCAGTATTTCATGGCACTGCATCTATTAACCTTGGCGTTAGGGAGGGCTGAGTAGACTCTGCAGAAATAAGAATGTCTGCCTTTCAGGCTGAATGGAAATTTCAGAGGTGAGCCCTTAATGGACTGGGCCATTTTAGAGGCTAAGATATATTTGATTGCATCCCCCTTTAAACATGTGATATCACCCCCTTGTTTCCAATCCACTGAATGTTATATACTGAGAAGAAGTCATAATGGTTGTAAATTAGTTTTGATGTATCTTAATATTAAAGACATTAATTTGAAAACTATAATTTGCCTTTCCTTGGAAATCTCTGCGTTGTTCTCAGAGGTGAGTACGTGTCCTTGGTAACACTACGTATTACCCAACATTTTCACATTCCAATCTCTTAGTTGGGTTGCTTAGAAAACACTTCTAATACCCATTTTCCAGAAATCATAACTACTTATCTGATTTATCTTCCTCCTCCTTGACTTCATCAACCTTAAGGGGATTCTAAGAGTTGCAGATTGAAATTTATCAGTTTAGGGAGTATTTAAGGTTTCACACTAACTAACCTACCTCGCAATGAAATGGCCCCATAGGTACATTGTATAGGTTGTTTTTAACTCCATAATAAACAGTAGGTAGTTGGTATCATTTAGGACAGACTAGACTGGAGTGGTACCAATACTTGATGATGTCACTGATCCATTTTAGCTACCAGCCCTGCAGGTCTATCGACTTCCCCAGCATCCAACATTACTTTCAGAATCTAAGATTGGTTTATGTTGACTTTGAAATCTCAGGTAGACTGTGAGTATGGGAACCTCACCAAACTCGCTAAGTGTACTTTGTAGAGGAGAAAGCAAACAGTACCAGATCATGCAGGTTGCCATAAAACTTTAGCACAGAAATTATTCCATTTTGAGGGATGGACTCCACTGCAACTGAGGAAATAAGAAGCAAGCTCTGCCATGGATCAGACACCCATTTCCACTTCATTTAGCTTTTGATGTTGATAAGAATAAAATACATCCCAACCCTAACACACATTGCCATCTTATCAATATGAAATAATTTCCGCTCATTATCAGATGCTGCAATATTAGTTGAGAATCCATCAGGTTTTCCGATATTTCGTAGAAGGACATCTAATCTGAGGCAAAACACCTGGCAAAGAGCTTAACACCAGTATTAACCTACACTGTTGGCTGTACAGTTCAACAACCCATTAGGCCTTGTTAGTCATTGGACATATTGCATTATTAGCCCCAGACATGGCATTAGTAATGGTGTTAGTCCTACAGAATGTCTTGAAGTAGAATCCTCAATAGAGAAACCCATTGGGATGAGAGAATGTTAATAAAACATATTTCCGAACCATTTTATCTGCATAATATCTCCAGGTTTGGTATGATGTCTTAAATGACGGCACTGTAAATATGTATTTCCAACTCCCCGTGTCCTTTTTCTTTTGCTATGTGGTGAAGTCCAATGTTACTGAAGTAGCTCTCCAGTCTTTCCCAATATATCTGCTCTCTTTATAGAATGGGCAGGAAACAGTATATGATTCCTTATGGTGGCATTTATTGCTGAAGAACCTCCCCTGCCCCCCATGCCCCCAAAACCCCACTAATAGCCTAGACCCAGCTGTGCATTTGTTTGGCTCTTATTCTGAAAGCAAGAGGATTGCAGTTGATTAGATCATTTGCAAAAGGCCTGGCATCCTTTGGGAATTGAATGTTCAGTGTAGTCAAACATCTGTCTCTGCAGTTCTCTTAATCACCCTTGCCTTCTATAGATAGTTTGTATTTGTGTGAGCTTAGGCTTAACCTCAGTGGTTCTCAACATGGTATAAAACAACTCCAAGTAATCTTACTACATGTATTAGGTGCCACATCAAGAGATGAATCTAATCTTATCTAGTTCACCATTGATATTAAGGTCACAGCTCTCAGAGATGTGTACATTTACCTCGCGGTCTGAAGCAGCTCTAATTATGTTTTGTACTATGACACCCATTATCCCTCATGAATGATATATTGGCAAGGGCTGACAGGAATTGTAGTACAGAGAGTGAAGGGGTTTAGACATAGTTCATATTTGTGTTTCATTGTGCTGCATATTTGAGTAGATTTGTGAGTCTTGTGTCTCTTTTCCATGATCTACTGGTCGAAGTTCTCAATATTAGGAGAAGGGTTTCACAGGGAGATGCTGACAAGAATTACCTTCTGTACCACTGCCAACCAGAATATGTATAGCAGAACATACTCTGTTCAGTAATAAAAATGACGCCCATGGCAGCCGGTATAATCCCTCTCCACAAGGTAGGCATGTCTACACAGATCAGTGATTGTGGTCGGGATGAATGAAAACCAACATGATCTCATTGGAATATCACTTCAATGATCTGAAGGATGGTATTGGGAGAGCGGTTAGGAGGAAGATGCATTATTTATTATAGCATGTTATACATATACATGTGTAAGTAATTTGTGTAACGTATATGTGATTTATTGTAATAATTGCTAATTGGTATGTAACATTTTGTATGATGTATTTGATGTGTGAAATGTTTATTTGTATAACTATAACACACTAACAATAAAAGAAGATCAGTGGACCATGCACAACACCTCCACTGCACCTGTGATCACATCTGATGACAAGTTAAATCCTCTTTCCTAGGATATTAAATTCTAAAAATGTTGATTCATTACAATATGCAGGCCATCAGCTCATTTAATGTCTTCTTCCCCATGTGAGGGTTGTACTGATTTGATTGTGGGCTTAAACTCATTTAGGTGCATAGTTTGATGCAAGACACATGGTTTGGTTACCATCTTTAAACTTCAGTAAAATGTAGTTCCCTCCTGCATCCACTAATGTGTCCCTGATTCTAAACTCCAGGGCTCAATAAAGGAAATGGGAGACTTGTATCTTCTTGTCAACAGGAACAGAGGAATCAATGGGAACATATTCCTCTAAACTTCTTCAAGCAAACCTGTTTTTCATGTTATCATATTTAGGGCACTGCAAGTGAATCTATCTATTTTGTGTATTCATGTGGTGAGGCACCAGCTGATCTAATACCTCCTACCACAACAATCCCACCCCAAAATTCTGCGATAAGAAACAAGCTGTTTTTCTATTTTCATATTCTGTTTTGTTAAAATAGTGAATCAAAATCAATGGAGTTACCCTAACTTTAAACTGGGGATATCACCCATAATATTCTTTAAAAATAGTAGAGGCCACTACAGAAAAGAAAAAAAAGACTGGCGACTGTGGTCTCCATACTTGAATTTACAATAAAAACAAACATCTATTCATATCCAATCACATCTAAATTACTTTTCTAGACAAATGTATATTCATCTCTATTTTCTCATCTGAAATGTATAATATTTATGACACTTGGTTCTCTCTAACGCCATCAACAAGTGTTTGGCATCAGAGAAAAATGGCATAATCTACCTTTCTCTTGGGGTTCTCTTACACCATTGACAGGTATTGGCAGCAGAGGAGATGTAGTTTGGATTCATACATAACATTCGCATGTTATGGTTAATCCTATTCTAGGAGTATGTTCCTTTCTGTTTCTAATATAGTTACATGTGTCCAATACATTCTGTGATGTTGAACTAAGTATACAATCTTGGGTTAGAACAGAAGCTTTTACTTTTTGGAGAGCTCAAAATCTAGATTCATGTGAAGTTTCCGTAAAGCATGAGAATAGCGGGAGTTTGAAAAAGTGACAATGGGCATTTAAATTGACCACATTTTATGAGAATAAAGTGGAAAAAATAACCTCTTTCCCACTTCACTTTAAGAGTATAGATTTTTTCATCTGGATTTCTCCTTGAATGTAACCTATGCCCTGTACATCTGTGAAATATGCTGTACACCATCTCACAAATCCAGGCTTAAATTATGCCTGTCAAATCATCTGTGGAATTAATGTATTTGACTGCTTATGATATGATAGGTTATTTATAATGCGCTTAATACCCAGAGGTTTCTAAGCATGGACCCGGGAGTTGAACCTGTGTTGCTCCATGTTGTCTTGCTTCCTAGGCGAGCACGTTGTCCCTGAACTATCCTCCCGAGCTTTCAGAAAATAGTATGTGTCCTCCACAAATAAGACTCTGGGCCACACAGATTTAAACACACTTTCGGATAATTTCACTTAAAATCCAGTCCCCATTCATTGGCCAAGCTGGTAAAGGATTCCCCTAAAATATAGGGCTTTGAACACATTTCTGAGGCATATATCTACATGTAGAGTGAATGTTACACTCACTTTTGGTTGGTCTTTAAATGCATTGGGAAGGTAGGGATATCTACAGCTCCAGGCAGTTCAGCCAGGTAAAGATCGCAGTCTGCCCCCTGCCTTCAGAGATTCCTCTCAGGCAATTTGATCCTGACTTTAACAAGGTCTTGGACAAGGTTTCTGCATCTGGCTCCCTCTGGAAAAGGGCCTTATTAAGAGGAATTCCAATTCAGCTACATCCAACGTAGAATCCCACAATGCACCTCTCTATTCACACAAGCCCCTTTGTCTACAGATTTATCAGATACTGACAATACCACTTATGCTCCCGTTTACTGTCATTGATCCAATGCATTTTATCATCTGACAATGCAGTGTTTCTCTCTTCCCATTTGGAGTCCGGGGTCAGTTTGTCCTCAAATCCATTTTCACTGATAGCTGTTATTGAGGCCCACATATTAGAAATCACAAGAGAATTCTAAATATGCAGATATCTGACATTTCTTTTACTTATAATATAAAAATAGCTATGGAACTATGTAAATCTATTAATAAGTCCCAAATATTAACATATCATATTTGGATTCATAGCATGAGGAATGATTTGCTGAACTGAAATTTAGAATTTTTAAAAGAAAGGAAGATTTGAAATGTTATGACTGAAAAACGGATTCCATTTGTGTGCCATATTAAATTAAACATTGCAATTGTGTTGTTTTCATATTTGTCGATTGGAGGTCACCATTTAATGTCATTAGTTACTTGAGAGGCTGGGTTGGGCCCCAAGGCATGAAACAGACATGCACAGATGACAATGAATGGAAGTGGCACATGTTAAAATTTTCGAATTCTGCAGGAAACCTGGTCATTCGATGTATTGTTTTATTTAAGAAACAGATTATGTCCAGCTTCATGATCCAGCTTCATGAGAAAGCCTTTCAGACACTGTAAAAGTGAATTTGGTGGAATGCAACAGGTCCTGTTTTATTGTATTCATAAGAACCAACATATGCTCTGAATACCCCATCTGCTTCTCATCTGTCAAGCCTATGACTTTAATGTGCTTTTGTTCTGCCCAGGAACCAAACTATGGGCTTGGAAACAGGGCCCCAAAGACACAGGTCAGATTCAGCTGCATTTAAGAATTTTTGATATGGCATGTAAAAATAGAAAGGCAAGCTATATGTAATTTTCTTTCATCATGGTAATGTAAGTTACTTAAATATATAAATTCTATTAAAACTTAAAATACAATTGTGACCTTCTTGAACCTTTGAATACAATGGGGGTCATTACAAGTCAGGCGGTAAGGGATACCGGGCACCGGTAAGGAGACCGGTGCCAGTAATCCCTTACCGCCCGATTCCGAGGTCCTTTGGAGGGAACCGTAAAGGACGTGTGGTCGGACCACATGTTTTTTACGGGACCCGTTAAGGGACCTTGGAGCTAATAACGGGCCCGCAATTAGCAGGCCCATTATTAGTGCCTTCCCATTGAGCCCTATGGCTACTCAAAAGGGAATGGGGAATGGCTTTTGGAATGGGGACTTACAGGGTCTGCCTAGGGCGGAATGTCCCGGTAAGTCTCCCCTCTACCAGACCGGACCCGGACCGATTTTGGAGGCAGCCATGGCGGTAATAGCGCCATGGCTGCCTCCAAACTCAGAATGAGTCCCAATGTCTATGTTCGTTTTGTAACATGGGGATGCAAAAGGGACACTGTTTAAATTTAAAAGTAGCTTACATATGTTGTTTTGGGAGGTTTACATAATAAAGATGAACAGGCAATGTACAATACATTTTCTTGAATAACACCCATTTCATTTACATTACAATACCTGAAAGTGCACTGAAACTAACCTACTATCCCAGTGAACCTTGGAACTGCCTAATAATCTGATCAAGTATGTGTAATTACAAACAGAAAAGCTAATTCTTAATGGCCTTTTTAAAATTTCACATACACTGAGATTCCTTTTTAATATGTTTTAGGTATGCAGATTTAGTTTGTAACGTCCTAAGGAATTGAATTGCTCTGATTTGTTGTTTGATGGCAATTAAGGATCCTAGCAATTATAACCACGATCTGCAATAAATGCGGTCCTCACAGTATGGTTAACAGCCTTCACTCACAGACGTCAATATTTATTGCCGTTCCCATGTAAATACTATATGCATTTTTCTAGAGTTTAGGATATGCCACAGCATCTCCCAAACCCGACTGACACTGTTGCACAAAGCCTCCCTCTTCCAGATGATTCTGAATTAGTTCACATGCCACTCTTTTCATGATTGTAGCAGGAGATCGTGTGGGCACTTGCAATAGAGATCTAACTACCTGAAAAATGGGGCTCCAAGTTGGATGAGAGGGGGTGACCTTGACTTTGCTTGAATGAATACAAATGGGTTTATCCTGTGGTGGCCTTTAAGCAATATCTGTAATGAAGGTCAGCTCTTAGCCAGTGGACAAGACCATCCCCAAGTTGTAGCAGAATATACCAGCCTGTTGCTTGTTTACTTTGAGCTATCGAAGGGAGAACATCCTCTCTTTAAAGTATTTCAAAGTATTTGCATGCATGCAAAGGGATCTATTTGCAATCAGGCAACATAGATGTATGCTCCAGGACACATCACCAAACTTTTCCCCCATTACCAGCCAACTAAATGTCCAAGGACATTTGCCCAATATCAGTTGGAGCCCTGCTGCCTCCTATATACCTGTTTTTGGTGCAGATCCCTGCAGTATCAAAGCCCTTAAATGTGGGAGGAACTCCCTCCCCACCTTTGCATATATTGTGATCACCAAAGAATGAGAAGGAAATTGAAAACCTACCTGTTCCGGCCTTGTAAGGACTGTGGATCATAGATACCCATGCCACCTGGGAATACCTGTTATGTATTTTCTCCCTCCTACCCTATCCTTCATTCTGTGCTCTGGAGGAGCAATTAGGGGTCATGATATGTATTACAAAAACATGAAATAAATAAATGGAGGAGTTTTTATCTAGTCTCCTAATGGTATCCACTTTGGGTATGGAAAGCATGGCATTGTTGTGGAGAAAGATGGGAGATTATTCAGGGTCAACAGCCACCTGAATTTTCTCCATTATTGTTTTTGTCTTTGCTTGGATGACTGAAGCTATTTATCAGCACAAGAAAGAATGTAGACCTATAATTTCGCAAAATTCAATCATTGACTGTTAGTGTGACGAATCAATTTTCGGGGTACCAGTGGTCCAGGGGTGAATATCGGTTTTTAAACCATCAATCAGCCCCACACCACTAATACACAAGAATGGATACAAAAATTGGATTAAAAAAGTCTACAATTAAAGTGGTAACATTTCTTGTCAAATGTTGGCATTGTGTACGGCATGGCAGGATTATCTTCTCTAAAGGATGGGGATTTCTGGTTAGTTGCAACACAATGATTGCCCAATGATAAAAGGAGTGTCCCGTCCCACAACAGACAATCTGTTCACAGTACTACTACAACCTAACCTGCAAAGGAAAGCAGCGACAGATGAACTGGTTTATTGAGAGGCCACCCACAACACAGGAGGTTCCTTCCCTCCCCACTCAACGTGGCATGCAACAATCTGTTTCATGGATTCTTTTATTAAGCCCAATCTCCAATCATCTAATACCCCTTGGATCCCTCGCCCTGAGCTACCAATGAGCCAAGAACCAGGCCAGTGTACAGGAAATATATTTAGGGTTATTTGGGTTATACTTAAACTCACACTGATATGTCAAACACAACTTTATCTGTGGCACAACACATTAACTTCTCTCAATATAAATAAATCACAAAAGTGAATGGAAAAGAACACAAATCACAATTCTTTAATTCTACAAATTTCACTTCAAGAAATAATTAGCCCTGGTCAGTGAACACATTTATAGATGTATTGCTGTGCAGCAATTTCCATTTTCCTGCACACTTAACTGGTTAGCAGTTTATTTTTTTACAAAGGTGTGCAAATTTACATGCCAATTATTATTTCACACACATTTTTGCTTTAAAATAAACACAGGGTGATTTAGCGGTTTGATATTCAGAATCCGCCCCCAACTGTGGTCTGGGTTGGGGAAGTCTGCCAGAAAAAAAGCAACGATTTGCACACTTTGGATTTTAGACCCCCCTCCACTGAAAGGCCTGGATTTGCGGAAGCTGGATCGTTTTGAGAATTTTGATTTTTCAGCCCCCATCCACTTGAAGGCCTGTGTTAGGGGAAAGGTAGACAACAATATTGGACTGATTTAAGAAAAAAGACACCCCTCTTCATTAAAGAAGTCAGTTTCAACAGAACAAACAGGATTACCCAATTAAATTGTAGGCTATAGTTTTTGAGTGAACACTGCGTGGTGAGCTTTGTTAATTTCAAATTTTCACTAACATCACCCTTTAGTGTTCTGCAAAATGGGGAATTAATTACATTAATATTTTTAATTATATAGGCTAAGTAGCTACACTGTTTTGCCCCCACCGCCTATAAAGGGAAAGGATTTAAGACTAGCAGACTCCCTCACCTTTTGGTTTCCCAGGGCTCAGTTCTACTCATAGAGAAATCCTCTGTTTAAAGTTCAGGAAAGTCTGCTGCATGTCAGGACACTCTGGAAAGGAGTCTGGTCACTCCATTCTCAAGGATGGCCTCCCACTCTCCACCATAGGATGCAGTCAGATTGTGTAGGCCTTGCTAGAAATAGACAGTTCCTCACAGATTTACTCTTAGCATTCTCCTCTGGTGTTTCCTTACAGCTGTCAGGTGGTAAGTCTCATCAGCTCTATTTTATGGTAAATAGTAAAAGGGCTGTCCCTTCTTCCTAGTGTATCCCCCCTTACATAGCAGTGATGACACCATCAAGTTTACAATCTTGGGGAGTATCCTATAAGAGTTCAACCAACTAGGATTGGACAGCTACCCTTCTCTCTCCCCCCAAATCCAGACTCTCTCTACAGATTGATTTAAGAGTCTGGGGCAGACATATTGCAATTCCCATTTGGAATCCCCATTTGTTTTCATGTCAATTTTGGCAGAAATCTAGTTATGTGGCAAAATGTAATAATTGTACTTGCAACTCCCATTATATTTACTTTTTCTGATTCAGCTAATCATGAGCAATTAAATAAGATCACTGCCAGGTCTGCACCATTTTGGGCGGCCATGTGGCAATTTTCCACAGTTTTTGCAGAATGCATAATCATTAGAAAAATGCCATTCATTCCCCATATTCCCAATTTCACCCTTCGCCCGTTCACCAACTCTCATATTTGAAACATTTTCAGATCAGCCAGAAACCCATTTTAGATGGCTATTACAGTTCGCTGAGTCGCAGGTGGATGAATTTTATATTACTGTAATCACCTGTAAATTACATAAATAATTACACATAAATAAAAATAATCTTATTTATGGCTGCTGGGAAAAATGTTTAAGTTATAATTGTCCTTGTGATTGTAAATCTGTATTTTCAGCAAATGAGAGATCTTCTTCATCCAGCCATTTGTCTCTACGGGCCAGCCTGTGAGTTTTTTAGGAGTCTCTTTGAAGTTGCTTGTTTGCTCTTATAAATTGGAGTTTCCTTAATTTTAGCCCTCATCTTCACAACTACTGTCTATATTCTGGTCATGCATCAGCCAGGCCAAATTGTCTTGCAGAGAGAGCAAGTCTAAAGGACAATTGGTTTCCACACCTTTCAGAGGACAATTTTTTTTGCAGTTGTAAAATTCTGGGGGATGTAAAGACCAGCCTTCCAGTGGGGGTGCTCTTTGTGAAATGCATCCCACAGCCAGAAAAAGGGTTTCCCTCAGGCCTACAGAAGCTTTTTCATGGAAACAGGGGGATTTTCTTTCAAATGTTTGCTGGTATTCTGCATGCGAAACATAGTATACATTATGAACTAATAGACCTGGGTCCTTTAAGATGAGGCAGCAATACCAATAGATGGGTGGGAATGCAGAAATTACTCATACACCAGTAATAAAACTGACTCAGGAAGTTGGCAAAATGTAGTACTGTTTTATATGCAATTATCTAAAACAGTTACAACGGACATCAATGGACGTCGCAAAACACAATCTCGATGTATTTTCATAAATGACACAACTTTTATAGCCACAATTCATCATCATTGACGTCACACTATGTGGCAAACTACAAAAACCTACTTGAGGAACATCTAAGTATATGTTCTATACTAACCGGGGTTGTGAGTGGGTCTCTAACATCAGGTGGACAACTAAGCCCTCCTCTAGTGCAAGTCATCTTCATCATCACAAAATACACGATTCATTGGTTACACAAACTATAGGGCTCTCTGTTACGTGGCCCTCTACAATTGGTTGGCACATTTGTACCCTTCTGGAATATTCCACACACTAGCAGCATGCAGGCTGGTACCACAGGTGCTAGGAGGGTCGGCGTGGTCATGCCTGCACCCAATTAGCCCAACATCCATCATCACTCTTGCGGTCTGCCATTTAATTAAGGGTTTGATCTTGGCCTAGCAGAAGCTCTCTGTGACTGGAGTCCATGTTTTCGAGCTCTTTGTTGCATTTAATACTATTAAATTATGAACTCTTGACACCTTACGTGTTTTTTCATCCCACATCAAACAGAAGTTTGTTTCTTTATCACGTTCATGTAGCTACTTGACAGACAACCAGGTTCACAGTGGCCTCGACTCTTGGTGCTGGGACAGCCAGCCTTTCTTGAAGCTATTTTCCAACTGCGCCACACTGAAGCCCTTACCATTTCCAGGGTTCAAGTCTTGCTAAAGTGCATCGTGGAACATCTAGGTTCTATACATAACTATATATATACATTGGCGCATCGCTGCAATCTATTCACTACGTAGCCAGCCTCGCGATTATTTAATCTACTTGCATTACGCATCCGTACAAGTGTAAAATTACTTTGCATTTTCTTCAGTGCTTCTTCGCACGTGCATCTTCATTTCAAGCCTGAAATGTTGCTTATTTTTGACACCTCCACTTCAGATCATATAGAATGTCTATGTTCTTTTGTCTTGTGCATCTTCTCAGTGTGTGTCAGTTCTTCTTTTTCATTCATTTTCACACTTCTTCCGGGTCTCTGTCCAGAAGACCATAATTTCTTTGTGAATTTATATAGGGTTTTCTGAATGGATACCTTGTTTCAAGAATTCTTTGCGGTACAGGCATCCTCACTGGTACTGCATGTGTCACAATTTCTGGTTCCTAATATATAGGCAACAAAAGGGCAGAGCTTCTGGTAGGGGCTTTTGGCTCTTCCTCTACACTTACTTTTTGTCAACAGGCATCATGTCTTTTTCCCTGACATTATGTTAGCAGGGATATATTTTTTCACATTTAAACTGCAAACACACATGCAAAGCTATTTTTGTTTCAGTGTTTGAAAATACTGTTTTTCATGTGAAAGGGACCTTTGAATTCCTTCTGCCTTTGTGGATTAAAATGCTGCTTTTCCTTTGGCAGTGACAGGTAGGCCTTTTCCACATGGCCCTTCAGTTGTCACTTGCAGCCCCACATGCAAATCCATTTTAGGGTCAGTGTTGAAAAATCCTGATTTCATGTGAATGGGCCCTTCAGTGTGGGGCCTTTGAATGCACCCCACAGTTCCTACGTAGGAAAAGGGGATGCACTCTGGATACTGACAGGAGGTTGGTTGGTATGGTTAATAACCACAATAGTTTGTTAAGGTTTCTTGGCTTCAGCAGAAAGGACAAAAAGGGTTTTAAAACTTCCCTAGTGGCCTTCTGTGAAGCACCAGGGTACAGAACCACAATGTACCTTTTTCTGTAGATGTTCTTGGTGCTCGACAGGTTTGAGTTAGCTTCAGTCACTTTCCAGGCTTCTGCTACAGAGTTTGAGACAGGAGTCAGTTGCAGGTATCAGGCAGCAAGATGGTTCAGCGAGTGAAGCTAGGCGAATGGCTGAAGGCTGGCCTACACGGCGGCTTGGGACCATGAATCATTGTCTCAGTGCTGATCTATGGTTCTGAAGCTTTAGTCAAGATGTCTCAGATGTCTTTAAGTGACTGCAGCTTCAAAACGGTCAGCGTTGCAGTCGGTTGCGGATCGAAGCGCTCAACTTGCTCGAAAATGTCCTTTAAGGCAGACAGCTGTCGAGTGTGTTGCAGGAAAATGCTTTGTCCTTGGTTGAAGGTTCAGAGACCTTCTTGCACTCCCTATCCAGGAAGCTTGCCGTAGAGCCTAGCAAGGCAGGCTTTGTGCTGGCTGCGTACCAGTTCAGTAGTGGCTTTAGAGTCCTCTGAGTTCTTTTCGCCCTCTGTTCCCTCTGAGAAGTTTAGGGGAGGGATCTTGCTTCCCTCTTTGGATATCCTGGCCTTCCTTTTACTTATTATTTATTTATTTTTACATTTGTATTGCTCCCAGACCTGCAGGTTTCACAGCGGGGCAGTCACACTGAAGTTGGCACCCCCTGCTAGCTTGCAGCTGAATCTGGGGGTGAGTAAAGACCAGCTGGATGAGGACCAGAGGCATCGGGTCACTGGTTTTGTGAAGTGTCGGTACAAACCCAGGCGAGACGTAAGTGCAACTCCAACTCCAAGTTTATTTCATAAACTGTAACGAGACCCGGTGCCCTGCACTGCCTCCACTCGCTCCGTTCACCCGTTCCTCACTCACCCTTCCACGTTCCAAGAATCTCTCTCTAACTTCCAAAGTAAACATTCTCTCTCATGCACTCTCTCACACACAAGCAGACAGGGTGCCCCATACACAGTAATGAAGTAATGGACTGGCATAGAACTGGAATACTACATTTTGTCACAATGCAGGGGGAGAGGTAGGAGAGGGATTTCTGGTGGAGACATTGGTGAGCTAAGACAAGTGTTTGTTTTAAAGTCAATGTGTGCTTTTCTGGGTAGCCAGTGTACTTTGCTTCTGATTGCTGTGATGCAGTCATAGAATGTCAGACCTAGTGGAGCTCGTAGTGCCTTCTGTTGTAAGAGCTGAAGCTTTTCCAGGTTTTTGGATGATGTGCTGGAAAACAGCACATTGCAGTAGTCAAGCTTGCTACCAATGATAACTCGAGCAAGGGTGAGGCAGTTGGAGGGTGAGATACATTTCCTGCTCAAGAAGATGAGTTTGTCTGTGTAGGTTGAGGAGGAAGTCAGCACATTTATGTGGTGGAACATGAGTTTTGCATCAAGGTAAACACCCAATGTCTTGACGTGTTTCGAGACCTGGATGGTGGTTCTGTCAATGGAGAAGAATGAGTAAGAAGATTTGTGGGAACTAAGTCAGTAGGGAGAGCACACAATCAGTAGCTCAGTCTTCTCACCATTGAGGCAGAGGTTGTGGGATGCCATCCAATTCTGTATGACACTGTATGTCTGTTTGATCACTTCAACATTCTGGGCGTAGTACCCTGTGATCAGCAGGAAGACTTGCTTGTCATCTGCAAAGCTTCTGTATGGGATCCTTAGGGCATCGAGGTGATCAAAGAGGGGTTTGGTATAGGTATTGAACACTGCTGGGGAGATTCAAGAGCCTTGAGGGATGCTGCATGTCATATGGATGGGGTCAGCAGAGTATTTGCCTATAAAATCTTTGGATGTGCGCTCAATTAGGAAGGATTTGATGCAGGGAACCGCCTGTGGGAGAAGTGAAAGCAGGTGTTGGCACAGGACTTTATGGTCTACAGGGTCAAATGCTCCTGATCTTGGAGGAGAAGAATGGCCAAGTTGCCTGAGTCATGGGTGAGGTCAAGTGGGATTTTAAGATCCAGGGGTGCTGTTTCAGTGCTTGTGTTTAAGTCTGAATCTGGTTGTCTGGTGCCTAGAAGTTGGTGTTGTTCTAGGTCATTTTGAATTTGGGTGTATGCAGTGATTGGTTGGTAGTTGGTGTGGAGGGTGAGATCAGGTGAAGGCATTTTGATGAGTGGTAAGACTCATGCTGTTTTGATGCAGGTCAGTACGTGATTGGAAGTGAACGAGGCATTGACAAAGCCAGCTAGGGCCGGGGAAAGAGTTGCTGTACAAAGTTTGATAGATGTTGTTGTTTGGGCCCGATTTTGTCTTGTAGTTTGTCCTTCACTGGCAGAAGATGTAAGGCAGACTGTACCTTTAGCTAGGGTCCAAGGTTGAGTTCTTCTTTCTTACTTCTTCTGAAGTCTATAGATGGTCTGCTTAAAGAGGGGCTCCAGCCCTCTTTTAGAGACAGAAAGTCTGATTAAATAAAACGTATGACCACAGGTCCTCAAGGGTTCTGTCCCCTAAACCGCATTCACCAACTTGTGTGCATTCCTTTATGTATATGTCTGTGAGTCTTTTGTAAGCATCCTGAGGCCTATGGGCAAGAGGTGCTATATGCAAAATCTTAAGATAGATAGATAGATAGATAGATAGATAGATAGATAGATAGATAGATAGATAGATAGATGTGGGCCACAGTGATTGGTGTAGGCTAAGCCTACTTTAGTGAACCAATCTTGGGGTTCCTACCAACAATAATTTTCTATATGTGTGAGGTGATAGCCAGAGTGCTTTACAACATGAAAGGGTAAAGGGGTGGAACAGGTACCAGGGGTGTCCCAGAACCAAGATGACGGAATCCTCCTCTCAAAAGAAGAGCTCTGGGCTCACTCCCTTGTGCTACTAAGTTCCACCCATCTGCCTGTCTGCTGTTATCAAAGAGTCTTTAAAGTTAACGGATCTCCCTGTCATTCCCTATAAAAGTAGCAGGTCTCCCTTGAAGATGCTGAGGGACCAGAATCTCTGGCTTCTGCAAAGCGTATTCTGGTGTATTATGAATGGGATTCCCCTAGTGGGGGTGGCTTACTGTAACAAAAGACCCAGCCATGTCAGTTCACTTGTCATTAATACTGAGGAGCTGGCTTCAGGTTGACATATTTACATATGAAAGGTTGTTGGATTTCCTGTCTGCTTTGTTAAACCCTACAGCCAAGCTCCCTGGGGGCCTGTTTGACATACCCTCTGTTGGTATGTTAATCACTGCCACGAGCAGCATGGCCTAACAAAAGAGCAGGCTGGTTTCATGGAGCCTTTGTCAGTTAATCAGGCTTCCCATGGCAGGGGTAAGTTTGTCCTAAGCCTTCTTGGGATGACACTGTGCCCTCCTTGGCTGTCACATTCCAACTACATATGTCAGGGGCAGACTGTGCCTGTAGGTGGTGCCCTTGCCAGAGTGCATTGTCTATGCATTTGTTGTGGTGTGAGCATAGGAAAATGTGTGTGGATGAGCCCCACACATTTTACTGAGGACGGCCTACCATCATTCCATTTATTTAAACATTCCAAAAAAGCCCAGACGAGCGCATGCCCACCAGGCGGATAGTCGAATTCCTCAATTATCTTACTAGAATAGTTGTTGGATTGTTTTACAGTGAAGATTGAGTTACGGTATAGGTGAATTTCCCTTTTATAGCTATGTTTACAAGTCTCTATTTTTTTTTGGGAGAAAACTGGTATTGCATTTTCTGCATGGGACTTCGAATTGCTACAAACTTGGAATTTCCTAAGGTGCCAAGTGAGTGTCTTTGCTACTCTCTCAGTGGAAGACATGCAATTCACTACCCGTTTCATACACTTTTTCAAGACATCAAAATAAATTAGCCTATCACATTTGCCCTACTAAATTTCAATTACTTTCAGAACAAGGGCGTTGGTCAAATACAAATCACAAAACACATTAAAAAAATCTAAATTCAATTTCTAGTACGTTTAGTTGGCTGAAAGAAAATCCTCTCTTGCATTTTGAAGACACTGTTGAGAAATACATCTATAATACACACGATTTTGTTTTTTTTTCCTAAGGCCCGTTTTCGTTATTTGTGTTGTTTTTGCCGTGTCAGAGTTCGAAAGTCAAGCGCATGTGTACATATAATAAATTAGGCAGGGGTCAAAGGCTGTGCAGCCCCTGAACAGTGAGCACCTCGGCATGCCCAGCTCGTTCGTGCTGAAGTGATGCACTCTGGGAATTACTACCAAGCCCTGCTCGGCAACATCTGCTCTCCCTAAGTGAGTTAGTGCACGTCAGACATCTTTATGTCAGAATATTGCAGTGATGGATGCAGTCTCCACAGAATGCTGCATACAAATCTGGTGTGCTGCTCTGGCCATTAAGTGAAATTACTATTTAAATTAATGGCGCTGTCACAGTTTATCTGTGCAAAGAATGAACGCTGATTAGGGTATTAAGTAATTAGCAATTTATCACGCCGGAACAAGGTTGATAATAATTAAAGAAGTAATGGTTTACCAAAGAAACCAGAAAAGGAGTCACTTCTTGTTATGCGAAGGAAATCGTGGCTGAAACATTTAATCCGGTCGAACAAAGATGGGATTTCAAGTGAAAGACGGCGTCACTGGGAGAAGCGTTCATTATGAGAATTTGAGTTTGCCTGTCAGGAGTGGCTCAGTGCTATCTAGCTCCTGCTTACGAGCACGGAATTAGGTCACCGTTTTCGTTCGATTTACTAATAAAACTGTGCCGCGCATACTACAATTTTAAATCAAAAACATATAGTTGTATGGGGTGAAAATTGTCGCGCTCGTTCTGCTAGCTGTCGGAATGAGTTGGCATTCTGGAATGTCAGCGGTGGGTGGATGCGGAAAACAATGTGCTTGGACACATACAGAATGCGCCTGCCTGGGTATTGTCAAGTAAGGTTAGCATTTGATATGGAGACTAGACGTCCCGGTTTTCCTGGGACTGGCCCGGAATGTACCCCTTGTTTCCGGCGTCCTGATAGTTTTTCGGTGTTTTAAAACCCCACCCTGGGATTGGCGGGATGGGTGACTACAGTACCGGTTTTGCCAGGAACCGATTAAGAAATCATGAAATCGGCCCGGAGCCGCTGTTCCTGCTCCAGTGAATGCTTTTTAACCCCATTTCCTCCCGCTTCCCATCCCTGGAGGCTCTCCCCCAATGAGAGTTGTGTCTGTGAACACACAGTACCGGGCCACTGACATAGAAATAGGACTACCGTTTATCTGAGGCTTGTTTTTGTGTTTACTGCATTCCTACTTCTATGTCTATTGGCTGTCCTGTGTTTTTTTCTTTTTAATCTGGTCACCACAGCATTTCATAACAATCACTTTGGTAGTTAGAGACATATGCCCGCTATAGTCGTGTGAGATTATAGCCACGAATCACTAACACCAATTAAGAGACAGTAAAAGAATATCATTGAGACACACTGTGCTCCAGTTTGTATTTTGTTAGTTGGAACAATATGCATGGTTACTGCATTCCATGTTGAAATAATGTGATTTCCTACTACAGCCAAATCTGCCAGACAGTTATAGGTATTATGTGAAAAGAGATTGACTGGTTGTCGGTGAACGAAGAAGTCTCATTTCCAGTGGTGGGCGATGCAAGAGACGCCACAGATCAATGTCCAGTAACAGCCCCCAGGCCCGGTCTCGATTTTAATGGTGATTAAATAAATGTAGAGTGCACTTGGATTTCCTTGTATTACGGAGTCAGATCTGAGATCTGGCAGAGACATCTTTCGATGAATCCAGAAAGATCTGGTCCAATGCCAGCACTGGGTGCTAGTGTCAACTGCTGTAGGTGTGGGGAGTGAGCAGTGAGCGGGCAAGTGGTAAGAAAGTGTGCTTTATCTGCCCTATTAGGGCTTCTTTCTTCTCCTTGCTGACAGATTGTATCCATCAGCTGTGATTATTGCATACCATGGCTTGAGCCTCATTACTCCATCCTCTCGGGTTGAGTGTGTAGTCGTGGGTTGGATTTCTTCATGGTCTGTGTGGAATTTTCACAGTAAGGCTGGTTTCAAAGAGCTTTGGCGTGATGGCCCTATTAGGGTTGTATACCGGCAGATTGTATATCTCCCATTACAGCCATTGGAGCACAGACATGGGAAAGAGGAACAACCAATGCATGGGAGTTGATGTTTGTTTAATGCTTTTTTGGGAATGGTTGGCCTGCCGCTCTGTAACTAAAGCCAAAGACTCCATCAAAATCGCGACATTGCATTCACTCTGTCCTGCATTTACATGGCAGCCGGGGATGTTTCTTGGCCCCCAGCCGCCCCAAGCAGAATATGCTCTTAGTGCGCTTAAAGCTATTGGGCAACATCACCCCAACCTTAATAGTCCCCAACATGTTTCATATTGCAGCTCGCAGCAACCTCAAAACATAATGCATCATTCATTAAGCCTTTGGATTGATTGGCATTCCCATTTAAAGCAGAAGATTAAGGTCTACCACCGTCCAAAGCTGCTTCCACCCTGACAGCGAAGAACAATGCTGTTGGAACATGCAGAAAGACATTCAGGGGTACACCTTCTGAGGCGTTTGCTGCAGACATATGAAACAACCCCCTCAGACAAAAGAAGGGAAGAAAACAACGTTTGCTCCAAGAAGAGACTTATTACACTCCTCTTTAAATTTGCACTGAGCTAAAAATATGATTTTTTTTAATGAATATCTCTCTTCTGCCCTGCTTGTTCCTTTCTCCTGGATAGGCCCTTAACATTAGTTTGTTGGCTAATCTTTGCATATTTCTGCCTTGTCTAAGCTTCCCCCCACGCAATGCTTCTCTTCATTGACTTGCACTCTCTCCCTTTGCATTAGTTGAATTATTAATATTATTGTTATATTATTATTATTATTATTATTATATTTACTGAGTGCAGACCTGGCTTCGAGAAGCAATGGAGCACTTTACAGATGGATACAACAGTACAGATGCATAAAGGAGCGCTTTTCAAGGTAACAACAGAACAGATACACAGTGGGGGGTGGAATACAGAGGGGCACAGAGAAGGGGTGCAGCTGTACCGGGTGGCGGGAGGAGAAGGGCAAGCAGTGTCTAGCGAGTCAGGTGGCATTATGGGGCGATGTGATGGCCTCAATGATGCTCTTGAAAAAGTGTGTTGAATTGACCATCCAACCATTCCTTGCCCTTCCCTCATCTCCTCTTCTTCCCCCAGGCCCTTATATGATGCATACTCAGTTTCCTTACTCCTTTGGCTCTGCTCCCCATTCCCTTGTCACATCCCCTGTTGTTGCCTTCTCCTGCTGTGCCCCTTCTCTGCAGACCTACACACTTACTTTGTCATGCTCATTAGGATTTACAGCCCTAGTACGTGAGGTGTTGTTGCACGTCCCTTTGTCCCCCTCCCTTGCACTTACTGATCTCAATTCTTCCAAGACCTGTGAAAGATCAATTTGCATTTAATCGGCTCCCACATCTTGGAGGTGCCAAATTCAGCTGTTGGTAAAATACAAATTACCAGCAGATAAATATATATGCACGTGTGTTTGTGTACATATGTGAATGCCCCTTTGAATAAAATGTCAGTGCAAATCTATAGAACATGAAAAGCAGCAGAACACAAGAGTGGGTGATTGCTGACTCATTTGCACGTAGGTCTAATTTACTGAAGCAGTTATGGTGGCCTTCATCAAGGTTCCTTGTTTTAAACAATACTTGCAAGTATGTTAAAAGAAAAGAAATGTATTGGCTCGCAGTCTGTGAAATAGAATCCTGGGACTTTCAAACGAAAGTAACGTCTCATGGGTGGTTATCAAACACGCCTCTTTGCTGGTGACCATTTGCCAAACCCCAACAGATCGAAATCTCGCATTAAAGTCACCAAGCTTTGTGAGACCATCAACAAAGTGTCAGTGCTGCAGACTTCTTTCTGACACTGTTACCTGGATGTCCAGCATGGTGTTAGGCAGTTAGCCCTGACCAATAAGCGCCCAATCAGTGCCCCAACCATTGCAACATGTGACGGCCATATTATATGTTCTTGAAAAAGTGTGTTGAGTGGACGCTCCAACTACCAAAGGAGATCTTAGTTTGTTCTCTGCAACAGTATTTAGGGTAAACAAAAAAACATGTCCCGATCAGGCGGTGTCTGCTGCTTACGTATGCCCCCTCGCCGGATTATTGGAATGATTTAGAAGAGGGTAACATACTCCTTTAAATCGTGATCGGATTCCAGTTGGTGATAAATAAGTTTAGGAATTTTACTGGCAAGGTCCAACACTCACTCTATTACTTTCACCAACATGAAATCGATCAGGGATTTGCGGGGAGACCGAGGGGGGCTACATCTAAGCGGTTGCTGTCCACATTACCTACTGACTGTTTATCATGTGGCACCATGGCTGTTTTACAGGATGTGCAGTAAACCCATGCCAGCCGTTTGCCTGATGGCACCATGGCTGCATGTTAGCAGCATAGCTAGCTAAAGTGTTGACTGCCGGCTGAGTGCCCTGAATCACAATGTCTGTAATTGGCAGATGGCCAGTGATCACCTGCGGCCTTTGTGTTCGGTTGGACACCGGTTGCATGTTGGGATGCCCAGTGATTGCTTGCTGGTATGGTGTCCTGCAGCACCAATACCAGCAATACCATACCGGTCCCCGGATCGTTCTCCTTGGTCAGTCTCCATGGTTTCATCTCTCCTAGGATGATAATGCAAAAGCGCCAATACCTATTCGTAGACATTTCTCTCCCACTATTGATATAGTGGGGCGGCATGTACATTTTATAAATCAAGAGACATAGCATTCTTATTTTGAAAAACAAGATATAATTCAAAGACAGTTGCATACAAGAATCATAATATTTTACAGACTATATGTGGGATATTTTAGGGTTGGAACTGAATTAATCTGGAGTGGTCCCCTCTGGTATTGCAGAGGACTCCTCCAGTTGCTGCAGAGTGTGCCTGGGATGGCAACACTTTAGCTGATTTATATGGACCCACTTGTCTTCCCCTTCCGCCAGATTACCTTTGGGGATGCAGATCTTATAAGCTACTGGGGAGATCTTGTCTATAATTTCAAACGGTCCCTTCCATGTAGGCAAAAACTTTCGCTGTTTGGCCTGGTTTCTTTGGAAATTGTATAGATAAACCCGGTCTCCCACATTATATTCCTTCCTCGTGGTCTTCAGGTTGTAGTGGGTCTTCATGCTATCAGCTGATCTTTCTAGATTCCGCTGAGCAAAGGCAAAAGCATGTTGGAGGTGTTTCCTTAAATTCTCCACATACTCATGAGTTGTGGAGGCGTTTATCAACGTCTGCTCTTGGGTCCTGTAGAGCAAATGCTGGGGAAGCACCATCTTGCATCCAGTCATCAGCTCAAACGGTGACATTTTAGTTGCAGATGAAGGGGTAGATCTGATGGCCATTAGGACCAGAGGTAATCGGATATCCCAACTTGGCCCAGAATCTGCCACAAACTTTTTTAATATGCTCACAATGGTTCGGTTGTATCGCTCTACTGCTCCAGAAGAAGCTGGCCGGTAAGCAATATGTAGCTTCCTTATGACCTCCAGTGTCTCCCACATCTTTGTCATTACCTCGCTGGTGAAATGGCTACCTCTGTCTGACTCAATCCTTTGAGGTAGACCAAAACGGGAAAAGATGTGGTTAATCATCAGGGCAGCTGCTGTTTCTGCCTTGCAGTTTGGGGCCGGGAGACATTCCACCCACTTGGTAAACAAGCATGTGACGGTCAACATGTACTTGTTTCCTCTAGATGAGCGAATTACAGGGCCTACGAAGTCGATTTGCAAATCTGACCATTGCAGTGTCATCCCCCTCTTTTGGAGAGGTGCACGGTGTGTGAGGGATGATGGCTGAAATTGTGCACACACCAGACACCCCTTCAAGTATTGGTCGAGGCCCTGCCCCATGTGTGGCAAGTATGCAACCTCTCTTAATATCTCAAGTGTTGTGTGAAACCCCCTATGACCGGCTGTGGCCGCATCATGGGCATGACTTAATATCAGGCTTTGGAATGAGGTAGGGACCACCCACTGATCATGGCCAGCTTGGGATTTCCTTACCAACAAACCGTCTTAGATTCGGAACATCTTTGGACATTTCATCAACACTCTAAGATCCTCCTTCCCAATGTAATCGATATCCGTCAGGGGAAAGTTGTCAGGGTCCTCAATGTGTTGGTAAAACTTACCAATTATTGGATCCCCCTTCTGAGCCATAATCAAATCAGCATCTGGGGTCTCCTTACTCCATTGTGCAGTTGAAAGATCTTTGTGAGCATTTGTCTGGGACCTAGTGATAGCAGTGACCTGGATTTCCCCCAACAGGGACTCTATTTCTATTAGATCCCCTTGGATGGCCCCGGTTTTGGCCAGCTGATCAGCTAAGTCATTTCCAGTTTTGTCTGGTCCCTCTACTTTGGAATGACCCTTGATCTTTTTCCAATAGATGGTCATCCCATTCGAGGTGACCAGGTCATCAATGTTTTGGATTAACTTCCCATGTTTAACCAGGTGCTCCACGAACCCGTTCCGTACATAATCCAAATCTGTGATTATGACCAGTTCGTGGAGTTGATGTTGGACAGCAGTGAGGATGGCTTGATGCACAGCCATCAACTCTGCTACCTGACTACTTCGAGGACCAGTTTTGTACCCAGCGGAGGGTTCTGGGGACTCAGTCACCCATGCATTCCCTACGCCGGCCGACAGTTCTTTTTCCCCGTTGTTGTCAACATGGTAAGAGCGCATCCATCCACATAGACAGTGGGCATTCCCTCACACTTGTCTTCTTCAAAGACTTTGTGTGGGGAATTAAGGTATGCCTCCATGTTGTCCTTGAGTTTTAGACTTTCGTCCTCGAACAGTTTTCTCTGGCACAATCATGCAAGTCAGCCAGACCTTGCGCGAGGGACTCTTCTTGTTTTGGCCATATCTGACCTCCACAGGACAGCCTTGCATTGACAGAATCCAGGAAGTAATTCGGGAATTACTCACATTTCCAGCCCGGATTCTGTCACTTTGGAGGTATTGCAGAGGCTGGTGTGGCGTCTCCACTATGATGTGTTCCCCCTGGATGAACGGGCGGTAATTCTTCAATGCCCACACCGTTGCCAGGAGTGCCTTCTCACAATCGTTGAATTTTTCCTCCACAGAGGATAAAGTTTTGCTCGCATAGGAGATTACTTTATTGACCTTGTCATGCTTTTGGTATAATACTGCCGTCAAGCACGTATTAGAGAACCCTGTCTCCAGGAAGAACTCCTTGTTTCTGACAGGGTAAGCTAGGCAAAGCGCTTGTGAGAGGCTTCTTTTGAGTTGTCTTACTGCCTCGGATTGTTCTGGACCCTATTCCCACTTGACCCCCCCTTCAAAAGATGAATCAGGGGTCTGGTGATCTCTGCGTAGCCCTCAATGAACTTTCTGCTGTAATTAGTCAGTCCAAGGAGGCTCCTTAGTTCCCGCAGAGTGGTGGGGTCTTTCAGTTTCTGAAGTGCTTCCACTTTCTTTTCCTGGGGACAGAGACCCTGAGGAGTAATCTCATGCCCCAAGAAATTAACATGTGTTCTACACCACAGTGCTTTCTGAAAGGAAAGTTTTTCTCCGGCGGCTCTCAATTGTGTCAGAACATAACGGATCTCCGCTATGTGTTCCTCCACAGATGAACTTTTGATGAGGACATCATCTACATAAGCCAGGTTACCCCTCGCACCCAGGTCGGGCATGGTCTTGTGTAGAAAAATGTTGAATTCATTGCCGGAGTTGAGGTATCCGAAGGGAGTCCGGGTCCATGTGTACTGCTGACCCCCAAAGGTAAAAGCCAGTTTGTATTGGTCCTCCCTACTGACAGGCACGATCCAGTATCCATTGGTCAGGTCTATTGCAGTGAATACATGTGATCCCTGAATCTGGGCCAGCCCTTGGTCAATGTAGGGCAGAGGCCATCGGGAAGTATGGATCCGTTTGTTGAGCTCCCTAAGGTCGGCGCAGAGTCTCCACTGGCCGTTTGGCTTCAAAATTCCCAGCACCGGATTATTGAAGGTGCTCTGTATTGGACGGATTACTCCTCGGGACTCAAGGTTCTTAATTATTTCAGTAAGGGACTCCATGGATGCGAGAGGCAAACGATATTGCTTCACAAACACTGGAGTCATTCCAGGGTCTGTGGGAATTGTTGTGGTGTGGATGTCGGTGCGACCACAGTCATATGAGTCTACCTCAAAGAGATCTTGGAAATCCAAGAAAACCTGTTTCAACTTTTGCTTCTGTTCCAGAGTCACACAGGCATCCGCCAGGTTGACTCTCTCTTCCACCATCTGCCAGAAGCCTGGAAAGACTTCTGGTTTTGCTATCTCAGCGACCTCCTCCAGCTGGGTGGAGAAGTCCCTGGTCAGAGTGCTGATTTGGACTGGAGGCTTCAGGTGGGAAAGGCAGACCTCATGGACCTGGAAAATCACCTCATCCCTTCTGAAGTCACAAGTCATGTCTTCCTTACCATAAGGGCAAGAAGTGTACACCAGGAAGTTCCCCCCATGCCGGGTAAAGATCCTGTCTGGTGTTGTATTGTCATCACTGTCACTGTCAAAACAGTCCTTGGGGATTGGTCCTAACAGTTAATTTCCTAAATCAATGGAGAAATGTCGGTCATCAACCGCCATTCCAATAATGGTGCCTGCGGCTAGAGTAATACTCTGTAAGTTGCTATTATCCACCTCTATTGGAATGCTGTCATGTACTATGTTGACTAATGGGATTGGGTTTACCCCTAACCCTTGCTGTTGAAGGAAAGCATTTAGATGAATATAAGCATCAGGGTTTTTCAATTTTTGTCCTGGTTTAACTTTCACTTCCAGGGACAATTGTCGGGTCCTTTCTGGGATGGTGACTTCCTCTTTAATCTGAATTTCAACTGCATAAGGTAGCAATTGAGCTGACCTAAATGCTTTTTCTGGATCATTAAAGCCCATGGGATTATCCGCTAATCGGGACCAAGCTTTGAAGTTTATTTGGTCCAAACTAAAGGCAAAGCGATTCAGAATGTCACTGCCTAAGTAAAAGGCGGCAGTGACGTCTCGCATGACCCAACAATTATGGACTATGCTCTTGTTGCCAATGGAGATTTCCAGGATACATCTGCTTGGCAGGAGATGTTTGGAATTGGGTGTTTCCAGATCCATTTCCCATTTGTCTATCAGTTTGAATGTGGGAATGGGTGGATCTTTTGGGAGTCGGCGGAACATGGCTTCGCTGATGAAGCTCTTACCGTTGTTCACACACACTCGAGCGAGAACAGAGTCCTTCCCATCATTTAACTGAACAGGGATGAACAACTGCTCTCCAATTTGCTGAATATCAGCCAGGCTCTGAGCTGATTTCACATCTTTCTGGACTATAGAAGTGGGAGTGTCTGATTGCGGATTAGTAAAGAATTTCAGAGTATTTCCTTCCAGTGTGGAATACAACCTTAAACTGGAAGGAAGGTTGATTTTCAGAAATAGAGAGGACCCCCCATCACCAGTCTGTTGTCCTACTGCTATTACTGTCACGTCTGGAATTTGGTTGTTCTGGAAGTGAAATTCTACTTGGTCAGATTTTTGTTCAACCATGTGGCAGGTGCCGTTTAAACTAACATGGTTGACACTCTGTTTTAATTTTATTGGTCGGCTAGTCTGGGTCCAGGGGACCCTGTTTACGCAATCTATTAGGGGTGACAACCTTTTCAGGAAGTCATTCCCTAGTAAACAAGGGGTGCCCTCTGGAGTCACTACTATGACCGGGTGTTTCACCTTGTGTCGCCCAATTTTGATGTCCAAATCTGCAGTCCCCTCGACGGGAATTTCCTTCCCGTCAAAGTTCTGGAGTTGTCCAGGAGGAGAGGTGAGGGGAATTTGGTACTTCTCCCCCCTACCTGAATTCAGTTCATCAAAGGCCCTTTTGGACAGAAGGGTAGCTTGGGATCCAGTGTCCACCAGTGCCAAAATTGTACCCTGCCCCTGTACTTGTACCGGGGCATAGTATCTTCCCTCCTTCTCCTCAAGGGGGCACAGATAATGCACATTTTTGGACAACTGGTGGGCTAACTTTCTGGTTTTGAATATGGCGAGAGAAGAGATTTGGACAGAATTCTGTGGAGAGCCTGGGGAATCTGAAAGAAAAAGTTGGCAACTGGAAATGGTTTCAGGTTCTGGGCCGACCCCCTCTTTTTGGAGGCAGTCATCAGAATGGGTTTGACCCATGGGATTTTGGTATTGTTGGTTCTGGGATAAAATGTTGGGCGGCACCAGCTCAATCCCCACATCTACCCAGTCTATTGATTCGGTTTTAAGTTCCCCTGGTTCCGGTTCTGGGCCGCCCCTGCCTTTTTGGAGGCAGTCACCAGTATGGGTTTGAACCAGGGGTTTTTGGTATTGTTGGTTCTGGGATAGAATGATGGGCGGCGACAGCTCAATCCCCATATCTACCCAGTCTAGGTTGGAATCCCTTGGGACCCATTTTTCCTTGGGTGGCAGACTTTCAGGGGTAGGAGATTTTGTTTCCGGTTCCTGGTTTTCCAGGGGCTGTTTACAAGTTGGGAAGGAAGCTTCCTCCAAGGCTTTACACCCCCCTTCCCCTTGTGCCTCCTCCCTGGGAACCGGTGGGTTATCGGGGTGCTGCCCCCGTCATTGTTCTGGAGCACCAGGCCCAGAGTTTGGGGAATTCTGTGGAGGCATATTCATCTGAGGGTTCTGTTGAGCCCTCAATATGTGACCCAGATCCCGAGCCATGTTTTGGACCTGGCGCTCAAGTTGTGAAACCCGCTCAGGCTGATACGGGGTTCTGTTTTCTCCCCTGGCCTGATCCCGGGGAGGGTAGCTATCCCTTCTCTGATAATACCCTTGGTTGGGAGGATTTGGGTACCCCTCCACCCTTGGCCTCCCCTCTCCCGGATTAGGTTGTCTGGGCTCAGGAAAGTGGGGAAAGAAGGATGGAAGATTTTGGGTTTGGAAATTGGGTGGATACCTGGGAAAAAAGTTCTGCCCAGTGTTTGTGGAATTTCTGCCCTCCTGTGGGAAGTTAGGAGGGAAGTTCCCTGGGTCAGGTGCTTGGCTGGATCCCCCCCCCTTGGGCTGGAGGAGTCCACACATAACCCAGGATTGGTCTGTTTCCCTTGTAGCGGGGACTTACATAGTAAGGGGAGCAGGGGACCCCATTTGTGGGACTACCTCCTCGACTCCCTGTCTGTGACTGGCCCGAGGGCCTTCTGGGCTGTGAATTATTTCAGGCAGGTTTTTAGGTCCCCCCATCTCCAAATCTAAAACGGGGGCAACCTTTACCTCTGCCACCTTGGCAGCAGCAGGGGTGCTGTTGGTTTTGTTTTTTTTTGGCTGATTCTTGTTTTCCACCGGTTTCTGCACCTCATAGATGCGGGTGGCTTGCTCAATGACCCAGTCTAAAGATCTTTTCTTGTGAAAATTTCTCACAAGCTGGGTCATTATGTATTTGGGGAGAGCATGGAAAAATGTGTTGATGAATTCTCTGCTGTCCGTGCTGTCCGTGCGCACCTTTCTTGCACAAATTCTTGTGGGGCCTGATCCTCCCCACATTGCAAATTGTAGGCTGCCTTGCGAGCCTCTTGGGGATTTCTATGAACAGAATTTTTTTTCAAGATGGCCACCCTGTATGTGGACCATCTTGAATGGTTTTGGTCCTCCAGCCCCGCAAAGAAACTGGAGTATTCTGGGGAGAATGTCCATTTGACGTACTGGATGCAGCTACTGCTGTCCTTCAAATGGAAGGTCTCCATCATTTGCTCAAAGAGCTCCAAGTGTTCCCACACAGAATACTTGGAGTTCTTGTGATAAGGCGTGATGACACTCCTGATTGCCTTAATCTGTTTTAAGGGGTCCTTAAGGAAGGCCCTTTTTGCCTTATTGGCCTTTTTGGTTCGGGTAACCCTGGTCCATTCATCCTCTGACTCAGAAGCACTGCTCCCAGAGGTGCCCGTCTGATCTTCCAGGTTTCCCGGATTCTGCGAACCTGGGAATGGCTGGCAGAATGTGGGGACCTGGTCTCCTGTGTCCTGTGATGCTCAGAGGAGTCTTCAGAATCCTCCTTGCTACCAGGATTTCCTGGGTACCCCCCCCCACTGACCTAACTGGGCAGAGGTTTTCAGGATGCCCTTAGTTGGCCTACTCTCCTGGGGTTCCCCACTAAATTGCACTGTGCTTGGGTGCCCATACCCGGATGCCCGCCCATCCATTCCTGGGTGGACTGGCCTATGAGCCCCATCCTTTTGGCTGGATAGTAATCTGCCATCCCTGTGGCCCTGTGCTCATGTGCGCCAGGAGACATGAGGGTGGCAGAGTCCAGGGACTGGGAGAGATGAAGGCCTCTGGTACTAGGGCTCCTGAGATTATGCTCAGGTGTTTCCCTTTCCCAGCGAACTTCATCTCTGTCAGCCCCTGCTCCCTGTTGCAATGCAAGAGCCCGCACTTTCAATTTCCTCATTTAAGGCCTTACTAGACTCTATCAGTCTCTCCTGCATGGCTACCTGTTGCTGGAGCCTATCATTGTGCTGACAGAGAGCCTCATTCTCTCTCTGTGCTTTCTGGTTGGTCCTGGAGTACTGGGCCAGTCTTTGCTGCAGGAGGGTTACCTCCTGAGTCCCATCCCTACTGGCCTGCTCCTTTCTTGCCAGAGCATCTTCCACCCTCCTCCTGGAGGGCCAGGTGATTTCCTTCAATTTTTTCTTTTAATTGGCAGACTTCCTGGCCTAAGGTGTCCTTTTCCTGACTAAGAGCCTGCATCTGTGCCACCAGGTCGTCCCTCTGCCTTTGAAAGGCACCAGCTTTCTGGCGTTCTTGGTCAAACTCTGCCTGGGTATCCAGGTCTTTCAAAATCAATTTATTGCTTTCCTCTTTCTCTCTGTCTAGTCGAATTTGCAGGGTGGCTACCTGCTCTGTGCATGCCCTGTTAAAGTCTAGTTGTTGCTCCAGCTTTTTCTGGCTCTGCAGTAGGGAGTCCACCCCTTCTTGGTACTCCTTCTGCAAGGCCAGAAATCTGGTATCCTGGTCAGACTTTTCCTGTTGCAGGATATCCATATCCTCCTTCATTTTAATGATGTATTGTCTACTCTCGTTTTCTGACTCCTGGCTTCTGTGCAGCCTCTGCTCAGAAGAGACCAGGTCAGATTGGGCCTTTTCTAACGCCATCTGTTGCCTATTTGCCAGATCTTGGCCTTCAGCACATTTGTCCTGCATGGCTCCCATATATAGATACAAATATGCCACTATCCTGGCAATCTTATTGTGTTCATCTTTGGATTTAGAAGCCATATATAGTTCACTCAGGGCCACATGTAAGGGACCCTGATCTCTTCACGTATCTGACCCAGTTGAAGTGACCTGTTGTGTGATCGCCTGCAACCATACATTTTGGTCCTGTTCAGACCATTCACCTCTCACAAACAGTTTATGTAAGAGGTGCTCCCTAGCTATTTTCATATCTACCAAGGTCGTCATTCTGGAGATTGATTTCCTTCCTGACTTACAAACGTTTGTATTTTATTTTGCAAAACAGACCGTTTCCTTAGAGCGTTCCTTTGAGGAGTGCTTTACAGCATAACACAGCGTGGTGATCTAACCGGATATGTATCCTGTCAGCTGGCACACTGTATTAATCTGCACAAGTGATAGATCTAATCCAGAATCCCCGGCTACGAGCCCCCACTTTGTTAAAGACTCCAATCAAGCAGTCCCACTAAGTCAGTGCCTTGTCTGGGATTGCTCAAGGGAAGCCCTTATTCATATATTTTTATGTCCAGTTCGTGTACTCTGGATGACAACCCTTATATAACACCCCTCTCTTAGAATCCCCCTGACCCCACTGAGCCAAGAAGTAAGTTTGTTTTGCAAATTTAAAAGGTTTATTTGAGAATTAAACAATATATATATATATATATATCACACTTTTATAATAAATTAATAATTGATATCACACTTGTGAATATGAGCAGTAATCGGCAATGGATGAGGTGATACTAGCACGCTGGCTTAATTACTTAGGAGTAGTATATAGGATAAGGTAGCTGAGAATGCTTTATATGGTACAAGGAAATGCAAGGTGGAAAAGAAGCAACACAGGAATACACTTGATATGATTTCAGCAAAACATAACATAATCACTTTTCCCCTTTTGGCAATTCACCCCCCCGCTATGCAATGTAAGGAGGTGGAAGTGACACACACAGTCTTCAGGAATACAATCACAGTACAATCCCAATTCAGTTCCCCCCCAGCAAGCTTAGATCAACAGGGATGATTTTAAACACAGGCAAAGTACTTTAAAGGTGGTATGCAAAGAAGGGAAAATATGCTAAAAATTATTTTAATTCCCTCTAGAGGTTCAGGGTGAGTGACAGCTACTTTAAGTTAGTTCAGGATCACTTTAGTAATGCTATATGAATGATTGTCAGGTTGCAAACGAATTTCAGCAAAGGAAACAAAAGACAAATATTTTTACACGTGGCTGAAATGAAGCAAAATGTCAAATCGCGGCAATTTAGTCGCGTGTGTCGAGCGCAATTATGGAGGCACTACAAGGAGTAGCAAGTCAGTTTAGGGTTTTCGTTCCTAGGATAAACGGTTCCCAAGATACAGACGATTTTGTGAAGGTAGATTCTCAAAATAAAAGTAAAGCTCAGAATGACAGAATGATAGAGGACAATTTTCCAGCTTTGAATCAAAAGGAAGGAACACGATTTCTATGATGCAGTACTCAATAGGTTAAAATAGTTTGAATTAAATTATTTTAAACTAAGAGATTGGGTTTTGCACAGTCCTGGCTGAGTGCTCACACTATATGTTGGACAGGAAGGCGACTTCGTCATGGATCTGGTCAGGATTGGCTGTGGTTCTCTGGTACTGGTTCCGCGCACAGCGATCTGGGTCAGCTCTCAGCACTGCACAGCGATCTGGTCTGGGTCTGGTCTCTCCGGATAATTCTACCTTCTGGGTCTCTGGTTCTGGCAAAAGTTCTTGGCAAAAATTCAAACAGCTCGCCTGGCTGTTGAATAGTTTGCAAATGATTTGGAGGCCTGCTGAAAAAGGATTCAGCTTGTGGATTCAGGCCTCTCTGCATCAAATTCTGGAGTTAATTTCTGGTCTCTGGAGATTGATGGATTTGAAGTCTGGATCTCTGGATGTGAAGTCTGAAGTCTGGATCTCTGGATGTCAAGTCTGAAGTCTGGATGTGAAGTTGTCTGTCAAAATGCTCCGCAGAAAGTGAAAAAGAAAGTCCCTGTCTGGCTTCCAGTGGCTCTTTTTATGTGTTTTGAAAATGGGTGGGTCGGCTAATTCTGCATGCCCAACCCTCTCAAGATTTGATAGGCCAAAGGATTCTTTGGTCCCTGGTTTGAGAAAGGATAGTGTGTCAGAGTGATGTCAGCCATTTACGATCTATTGAAGAAACGCCCCTTTGCTTTTACCTTAGAAATCATTTTTCATAACTACACATATTTCCCAGATACACAGTTGTTTGACATTACATGTACACATTACAGATTACTTAAGGTACATTCTGGCCCAACTCTGATCTTCCTGGGGGCTTGCATTCAAAATGACAACTTATTTTCGTTTTTAGTTGATTTACCAATATCGGACGTTTACCAAAAATGGCACACATGTACACCGCCTTTCTACCCATATTCCATTAATTTACTAGGTCTCTAGCATAAACACAGTGTCTGTAGTATTAATAATTAGCAGGGTTTTGGCTCAGAACATCACAGAGCGACCAGCCTAGTTTTGAACTGGGAGTGAATGTATCAATTAAAGATCCCAAAGTTGTACATTTCTGTCATCTGGTTACAATTAGTTATCAGTGTTTTTATAAAACATATATTTGCCTTCAATTCAATTCACAAAAAGTGTCTGGGTCTGCCCCCAGAAACTTGGGAGTCAGGGATCACATGTCTCTTCTTCCAGGCAGAGCTCTGTTTACAGTCCACTCCCAAATTAACATACCCCATTCAATTGCAACAGTCTATTGTGTCGGCTGAGGTCAGCAGGCCAGGGGGCCACTCTGCATTGGGTTAGCATGTCCATGTGATCTCCTGGCTTCTTGTGTGTAGTTCTGAGGTGAGAAGGTTTCCCAGCCTCATGCAATGTTAATTGAATCAGCCTGTCTTCAGGGAACAGCAGGTGTTTAAAAACGTTTTAATTAACCAAAAAGGCTTTGAAGCTTCCAGCTGTCTCAGGAGGCTGATTAGCTTCTGAAGTAGCAGTTCTCCTGTCACAGTTTAGACCGCTAGCGCCGGCTTGTGGAAAATGCTGGTGCTGCACCCATTTTTGGGATCTGTCTTGAATTAATGCATTTGAAAAAGGGGATTTTGCCTGATAATATATAATCCTTGCTTAACATGGCATTGGTGTTTTTCCTTTGGCACCACATTTCACTCATGGTGCTTCTGACCCAGCACGCTCGCACTGGTGGGTGGCAGGTCCGGGGACCACTTTGCTGTGCGCAAAACTGCACGGTTCTCCAGGATTCTGGCGCAATTGTGGGCTTTTCTGCCCTCTTGGATTTCCTAAGACCACAGCACCAAGTGTTGCAGCATAATAACTTGAACGTGGGCCAAGACACCCAACATACCCCATATTAAAATTGTATGATTTCCTTTGAATCTTAAAGTAAATAAAATATTGCATTTTCACCAACCAGCCTGGTTGATGGTCCATTGTGACCCGGGTTATTTTAAAAAGGGGGTGTGAGACGAGCTGTGTACCATCTCAAATGAAATCCACATAAAATAAAGAGAAAGGCATCTCAGTTGTGCGTTACATACTAGGCTGAGACCAAGGTGTGTGTTGCTTGATTGAAATCCTTAACACTACACAATACCTGAGACTGGGTGATATCCTCACAACTGTTTTCTTCCCTGGTTGCTTGTAGATCCCTTGCTGACAATTGCCTGCGCTCTCCCTCCCCTTTTGTTAGCTTCTCATCACCTTGTAAATCTGCTTTCCTCACTGCGTTATTCCTCCTATGAATGTAAAGTGTGCCATTGCTTCCCGAAGCTAGGTCCACGCTCAATAAATACCCTAAGTATAATAATCCAGGAAAATGGATTAATGAAGATTTCCCACCGGCCACTTTTGCCGGGATGTAGCATTTCCACATCTGCTTTTGGAGCAGCCGGCAATGTTTGTTTGCCCAGCTCTTTTATAATCCTAGTATTATTTGGAGTCACCCCACAGCCTCCACCCATCGTCTCCACCCCCTTCCTTCTGTTATGTGGGGGATACCCCTGCAGCCCATGATCTACCAGTAGTTCCTGCTAGGCCCCACTCCTTCCACTAGCCAACATGTTGCCATGCCCTCCCCATAAGAAATACTACTTTCCATCAACACCTTCCCACTCCACTCCTTACCTTGCTACTCCACTTCCTTTCTGTCTCTCCCCCAAAGATGTGTGAAAAGCACTTGAGTCAATTTCCGACAGATTGTGGTGTGAACAAAGCAGCTTGTCAGGAAATGACTGCCCGCAAAAGTTGGCTATACTGCAAGAAAAGCCAAAATAAATATAAGACTTAATTGCGTAACAACCCGGGACGCATATGGCCATTTCTTCCTGATAACCTCTTTAATTACTACAGTTAAGTGGCAAGGTTGCCCTTCAGGTAGGTGCTTAGGAACATACTTATATAAAAAATATTTATACAAAGAAATAAAAAGGAAATGTTACATACGTGTTGAAAAATGCCTTCGGACGAGAACACATTTAGAAATTGATATGAAAAACTCACTGATGCAAAAATAAAAAATTAAGAATTTATCCAAGGTTTTCAAGGCTCTTGGGGAGACTGTAAAATGCTCCTATCAATGAACAGTACATTTGTTTTGTGACCGTGTTCAAAAAGGTGCATATGCTAGCGCTATGCATTACACAGCTCACTAGTCATCATGTGCGAAAAACAAACATGTATTTTGATGTTTTCATATTGTGTTAAAATATTTGTCTTTAAATGATTATAAACAAAAAGGTGCATGTCACAATTATTCACAATACATATGTGATTGTATAGACCAAGGGTGTGCAACCTTTGGCTCTCCAGATGTTTTGGACTACCCTTCCGATGATGCCTCACCATTGAATATGCTAGTTAGGCCTGATGGGAATTGTAGTCTGTTGTGACTTGTGATTTGCCTTTCCCCCGTTGCTATGTGAGCTTGGAATGTTATGAGTGCCTGGATGCTGAGAGAAGGTTATGTGCAGTGCGTTCTGAGTGCGGCAGTTGCAAGCCTGAGAGAGAATGCTGGTGGATCTCGCAAGAGCCTTACCTGTGTGTGTCCTACTCCTGTCCTTATGTGCCTGAGTCTAAACTCAGAAGAAGACTTCTCCCTGTAACCTCAGACTCGGTGTCAACTGTGCCAAGACGTTGATATAATATTGTCCAAAACATCTAGAGAGCCAATGGTTGCAGACCCTGGTATACACAGTGAAAAACAAATGTCATAGAGTCATGTTATGTTTATCATTTTACACAACATGTAATCCTTCCACAGATTTAGCTTTTTATATAGCTGCTACAAACCCTCAGGTATCTGAGGGTTGCTTATTACCCACGGTTTGTGTGTGGTGCTTATGTATCGACCTCGGAAGGATGAAAGGCTGAGTTTGGCTCTGCCGGGATTCGATTCGAACCTGCATCAGCAGGCTCTGCACAGATGTCAAAGCGAGCGCTCTACTCGCTGGGTTATGGAACCAGCATGATGATTTGAACTGTATTTCATTCAATACCTTGAATCCGATCACTGGCTTCGGCACTCTTTTAAAATCATATGAACATGATTCTGGCTCACCTATCCGATAAGGGGGCGAGGAGGGTCAATCATCATAATGTTCACATATGCATACATCGTATTCAAACATGTGGCACACAACCCTACCACAAAATGTACATGGTAAACAATAACAAAAAACGTGTTTAAAATATATATTTCCATAATGTTGAGTCTTGAGGTTTGTGGGGTGCTAACCAATGTTTGAAATGAACATGCATTCGATTCATTAATGTTGTGAACCTGTCATTTAGCTTTTCTTTCTATCAGCAGACAATTTCTGCTCATAATTATCCCCCCTGGGCATTTAAACAAAGATTGCACATTTTACGCAGAGATGTTCCTTGAAACAGAATTGAAAGTGTAGACATCTAAAACTTTGTGGAAGATATTATTTCGAGTGTGATGATAAGTTCTGTAAAACCGGGTTTTGCTTTAATTTAAATCCAACATGTAAAAGGTTAGTGTTTTATGTTCATCTGTGTATTTTACTAGGTACACGGAAAAATAACAAAACAACCTGGTTTCACCCGGCAATTACCAGGCAGATGTTCTGATCTCTGGTCAATTACATGGCGGCTTTCGTAACATGAAACCCACCTTGTGCCGCCTTTTATTCAAAACACAGCTTGTCTAAGGGCAAAAGTGCAGAAGAGCTTACTCAGTGCGTGTGCACTATGATAGAACCTTCTTTTAAAGTTAGGGCTGAGGCTGCCTCCCTTTTTCCGGCCCGGTAATTCCCCTTTCGCGAGACCAAGAGCCAGTACGTCCCCATTCCCATTCGAGCCCCCATAGGGATCAATGGGAATGGGGAGGATGGTAGCAGCGGTTCCGTTCATAATGGTACCGTCGCTACATCCTGTTCTACTCGCGGGTGCCGCTCTGCACGCCTGGTCAGATCAGGCGTGAAGAGAGGCACACGCAAGCAGAACTCGTAATGTGGCAGTACAGTGATAACTGCGCCGGAAGCACTACCGGCGCCATTATCAATGCACTGCCAAAGTCGTAATTCGGCCCAAGGACTTTTCTACAGCTGGCTAATGCCTGCCACAGGGACAGTTATATGCCAGCCCTAGAACACAGTACGGGGTGACCAAGTGTCACTGCACTACTTAAATTCCAGACCATTGGCCCAGAAACCTATTTATGGCAGTTAGGTCGCCTACCACTGTCAGGAAATGGGTGGGTTCTATTCACGTGGCAGTAGACTTTCACTGCTTTCTACAACCAAGAAGAACATGAAGACAGTTGTGCAAGCTTCACAACTATCATCAATACAAACACATGAATGTAAGTATTAAATAATGCACATGTGTTTATGTTGTACTTTTGAACAAGGTCAGTGGCGAGTTTGTTAAAAAGCGAGTGTCTTTTAGATCTTTTCTTGATTTCCTTTTCCTTGGGGCTGGATGAGTCCAATTGAAATGAAAACATTATTTTTTGGCGGGAACACTTTCCCCTTTTGGTTGGCATCCATTGACCTGAATTTGCACAAGCAGCAACTTCTGACCTTCTTCTGGTGAGGTTTATGTCTCTTGGGGAGTGCACACAATGTTCTACTTAGGTGGACGGCATTCCCCGTCAGTGGTGAACAGGCCACAGGGGATACCAGGATTTTCAACTCTAGGCTTCTGGTATGGGGCAGGTTTGTTTTGTTCCACATGCCATGGACCTAGAGAGACCCTGCAAAAAATCAGCCACACTACTCTCTCTTTAGCATGTGTCATAGTGTTGGGGAAGTGGAGGAGGGGGGACAATGGCTTGTTTCCAATGAAGCCAGGTTCCTGTGCTCCACTTAACCGTGGAAGTGGGCAGAGCCTGCAATTAATCCATATGGGAATTCAGGAGGAACATACTCGCTCTCAGGTCAATATATCACAAACAGGTCTCTTATCTGGATGGCTTATTTTGATGCAATACATCATAGAGTATTGAACAGTTATTCCTGGGCTGCACTGCAATGTATTTGTACAACCAGCAAAAGAGTACACCTCATGTTAGACAAGTTCATTGCCAGACACATCCTCCTGCGCCAGCCCAGCACGCTGTATCTATATGGATTATATTGACAGTAATATGTGGTCTCTAATGTGCAGCCTTCAGGGCAGCTCTGGTCTGGCTGTACCTGTTAGCTTTGTGTTGTATTATCATTATATGCTTCCATGTGTTAAAAGCGCGGCAAAAAGGCTGTGGTTTTGCCACCGCAATCCATGTAAAGGATGTGGGGGACACCCCCACAACCTCCAGACCCATTATACCATTTAAGAGAAGCGGGGGACACCCCGTTACCCCCGCGCACCTTAAATGGTATAATGGGGTACACCTTTACTGGGTCAAACCACAGCATTTTTGCTGCATTTTTGGTAAAGGGGACATTTTGCCGCAATTGTATTACTGCATACCCAGTATATCTGGTTTGACTTCTATGGAGGTTCTTGGAGATGTGATTTTATTGAATGATAAAACAAAGAATGAATTTTGAACGAAGAAAAAACATCTAAAATCAAATAACTCATTTTCTGATTGTTTGGTGGGCTCCCCCACCCAACACCCTCCTTTTTGTACTTTTCGCCCACCCCCTAAAACTACTATTCCCAATCCCATATATATCGTTTTCACATATATATATAGTTTTCTAAAATATGTTCTTTTTTTTATAGATGTTTTGGGTTTGTTTAAAAGTGCATTCTTTGTGTTCTATTCGATGACATCACTGCATACCCTTTGTCAGATGTTTGCAATCTGTGCTTTGCTTCTACATGTGACCCATGGTGGTGGTAATGGCGTGTAAAGCTGCACATGCCATGGAGCCTGTGTATGCATGTGACCCTTGCAGTCTCTGCCTGCTCAGTCTGTGGTGCTGCACCCCATGATTCTTGGCTGAGGATTGCACAGAAGTGGCCACTCTCTTTTGTTGGCTCACGATTTGGCCATTCTGTGACTGTATAACTTTAGCCATTATACATGTTTTCTGGACACATTTTATATTGTTGCAGTGTTTTCTGATGCTCCCTTGAGTGGGCTGCAACATTTTACTTTAACAATAAATACGATGATGGTGATGAGATGTCACTGCGCTCATGTCCCCGCTTCCCTGAGAACCCAACTAATTGTAACATTAAAAAGTGATTATATTCAAATGATCATTTCCATTATTGTGTGCTAGGTCTTATTTTAATAAAGCAGCAGGCGCGGTGTCCTCTGTTGAGGGAATAGCAAAGTGTGGCGCAGCACATGGCGCGCCATCAGTTCTTATTTTGCAAGAGCGGAGACTGCGTCCTTAGGATGTCAGCTGGCTAAATCCCCACGTTTCCACTCACTTTGCTGCTATTATATTAAAGCTGTCATTCAATGAAACATATTGCAAATCGTATTTCATAGCGCAGAAGCCTGAAGCCTGACTGGAATTCTGTCATGCTTTGTTATTCAGTGTGTGCTTTCTGGTTCATTTTTCTGGTTGTTTTGGCGTGTGGTGGCCGGAGAAAGGGGTGGTCAACCTATTCCAGATTTGGGGAGTAATTTACAGCATCCACCAATGCAAAAAATGGTGTTGTTGGCTGCCACAATTGGCCGTATGCAAAATAAATATGTTTTGTGAAATCTAATCTCAGAACAATATTTTTCATGTTCAATAGCGTTTACTGTCCTAGCACTTGAGATGTTGTTGTTTCACTTTCCACTTTGAAGCTGGCATAGGGATGAATTTTCCCGGATCCTGAATCCAGCAAAGAATGTCTTCACGGATCTCAGTTCCAGCTCCCCAACCCAGGGGAATCCATTTGCACTCGCTTGGATTGCTTTAGACTACCCTGTGCTGCGTATGCCTAGGGTCAGGGGCGAGACTTCCCCACAAGAGTACTCGAGGATCTGAGCTGGAGCCCTGTGAAATCCCTTGTTAACATTGCACTCTACAGGATATACTGAAGTAAACCATTTTTAGGTTTGAAAGTTGTGCACATTTTATACCACGTTGACAACGTTATAGGAAACTGGGATATTTTCCAGGTGTTGATGATTAATCTTCTGAGGGGCTGAGAGCCCATTCCCCCAGAACCCTCTCCTTCCCCACCTGGTGGGATCCCATGGTACAAGCAATTCCATGTCAGCACTTCTTGTGCCCCTCCCTTATACTTACTGATCCCTATGTTTCCAAGACCTCTGACCAAGTTTATGAAGTTAAAATAATGACGGGGCTCTTTCTATATGTCAAAGCACTGCGTTAGTGGTTGGTTTCTGAATATTCTGAGCATACCGTTCCCACGTACCAAACACAAACCGATTGGCTTACATCTTGAGAGGCATCTAAATTTAATCTCACAGTCACCCTTCAGCACTTTTCGTAAGCTATCAATGGCCGAGGACACCATATTGTTCAAGCAAGGGTTCAAAGTATTTGTTGCCTACAGTGGCTGGAAAATCATTCCTATCTTTGCTTTCCAGCATTGTTCGCACCAAAGCCACCATGATCATTTTCCCTTTTAAAACATTTTGTGTTTGTATGATTTTTTTCCTATACAGTACTCTGTAACAAAATTCCTACTGCTCTGCAACAGGACAGGGACAAGTAGTTGCTAAACTGCCAACTCAGCCTCATGCAGCTAATTAACCAGCGGGGATCCAGATCATAACGTAGAACAGGCATAGCCCATAAGGTATACCTCCTCCGCCTTGTGCAGTACTGCAGGAGGAGGGCAGGCTATATCCTCTGAAAGGGTGTGAGGTGATAGCATTAGAAACCCAAACAACAATAGTGCAAGAGTTCAATATAAAAGAATTTGCCATCAAGATTCTAAAACCAAATAAAAAACTGACCATGTAAAGAAAAATACAGAAAATGCAAGATGTAGAATAGCACTCTAGGTAGATGGGATGTTCAGGCTTTCATATGGCACATTGTCAGTGTTCAAGAAAATGTCCCATAAGAAAAGGGCACAGAAGGGTGTTTAAAGGTCACCATGAGCTGGGCTTCTGTATGCTTTCCTGCAGTGGAACCAGTGCTGAGACTGATTGAATCATGTTTATCCAGTGGCGTGTTTGTGTCGGGTTGGCATTGAGACTGGGATATGAGTCAGCCCTCGAGATGATCCATTTCTGAGGAGTTCCAACTGGTTCGATTTGCTGATTGAGTCAAGTCAAACTGATGCTTACCCTTGATCATGTCAATGAGTGACATGCTGGCTTCCAGCCATTCAAATTGCCAGTTGAGTCAAGTTGAGGTTCTGTTGGATCTATGCAATGTTTGAAATTTTCTAAGTTGGATGCTTTCACAGTGGTGAGTCGGAGCTTGAGTCATGGGGGCAGTGATCATCTCTGGTTTGAGGCAGCATTGGGTGGAATTCCAAAAGCCACATTTTGGGTTCTGTGTCAGCTCAAAGACAGCTTAAAGGGAAGAAATATGATTCCTGCTGCTCCTGGACATCTAGCATGCAGTGAGTCCTAATCTAGGGGCTACAAGTGTCTTTCTGTTGCACTGTCCCTCTGGGGTGCTTGGCTGGCACCTACAGGGTTCTTTCACCTCCAGTTATAGAGTCCTGGTTGCAGTGCACGGAGCAGTTAAGGCCTTGCTCCATAGCAGTTCATCCCCACGGTTCCCCAGCAAGTTGGGGGCACAGCTATCCTCTTCTTCAGATGCCTGTGGTTTTCACCTGTATGGCAGATGACTCTGGAATGGACTGCAATCCCAACAGAGGCCCAAATGTGTATTCCTCTTTTTCCATTTGTCCAAAGATGAATCACATAATTATGGGTTACCCCTCTCCTTCTGAAGCCAAATTGGATTGGGCAAGCCTGGTGTAAAGGGTCAAACCTCCATTGTTCTAACAAGTGTGCATTGCCTTATGGCTTTACACTCAGAGTGCTTTGCTTGCAGGATATGGAGGGGACAGGAAAGGGAACAGAAACTTAACAGAAAGTAGGCAATCTTTCCTATGCTGCCTCTGAAGCACTGTTTGCAAGGACATGTGCATATGCCGTAGAGGAGCATGTGTCCCTTCCTCATGAAGAATCAAAGGAGCAGCATCCTAGCCACTGTTCAACAGAGGGGCTGTCTAGCCACTCAGCCCAGATGTGAATACAAATCAGTCCTGTCACATCTGGGATGTGCTCACAGAGCTGACATTGGTGATATATCACATGTATGTGCTATTAACAGTCACCATGTCACAACCCTACCATGGCTTACATTTGAGATTTATCTCCTACCTGCCATATTTAGGCAGCCATTTATAAGTTAGATCAGAGGTGCGGATGTTTACATTGCTACCACTGCCTCCAATGACTTTGTGACCCAGCTCCTGTCAGCGATGCATGCCCTTATTGGCTGGAAGTTGCTTGGCTTCCACGTTGCAGCCACGCATTACGGTCTGTTTTCACGTTCGACTCTGGTGTGTGGGAGGGGCTTGGCTAGTGTGATGCTATGTGTGTACAAAATGGACCCACATCTTGGCAGTGCAGCGGATGAGCACAGCAGACTAGAGCCTCACATGCTGAAGCTGCACCTAAGTCTAGCTTGTCTGTGTTCATCTGTGCTCGTCAGTGCACAGGCCGTTCCTTGGAAGCCTACTCCGGCTGGTAGCAATTCCATCATGTCATTTGGCTGCATACCCAGCTAAGCCTGGCCACCAATAATACTATCTGACCACTGAGGTTCAGCATGTCATCGCTCAGTGTGCCCCTGAGGCTCCCTGCACTGTCTGTTACTTAATGTTCACTGGTAGTGCATGCACATGACTGCTACAACCTAATAGATGATCACAAACCTGGAATACTGTTTCTTTCCAAAACATTGCTGTGTGACCACTCTGATCCCCAGTTATTCAAGCATTGCCTCCTGACTATGGCATTTTGTGCTGTGACCTGTAGGAAGAATGTAGGCTCTGCATTTCCACATCTGGACTCCGCATTACAGCATTCACATTTAAGGTGCAGGTTTGAAATTTAACTAGGGCCAAGAGTTTGAGACTCATTGATGGACTCAATAGTATGAGTCTCAAGCTGAATTTAAATAGATGCCAATGCACAGAGCACATGCTATAAAATGATCACTTTAGTCCATGATGCTATTTTAATGGGCTGAACTGCACTAAAAAATAATACCAACATGAAACTAATATACTAATTAACCCAACCCCATTTAACATGTAACTGACTCCCATAATAACATTAAGTGCAAATTTGTTTATGATATAAGCGAAAAGATTGATCGAAATGCATGATGCTCTTAAAATGGAAAAGAAAAATGATTTAAACATGCAGGCTGGATCTGTGTTGTAAGCTGAGGAATGTGAAGATCCGTTCCTAAAGACATCACATTGTATTGGAGCATAAAGCGCAATAAAGATGTATCATGTTCTATTCAGCAATGCAGTGTACGTTTCGGCTAAAAGGCACAGAGGAAATCGCGTGATGATTTAGTGGGATGATCTTGTCAAAGGGAGGGGCTCTTGAGTGACATGGGGATTTATGAAAAGGGTTTGAGACTGAACTGCTAGGCATTCATCTTCTTACACTCACTGACAGAGGGAGCAGAAGGCTATCTGCTGGTCTTTCTTTCTCCTGGGTTGGCAATCTTTGGAAGAGCTACGAAGTCTCTAGCAACCTTATCTGTGAATGACCCTGGGTCACTGACAAGCTGAGTCAGTAAATATCGCCAGCTTAACCGAGGTAATTATGCTGTTAATTGAGGCATGTGAATTGGCTGTTTGAGACTATGTAGCATATCTTAAATAGTTAAGTTCATTTTAGGTGCTGCAATAGTGATACAAATGTAAGTGTGCATGTAAAACTGTGTTTATATTTCTCAAAGGTTTGCTGTTATTCGGAGTGTATCTTTCCTACAAGTTTTGTTGCACTTTATCACAGATAAAACCTTGTTCATGGTGTGAATCACAATGTCGGCACACGTGTCATTCTGTGTATCTTGCATAATTCTAGTCTATGATAAAGAACAAGTTCAAAAAGGTAATTTAGTTTCAGTGTATTTTTTCTGCATTCAGTCTCATTGATTTGACATGTATAGAACGATAAACGTGCGGTAAGAAATATCTCAAAGCAAAGTTAGCAAAGTTAGCCGCAGTAAATTGTTTTACTTTGTAAGGCTGACTGAAATTTTTGTATTTCAATTGCATGGTTTACATTTGTTGAAACACAGCCAAAAGGGCATACGCGTGATGTTGTAAATAAAACATCACAAGAGAGCATGAGCCATTTATTCAGAGTGTATTAAGTCAAGTATTTGTTTATTGTAAGTGATCCTGGTGAAATAATTATTAGGCAGTATTCTGAAATGAGTCTCACCACTATAAAAATACCACGAAATACCACAAAATACTAGATATAACCCACAAAATCTCCTACAGATTTGGTGCGTTGGCCAGGAAACTGTAAAATAATTACTGGGTGTGGCCTTACATCCTAAAGCATAACCATATTGTGCATTCATTCATTGAATTAGACTGTGGAGTAGTGCAGTACTGTGTGTTCACTTGACTCTTATTATAGGTAATAGAGTTTTCTGAATTTTCAGATTACCTCGAGGCTAAGCTTCATGCCAATGCAGTTTGGTCCTCAGAACATTTGCTAATATGGAAAAACAGAATTACCACAGAGGTAGAGAAGGAGGCATTGGAATATATTTTTTAAAAGGAAGCATTGTGCAGGTGCGCCTCCTTAGGTAATTCTGAGTGACAGAACACACAGAGGAGAAAAACTGCATGATCAGACTGTGCGTAAAACTTTGGTTCTTGCTGCACAGATCCATAAAGATGCAAGGGAAATACAATTAAGTAATTAGCAAGTTACAACGAAGTTTGGCCAATTAATTGATCAGGTGCAGCAATTAAAAACAGAATTAAAGCAGAGGGAGCTAGACACTGAATTGCAAGCCAAATGCAGTGATATTGCTACTCAATTGGCACAGAGAGAGAAACCATTTAATGAGAGTGAGCAAGAATTAACCCACTGAAAAGCAATATTAGATGACATAAGACAAGATAAAGAGGTTGCAATTTCCGAAATACAAGCTCTTAGAGAAGATGGCAGAGAGAAAGAGAAATAACTCCATGCTATGGAACAGGAGATATTTAAATTACTGGAAGAAAATGACAAAAAGGCCAAAGTGCTTAATCATTCTCAGACACAAATCAATGAATTCCTAGCAATAATCAATAAGGTCAAGGATGAGGCAGAACAGCTTCATGGACAGTGCAAGAACCTGGAACAGCAAATGCTTAATTTCAAATCTCAGGAAAAGTGGCAGGGTACTGAATTCACTGGAGCTGAACCCAATCACAGCCCTGGCAAAGGAAAAATGTACCAAAAGTGGTCCTTTTGGCCAGAATATAACCCAGTGGTGGGGTCTGAATCAACATTCTTACCCTCAAGAGAACAGGAATGAGCGACAAAATGACACATATCAGAATGCAATATGTAGTCCCTTTAGAGACTATTCATGATACATTCAAAGCCCTCCAGTTACCTAGCGAACAATATAGACAGTACTTTCACCTCACCCTAGATGCATCATCTGCTAGTATAATTTGTGGTCCCAATAAACAGGAATATTTGTCATAGGCAGACATTGAGAAGGAGGTTAGACATCAATTCTCACCTTACCAGTCCATACAGGATGCCATAAAGCAGCTTATACTATGACGACAAAGCCAGACATGTCACCTCACCAGTTCTTTCACAACTTAAAAAGAGCATTTTCATGTTTTGATGTGGCCTTTAACCCTAACTCTATAGAATTTAAAACTGCATACTTTTATGGACTCCAAAAAGAAATTGTCTCCCAGTTAATTTGTGAATTTGACAGGGAAACCCCACTGACTGGAATGGATAATAGAACAGGGGACCAAACTGTATGAAGTGATATTTGGTCAGAGAGAGGAGAGGCCTAAGTATAAAGAGACAAAACAAAAGTCTAAGGAATCCACACCAGTGATTTTGGAAGTAAAATCTGTAAAGATGGCGCTAGAATCAGCCCAAACTCAGGCAAAAAATGACATGGCACCTAATCAAAGGGGCACGCCTCCACAGAGGACATTACCCCAAACTCCTATGTTCCAATCCATTGATCCCAGCAATAGGAGTTCTTACATTAGCCCTAGATATCTTGGTAATTCTCCCAGAGTGGGATTTTGCCACAATATGCCAGACCTAAATAACAATCAAAATAAATGTGCAATGGCCCATACCAAACGCTAGGGGCCCAGAGTAGATTTGACCCTAATACAATGGTATATGGTCACCAAGAAAGACCAAGATATGTGGATGGATTCATTGAAAATGGAAACCAGCATAGGGGGCAATTCCCACCAAATGAAAGACAAACATGAATGATGTCCCTCGCCTATATTATCAATCACCACCACTAGTCGACCATGGTCAAAGGACAGTCACTCCGCGTTCTCCACCTCCTGTGTCACATGAATTCAGAGGTAACACAAATATAAATCAATATCCTGAGAGATTTCAGAACAGTCCTAACGAGGGTGAGTTTAATCATTTCCATCCCAGACCACAAAGAGAGGAATTACGAGACATGGACAGGTTTCAATGCTTAGAGGCCCAAATCAAAATGTTATCCGAACAGATAGGAACATTATGTGCAGTGCAAAAGCAACAGCCACGTGAAGGTGCAGAAGGCCATCGGGCTGATCTTGTATGTAGCAACAAGTGACTAGCTAATGACCTCTGCCCTGATGAGAACAAAACAAATGCCTATAAATCACCTTTGAATGAAAATACTGAATTGCTTGCTGATTTAAAAATGTCAAAACAAACAAATGAAAGTAAGACAGGGAATTCCAACACACACAAAAAGGGAGTGTGGTTCAATTTAGAGTTGGACCCGACTATTCAGGTGTGTGAAAGTGAGGAAAAAAGGGGGGGGGGGAGGAATAAGAAAAACCCAAAGAACTGAGAAGCAGATTTAAAAAGAATATCCAATATGAAAATGAAACACAATACAAAGAATTACGAACAACAGATAGATTATCTTTACTTGATAGTCAAAATACTGTTGATACCCACACAAAGGAATCAATTGCCCAAAAGGCAGGTGCAGGCCAGTCACCTGAGGAGTGTTTTGAACCACGGATATTTCAAGGAACAGAAATGACAGGCTCTGTCCAAAACGCAGAAAGTGTCACATGCCAGAAGCTGACATGCTGTTACGAAACACTTGTGAAAATATCCAGTTAATAGGTTGCAATGTAGAAGTAAGTAGAGAGCACCCTGACAATGGGAAAAGTACAATGAGCAATTGTGGTGTGAACACTAGTGGTCCCAAGTCAGAGGGGCAGTAAGTGGCTACAGTCAGTGCAACAATGGAGCGCCTTACCCTATGCTGAAGGGGCAACATCAGTGTGCAGAAACAAGTAGGTAAAATGCAACAATGTACAGCCTCACCTCATGGTTTACGGGCTACATCAAGTGTTCAGGCATAAGCAGGTAAAATGCAACAATGTAAAGCCTCACCCTATGCTATCGGGCGCAACATCAGTATGCAGGAACAAGTAGGATAATGCAACAATTGAAAGCCACACCTCATGGTGCAGGGGCTACATCAAGTATGCTGGTACAAGTAGGTTAAATGAAACAATGGAAAACCTCACCTCATGGTTTAGGGGCTACATCAAGTATGCATGTCCAAGTAGGTAAAATACAACAATGGAAGCCTTGCCTCATGGTGTAGGGGCTACATCAAGTATGAAGGTGCAGGTAGGTAAAATACAATAATGGAAAACCTCACCCTGTGGTGCAGGGGGCTACATCAGTATGCAAGAACAAGTAGGTAAAATACAACACTGGAAATCCTCACCTCAAGGTGTAGGGGCTACATCAAGTGTTCGGGCATAAGCAGGTAAAATTCAACAATGTAAAGCCTCATCCTATGCTATAGGTGGCAACATCAGTATGCAGGTACAAGTAGGTACAATGCAACAATGGAAAGCCTCACTTCATGGTGTAGGGACTACATCAAGTATGCAGGTATAAGTAGGTCAAATGCAACAATAGAAAGCCTCACTTCATGGTGTAGGGGCTACATCAAGTATGCAGGTATAAGTAGGTCAAATGCAACAATAGAAAGCATCACCTCATGGTCTAGGGGCTACCTTAAGTATGTAGGTATAACTAGGTCAAATGCAACAAAAGAACGTCTCACCTCATGGTGTAGGGGCTACATCAAGTATACAGGTACAGGTAGGTAAAATACAACAATGGAAAGCCTCACCCTATGGTGCAGAGGGCTGCATAAGTATGCAAGAGCATGTAAAATGCAGCATTGGCATTTCATGCCTCATGGGGTAGGGGGCTAAAACAGGTGTACAGGTATGCAAAAAAGAACAGGTAGAAGCAGAGAAGCAAGATAACATAAACAGTTCTAAGCTGTAAGTAGGGTCAGGTAGGAGGCAGGCACATTGGGCGGGCAGAAGGCTGTAATAAGGCAGGTGCCTGGCAGCTAACGAAAGCTGAAGAAGATGTACATAAAGACGGTATTAGGCAGCATACATGTACAGGGTGAAGCAATGTCACAATAAGTAAATCAGAGGTGGCTGCAGGTATCGCCTATGGCAAATGTCAGATCGGGAGGGTGCCAAGCAGCTACAAGTGTTGCGGGGCGGAAGTCAAATGAGTGAGTGGGAATGCTTTTGTAAACACGATGGGCCATATGGGTGGGGCATATGTTTCATGAAGATGATGGCGTGGCAAGCACATCAACATCAGCGATATGAAACTCCATACCTTGCGTAATGGGAGCTTGCCCAACTCTGAGAGTAGTTCCAGAGAGGGTTCCAGAGGCAGAGCAGAGTTTCATGAGAGTGGTGGCGCAATAGTAATGATTAGTGTAGTAATGATTAGTGCAAAACATTCTATTCATCAATACTTTTGATTAGTTTTGACACATAACTGGCATCACCAGTGCCTATACTATTGGCATGAAGTGTAAATAGGGCAAGATGGCTTTCAATTCACCCATACCACATTCCTGAAATTTCCATTTGTTGCATGCAGTGTGTACTGCAATTTCCATTAGTTGTATGTGTTGTAACTCCTATAGAAAAAACTATCTTTGCCTTTACAGGACATTTTCTTTTTTTTTTGTTGTAAACCTACAAAGACTTGTGCCACACTCCACTCCTTTGTCACATTAAATTGATTTGTGGAAAGCTAATGTTCTGCTAAGGGTAGCAAACACGTATTTTGGTGGAAACGCTTCCTTTTTGGGTTAATTTTAGGGGGTTTGGGTTGTGAGAGTAACATGCATATTTGTCCCATGCCGTTTTTTTTAATTGGTAAAAAACAAATGAGTGAAATGTGCTTATTTGACTTTAACATCTGTACGCTTCCTGTGACATCACTGGTCATTATGTTAATGAGGCCGCCCCGCCTTTTATTAGGACTAGTGCCTTGATGTTTGCTCTGTTGATCATGGGATGCTTTTTTTTTTAACCCTTCTACAAATAAGAAAGCCATGTCAATGCAGAGTCCCCAAGCTTTCCCATTCGGGAGTAGGGCCCCCAGCCCTGATTGTCCTTTCATTCTGGGATAATAGCTGTGCTAATTCTCCCTTTATAATTTGGACTACAAATCCCAGAGTTCAAAGAAATAACCAGGAGCAGAGAACCTCCTCAAGCATGCCTTTGGCCACCTTCAGAGAGCTGTAAATGCGTGCAGCGAAACTGAAAGATAAAGTGACATTCAAGCACACTTATTTATATGGGGTTACACGAAAATACTCAGACACATGTTTTACTTCCGTATTTTTATAACATCTAAATGCTCTACTTTGTATGACTTGCATTTTGTTTTTCTAAACAACATGCATTCCCATCCTTATTTGTAAGATAGCTCTGCACGTTCATGCCAACATGCCCCTTTTGGAAACGGGGCATTTCTGCATGCATGCTAAGCTCTGACATTTTATAACTGTGCATGATGTGGCGTTGCAGGTTAAAATCTCAGCACGGCCCACTGTGCTCTTTATCCTTCAGAGGTTGATAACATGTATGACCATTTAATTGGCAATCAACGTAAAGTGCTGATTGTCAAGAAAGAGCCCCACACTTCCAAATGTGAAATTAATTTTACAACCCTCACAGTCCCAAGTAAGCCAAGTTTGCATCCAGATAACATGTCACAGTTAACATGACTGTAGTAAAGCTATCTTGGGAAGGTGGGCACTAAATAATCACTACAAGAGATTTCTGTAGAACTGCAAATGCCCCACAGAACATCTCTAGACTCACAGGCCATCCTGAAAATGAACTGAAACAGAAAGCCACTTGTGTGAGTGTGAAATCTGTGTGCATGTGTGCGTGTGAAAGAGGCAGACTGTGTGTGCACACGTGTGAAAGAGAAATGAATCTTTTTTTATGAGTAGGTTAAGAACAATAAGTGCTTTTAAATTACCGTTACAGGCATATATTGTGTACACGGCTTCATGAAAGATTTACAATTGCCAGTTCAGCAAATATTTTGACTGCAAGTTCATCAAAGTGATTTACAGCCCCCCCCATACTGGCTTTGATCCTGACTACAGTTTCATGAAAGTAATTTACAGTAACCTAAGTAGATTTTTTCCGAATCTTCATGAAAGTGACCTACAGTAGCAATGCTAGCATATGTTGTGGACTGAGACATTACAATATATTGTAAAATACTCACATGTACTATTGGTGAAATGCCATCTACTGAATTGTTTTTCATGTGCTATCCTCGAGAATCAATTGTACCTTGTTAGGGAGAATTCTCATAAATGTGCTAATTCCCTTCACCTTAGAGACCCCCAGCAACTTTGCTGGATTTTGATGACTTCATTATTTTACCTGGAAAGAGTGTGAGCCTTTTTTCCCACCCTTTCATGTATTTTGATGTGTGTTTTACAGTTGTGTTATTTGATTATGGAGTTTTAGAAAACTCCATAGGCATAATCTTTTCCTGTGTGTCACACAGCACCCTCAGCTCAGTGACACAGTGTAAGTGATTTCAATCTGGCACACACCCAAGTCAAAGCTCAGCATGCATGTAGTGCACAACTGAAATCCTTATTTATTTTTGTCTAAAAGTTCAATAGTCCGAGCAATATACCACTCATATCACACCCTTCACCTGGAATATCCCCCCCACACCCCCCCCCGGTCACACTCAACCAGGAATCAGGCTGGTTTGCAAAGGAAATTATTTATGTATGTATTGAAGATTTAATCCCAATATGTTTTAATAGATAAACAACAATCACCAATGTGGTGACAGAACACTGAATAATATCTTTAATACACAAGGAGGAGGTAATGAGTGAGCAAAACAATTGCAGCACAGAAAATAATACTTTTGTGTTGGTTCAGACTAGATAGCACTGTGGTTAACAGTTCCCCCTGCAACAACCCCTCAACCCCCCAATAGGCAATGTAAGGAGATAGGAGAGAGAGCAGGCATTCGGGAATGGCACAAATCAAACAGAATATCAGTCCCACTTCCCCCCTTTCAAACACAAGGGAAAATGGAATTGACTTTCAGCTGTCAAACTGGCTTTCAAGATTGTCTTTAGAATGAACTGGGAAAAACACCAAATATGGTCAAAATACTGAAATTGTTATAAATTCCTATGGGATCCACTTTAGATAGTTGCACACACACACAAGCAATGATTCGGTCAGCAGAAAACAATGGAAATCTTAAGGTCCAAGTTGGAAGCAGTTTAGAGCTCTTTTACACGTGTAAAACTTTCAGATTTTTTTAAATCGCGGCAAACTTTTCATTGCTCGATATTCGCAATAACGGGAGAATCAGAATTTCTATGGATAGCTATGGATGCTAGGAACAAGTTGGAGTTGAAATTTCATGTCTAAAATAAAAAAAGAGGGAGTTATGGAGGTTTTAGTAAAGGTCGTTTTTGTAAAATAGGCGCGAGAATTGAAAACATAAATACACTTTTGAAAATGACAAATGAGGAATGTTACAGCCACTGGATCAGGGTGAACCACCTAATAAGAAAACTCAACTTCTCCAGATGAGAAAAGGGTCAGAGCAAAGATAGTTTTAACAATACTGGTTCTAAAGGAAAGGTAGGATGGTTGGATAGGGATGAGACAAGGCAAAGATGCAGCTAACAATACTAGTTCGGAATGAAAGAGAGGATGGTTCTGAAATAGGGATAAGACTATGCAAAGTACAGATGCTATTGGACACAGTTCTTCCTATTCATACTCACTGGATAAGTTTTTAAATGGGACCGTCATCTCTGGTCAGGATTGGGTCTGGTCTAGGAAAAACAGCACCTCAGGCATGGGACTGGATCCTCTAGGCCGGTCACTGGATTGGCACAGGATCTGCTCTACTACTCTGTGGGTATTTGGATCAGCTGGATGGCGAGTACCTCAGGCAAGCCTAGTGGTGGCAAGCTAGAGAATTTCTGGATACTGGTTCAAAATGGCCTTCTCACACGACACAGTGCTTTACTGAGTGGGGAGAATACATTTGAAGATTGGGGCCTTGTTGGGAATCAATAGTCTCTATTGCTGGCAAGAGATTTGCCATCTGGATCTGGAAGAATATTTAAAGCTGGATGTAGAAAGCTGGATCAGAGTGCTTCGCGGGAATCATGAAGATGGCTGGATCAGTGAGACCCTATGTGCTCTCAGTTGTCTCTATTTATGCCTTAACGATGACATCACAAAGGGGTGTATGGGCCGGCTTAGCTAAGCTCGCCCCTGTGATAGGTGATTGGGTCAGAGTCTACTCTCTGCCTTGATAGGAGGAGAGAAACAGAGTGTCATCTTTATGGTGTAATTTTATGATGATGAGAATCCACCCCTAGCCACTGGAACACAAAGTCTAATTTTGGCAAAATACATATTTACACATGTGCAACCTCTATAAAAATCACATACACTGATTGCATATTTCACATAGCAGCTATTCCTCAAAACCCTGTAGCTATGGGATCTTGTGTCCACTTCCTACAGAATTATGTCCTTTTTGCTATGAACACAATGTCCAATTTGTCTGTAAATTTCCACAAATGTGCATGTTTAACATAATGATATGCATGTAAATTCTCACAATTCTAACAGTAATACATTTTGTGTAAAATCACATATCTTGCCATTCCTGTCCAGAACATGTCACACAGTTCTGCTGCCTCTTCACACGTGCAGCCAGAAAGTAAATGAACAACTCTGTCATTTTTATATTTGTCACCATTTTGAACATCAAGTTATAAGTCTTTTAAAAAGTGTTCTTTGTTCATGTGTAGCAACAGATGTTCGCTTGGCTCCGCATCTTTTTGTCTCTATTGCAGTCCAGTGCATCCCCTTCCTTGGGGGAAGCTCCTTCCAGGTGGGTTTACGACTCTCTTCACACTTCTAGTTTCCTGAGCTGCAGCTTGTCATTGTTCCTTTGCTCTCTGTAGACAAGATTCTATCCCAACACTGCAATTAAGACCTACCCATGAATTTCTGCTTAGGGGAAGGCCCTCCTTCTGGGAAGAAACCTGCTTTCCCAGTTTTTTTTCAAATTCAGCCAAGCTAATTACTTCTTAAAATTAACAAAACCCACATTTGTTGCATCACATACAAATACATTCCTTTCTTGGCCTTAAAATTTGTGGAATCAAAAACACAACTAAAATCAGTATTCCTTTTTGGCAACAATCCTGTTTATCTTTGCTAATTAAGCAGACTTTTTAGTTTTAGGTCATTTTAAAGCTGCCTTAGTACTCCTCTAACAGCTGTCATTCAGGTCGCCACAGGTACTGCACCCAGAATTTAGCATAGAGGCTGTCAGTTTTCAGAATTTGCATGTTTCACAATGTTTCATTTGATACATGGATTTTAGCACCAGGCAAGATTGTGAATGTTGAAAAGGGTTGTGTTATAGGCATTTTGGCGTTTTTGGCAACAAAGCAAATGTCATTTGTAGTCGCATTTTTGGGTTTCATTTATAAAGTACTGATTTTCTCTCTGCACTCTGTTTGTTGGTACATTTCTGCAGAGTGTGCTCTATTCCACCCCACATGCACCATGGGTGGCAGGTTGTGCATCCCTTTTTTTGTTTGCAGAAGCACACTGTTTTTGAAGTTTTTTGTTGGTTTCTGGCGCGCACAAGGTTTTTATCGCCATTGTTGCTGTTTCTTTCCCCATAACTGGCAGGGTGATGCCGCATAGCAATGCGGGGTGGGTCAATACATCCCACAGAGCCCCCCCTCCTGACTTGATTTTGACTGCCCGTCAAGGGGAAATCAGGGGATTGGGATGTTCTTTTCTTTTGTCCATGTGGAGAAATTCAGCTACTTCTCCCGTCAGTGCTGGAGGGACACACTCTCCTCGCCGGTTCTGGTTAGAAGTATTGCTGGTTCTGGTGGGAGTATGGAACGGCACTCCGGGCTTCTTGTGTCTTTCCTCCCGGTCCCCGAGTGGTCCTCATTGGTACTTCTTTGGATAATTCTTAGTCCAGATGACAGAAGATAGAATAGAGCATGGTTATGGATATTTTCCCACTACTGTGTCGACACGTCATTTGGGGATGTCAGCAGTGGGAAGGACACTTGCATTGGTAACAATTGTCACTATTCCCCATCTGGGTTTCTGGTTGGTTCCTCTATTTGCTGCAAAGTATGCCTGGGATTGCAACTCTTTAGCTGGTTTATGTGGACCCACTTGTCTTCCCCTTCTGCCAAACTGCCCTTGCGGATGCGGATTCTGTAGGCGACTGGTGAGATTCTGTCCACAATTTCAAAAGGGCCCCGCCAAGTTGGGAGGAATTTGCGCTGTTTGGCTTGGTTCCCTTGGAAATTGTACAAGTAGACCCGCTCTCCTACTTGGTATTCCTTTTTAGTTGTCTTGAGATCATAGTGGGTCTTCATACTGTCTGCAGATCTCTCTAGATGCTGATGAGCATAGGCAAAAGCATGTTGAAGGCTTTTTCTCAGATTCTCAACATACTCATGAGTTGTGGAGGCATTTATCAAGGTCTGCTCTTGGGTTCTGAAGAGCAGATGCTGGGGTAGCACCATCGTTCGTCCAGTCATCAGCTCAAATGGAGACATTTTCTTTGCAGAAGAAGGGGTAGATCTGATGGCCATCAGTCAAGGGACAATTGAATGTCCCAACTTGGCCCAGAATCTGCCACAAACCTTTTTAATATGCTCACAATACTTTTGTTGTACCTCTCAACCCCACCACTAGAGGACCGCCGGTAGGCAATGTGTACTTTCCTTTTGACCACAAGTATCTCCCACATCTTTGTCATCACTTCGCTAGTGAAGTGGCTAACTCGGTCTGACTCAATCATTTGGGGTAGTCAAAAATGCGAGAAGATGTGATTGATCATCAGGGCAGCTGCTGTTTCTGCCTTGCAATTTGGGTGCGGGAGACATTCCACCCATTTAGTGAACAAGCATGTTACGGTCAACATGTACTTGTTCCCGGGGGGGGTGTGGCTAATGGCACGTAAGAGGATGCTCTTTTGGGGAGCTCCTGGAGATCCGACAGCGATCCGTGAGAAAACGAGCGGATCCTGGTGACTTTTGCAGGCTAAAAACACTCCCATGAGTGCATGAATGCTGGGGGCATGATTTGCATGCCGTGAGGACCCGTGCGGTGGCCGAGACTGGATGCTGTGGCCGTGGAAGAAAAGACAGGTGCCCACGACCGTGTGACGGACAAGATGGCGGCCAGAGAACAAAGGGCCGGCAGCTGACCGTGAAGTGATGCCGGAACATCGGTCACCGCGGCTGCAGCTGGCCTCGCTGCGGCAGTGCGGACTGTGAGTGGCCCTGCCGAGAAGCGGATCGCCGAGGATGACTGGAGCAGGGGCCTGCAGGACCCAGAAGCAGGCATCGGATCCCACAGTGAGTGCGGGGAAGGAGAGTGATCCTTGTCATCCTGGACCGCGGGTCGCAGAACAGGATTGGAGCGGAGCCCCCCGGTTGCGCTGTGGCCATCGAGCGCAGGGGACCACTGCAAGAAGACCGTGTGCCTGGGAACCGGCGGTTGGGCCCGGGGGCTCTGGGCGGAGTGGGGACCCCCGAGGTGTCAGAACCCGAGGGGTCCGAGCGCGGTGTGGAGCGCTGTGGACTCGGCAGACCCAAAGCAGCATCGGGAAGGAGCCAGAGCCCTCCCTGGTGGCCACGGAGGGCTCACGGCAGTGACACAATTGGAAATTAAAAGGGGAAAAAAAGAAAGGGGAGACGGTGCATGACAGAGCGTGCAGCATTAATACCCCTGTGTTGCGGAGCTCGGTGCAACTATGTATCAAGTCATCAGACTACACGAAAAGTGAAACTGGCAAATGAGGAACTAACAAGAGCGTGCTGACTGCTATTAACATCCTGTATTACTCAAAGCACAGTCATGTTAGAAGCTTTTGGCAGTGGCTGCAGTGTCCCTGAAAATTGGACAGTGGAGGCACGAAGGGGCCTGGTGAGGTGGGCTCCCCTGGATCTCCTGTACTTCGGGGGCACTTTGAGGGAGACGCCCAGCTAGCCCACAGGGAATAGCCCAGATAGTGTGCAGGCACGTGCACCCAGCCCGGGTCAGGATTGTGGGCAACGGCCCCACCCAGACACAATACCTGCGGCAGCAACATAGAGAGAAGGTGGGTGAGTGCTTGCCCGAAAGGATAAGAAACAAAACACAGCGGCAGACCACAAGATCACCACGAGTGGGTCCCGGGCAGGTGTGGCAACATATGGAGGCATTTTACCAGCACATTCAGTGGCAGGGAAGCCACACTAACGCCAGAAGTAACGCCTGATACTGGAAATTGGGTAACACACTGTAAGGTCCTGAGGAACAATACAGATCTAGAGCTGGCATGCGAAGGTCATGGCGCACTTCCAGTGTGCAGCAAGTGGTGGGTGCATATCCTTGGCATGGTTGGGGGGGGGCCCTGATCATCAAAGGAAGCCTGACACTGCACAGACCCGCATATAAAAAAGGCCTCTGCGCTGGCCCACGCCAAGGCGGAGCAGCACAATGTCGAACAAAATTGTGAGACCCAAGAGTAAGCAGCCCACGCTGGAGGCCTAGACCAAGACTCCCCCAGGGGCAGAGGGGGTCAAAAACAAGGACAAGGCTATCACTGGGACGGAGGAAGCCCCGGGCACGATCCAGGAGGTGCTGGCAGCAATTGCGGACCTGAAAGTTGCTTGGGAGACAAAACCGGGCCTGGCCATGAATGAACTCAAAGTAGCACTGGATCTTAAGGTCAGAGCAGTCCAGGAAGACGTGAACCTACTAAGACAAGACGTGAGATCGCTTGCGGAGCGCACTGGAAATCTTGAAAAAGATATGGCCCCAAACACGGTGGAAAGTGCTGCCCATAGATCCGAAATCCATGCCTTCGTACAGCGAGTGGGCAACTTGGAGAACAGAGCGGAGGAAGCAGAAGGACACGCCAGACGCAACAACATCTGCATCGTGGGTTTTCCAGAATGGATGGAGAGGCCGAACCCGATGGAATACGTGGAGACCATGCTGCTGCAGGAAATAACCGGAGGGGCATTGACCCAGGGATTTGCTGTTGAGAGGGTGCACAGGGATCTGACGAGGAGGCCTCCCCTGGGAGCGCCCCCCAAGCCCGCTGATCGTGAAGATCCTGAACTACAGGGATTGGGAAAAAATACTCGAATTCTTCCGGAAGGGCGGAACGATCGAAAGGGGGCCGGCAAAGGTCTCCGCATAGACGGATTACACCTTGCAGGTACAACGCAGTAGAATGAACTTCGGAGCGGTGAAAAGAAGATTGAGGGAAACGTGACACAAATAAATGTTGCTTTACCCGGCCAAACTGAAAGTGTTCCACAAGAACAAACCTTTGTTTTTCGAGACGCCAGAGGATGCCATGGGGTGGCTGGATATGCAGAGTCATTCCCAGGAGTCGGGTATCCAGACAGAAGCCGAAGAAGATAAGTAGATGGCCGCTGTGTCTCCCCGGGCGGCATAGCGCAGTGCACTGGGACCAGATTATAGTATCAAGTTAAGCTCTCAGAGAATGTGCTGATGGGAAAGTATAAGCCTGCAATATCCGTGTGAACTAAACAATACAATTTATAGCAGTGGGAGCTCCCGAGAGACTACTCTTGAACTCCCCCATAGCATTTTGCTTAGTTAGGTTACTATTAGTTTGGTGACGCCCCGCGGGGTCCTAGTCCTTGATACCACGAGACAGGACCAGGCGCGGGTGGGCCTGAGATCCAGGGAAGGAGCTGGGCAATTGTTGGGGATGGGTAGGGAGGGGGAGGGACAGAGTGGTGTGCGGTGGGGCATAGTTGGGGAAAGGGGAGGGAGAGAAGTTGTTGATGTTGGGAGGGATAAGAGCCAGGAAATGAGCCATAGGGAACGATATGGGAGGAGGAGGGGAGAGGGAGAACATTGAGTCAATGGCATCGGGTAACCTCAGAGTCGTGACCTGGAATGTGCAGGGCCTCAATAGTTACCTAAAACGCAATAAAGTAATGATGTACCTAAGGTGGATGAAGATTGATATAGCTCTGCTACAAGAAACCCACCTCACCAAGGAGAAGTTGGAGGTGATTTGGAGAAAATGGAAGGGAAGCGTCACAGGAGCCACTTACTCGGCTTATGCGAGAGGAGTGGTTACATGGGTGGCACCCCATGTGCCGTTTCAGCTGCTCAGATCGACGATAGACCCGGAAGGCAGAATGGTGGTGGTGGCAGGACTCCTAGAGAACAGAGAAGTGAACATCATAAGCGTGTATGCCCCTAACCATGACACAGCGGCATACTTTAGGTCCTTATATAGTAGAATTAGCCCCCTGTTGGGCGGCGCAAAAGTGTGGGAGGTGACTTTAATTGTACCCTGAACCCCGAGACAGACAGGTCAGATAGCAAGTTTACAAAATCCACGCCAGCAGCTAAAGCACTGGGGACACTGTTGACGGAATGGAGGACGTGTGGAGACGGCTGCACCCAATAGATAGAGAATACTCGCACTACGCAGCGCCACATGACCTGCATACTAGGCTAGACTATGTGTTCGCCGCCAACGAGATAGCGGGAGAAATGGTGGGTGCGGAATATAAGGCCAGGGTACTATCTGACCATTCACCTTTGGTCTTGGAGTGGTGGCATCAACCCCCTAGAGCGTGAATCCTGATGTGGAGGCACAGAGCTGAGGTCCTACAGGACTCAGGATTCTGGGAGGATCTGAGGGATGCCATCGAAGAATATTTCGACATTAATACAGGTAGCGTAAGATCCATGGGAACAGTATGGGAAGCATTTAAGGTGGTAGTGCGCAGGGTAGCCATATCAAAATCCAAGGGGCTCCAAGGGGGTATTGAACAGGAACTGCAAGAAACTGAAAGAGAGCTAGAGGGCCTGATGCAAAGGGGGGGACCTCCCGAGAAGACAGCGCTAAAATAGGAGATTTACAAAAGGCTAGCAGCGAACTGTGGGACAGATTATGCAAGCTAAATTATAAGAAATACACAGAGAGGCAACACGCGGGTGGAGACAAACCGGGCAGACTACTGGCCTGGTTATATAAAAATTAGACACCCCGGTCGGCGATTAGAGAGGTTAAGGACGCGGAAGTTCATATGTGTAACACCCAAGAGGGAGTAAACGAGGAGTTCCTCATGTATTATAAAGGATTACATGAGGACACGGGAGGAGATATGGGTCAAGAAATATTGGAAACAATAGAAGATATAGGGCTGCCCACCTTGGATGACCTAGAACGTGCAGATCTGGAGGCCCAGATCACCTGAGACGAACTGGAGGTGGTGATCCAACATCTGCCCACAAGCAAAGCACCCGTGTTGGACGGGTTGCCCAGCTAATTTTATAAAGCATACTGGCAGGAGCTGCTCCGGCCGCTGCTGGACATGTTCAATGAGGCCTATGAGCAAGGGGAACTGCCGGAGTCCCTCCGAGAGGCGGTGATCATCCCGCTCCTGAAGCCGGGGAAGCCGATTGGGGAGTGTGGGTCTTATAGGCCCCTATCTATGCTTAATCAAGATAGTAAAATACTCACGGCAGTGCTCGCCAACAGACTTAAGCGACTGATAGGCAAGTTGATACACCCGGACCAAGCAGGTTATGTCCCCAGCAGAAACATTACAGACAACCATAGGAGGCTACATCATATTATTGTTCAGACTGAGAAAGACCAGGGCGAGTTGGCCATCGTGCCGCTGGACGCAGTCAAAGCCTTTGATTCAGTGAGGTGGCCATGGTTGATGGCTACCCTGAAAGGGTACGGGATAAGACCGGGATATATTAGATGGGTTAAGATGTTATACTGCTCCCCGATTGCAAGGGTCAAAACAGGAGCTATAATCTCGGATAAATGGCAACTCAGCAGGGGGACCAAAAAGGGGTGCCCCTAGTCACCCATGCTATATATTCTTGCATTGGAGCCGCTGGCAATTTGCCTTAGGCAAAAATATGGAGAGGTGGGGATTTGTACGACGGGAAACACACACCTGATATCATTGTACGCAGATGACATGCTCCTCTACCAGCGCTTCCCGGAGGAGAATCTGCAATATGTGCTGGAGGTGATGGATTGCTATGCCACCCTCTCGGGCATATCGGTGAACCCTGGGAAGTCTAGTGTGTTCCCCTTGGGATGGTATAAGAGTCTCCCACTTGAAAAACTACCCATTCTGCAGATACCCTGGCAGACCGAGACGTTCAGATATCTGGGCATAAATATATACCACAAGGTACAGATAGAGCACAAACACAATACAGAGAAAGCAATTGATGGTATTAAAAATAGCATGGTGTTTTGGTCCAGATTACCCCTTGCCATGATGGGAAGAGCAGCTCTGCTCAAAATGGTGGTTTTGCCCAGACTCTTGCACTTTTATGTGAATGTCCCGTACCTGATCCCCAGACGCTTCTTTGTTAAACTCCATAGCCTGTGCAGGGGTTTCATATGGCACAACTCTAGGAATAGGGTGGCCCTGTGGAAATTACAGAATTCGAGCGATAAGGGGGGAATAAACCTGCCGAACTTTGAGTTGTACTACTTGGCGGGGCAGCTATTGTATGTGGCTAGGTGGTTATCCACGGAGGACTCTGCGGAAGCCAGGCTTTTGCGGGGGGACTCCGCCCCATATTTCCTAAAAGAGACAGTGTGGCTGCATAAAACAGAAGTGGTGAAGATGGGGAGACTGTTGGTGCTGGGCTGGGAGGTCTGGCGCAGGACATGGAGAACTGTGGGTGACCCAGACCCGCTCTCACAGCGGTTCCCGCTGGCGGTGCTAGGCCGGGAAGACTCCCAACTGTTCAAAGGGGTCTGTAAATATTGGGAACCGGTGGGCCTAGCCACCCTTGGAGACATATGGCAGGATGGGGAGGTATTGGAATTCCACAGGCTGCCGGAGGAGACAGAGGTGCATAGGGGCCAATATATCACCTATACCAGGATCATGAAATGGGTGCGGGAAAGGTGGCCTGAAACGGTACTTGAAGAAGAACCCGACGCCACCCTAGAAATGATGTATGATGTCTCGGAGGGCGGCCACGAAATATCCCGGATATATGAGCTCCTGAGTGTAAAGGTGGGGAAGGAGTTGCTCCAACTGAGGCTTGATTGGGAGGAGGCGGTGGGTGAACCCATGACAGAGGGGCAGTGGGATAGAGCCCAAAGGTACCTTAAGAAAGTGTCCCGGAATGCGAGACTACAGCAGATCCAGTTATATGTCACCCACAGAGCTTTCTTGACCCCAGGGAAAATAGCTAGGTTTGGTAGTGCGGCAATACAGAAATGCCCCAGGTGTGGGGAGGAGGAGGCTGGGCTGTTGCATATGTTCTGGGCCTGCCCAGAGGTGACGAGATTCTGGGTAGAAATAAAGATGAGAATGGCCAAGGGGGCGGTGGTGCTCGAGGTGGGGTCAGCTTGGGCGTGTATGCTTGGGAGCTTCCCTAGGCCACAGAATGTAAAACACATTAGCAAGATGAAAGACCTGGCTTATATCCTGGCTAAGCGCAGAATTGCAATGTGCTGGAAAGCGGCCCACCGGCCGAGAGTACAGATGTGGTGGGCAGACCTCTTGAAATGGGCAGAAGCAGAAACTGTGGTCTGGTATGAAGCGGTCACTAGGGGGGGAGAGGAAGAGGTAGGCCCCCTGATAGCCTGGAGACAACTGGTGACCTCAATGGCATACTCCCCCAGGTCAATCATGAAACAGAAGACAGCGATGAGTTGATGATAACTGAGATACCTGAAGATGCCCCGGTAGATGGCACGGATATGACGGCTCGGGTTTTTGGGGAGGGAGGGAGGAGGACGGAGGATAACATTGAATAATGTGATGCTTTATCATTGACCAAGAACGTCCAAATTGGTTGTAATGTTTGATGTGTGTCTGTTTAAAATAATAAAATAAAAAAAATAAAAAATAAAAAAACTTGTTCCCCCTAGAGGAGTGAATCACGGGCCCAATAAAATTGACTTGCAAATCTGACCAAGGCAGTATCATCCCCCTCTTTTGGAGGGGAGCATGGTGTGTGAGTGATGTTGGCTGAAATTGTGCATACACAAGAAACCCCTTCAAGTATTGGTTCCTGCCCCATGTGTGGCCAGTATGCAACCTCTCACAAGATTTCTAATGTCGTATGAAACCCCCGATGTCCAGCCGTGGCCGCCTGATGGGTGTGACTTAGCATCAGGCTTCGGAATGAGGTGGAACCACCCACTGGTCATGGCCAGCGATGGATCTCCTCACCAGAAAACCGTCTTGAATTCGGAACATTTTTGGACATTTCATCAACACTTTGAGGTCCTCTTTCCCAATGTAATTGTTATCCGTCAGGGGAAAGTTCTCAGGGTCCTTAATGTGTTGATAAAACATACGAATGATTGGATCCCCTTTTTGAGCCGTAATCAAATCAGCATCTGGGGTCACCTTACTCCATTGTGCCGTTGAGAGTTCATTGTGAGCATTTGTCTGGGACCTAGTGATAGCGGTGACCTGGATTTCCCCCAACAGGGACTTGATCTCAAGTAGATCCCCTTGGATGGCTCCAGTTTTGGCCAGCTGATCAGCTAGGTCATTTCCAGTTTTGTCTGGTCCCTCTACTTTACAATGACCCTTGATCTTTTTCCAGTACATGGTCATCCCATTCAAGGTGACCAGATCATCAATATTCTGTATTAATTTTCTGTGTTTCAATGGTTTATTATTAGTACATAGCATGACTCTGGTTTTCCAGTTAAACAGATGCTCCATGAACCCGTTCCATACATAATATGAATCAGTGATTATGACCAGCTCGTGGAGTTGGTGTTGGACAGCAGTGAGGATGGCTTGATGTACAGCCATCAGCTCTGCCACTTGACTACTTTGGGGACTGATTTTGTACCCAGCGGAGGGTTCTGGGGCATCATTCACCCATGCATTCCCTACGCTGGCCACATGTTCCTTTTCCCCGTTGTTGTCAACATGGTATTAACACCCATTCACATAGACGGTGGGCATTCTCTCACACTTGTCTTCTTCATTGACTTTGAGTGGGGAATTAAGGTATGCCTCCATGTTGTCCTTGATGTTAAGACTTTCGTCCTTGAGACAGTTTTCTCTGGTGCAATCATTCATGTCAGCCAGACCTTGCGCGAGGGGACTCTTCTTGTTGTGGCCATACCTGACCTCCACTGGAAAGCCTTGCATTGACAGAATCCAGGAAGTAATTCGGGAATTACTCACATTTCCGGCCCGAATTCTGTCACTTTGAAGATATTGCAAAGGTTGGTGTGGAGTCTCCACTATTATATGTTCCCCCTGGATAAATGGGTGGTAATTCTTCAATGCCCACAACGCTGCCAGGAGTGCCTTCTCACAATTGTTGAATTTCTCCTCCACAGAGGATAAAGTCTTAGTCACATAGGAGATTACTTTATTGACCTTGTCATGCTTTTGATGTAATACTGCAGTCAAGCATGTATTTGAGAACCCTGTCTCCAAGAAGAACTCCTTGTTTCTGACAGGGTAAGCTAGGCAAGACGCTTGTGAGAGGCTTCTTTTGAGTTGTCTTACTGCCTCGGCTTGTTCGGGACCGCACTCCCACTTGTCCTCCCCCTTTAACAGATAGATGAGGGGTCTTGTGATCTCTGGATAGTCCTCAATGAACATTCTGCTGTAATTAGTTAGTCCAAGGAGGCTGTTTAGTTTCGGCAGAGTTGTGGGGTCTTTTATTTCCTGGAGTGCTTCTACTTTCTTTTCCTAGGGACAGAGACCCTAGGAGTTATATCATGCCCCAATAAATTGACACTGGTCCTAAACGACTGTGCCTTTTGGAAAGAGAGTTTTGCTCCGGCAGCCCTCAACGGTGTCAGAACATAACAGATCTCTGCTATGTGTTCCTCCACATTTGAGCTTTTGACTAGAACATGATCTAAATAAGCCAGGTTACACCTTTCACCCAAGTCGGGCATGGCCTTATGCAGAAAGATGTTAAATTAATTGCTGGAGTTGATGTATCCGAAGGGAGTCCTGGTCCAAGTGTACTGATGCCCCCCGAAGGTAAAGGCCAGCTTGTATTGGTCCTCCCTAGTGACAGGTACAGTCCAGTACCCATTGGTCAGGTCAATGGCAGTGAATACCTTTGACCCATTCATCTGGGCCAGCCCTTGGGCAATGTAGGGAAGAGGCCATCGAGAAGTATGGACCCGTTTGTTGAGCTCCAGCACAGAGTCTCCACTGGCCATTTGGTTTCAAAATCCCCAGCACCGGATTATTGCAGGTGCTGTGGACTGGACGAATTATCCCACTGGACTCAAGGTTCTTAATTATTTCAGTAAGGGACTCCATTGATGCGAGTGGCAAGCGATATTGCTTCACAAACACTGGAGTCATGCCAGGGTCCGTGGGAATTGTTGTTGTGTGGATGTCGGTGCGACCACAGTCATATGAGTCCACCGCAAAGAGATCTTGAAAATCTAAGAAAACTTGTTTCAATTTTTGCCTTTGCTCCAGAGTCTCGCAGGCATCAGCTAGGTTGACTGTCTCTTCAACCATCTGCCTGAAACCAAGAAAGACTTCTGGTTTGGCTATCGCAGCGGCTTCCTCCAGCTGGGTGGAGAAGTCCCTGGTCAAAGTACTGGCTTGTACTAATGGCTTCAGGTGGGGAAGGCAGTCCTTGTGTACTTGAAAGATCACCTCATCACTCTTGAAGATACAGGAGACATCTTCCTTACCATAAGGGCAGGAAGAGTACACCTGGAAATTCCCCCCATGCCGGGTAAAGATCCTGTCTGCTGTTGTGTCATTGTCTCTATCACTGTCAAAACAGTCATTGGGGATTGGTCCTAACAGTTTGTTACCTAAATCTATGGAAAAACGTTGGTCATCAACCGCCAATCCTATAATGGTACCTGCACCCAGAGTGATACTCTTTAGGTCGCTGTTATCCACCTCTATTGGAATGGTGTTGTGTTCTGTGTTGACTAGTGGTGTTGGGTTTACACCCAACCCCTGCTATTGGAAATGAGCATTGAGCTGAACATAGGCGTCTAGATTTTTCAGTTTCTGTCTTCTTTTAATTTTTACTTCCAGTGAGAATTGTTAGGTCTGTTCTGGTATGGTGACTTCCTCTCCAATCTGAATTTCATCTGCCTATGGCAGCAGTTGAGCTGACCGAAATGCTTTCTTTGGATCATCAAAGTCCATGGGATTACCCGCTAATCGGGACAAAGCTTTGAAGTTTATTAGGTCCAAACTAATGGCAAAGCGATTGAGAATATCACTGACTAAATAAAATGCAGCAGGGACATCTCGCAGAACCCAACAATTATGGACTATGCTCTTGTTGCCTATGTAAATTTTGATCATACACCTGAGATGTTTGGAATTGGGTGCTTCCAGGTCCATTTCCCATTTGTCTATCAGTTTAAATGTGGGAATTGCTGGATCTTTCGGGAGTTTGCAGAACATAGCCTCGCTGATGAAGCTCTTACCGTTGTTCCCACATACTCGGGTTAGAACTTCCCTTCATTTAACTGAATAGGGATGAACAACTGCTCTCCAATTTTCTGAATATCAGCCAAGCTTTGAGCTGATTTCTCTTCATTTTGGACTATAGTAGTAGGATTTTCTATGTGAATTTATATAGAATTTCAAAGTGTTTCCTTCCAGTGTGGAATGCCACCTTAGACGGGAAGGAAGGTTGATTTTCAGAAATAGAGAGGACTCCCCATCACCAGTTTGTTGTCCTACTGCAATTACTGTCACGTCTGGGATTTGGTTATTCTGGAAGTGGAAATCAGTTTGGACATGTTTTTGTTCAACTATGTGGCATGTGCCATTTAAACTAACATGGTTGACACTATTTTTCAATTTTATTGGCCGGTTCGTCTGGGTCCAGAGGACCTTGTTTACACAATCTATGAGGGAAGACAATCTACACAGGATGTCATTCCCTAGTAAACATGGTGTGCCCTCTGGAGTCACAACTATGACCAGGTGCTTCACCTTGTGTTGCACAATTGTAATGTCTAAATCCGTAGTCCCCTCAACAGGAATTTCCTTCCCATCGAAGTTCTGAAGTTGTCCAGGAAGAGGGATGAGAGGGATTTGGTATTTTTCCCCCCTTCCCGGTTTCAGCTGATGAAAGGCCCTTTTTGACAGAAGGGTGGCTTGGGATCCAGTGTCCACCAGTGCCAAAAATGTACATTGCCCCTGTATTTGGACCGGGACATAAAATCTTCCCTCCTTCTCCTCAAGGGGCAAAGATAATGCACTTTTTTGGCCAATTGGTGGGTTCATTTATTTGCTTTGGGTTCTGACAGATGGGTGATTTGGGAAGGATTTTGTTTGGGATCTTGGGAACCTGTAAGAAGAAGGTGGCAATTGGATATGGGGAAAGTTTTGGGCTCCCCTGGTTCTGATGATTCTGCCCCCCCCCCTTTTTGGAGGCAGTCACCAGAATTGTTTTGAACAAGGGAATTTTCTTGCTGGTCATTCTGGGGTTTGATGATGAGCGGTTTTAACTCGGTCCCCACATCTACCCAGTCTTGATCAGGATCTCTTGGGACCTATTTCTCTTTGGGAGGATTTCCCCCATCCCTGAAGGAGAAGATCCTTTACCCAGAATCCTCTGAGGACCCCTCTCCTTCAAATTGCAAGATTTGCACCTCCGCCACAAAATGGGCTTTTTTAGGCTCTTTATTTCTCCTTCCCGCTCTCTGTTCCTTAGGTTGCAGATTTTTGGGGGCAGGAGATTTTGGTTCCGGTTCCTGGGTTTCCAGGGGCTTTTCACAAGTGGGGAAGGAAGATTCCGCTAAGGCTTTACACCCCCTTCCCCCTGTGCTCCTTCCTTGGGGACCGGTGGGTTGTCAGGGTTCTTCCCCCGTCATTGTTCTGGAGTAGCAGACCATTGATTTGTGGAGTTCTGAGTAGCCATGCTCATCTGACGGTTCTGTTGAGCCCTCAGCATGCGACCCAGATCCTGTGCCAAGTTCTTGATCTGGTGCTCCAGTTGGGACACCCGCTCTGGCTGGTACGGGGTCCTCTGGTCTACCCTTGGTTGATCACGTGAAGGGTAACTATCCCTCCTTCCATAATACCCTTGGTTAGGATAGTTGTGGTACCCCTCCACCCTTGGCCTCCCCTCTCCTGGTTTGGGCTGTCTGGGCTCAGGAAAGTGGGGAAAGAAAGAATGGTTGTTTTGGAGGTTGAGGTTTGGGGGTACTGGGGAAAGAAACTCAACCCGGCATTTGGGGTTTACTGCCCTCCTGGGGAAAGTGAGGAGGGAATTTCCCTGGGTTGGCAGCTGCCTGGTTGGATCCCCCCACTTGGGCTGGAGGAGTCCACACGTAACCCAGGATGGGTCTGTTGCCCTTGTACCAGGGGCTGATGTAGTCAGGGGAGTTAGGGGTTCCATTTGTGGGGTTACCTCCATGACTCCCTGTTTGGGATTGGCCCGTGGGACTTCTGGGACTGGGGTTGGTAGGATTCTGTACGGGAAGGTTTTTAGGCTCCCTCATCTCCAGATCTAAAATGGGGGCAACCTTCACCTCCGCCACCTTAGCAGCAGCAGTGGTGTTGGTTGGTTTTGGGCTTTTGTTAGTATTTTTATTTTCTAGTGGCTTCTGCACTTCGTAGATGCGAGTTGCTTGTTCAATGACCCAGTCTAGTGATCTTTTCTCATGAAAGTCCCTCACTAGCTGGGTCATAATGTATTCAGGGAGAGCATGAAAGAAGGTGTTGACAAATTCCCTACTGTCAGCGCGCACCCTCCTGGTGGTCTGTGCAAAGGCACGTTTCAGTTATTGGACAAATTCTTGTGGTCCTGGTCTTCCCCACATTGCAGGTTGTAGGCTGCCTTGCGGGCCTCTTGAGGGTTTCTTTGAATGGAAAATGCTTTAGGATGGCCGCCCTATAGTTGGACCATCTTGAATGGTTCTGATCCTCCAGCCCCGCAAAGAAGCTGGAGTATTCAGGTGAAATTGTCCACTTGAAATACTGAATACAGCATTGGATGTCCTTCAGGTGGAAAGTTTCCATCATTTGCTCAAACAATTCAAGGTGCTTCCAAACTGAATATTTGGCATTTTCCTGGTAGGGCATGATGACGCTCCTAATTGCTTTGATTTGCTTCAGGGGATCTTTCAGCAGAGCCCTCTTAACTTTGTTGTCCTTTTTGGTTCTGGTCACCCTGGTCCACTCATCCTCTGACTCAGAGGCACTGCTACCAGCGGTGGCTGTCTGATCTTTTAGGCTCTCCCTGATTCTGCAAGCTTGGGAATGGCTGGCAGAATGTGGGGGCCTAATCTCTTGGGACCTGTGGCACTCAGCAGAGTCTTCTGACTCTGCCTTGCTCCCAGGATTGACTGAGTACACCCCACCCCCATGATCCTAGCTGGAAAGAGGTTTTTAGTATGCTCTTAGTGGGCCTAGTCGCATGGAATTCCCCACCAAATTTGACTGCCTGATCTCTTGGTGGGTTGCATTTCTGAGGATCCAGTTCTCTGATTATCCCCTCACTGGAGTCTCCCTGATCAGAGAAGCCGGGCCTAGCATTTGGGAACCTGTACATAGATGCCCGTCCATCCATTTCTGGGAGGCGCTGATCTATCCGTCCCATATTTCCAATTGTGTTGAAGTCTACCATCCCCGTGGCCCTTGGATCACATGAGCCAGTGGACATGTGGGTTGCAGAGTCCTGTCCTTGATGCCAGGGTTCCCTAGGTTATGCTCAGGGATTTCTCTCTCCCATTTTACCTCATCTCTTTCAGCCCCTACTCCCTGATGACATGCCAGAATCGGACCCTTTTGTTCCTCTATTGAGGCCTTATTGGTCTCTATGAGTTGTTCTTGCATCGCTATCTGTCTATGGAGCCTGCCATTCTTTTCACAGAGAGCCTCATTGTCTCTCTGTGCTTCCTGCCTGAATTGGGAGCATTGGGCCAATTTTTGCTGCAGGTGACTCGCCTCCTGAATTTGGTCCTTAATGGCCTGATTATTCTTTGCCAGAGCCTCCTCCATCCACTTGGTGTGCTCTAACAGCTTTTCATAATCCATTTTGATTTCACAAATTCCTAAAGGGCCAGATGATTTTCTTCTAACTTTGTTTTTAAATGACTGACTTCCTGGCCTAAGGAGTCCCTTTCCTGAGTTAGAGTGCCCCTCTGTGCAGCTAGGTCGTCCCTCTGTTTTTTAAGGGTGCCAGCTTTCTGGCGCTCCTCATCAAACTCTGTTTGGGATTCTAGGTCTTTGATAATCAATTTATTATTTTTCTCTTTTAAGGATGATAGGCAGTTTTGCAGGGTGACTATCTGTTCTGCACACACTCTATTATAATTCAATTGCTGCTCCAGCTTTTGTTGGCTCTGTTTTAAAGAGTCTAACCTTTCTTGACACTCTTTTTGTCATGTCTGTATCTGGGTGTCTTGCCCTGCATTCTTTTGCAGTAAGAGCGTCAGTTCTTCTTGCAGTTTGGCGGCATACTGCCTAGCCTCTGTTTCAGCTTCTTGGCTACTGTGGAGCCTTTGCTCTACAGAGTCCAGATTAGTCTGGATTTTCTGCAGTGCTTCCCCTTGCCCCTTTGTGAAGTCTACATGGTCTGCATACTTTTCCTGTATGACTCCTATGTGGAGCTACAGGTTGGCTGCTATTTTGGCAATTTTGCATTGCTCCTCTTTTATTTTAGGGGCAATGTACAGCTCACTGAGTGCTTGATGTAACGGCCCCTTGTCCTGCCAGTTATTGGTTTCAGTGACTTCTTGTTTTATTCCCTGCAGCCATACCTGTTTGTCCTGTTCGACCCATTCACCCCTGACAAACAATTTGTACAGTAGGTGTTCCCTTGCAATATTGATTTCCACTGGAGTCACCATTCCGGAAATATTAATTTCCTTCTGACTTATCTCAGGGTTACTTTACTTTTGAAAACAGGCCCAACTCCTTTGAGTATTTCTTTTGAAGGGTGTTTTTACAGTGTAGCACAGTATGGTAACCCAACAAGGTATATGTACCCCGTCAGCTAGCACCATGTGTTAGACTGTCACGAGTGGTATGTCTAATTCAGGATCTCGCAACGAGCCCCCAATCTGTAAGTGATTTCAATCCGGCACACACCCAAGTAAAAGCTCAGCATGTAGTGCACAACTGAAATCCGTATTTAGTTTTGTCTAAAAGTTCAATATTCTGAACGATATACCACTCATATCACACCCTTCTCCTGGAACCCCCACCCCCCGGTCACACTGAACCAGGAATCAAGCTGGTTTGCAAAGGTAAATATTTATTTATGTATTCAAGATTTAATCCCAATATGTTTTAATATATACACAACAATCACCAATAGGGTGACAAAACACTGAATAATATTGTTAATACACTAGGAGTAGGTAATCAGCAAAACAATTGCAGCACAGAAAACAAATACGTTTGTCTTGGTTCAGATCAGATAGCACTTTGGTTAACAGATCCCCCTGCAACACCCCTCAACCCCCCAATAGGCAATGTAAGGAGATAGGAGAGAGAGCAGGTATTCAGGAATGGCACAAATCAAACAGAATATCTGTTGCACTGTCCCCCTTTCAAACACAAGAGAAAACGGAATTGACTTTCAGCTGTCAGACTGGCTTTCAAGATTGTCTTTAGAATGAACTGGGCAAAACACCAAATATGGTCAAAATACTGAAATTGATATGAATTCCTATGGAACCACTTTAGATAGTTGCACACAAACACAAGCAATGATTTGGTCAGCAGAAAACAATGGAAATCTTACGGTCCAAGTCGGAAGCAGTTTAGAGCTATTTTACACGTGTAAAACTTTCAGATTTTTCAAATCGCGGCAAACTTTTCATTGCGCGATATTCGCGATAATGGGAGAATTGCACTGAGTTCGGTTCTATGGATAGCTATGGATTTTGGGAACAAGTAGGAGTTGGAATTTTGTTTCTATCACAAAAACTGAGGGAGTTATGGAGGTTTTAGTAAAGGTTGTTTTTGTAAAATAGGTGCGAGATTTGAAAACAGAAAGGCACTTTTGAAAATGACAAATGGGTTTGCTTACACTAGGGGATGACTATGAAGAAGTGAATACCACACAGGAATGTTACAGCCACTGGATCAGGGTGACCCACCTGATAAGGAAACTCGACTTCTCCAGATGAGAAAAGGCTCAGTGCAAAGATTGTTGTAACAATACTGGTTCTGAAGGAAAGGTAGGATGGATTGGATAGGGATGAAACAAGGCAAAGATGCAGCTAACAATACTAGTTCGGAATGAAAGAGAGGATGGTTCTGAAATAGGGATAAGACTATGCAAAGTACAGATGCTATCTGATACAGTTCTTCCTATTTATACTCACTGGATAAGTTTTTAAATGGGACCGTCAGCTCTGGTCAGGATTGGGTCTGGTCTAGGAAAAACAGCACCTCAGGCACAGGACTGGATCCTCTAGGCCGGTCGCTGGATTGGCACAGGATCTGCTCTCCTAGTCTGTGGGTATTTGGATCAGCTGGATGGCGAGTTCCTCAGGCAAGCCTAGTGGTGGCAAGCCAGAGAATTTCTGGATACTTGTTCAAAATGGCCTTCTCACACCACACAGCGCTTTACTGAGTGGGGAGAATACATTTGAGGATTGGGGCCTTGCTGGGAATCAATAGTCTCTATTGCTGGTAAGAGATTTGGCATCTGGATCTGGAAGAATATTTAAAGCTGGATGTAGAAAGCTGGATCAGAGTGCTTCGCTGGAATCAGGAAGGTGGCTGGATCAGTTTGTCCCTATGTGATCTCAGTTGTCTCTATTTATGCCTTAACAATGACATCACAAAGGGGTGTATGGGCCGGCTTAGCTAAGCTTGCCCCTGTGAAAGGTGATTGGGTCAGAGTCTACTCTCTGCCTTGATAGGAGAGAAACAGAGTGTCATCCTTATGGTGTAATTATATGATGATGAGAATCCACCCCTAGCCACTGGAACACAACATCTAATTTTGGCAAAATACATATTTACACATGTGCAACCTTTATAAAAATCACATACACAGATTGCATATTTTACATACAAGCTATTCCTCAAAACCCCTAGCTGTGGGATCTTGTCTCCGCTTTCTACAGAATTTTGTCCTTTTCGCTATGAACACATTGTCCATTTTTTCTGCAAATTTCCAAAAATGTGTGTGTTTAACATAGGGATATGCGTGTAAATTCTCGCAATTCTAACAATAATATAAATATAAAATAATAAAAATGTTTTCGCGTAAAATCACATATCTTGCCATTCCTGTCCAGAACATGTCACACAGTTCTGCTGCCTCTTCACACATGCAGCCAGATATTAAATGAACAACTCTTTCATTTTTATATTTTTCACCATTTTGAATGGCAAGTTATCAGTCTTTTAATAAGAGTTCTTTGTTCATGTGTAGCAACAGATGGTCGCTTGGCTCCGCCTCTTTTTGTCTCCCTGCAGTCCAGTGCATCCCCTTCCTTGGGGGAAGCTCCTTCCAGGAGAGTTTACAACTCTCTTCACACATCTAGTTTCCTGAGCTGCAGCTTGTCATTCTTCCATTGCTCTCTGTAGACAAGATTCTGTCCCAACCGTGCAATTAACACCTCCCGTGAGTTTCTGCTGGGGGGGGGAAGGCCCTCCTTCTGGGAAGAAACCTGCTTTCTCTGTTTTTTTCAACTTCAGCCAAGCTAATTACTTCTTAAACTTAACAAAACCCACATTTGTTGCATCACATACAAATACATTTCTTTCTTGGCCTTAAAATCTGTCGACTCAAAAACACAACTAAAATCAGTATTCCTTTTTGGCAACAATGCTGTTTATGTTTGCTAATTCAGCAGACCTTTGAGTTTTAGGTCATTTTAAAGCTGCCTTAGTACTCCTCTGACAGCTATCATTCAGGTCGCCCCAGGTACTGCACCCAGATTTTAGCATAGAGGCTGTCAGTTTTCAGACTTTGTATGTTTCACAATGTTTCATTTGATACATGGATTTTAGCACCAGGCAAGATTGTGAATGTTGAAAAGGGTTGTGTTATAGGCATTTTGGCATTCTTGGCAACAAAGCAAATGTCATTTGTAGGCGCATTTTTGGGTTTCATTTGCATAGTGCTGCTTTTCTCTCTGCACTCTTTTAGCTGGTTATGGAGCCCACTGGCGCATTTCTGCAGGGTGTGCTCTATTCCACCGCATATGCACCATGGGTGGCAGGTTGTGCATCCCTCTTTTTGTGTGCTGAAGCACACGGTTTTTGTAGGGTTTTGTTGGTTTTTGGCGCGCACAAGGGTTTTGCCGCCATTGTTGCTGTTTCTTTCCCCATAACTGGCAGGGTGATGCCGCATAGCATAGCGGGGTGGGTCTATACATCCCACAACAGGGATGTCTTTTAGACCTGTTTCCCAGAGAATGTAAAGTGAAATTGACTTTACTAGTCTTTCCAAATTCCTAGACCCAGAACACACCATCTTACAATGGAGTGCTGGAGAGGTTAAATAGGATCACCTGTGTCTAAATACTCTTGTAGCAGTCAAATGCTAACCTTTCCTATTTAAAAGGCTGGTGGCAGTACTTTTACAACGAACTACCATTATTTTTTCAGTTTTTCAAGATGGCGCCTTATGCCCCTTTGTTTAAACAGTTTCCGGTCTTCCTTTTTTGTTGTTTCTTTTTTGGAAAGGTCCTTCTAGTGTTTGTCGCTGCACGCCAAACCAGGTTTGGTCCCTTTGTACATGTGCCTTTGGCGGGCTTCAGGACTGAAGACCGCCTCTGGCACCTGAGTGTCTGGAGTGGGGAGGAAGTGTGGGAGGTGCCCAAAACTCCCTGTGCTTAGTCTCCTAGGAGACCCAAATGTGCTCTGGCGTGATTGGCTGGCTGACTGTCCGGCAAGGACAGCCACCCTGCTGGGTGAGTGACAGCTAGGCTGGAATGAAAGGGAGAAAACTGTTTAAAAGGCGAGTCTCTAGGACTGGAAGCAGAGTCGACCACTGGAAAGAAAGAACCGAAGACGAGCTGGAAGAGGATGGCTGCTGCAACTCCTGGACCATTGGTTTGCCCAGTGAAGCCCTCCAGGTCTGAATTGTCAAACTCCATTCAACAGAGAAGCTACTTCAAGGACGGCTTCTTCCTTTGAGTTGGTGGGACCAATCAACTTATAAGACACCTGGATATCATTCTCAAGGCTTGATAGGATTAACCAGGGAGAGGGACACCCGTTTGTGTTTTTGAATCAACAGCTACTAGGAACTGAAGTGACTCCATCTTGTTTGCTTTCTTCAATGATCCCGTGCAGTGCAGGAGTCTCCTGACGTCCTCCCTCTTGTCCCCACGACTGAGGCTCAGGAACAGCGAGATCTGCAGGACCTGCCAGGAACCACGACTTCAGCAGCATTTGTTTCTTCATACAAAGGTACTGTGCCAACCCGATTGAGAGAACACCACTCTCGCAGTGAAAGTTTGTGAAACTTTCCAAACGTACAGGCCTAATCAGCTTGTGACCCGACATATGATTCTTTTTCGTCTAAACTACTTCTAAGAACTTTCACAAAGACTTTACTGTTTGATACCAGAACTGCTCTTTCCTATCCAGAACACTAGCCCATTGGCTTTGGCCGGGCCTCTTGACTTGAATTGAACTCTTCTGGTGAACTGAAACAATTTGCACTGTCTAAAAAGTATGTATGATCTATTTCCCCTACCTTGTGCCTTTTGCTCCTTTCTAAGTAACTGAACTGCCATTTGGCTCCTTTTTCAGGGGAGCTCAAACTGTCTCAAAACATTAGAATCTTGTATTGAAGTGTTTTGGTTTATAATAGTAAACTGTCTTCTGCTAGTGACCTGTTTTCTCAATGATTGTGTGATATATTACTTAGTGTTTTTACCAAGAAATCTTGTGTGTAAGTGTCTGCTTGAACCACTGTGATTCAAAGTCCTCTGTGTAACTACTTGTACTATTCACATTCACTCTTGAGATAAGCCTGGCTGCTCAGCTCGCTACCAAAAACTGTGTGATACAGACTTATACCAAAGGTTGGTTTGGCTAACACCTGTAGTCCTATTTGTGTGTAGTGGTCCTAGAGGGTACAGCCTGCAATTCTGCCTAACATACCTTTTACGGCCTTCCCCATTTTTCTCAAAAACGTTACCATAAAATGGGGCACTTCTTTCCTCAGGAAACACCCCATCCAAACCTTCTCCATTACCTACAGCTCCCTTCCTATGCTTTTTCATTGGCATTCATGTGTGGCCTATGTGAATATACCTCCAGTAAAAGTATTCACCTACCACCACTCACTTTGAATAGTTTACAATGCTATTGCCCCTCAGAAGCGCCCCCCACCCAGCACTAAAGAATGCCTCAACTACTGGCATGCACATAATAATTGTACTGGCCATCCACATGAATGGCTGATACTTTTAGATGTCAGGTGTGCCCCTTATTCATACACTAGGTGAAAGATGTAAGTTTTGATTTCAAAAACGTATATCTCCCACCTAGTGCAGCACTCAACGCCTCCCGGAAGCAGCATGATCAACATAGGTATTGCACATACGTGGTGGCCTAGGCCACACCCGGGCGTTTGTGGCCTGGCTAGTGTTTCTCCAAGCAACTTTGGGGCCATCGGCAGGGCTCATAGGGGGCCCGACATTCTGTGTTACGCTACTGCTGTCCCCTGCTGTTAAATGATGGGCCCCATCTTTAGTCAGGGCTCCTCCAAGACAATGGCTACCAATGTTAGTCTTGTGTGGATTACGCGTAGATACTGAACTGGTTGGTCCAGGATATGAGAGGGACAGAAAATGCTCTATCTGACTGCATACGAGCTGTGAATGATTGCATGGTGGGTTATTGCCCCATGCTTAATGCTGTATATACAAATAGCGAAGATAGTGTGGGTGAGGTCGGGCTTTGGGATCCAAATCTTTTGCTCCCAGAGATGTGTTCACTACCCAGCCCGGTGAAAGTGTTTAGAAGTCCAATGTTTCAGATGGACCAAGACCTTTCTCTTTAAACCAAGACCAGTGTGGTGTATAGCTGTTCTAGCTATCTACTAAAAACACTTGGTAAATATCTTACTTTTCTCTCCACTGAGTTTAACCCCACTTCTGTACCCACCTTTGTCCCTGCACATCTTGATTATGGGTAGTCTCTCAATTATCCGACTCGCCACCTTCAGGTAATCCAAAATGTGGCGGGAAGACTGGCTACAGTTGCTCCACGTTGTTCTCATTCGTAGACACATTTGGCTACTTAAATTGTTTTATTGGTTTAAATGGCCAGTCAATAACCACAACAAAATAAACCTTTAACATTCCTATTAAAATCCTAACACATTTGACTCAAGTCACATCTTCCTACACATAATAACATAAAAAGATATCACTATTCCATTTCTTTCAATTCATTTGTCTTCTTTAGCACAAATTCAATCATCTTTAATACCGCAATCACTAAAGTGTTTTTTTTCTGGTACACGCACCCATTCCCACCATTCACTCACACTCACAGTACTTTCACACACTCCATGGTCAGCCAGAAAATAATTTCTGGCATCACTCAGAGAATACAAAGTGGTTACCCAATGGTACAACGTTTCCATGGTGCCATCACCCTTACAAAAACTACATTGGGAGTTTTTAATACCAGGCATTTTTCAAGCCCATTGAACCTCTCCTGTGCCCAGAATATTCAGCCAACATCACAGGAGCAGATCACGATAATGCTGCAATAGGAATTTCTGTAGATACATTGGGAGTACATTTAGGCATTTCCTTTCTAATTTTAACGTATGTCTTGATTTATCCCAGACACATTGATCCACAGTATTAATCCAATCCTATTCTTGTAATTTACAAAGTTAATTTCCTCTTAACTTTGGATGGATTTACAACTAGATCATTTGTTATTATGCTCTTGTGCTCTAAGATTTCTTCTACTCTCATTCTCCACTGAACCAAAAATCGCAAAAGGAGCTATAGCTGTTTCATGCACACATTTCCTGTACAGTGCAACAGACTTCCATAATAACAAGGATTCCAAAGATTGTAATTTCAACTCTTGCCTTATTGTGCCGATTGGCACCGCATTAGGGAGTATCAACACGGACTGCCAAAAGTAGCCCTCCAACTTCTCCCATACCTTCCATGATAAACGCAGGATGGCATCCGCTCCATATGTTACAATTTGGGCTATTTTCTGCTTGTAGAAGGAAAGGATGGGAATCATCGAGAATTTCCCCAATCTTCGATGGAAGGCTCTTCCTTGGTTAGTTAAAGAAATTAATCTAGATCTCAGATTCATATACTGACCCTTATCTTTATGGCTCCTATTGATCACAATCCCCAAGTAGACCATGGATTCCACAATTTTGAGTGGTTATGTTCTGACTCTCCATTTCGAATCACCCCGTTTCTTCTTGTAGACAGATTTCATAGTCAATACTTATTTTGTGACATTGATCTTCATACCATTCTCACTGAAATAGCAGTCAAAGGCGTCAATACTCCGCTGGATGCCAATAGGTGTTAAATCCAAGAAAGCTAGATCATCTACAAATAGTATCCAAGGCACTTCAATATGATTTGTTTTGGGAGGGAAGGCAGCCACCTCCCTTTGCGAATCTACCCGGTCAGCAATGTATAGACAGAACAAAAGAGGGGCCAGACCACATCCTTGTTTAAGGCCCCAATATGTTGGAATCTTTTGTGACAGGTGGCCTTTTCCCGAAAGTCTAATCCTGACTGAGGTGTCAGTATAAAGGGCCTCCATGGCCTCTACCAGATCTTCTGGGCATTTCCACACTCCTAGCTTGGTCCATAGCTTTCCCCTAATCACTCCATCGAACGCCTGTTTCAGATGCATGAATGCTAAGTATAGGCAGGTTCCTGCTTCCAATGCCCTCTCTTTAAAGATGTTTGTAATAAAGAGGTTAAGTGTGGCACCCACACACTTGACAAATCCTGTTTGTCTCAGGTCGGGGATCCCACTACGCTCAGCCCATGTTCTTAGATCTCTCAACAGAAAACTCGCAAAAAGTCTTTCTATGGAGTCCAGGTGCACCATTTGGTGATAATTTTCTGCCCTATCACCTTTTTTAAAAATAGGCACAATGTTGGCCTCTCTCCAAGAAGATGGGATCTTTCTATTAGCCATGATTTGAGCAACCATGATCACCAAATGTTTGCTCCATTTGCCTTTGTTTTTTTTCACTTCCTGGATAGAAAGACCATCAGGTCCAACCACACGAGATGAACTTAACCTACGTATCATCATCTCAACATCAAATTCATCAAAGGAGAACTTCCAGGTTCTGGGCTATAAACCTTCACCATTATTTATTCTCCACCCGAGTCTGCAAATAAGGCTGTGTAGTGGGAGACCCAAGCACGTTCCGAAACCATGCTGATAATATTATTAATTTAACTCCCAAAGATTCCTCAAATTATTTTCACAAACCACTCTCAACGTGTGTTCTGCATCGTTCTGGGCTCTCACAATCCTTTAGGCAATCCGCAATTACTATATTGCTGTTTAACTAGCCGTATTCTCTCTTTTTTAGGCTTGTCCCCATCCTTACTCCTTTGTCTAATGGACATCTGCATCCTTATTCTCCTTTTAACCAAGTCTTGATCATACACATGCTTCTGGGCCCTTTCACCCTTATTTTGTCTGACCTCCATGTTGCACATATTCTCGCAGAATACCCAAGTACTCCACTCCAATGGGGGTCTGCTAACGCAGAAGTCATGTATAGACTTGTAATCTGAGCCACATCATGCTGTTTTAATCTTAGGCGATTACCTCCCAATTCTAATTCCACCGCCCCCATTTCTTCCATCGCCTTCGCCCCTCCCCTCCTGTGATGGAGATTGCCAACAGGTCATGATCGTTAAAATCCTGCGCCATTGTTCTAAAACCCTCTACCTTTTGCTGATAAAAAACAGTAGTCGGTACATGATTCCTGATCACCACATTTCCATGTACACCTCCCTGGAACATCACCCTGTGTTGAGCATGCACATGTCCCTTGGTCCCATATTACTCATCCATTCCTGCTCTCTTGCATTCCATTCATTCTCTTTCAAGGGGTCACCATTCTTGCTAAGTAGTTTAATATTTAAATCCCAACAGATAACTGGCTATGGACTTAATCAGCTTGGTTTCTTTATTCATGATAACTCGCCAGTAGATGTTGATTAGAAGCAGTGGTGTTTGATGGTCATTCTTCATTTGTTCTAGGGACAGTATCTGAACGTAGAGATTGGGACATTCGACATTCACAGTGTGCATTCCAGCCAGAACCCATTTTAATAAGGGTTGAAAGACCGGCAAACGGCCGGCCTGGTAAACCCTTTGAAACTGGGTTTAATAGTGCAACATACCCATCACAAAGGGGTAGAGCCCTCAACCAAGTCTCTTGGAAACACAACACGTCAAAACTATCTAAATCAGAAATCTTTTCCGAGAAGAGTATCCTAAACCCTCCTGTGTTCCAAGAGGCTATCCTTAACTGCTCCCCAGCAACCGTGCCATGGATCTATTCTCCCTGAGCACTACTCAAAGCCCTGCAAGCCAATCCCAAGACTCAACCTCAGCAGTTGCTGCTTCCCCCCTACACTTCGCTGGCTACCTATTTATGGGAGAATCAATTTTAAGTTCCATCAGGCTTTACATGACACAGCAACACTTTTTCTAAGGTCTACCCAATCTCCCTGCATCCCGTCTCGCACTCCCCAAGAGACGCATATCTACGTCTCGCTCTCGCCACTCGAGCATCCAGCAACTACTTGTACTTCTGCTGTTCCACCGTTCCTGGGCTCCTTACCAGTCCTTACACCTGTATTATGGAACAGCTTTCCAGTGGATATTTTTTACCTGGACGATTTTCTCATAAAACGTTTTTTTTTTCCCTTGCTGATTCCTCTTGGTGTTTGTTGCACTGTTTATCGCGCTCTAAAGCACCATGATGCCTGTAGGTGACTGAAGACTCTAGAAGACTATGAACATAAAACGTAACTTCTATCCAGAAAAAACATAGAGATCCTGAGTAGGACTAGGAGTGGGCAAAACGGGCGAAAATCTGGTCAAAATTCACCCATTTTGCCAATTTTACCCATCAAAGGAAATTGGCCCTTTGTGGTGTTTTCCTGCCTGAAATGTTACTGTTTCACCAAAATTGCAGCTTTTTGCCTTATAATGTGCACTGCAAACATGTTCTGGCCCCTAAGTGGCTAACATTTTAGGGAAAAACAAAAAAAAATCACGCAAAAAAAAATGTGCTTTAAAGTGGGTAATCGTAAAAAAATCGGATCCGACAGCAAAGTGGAATTGGAGGTGAATTTCACCCGTTCAGTTTTGCCATATGTAATATCACCCTCCCCTAACCCTGAGGAGGTTAGGAAAGCTGAAATGATGTTTCCCCATTGGAAATTCCCCTTTAAAGAAAGCTGCATTATCTCCTGAAATATTGTCTGTTACAATAAACCAGTGACGGATGTCCTTCAAGCATTTTGACCAATGTCACCCTGAATAATGACAGCGGAGAATTCAAATCTCTATTGTCATGTTCTGCCTTCATACTGAAGAGGAGGGACATGTTGACCTAATGAGAGCAGATCTCACATCAAATGGCACATGCAGGAAAGCCAGTAGAACCTCCTGCAAAGCACTTGCAAAGTCGCTCTTGACTGGTTTGTTTTATATGCTACAGTAATCATGTGACGGTGTGCTTCGTGTGACAACACAATCATTAATATGTGTTTTATTTGTTTTAGGGATGTTGTGTTGTGGGACTGAATACGTGAATAAATCACACACCGTATGCTGCTCAACTGACAACGGGGACTTTAAAGTGCACTTCATAGAGGACGACCCTGTGCCGGTGAAGTGCTGCGAGACGGAGCTTATTGCGGAAACGGAGGAATGCTGTCACGGGCTCGGCTATGACCCCATGAATTATGTTTGTTCTGACAAGATTCCAACTTCAATGGCTATGAAGGTAATTGATAGAAACCTTTTGTGTTCTCCAATGTTAAAAGGTAAGCGACATCCCCGGTCCAAAACTATTTTTTTTTTTTTTTTTAATGTGGCTACATTATTAATGTTTACATTACACCAACATCAATAGTCAATGACTTTTTCATTATTAAAGTTTTTGCAAAAAGAATCTATAATTTGATAAGAAATAGTCTACAGACACGGGATACAGTAGTAGTTTTGCTTAAAGTCAACCGCTTTTCTTGCTAGCATAAGCATAACAATATATGCTAAGGGAGCGAGATCTACGTATCCTGTTGTGCAGAAAGTGAGATTTTGTTTTTTTCACCAGTACATACATGTGCACTTGAATAATGTTTGGAACATCGCACCATCACACAAGTAAGCATTAAATACAAAAGTCCTGAACGCGTTTTCTTTTGTTCCGCCTGCCTTCAATAGATAGACAGAACAACTAAGTGTACCCTAGCAGTTAACTACTGCGACTGCACCGCAGAGTGCCACAAAATGGTTCTGCGTTGATGTTCCACTGCCCTAACCGGTTTCCACGGCCAGATGGTTCCTCAAAGCTCAGCTCCTTCAATGCAACTTGACCTCGAACACTCAGCAGCGACCTTTCCACCTCAGCAGAAGCCTGGCTCATTAAAAGAGGCAGTGGTGGCAGGTCCTGCAACAGCAGCCACCAGTCCCTCTCCGCCTCCCCTCAGAAATAAGGCTTGATTTTCCTGATTACACTTAACACCTGATATCGATAGATTTCCTTGCCACCTCGGATTTAGCTTTCTCTCTCCTTGTGTATTATAGAAAAGATTGCAGCTGTGGGTACTTTCCCTTGTACAATGCTCTGTGTTATTTATCATTTATTTATTTATGCATTTATTTACATTTATAGAGCGCACAAAGCAGCCCTTGGGCATCGTGGCGCTGTTACAACTTAGTGCGTACTTAGTTACAGGAGGAAACAGTTCAGACAAAAACACGGCAGTTAAAGTAACAATTACAAGTAAAGCTATGTGGTGTTTGGCATCAGGGGTGTTGCTAGGTCTGGGAAAGATCTGGGGCTGAGCTAGTGTCGCAACTGTCGGGACTCGGGGCTAGCTGACCGTTTGGTTGTAGCCCCTGAGCTTCTATCCAGGGCTACAACCAAAAGACCCGGGGCTATAGCCCTCTAACCTCCCCCCCCCCACTAGCAACGCGTCTGTTTGCCATACTGGTTCCAAGGTTACAGGTGAACCAAGTCAACAGTAAAAAGCGACGTCACATGATGTTAAATTTCCATCCACAGAACTAGAGTTATAGAGGAGACACAGTGGGACTGGAGAACATGGGGAACAATAACAAGGCGGATAAATGATGTTAACTAGGCAGCAACAGTACTGTTATGTGTTCCTTCATTGCAACACCAGAGGGCCCTGTGCTAAATCGTGTGGAAAAGCACACTGGACCAAGAGCTACTCCATTGTTTCCCTATCATGCTTTTTTGAAGCTGAATTCAACACCATCACATTTAGAACCACTCCCCTCGAATCTTAAGGCTACCTCTAACCTTGCAATGAGGCCCCTTCTTTAAGCTCCTGTTTAAGTGTCTAGACTATTGATAGTAGGAAGATCATTGAAGCAGCTCACAAACCCACAAACTAGTCATTTTAGCAGATGCCGGTGTCCTATACCCAGTCCCTTAAGGTTTCTCCCCTGGCCTCTTCCCTGTCAGGATCGGACATGGGGCCTCATTACGACCCAGGCAGTAAGGGGTTAACGGCGCCGTAAAAGGTGGCCGTTAACCCCTTACCGCCTAATTACGAGGTCCCTATGCGGGTCCCTACCTTAACGGCTGGTGTTACCAGCCGTTAAGGAACGGCCCGCAAAGGGACCTTGGAGGCAATTACAGTACCGCAATTTGTGGTACCGTAATTACAGCCTTCCCCATTCCCATTGAGCCCTATGGGGCAGAAATGGGAATGGGGAAGGGCCAATGGTGAATGGGAATGACCGCCCGCCAACCTTGTGATGGGGGCGGTAGTTCCGCCATTCACCATGGCAGATTCCGGCGTCAACCATGGCGCTAATAGCGCCATGGTTAACGCCTGGTTCGTAATGACCCCCATGGACCTGAATGTCTAGATGTGGACGACACTTCCTGCCACCCTTCTGCCTCCCTTCTCTGCTCCTCTCGCTGTCTGGACCTGCAATGTGACATACATGCTTAGCTCTGGATTACTCTGACTCCCCCAAGCTCACTCTATTCCTTATCTGGGCATCTCCCTCTCTGGATCAGGAATGCACCCTTTTGGGCGTACCTATGGATGAAACTGCGCTCTATGCCCTTAGCCCCTCTCTGAATCTTAGGTCCACCCCTGGTCAATCCAAGGAATGTGGCCTTTGGGCTTAACTGTGAATGGCTTTTGACCCTCCTCAGCACTCTAAGTGATTGTGAATACACTGTTATTCTTTAAAAATCTTAAATAAATGTGGACAAGAAAATGTATGTGTCCAATAATTCGTTGTCATAATCCACGGGCATGGCTTCAAATTGTGTTCGATAAGGGGCTGTTGACCAGACTTAAGCATCAGCCAACAAGAAGAAATCTCCAAGCAAGACATATTTGTATTTTTGTGTTTGTATTTGCATTTATTTGAAGAACAAGGATGTCAGTTTCAAACCGACATGACCTACAATACCACATTCACAGAAAGCAGAGGCACTCCCCAGCAGGGTGCCTGTGAAATAGCCACAAAGGTGAGAACAGGTTTTGTGCCAGTTTGTGTTTGTGGGTGTGTACAAAGTGGGACATAGACCAGAGGCAAACCATAAACATTTAAGAAACATGTCCCTCACAAAAGTATCACAAACCTGGTGTGAGGGGGTCAGGGGCAAGTGATTCAAAATAAATAGGAGTACTGTGTACAGTGACATTGTTCTGCATCACTTGAGGGATTAGTGGGGGCAGTTAGGTCTACCTCTTCAGCAAGTCAGTGGAGTTTAAGCCAAACCTTGAAGGGTTGGCTATTTTTGTGATGGCTAGCGGGCAATGGAAGTAGAGAGAATGTGCAGAAACAAGAGGAAGCATAGGGCGTTGAACAGTGAGGTTGAGTGTAGAAGAGTACAAGGGCACAAAATGATGAGTAGGCAGAGATGCAACTAAACAGGTACTGAGAAGCAAAACCGTTGACAGAGTTGTTGACTAGGAGAAGCAACTTGAAAAGAGAGTGGTTGTTCCTGGAGAGCCAAGCTGAATGGCGCTGGTATTGGCAGGGGAGGTTCTGGGTAGATTGTAAAGCGTCTGAGTAGCAAAGATGAACATGTGTCTAGAGGGAGGAAGGAGTAAAAAAGACAAAGGAGTAGAAATGAGCAGTAGTCGAGTTTGTTGAGCACCAGAGTGAAGATAAGAGTTTTCGGAGAGTGGTGGTTAAGAAATGGATTCATTTTTCAAATGCTGAGAAGCGTAATATGAGCAGCAGAGCTGGTGGTAGTGATGAATTGTTGAAGTCGGTGGTCACTATCAAAGAGGAGCCAAAGGTTGTGTGCCTTCGGTGAAGGAACAAGAAGTTCAGGTAGGACGGAGATAGGAGAGGTACAGGTAGGAATGGTGTTGGAAACTGGGAGAAGGAAGGCTTCCATTTTTGAAGAGTTCAGCATGGGGCAGCAGCAAGCCAGTCAGTGATGGATTGAAGAAAGACAGTTAGTCATTCATCCTTTTGAGAAGGCTGCGGTGAAGGAGGGAAGGGAGAAAAGATATGAGTGTGGTCCACAAAGAGGTGATAGTAAAATTGAAAGTCTTCCTATGGCAGAAGCATAGAAGGTGAAAAGCTAAGTTTCAAGGGCTGAGGAGAGACCACTAGTCTCTCCTTCTCAGTGATTTGCAAGTACCAGGAGATGTCAAAGGATTTACCTCCTTTCACAACCTCCTTTTGAAAATGTGTTCTTGCAAAGGTGAGAGCAGATTTGAGAAAACGCCGGCCCTGGAAAATGAGAAGAAGAGACTAGTGGTCAGCAGTGTTGAGAATGTCAGAAATGCACAAAAGGTTAAGTAGAGAACAGAGTGCGGAGGGGTGAGAATTAGAGTGAAAGTTGAAGACATCCGTGATTTGCAAGGCCATTATCTTGTAGGTTCTTAGTGATTCGGTTGAAGACCACACACTGAATGACATACTGGCAAGGGAGGAGAACGGGCTGATTGTTCACTGGGACATTTGGGTCAGCAGATGGCTTCTTGGCTTCTTCAAAAGGGGTAGGATAGATGCACATTTTTAAAGGCGTCCAGGAAGAGCCCAGCCGAGAGTGGGAGAGAGTATTAGAGAGAGAGCGAGAGAGAGAGAGAGAGAGAGAGAGAGAGAGGTTGAAAAGCACAGAGACATGATTGCAGTTGATTGAGACTAAGGCCCTCTTCATGAGTCTGCCAGTAACCCACCGGTGCTACCGACAGCAGACTCACCTTACCTTTTACGCCGCCCGATATCCCAGTAATGCCGGGATATTACGGGCGGCGGGTGGAACGGTAAGTTCCCATTCCCATGGAGTCCAATAGGACTCAATGGGAATGGGAACACTGAAGTTAGTAACAGTGCCAGTGCTTCAGTCAAAAATCTGCCGGCAGGGGCTTTGACTACCGGCAGATCAGGCCCGCTGGTAGTTCACTTCCCCTACCAGCAGACTTGTAGTTTGCCGGTATTGAAAAGGTGCCAGTAACCGTTGTTACTGCCACTTTTTTCCAGACTGGAAAACTAATAATGAAGGCCTAAGTCTGTGAGAGTGTCATGAAGTTTAGTGATTTTGGAGAAAAGGTGGTGAACAAAGTCATTAGCAGAAAGGGAGTGCACAATGATAGGACTGAGGAGTTGAATAGTACCATATTCAAAAGAGGAAGGGTTGATGTCAGAGCTAATCAGGGGGACGTGGTGAGAGTCATATTGGTAAGGAACTTCACTCCACCCCACATCCCAACAGGATGAGTAAAGTGGGAGAAGGTAGCCGATTCATTGTGGAGGGCAGCTAATGTAGCAGAGTCATGAGAGGATAGGCAGGTTTCTATGATAGAAAGAAGTGAAAATTGAGTTTGATACGAGTTGAAGTGGTTAAGGCTGTAGGGAGTCTTGTTGCAGAGGGATTTTGCATTCCGGAGGCCAAGTTTATTAATAGGAGGTGAAGAAGAGGAGCAGGTATTGTGTGGCAGACAATGGGTATAGATGAGGTCAGAGATCCTGCGTGAACGGGAGCATCAGAGTTGAGGGTTGGAGGTGCAAGAGCAGAGGAGTGATATGGGGAGGAGGAGAATGAGATAGAAGTTACAATAAGTTGCATCTGAATGCCATGAGAGAAGGGGAGGAGAGGAGTGAATAGAAGGAGGGAGGAGTGAAGTCAAGTTGAGTGATGGAGGGTAGAAGACATAGACGAGTGTGGTCAGAGAAGGAAGGGTGCAGAACCAGAGGGACAGCGTAGGTGGGTGAGCAGAAAAGGAATGGGGGTTGGCTGGAAAGGAGCAGAAGTACATTCTGATTTGGGCTATAATGGGGCTATTGGTAACCAATAGACAGTTAACATGCCCAACACAGGGTTCTTCCTTATTTTATGGCAATAACTGCAGCTATGTAGTTAATCAAGAGTCATCGGGTTGAAGGATCCCTATGTGAGGAAGCAGGGGTCAAGCACAGCACAGTCCAGGCTTCAGATGGGTCAGAGGCACTTCTGGGACCTCATAGGACAAACCATGGAGGGAGTTTCCCTTTACTACTTTTATCCATTAGTGACAGACATGTGGGCTGGATGCCAAGGGGATATTCAATAACAAGGGAAGCATTGTGTGTGTCATATGAGCCAATTCAATCAGAGTGCTCAAGGTGGCTTTCAGACTTGTCGGCAGGATGCAGGGTCCTGGGTGTTGTAGGACCAGGGAGCTTCTTTTGTGATGGAGGATCCTCTGGGAATGTAGTATGTGGCAACCATGAGTTTAAAATGAATATTTATTCACATGGCGTGGTCATGTGTCCCCCTAAGAGCCAATCCGATTTCTCGAGATGACTTCCAGACTTCCAGACTTCCAGGGAATAAACCAGCAGGGATTAAATATTGAGGCAGGGCAGACAGGACCCTCTGGGAGTCCAGGATATGACAAAAATGCCTTTAAAACGAAAAACCAACCACACAATGTGGTCACCTTTTTCCCTAGGAGCAAATCAGAGCACTCAGGTTAACTTCCAGGCAGGATGCAAGCAGAATACTGGGAGTTGTGGGGCCAGGCAGCTTCCAGGAATGCAGGATATGGCACCAAATGACGTTACAATTATCATCCAGTCACATGATGTGGATCCTGTGGGAGACATTCAGAATCATCAAATTATAAACTCATTGAGTGTAGTTGAGTGTCTACAAATTAGGACTTTTAACCAGTTTGGTGGTATACAAGTGCATTTCGAAATGTATAGTTCTTGAGAATCACTCATTTGTCAGTTAAATGTTAACATGAAGAATAGTGGTATTTATTTTCACTGTGATCAATGAATGACTCGTCACTCTCCCCTTTATCTTGCTGGTTATACAAGATCTGGATGCCAGGTCAATCCATCCAACATGCATGCAGTCTTGATTCTCAGAGAGAGTTCAAGAGTTTTTATAAGGATTTTTAGGGGGTCCAACTAGTAGAAGCAATCTCTTTCGTCTTCTTGTGGGCTCCCTTGATTCCAGCCCAGATGTTCGTAATCCCCAAAATGATGCTAGCTAGAGATTGGTAACCCCTACAATCTAACAGGTTGCTGTCTATCAATGGAGGTCTAAAGGCAAGAGACTTTTCTATCTTCCCCCTCAGGGAGTTCTGAAGCGTTCCCTAACCTTTCTCCAAATATGGAATGATATTGCTAAGATTTTGCCAGACTTGGGCACCCTGCTCTCATCACTCTCCATCAACTAGATCCCTCTCTCTATCTCTCCTTCTCTTGTCTCTCACTTTATTCCTCCTCTGTCCCACTGTTCTTCACACTATCGCTCTCACTCCGTCTACTATCACCTTTTGCATCCTCCTCTCCTTACCTTTTACTACACTAATCTCCTTACCTCTTACTACACCAATCTTTTCAACTATCTTTACATCCCTCTTTTCTTATCTATCCCTTACCCCACTCTCTCCAACTATCACACACTTCTACCGTCACCCCCTCCTGCTACACTTCACCCTCACCACTAATCCAACTGTCGCCGTGTACTCTCTTCACATCCTACCACCATACACACTCTATCTCACTTTCACACTCTTTCTTTAATTCCCCCTACACATGTCCCTCTTTCTCGCTCTCCCCCATCTTTCCCATTCACCTTTTACACACACTTCATCACCACACTACACTCCATAACACTGGTACCACTCTTTCTCATAAATACCTCACCTGCACTCTGCTACAACTCTGCCACCAACTCTTCAACACTCTGCTGCTCTTTCCGTCCCCCACCTGGGCTCTCGGTCCACCTCCACACCTCCTGGCCTCACCCCTGCAACTCACACTCTGCTGCACTCTAGTAACTCCCTTTGTATAGTTTACATTTCCTTCACATGACTCTCCTCCTCCCTTCCATTGGTTACCACTCTATACTGACTCTGTGAGACAATCTCTGTCTGTCTTTTCACCAGGGGCTGGTTTACACAAGTGCAATTCTTTAAATAAAATACAAAGGACCTCTCCTGTTTCTAGAACGGTGTTATGTTTCAGGCTCTTATGGTGTGGTAGCAACCAGGGTCACAGGCCTCTTGTTCCCCTTGTGGCTACCTTCATATGTTGGTGAAGTTTGTTTCCATCTGGGTTTGTAGAGGATTTCTGTTTCTCTCCTGTTCCCCAAAAGCCTCTGCTCATTCCCAGTTTGTTTTCCCTTGCCCCACTATTTGCATAGGGTATATCTGGGTTGGTAGGTTGGGTGTTGGGTGTCACATTTCTATTTGGCAAGGACATTTCCAGTTCCTTCCCTGTCTGTTCTTGATTCCCTTCTAATGGCTATGGTCCTGGTATTCATCATTGGAGATCTGAAACAGAAAAGTGAGAACACCGACCACAAAAAGTACTGAGACGCATCTTGCGACATAGAGTGGTACCTTTAGTACCATGAATAGCATGTGAGGGGTAACTGAGAGCGAGTCCTCCAACTCCCTGTCCGAACTTCTAGGAGGGGTTCCTCGTCCCACTATCAGGGTCATGACCCTGTCACACTATGCAATACAATAAAGAAACAGTTTATTCACAACTCAGACAATAACACTGTTTCAGATTTTTAAAATGTTGAGTAATACAATAAATGTATTTAATTACCTTACAAACCAGCAGATTGAATTAGGCATAGAAGACAGTTTTTATCCTGTGCCCATAACGACATGAACTAACAAGCACATAACTAAAACATTGTTGAGTATATTTAACCAGACGTTCCACCATGACAGTTCCCCCTAGTTTCAATCCTCTACTTCAAATATGTGAACTTTAACTAATCTATTCTTGTGAAATTTTCCAGAATCTAATGCTGACTTCTACTTCAGTTTTCTGGACTGTAAAGTAATTCAATATATCTATTTTATAACAAAACATTTTAAAAATCTGCAACAATGACGTTATCCCTATTGTGACAAAATGGTTTATCTATTCTTTTGTACACACATGGAGACTTTGTAGATTGTTGCTCTTATGAAGATGCAGCCACAGGATTTAATGGACTATGCATCAAAACCAGTTGGTGTTAGTTGTGTTATTTTTTCTTTATTTTTATAATTATTGATTGATTTTGTGAACATATATACATAATATATATTTGATGATTTCTTTACAATAAAACCTTGTGATTTATATTTTCCTTTCATTGTTTCTTTCGATTTCATAATTTACCTATTTAATGTGTCTTGGACTTGATCAAATTTAAAAATAGTATTCAAGTTTTCTGTTTCGAATAATATTTTCAAAACAGGTATTTATCACATTTGATTTATTATACATTCATTGTTTTATTGGGTTCAGCATAACAAAAACATATTTTATAAGAAGAGATCCGGGAGTACATTTCTGTAAAACGAGTTGACCGAATCAGCTACGCGTATTTGAACATTGACTTCTTCAATTATTTGTGAGAAATGACTGCGAGATGGTTAGAAAGACCACTGAAGATGTCACATGTCTTCCAAGTTTCCAAAGTGATACCCAAGAATTCATATGGAAGTGGGGCCATATTTCATAAACTGGTGCTCAGTTCTGTTTTGTGCAGACACAAATGCAAATGTTAGCACTGCCTGCAAACCAGTGCAACACGCCATATCACACATACAATATAGTATACTCCACTGTACAGCTGCGGCAAGCGCACAACAAAATCATGCAACATTGGATTCATCTGCCACGTTGAGAGTGAGCTGCAGGCAGGGTCAGACTGGAACAAGAAATAGTTCCGGACACCCAAAAAAAGTGTCGCACCACTCGCCTAAAAAAAGTGGCCCTCAAACCATCATCTGTGAATCGCGTCAATTCACGACTTTACTGAAAATGCTACTTATGATATGATAGGTTATTTATAACACACTTAATACACAGAGGTTTCTAAGCGGAGACAAAGGGATCAAACCTGTAGTGCTCTGTGTTGTCTTGGTTCCAAGTCAGGCATGTTGCCCCTGAGCTATCCTCCCGACACATAGGGGAGTTAATGGTGTTTGTTGCATATAATGTTTTGTGTAAACGCTTGAGTAAGTGATAACATTCATTTTGTTATTTAAAAGAAAATCATCATCATCATCATCATCATCATCATCACATAGCTAAATCCTATCATGTTATTTTACAGAACTAGACTCAAGGCATGTCTACTAGTTGCCACCAGAGTAATGAAAATAGATTTGCATTTAATAAGCAATACAGCCAATTGATGACACCGCCAAGTACCTTGCCTGTTGTATTTATTCTCAAATATTTAAACACAACTTATACATTCCCCTGGGGTTGCAGCGGATGTCAGCGATTCTGCCAAAATCGCATAAGTGTGCCAAACAGGACCACTGTACATCACACTGCATTACAGGTAAACAACTGTAACAGTTACTTACCCATCTCAGTTCTGAGCTTCTCTGGCGGCTGATGGCTGGAGTGGATACTTGAGGTTTTGTCTGACTGTGAAAACAAACATAAAAAGAATAAAAATATAGAAACAATCAACCGTATATATTGTATGCATACACATACATACAGTTCAGGGGTGATCGTAAAAAAAAAGATATGATAAACAAGAGGTAATAGAAGCCCCTGGATATCAGGCATCATCCAAGAAACAGGTGCTATCCCTGCGGCTGCAGAGTGAAGAGCTAGTAGTGCACAACATAACAACATTGCAGAAGTCTAACGAGTTCCACACAGCCTGTAAACTATAACAATTCAGAGAAAACCAACACAGCAAGCAGAATACATACATCTGACCACACCAGGCACTCTGCATTAAAGCTTCCAGTTGCATTCTTGTATAGTGTGCTTTATACCTGCACCTGATTATTCCTGAATTTAAGTGCTGCAATAATAGGTGTTAAAATTCCAATGATTGGACTGGCCTCCAGGGGGCGCACGAATGAGCTGCACCTCTGTGTGCACTCTGTCTCCACTGGTGCGAATAGTGGTCTGAGCCCCCACTATAAGGCCCCCCACCCAGAAATATTTTGCCGATCCACTTATGTGAAGATCCCCTCCTGATGCTGATCGAAATTCTGAGGAAAATCGCTGCACAATTCCCCTGGTAATCAACTGTTTTAGATCCCAGTGTGGGCTCGTGATTCACCGGGGCCCTGCAACTGAAAGCAGAATCTCCAGGACCCTGCACACGAAGATTCCCAACGAGCCCGGCTGCCTGTTTCATTGGGTCACGAGTGGAAGCCCCCTACCCCTCCGGTAGATGACAGGCCTGCACTCTGCTGGCTGTGAGACTCCACTCTATCTTCTACATGCTGGGAGAGCAGACAACGCTCCACCGGAGGAAGAAGCAGCGCTTTGCGCCAATGACAACGAGGAACTGCGTGATCCCTTGATTCCTCTCGCCCCGGTGCTTCGGCGTACCCTGCCCCCCTCCGGAGTGCAGAATGTGGACTATAAGGCCGAATCGCAGATGCTGTCAGCGGCAGGGCCCCCTCTGGCAAGACCTCGGGGTCGGACTCGGGCGACGGCATCCTACCCTGCCACGCGTTTGAACACCGGGCCCCAATATATGAGGCTCATCCAGAGGGTAGCAGGAAGTAATAGAGGACAAGCTCCCCTCGGAGTGGGAGGCGACCAGCCCGCACTTCACCCAACTAAGCCACAGAGTGGGCCGGACCCGGAAGAGAGCATGTGGCGAGACAACTCTCTCTTAAACTAGACTGATGAAGGAGAGTTCCCTCAGAAGTCATCACAGAGCGGATTTCCCCGTGCTGTGAAGGGAATTTCGCACTGACCCTCTCCTGGGTCGCAAGGAACGCAGTGAGTAGGTGCAGTTAAATGTCTTGACACGAACCTGACCAGCTTGATGTATGCTCCATACGCTTGTCACCTGGTATTACTGACGCAGTGCTGGAAGAGCCGGGAAGGACTTAGGGGGTGATTGATCCCCCCTAAACACAGAGCACATACACAGCCCTCCACACTGCCCTGGGGATAAACTGTGAAAAGACCCCACCTGAACCAGTGAAAGGTACTAAGAGGCAAAGGCGAACCGGTGAAAAGTAGTGCCAACAGAAACAAAACTGGTGCAGAGGTTTACATAAATAGAGACCTCCTTCCTGGAATCATTCTGAAGGCACCTAAGAGCGCGGATGCTGTAAACCAGCTGCACATGCCGCCATGACATACTGTTAATGCGGTGGAACCAATGCTGAAGCCCCCAAGCATCGCCCCACAATCTGAGTGTGACGACACCTGCGGACAGCCTTGGTTGCCAAGAACTGCACCTTTCATACACATAAGAAGCCCACAGTACTTCGAATAAGGAGACAAAGAAGGCGGAGGCCTAGGGCCACATGTGAAAAAGCGTAACCTGTAACCTGAACACAGATACACATACAGGATCTCGAAAGAGGGTTGGCCCCCAATTTTGGGGCATGTGCCCTCCTCTGCTACCTAGTGACGTACTACTCAAGAGGAGTTGGACCTTCACTCAACTGCAAAGGCCCCGGAAAAATAGACCAGTGGACGTTGCTTATTCACCATCAGCCGTATTTAGAGGAAAGGTGGCTGGGCCATCCATCCCTTCCCCCAGAGCGAGCCCTGTTGTAACATCTTGGAGACATTAGCCCCCATGAGTGGTAGTGAGGATTGGGCCCCCATCTCAGGGGCGTGTGCCCTCCTCTGTACATAACATACTTCAGAGATGGTGTCTCCTCACAACACAGAAACAGTAAGAGAGAGCTGATCTGGAAAAGATCCTGCCCCAAGACAGGTGATCCCAAGCTGGTCAAATAGTAAATGATTGCGCACGCCACACTAAGAATCATATGATACACATGCGGCATTGATCAAAAGATCTATGGACATTAGACAGAAGCTAGCAATATACCGCTTCCTCCCACACCGCATTGAACCCGACCACCTCACGGATTCCAGTATGGTGACGTCAGAGTCAGATGCAACCGCAACTAAAGGCAACGTGGCGGCCCTGCTGAGCAAAATTAAGGGCAGGAAAGTGGACAATTTAGGGCAGGAAAGTGGACAAAATAACACAAACAATTGACAAGATGGAAGAAAGACTTGATGAGGTTGAACATAACCAAACCTCCATGGGAACACTTGAATCCCAAATAGATTTAAGGATCTTTGAGATAGAGGCAAGGGAGGAGGAGTTCTGCTTGAAGATGGACGATTTGGAAAATCAAGAGAGGCGGAACAATATATGTATATTCGGTGTACCAGATAGGAAGGAGAAACAGAAAGAGACCTGAAGACGACCCTGCACAAGATTATGAACATTTTGTTCTAAGACAAGTCCGTCGATGAGCCTAAACTCGACTGCATACATAGAGCTGGAGGGGCGGCGGGGTGGCCCAAAAACAGTACTTGCAAGATTTCATAACTACGCGGACAAGGCAAGGGTCCTTGAGAAGGCCATCCGTGCCCCATGGATTTCTCTAGACACAGCAAGGATATCAATTTTTCAAGACCTGTTATCCTTGACTCTCGCCATGAGAAGGATGTGTATGTGCTCACTAAATGGCTCAATGAGAAAGGGATCAGGTACCGATGGGGCTACTCATTCTCGCTCACATTTGAGTGGGAGGGAACGAAGATGAGACTGCGAACGAAGAGAAACATCCAGACGTGCATGACCGACCTTCCGGGAAATCAGGAAGATGAGGCAATCGAAGGTGAGAGACGGAATGAGAACAGGCAATGGGGTATCCATGGCCAGAGACAGGGGCGTGTACGTGGATCCAGGAAAGTCAGAAGAATGAATGACTCCCCCCAAGCGAACCTTTGATGACACTGATATGATGAAAGGAAACCGAAATGGCAGATCGCATACTCCACAGAACATCTTGAGGTATTAGATAATAATTTATGCAATGACATATTGGTGGTATATGGCGAAACAGGGACATGAAGCTTAAGGCAAGGGAACGGAGAGAGGCCAAAAGGTAATGACATCTTGACCTAAAAAGTGTTGGCCTGCTGTGGATACGCGGCAACTCAGGAGACCATGGCGGGGAAGCGGAGGGGAGTACGCTGTGGGGGCTCAATTGTTATTTTGAATGTTATGCGACTGGACCGGAGCAAGTTCGGTGCTCACAGATGGTACGACTCCAGCTGGGAAAGATAGAAAAGGCTGGTTTGGACGCCGCATATAACTCTGGGGTTGGGGAAAGAGAGAGAGGGAGGGGGAGGGTAGGTGCAAGGTGCGTAGCAGATATGCTATGGGTGGTCCACTATGTTAAACTAAGTCCCAGGATTTGTCGAGTATATGTTGAATAGGGAAGAACATCAAAATAGGTAATGGAAACAACACATAACATAAGGTGGGCTCTCCAGAATCTGCACACTTAATGTGAAGGGGCTTAACTCCCCCCAAAAGAGGTCTCTGGGGTGCAGGGAATTTTAGAGGTCTAAGATAGATGTGCTATTTTGGCAGGAGACCAAGTATGCACAGGGCGAAGAACGCAGGATAATACAGCCTAAAATGGGGAAGGAGTACTGGGGGTCTGGTCCTCTTAAGAAGGCGAGGGAGGGGATACTGGTTAGGAAGAGCTTAAATCTGGAGGTCTCTAAGGTATGGATGGATGTCGAGGGGAGAGCCTTGATGGTAATAGGCAGTGTACAAGGCTTGACGTTCACACTAGCGACCCTATACACCCCTAACACGCGGCAGGCAGGGTTCCTGCAACGCACGATACCCAAGATTATGATGGAGGCTGCAGGTCATGTGATTTTAGGTGGGGACTTTAATTTATGGGCTGACCCCAAAAGAGACAGGCAGGTCTCTGCCCCAGATCTGGCTGAACCTGCAGATGCAGGTCGAACAGCAGTAGTAGAAATGATGCGAACATACGGGCTACGGCATATATGGAGGGAGTTACACCCGAACACTATGGGATATACCTTCTACTCCGCTGCACATGGCACATACACTAGAATTGATTATATATATATATCTTGGAGGGGTTAGCTGAAGTCACGACCCACTCAGAGATTGAGCCTGTCACCTGGTTGGACCACGATATGGTCTCTGCAAAGGTAGACCTCAGAGCTCTGTCGCGCAAGGGAAATACGTGGCAATGCAACAAGATCCTCTGGAAAGATCCGGTCTTTAAGGCCAAAATGGTAACTGAAATAGAGGAATATTTGAAAGCGAATAGCACAGGTGAGGTATCCAGAAGAGTGTTATGGGACTCAGCGAAAGCGACGTGGAGGGGGGTATTGATCAGAGAAGGCGCCAATAAAAAGAGAAAGGACCTTGATAGAGAACAGGTTAAGGAAGGAGATAACACAGCTTGATTGGGAAGCATGGACTGCTACATGGGATAGAGTGGACAAGATCACTGTAGCTAGACGGAAGCAAGATGAACTCCACCTCCTGGAGGAGGCCCAGATTGACCGGAAACTCCAACTCCTCAAGCAGAAGCACTATGAGAAAGGGGACAAGGCAGATGCTCTATTGGCTGCTAGATTAAGGGGACAAAGAGAAGGCAGATGGGTGGCAGCCATTGAGGAAGGTGGAGGGGAAACTCGTGGGTCACAAGGGGGGAACATCCCAGAGGCATTTGAGAATTTCTATGAACACCTATATGAATCCGAAATGACCCAGGACAGTGCCCAAATTGACGAATACCTAGAAAGAGTGGGAATGCCAGTACTCACAAGTGAAGAAGCGTATGCAGTAGATGCCCCAATCACGGCCGAAGAAGTAGAGAATGCAGTAAAGAGATTATCGCTAGGCAAGGCTCCTGGAAATGATGGCTGCTCAGTGGGTTTTTATAAGACCTTCTTGGCCCCCCTCCTCCATTTCTTGGTCGATCTGTTCAATGATATTTTGGAGACAGGGGAAGCACCGGAATCCTTTTCGGAGGCACTGATCCCTGTCATACTCAAAGGAGGGAGGGACCCCAAGTATTGTGGCTCTCATCGCCCAATATCACTACTCAATGTTGACGCCAGAATATATACAAGAGTCATGGCATCCTGTCTAGAGGCGTATATGCCGTGGCTAGTACATCCAGATCAGGTGGGATTCATTCTAGGTAGGCAGGGAGAGGACACAATGCGCAAAACCCTACATTTAATACACAAATCAAATATGATGGTAGGGGAGCCAGCTCTTCTATCTGTCGATGCAAAGAAAGCATTCGACAGAGTCGAATGGAGTTTTCGGTAAGCTGTCTTGAAAAAGGTACAGCTGGATGTGAGATTCAGGAGGGGGGTGAAGGCAGTTTACACAGCCCCAAGAGCATCCGTATCGGTCAATTCTGATTGCTGATGGTGGTTAACTTTGGGCCGGGGCAGTAGACAGGGCTGTCATTTGTCCGCAATATTATTTGCTTTGTCACTTGAGCCCTTCGCACGCGAAATCAGGGCTGATGACTTGATCGAAGGAATACGGTGCAGGGGACCAAATACAAAGTGGCATTTTACGCTGATGATCTGCTACTACACGTCACAAATCCACTGACTTCCATCCCCAAAACTGTACAAGTAATAGAAGGGTATGGAACTCTTTCTGGGTTCAAAATTAACAAAACCAAATCTATTTTGTTTCCTCTGACTGAACTCACATAGCGAGACACAGTAAGGTATTCCGTTCTGGGCCTTACAATGCGGGACACTACCCTGCAACACTTAGGGATCAACTTAGTGAAACACCTAGATGCCCTATATGAGGCCAATTTCCCTTCCCTGCTTGTCAAATTCCAGTCCGACTTGGCCAAGTGGCAGAATCTCACAATCTCATGGATGGGAAGACTCAATGCGATCAAGGTAGTATGTCTCCCGAGGTTTCTATACCCATTCCAGATGCTTCCAATTAAAATGCCAAAATCATTCTTTGGGACAGTAAAAAAGGCCATTCTGAAATGTCTATGGCAGGGGAAGAAACGAAGAATTGCGTATGAAGTACTGACGTTGCCCAAAGAAAAAGGTGTGGGGGTGGGTCTATCGGACCTTGAAAAATACTACATAGTGGCACAGCTAAGGATTTTGATACCACACTTGAGAAACCAAAAGCATCTGGAATGAGTGAAACTATACAACCATAGCTTCACCCCAACCACCCTGTCTGAGTGTCTATGGGTACCAAAGAACAAATTGACCCGCAGGATTCGCCAGCATCCCTTTCTGGGGACCATTTGGGAAATATGGAAGGAGGGAGTAGACATGTGGGGCATAACAACGTGGCCATCTTCACTTAGCCACATTTGGGCACCAGGGATTAGGGAAGAGATTCCTGACCATGGCAGGTTCCAGAGGTGGTTCGAGGTGGGACTCGAAAGAGTGGGACAACTTTGGAGGGAAGGCAAATTCATTACAATCTCTGATCTTGAGAGTGCCTTAGGCATAGGAACATTTTCGGTCTTCCACTTTCTTCAATTGAAGGGCATAATGTTGGGAGGGCGGTGGGGAGAGAAAATACAAAGACCCCTCACCACACTTCGATTCACTCTGAGGCACCCTCACTGAAACTAAGGGGTTGATCTCGACCATGTATAAAACTCTGATAGATGCCTGAAAGGGGTCCATGAACAAACTAATGAACATATGGGAGACAGACATGGATATAGAGATCGAAGGGCAATTATGGTCAACAATGTATAAGGGAGTTTCCCTAGCATTGATTGCCTCCCAGTACAAATTGCATGCAATTAAACTCCTACATAGGTGGCAATACAATCCCCATAGATTGTCCAAGATATTTCAAACAGCAAGTCCCCAATGTTGGAGACAATGTGGCGAAAGAGCAGATTACTGGCATATGTGGTAGGGGTGTCCCCGAATAAGAGTATACTGGGACGAGGTCCTCGGGTGGATTAAGGATATAGAGGGAATCCAATGTGAGTGCACACACCTTCTTGTTTTGTTCGGGCTGGAGAGGGACAAGGACAAATATAGGAGAGTGACGGGGGTAATTGCCCCTTTATTGTTAGCAGCACGAGCATGCGTAGTGATCAAATGGAAGGCAACCGCAGCCCCGGACAGGAAGGAATGGAAAAGGTTCCCATCGGTATATGTTTGTTCTTGTTGAAATGAAGTTCTAACATTGGGGGGACAAAGAGTACACAGATCACCCTTTCTTGATTTGATGGTAATGCAATGAATACGAACTGTATGTTGGTTTATATGTTATGTTTAAAATTCAATAAAAGCAAATAAAAAAAAAGAAAATTCCAATGAATAGCGGCCAGTGTATGAACCACCTCAAAAAGATGAAAGGCCGAATAGGCTTGTGAAGGATTTCAACTTGAGAAGTGCAAGCTGGCTCCACCGTGATGTGAGCAACAACAGCAGGTGAGTACTTTATTTGTGAGCAGCCCACCCAGGTACTCCAGGCAGTAGCCATGGCCTTGACATTTGATAATGATTTGTTATTTAAATAGCGCATTTGCCAAAGCACTGTATATAGAACATATTCCATAGAATTATTCCCAACTGAAGTTGGTACTCATTTGTCAACCTCAGATTAGTCAAAGGCTGAGTTGGCCTTGCCAGGATTTGTACCTGCTACCTGCAGATGACACAGATGATAGGCATATTTTCCAGGGGCAGTGGCACATTATTAGGGGCACAGACCATCCCCCTAGGTGGCACTTTCCCACTTTGTAGGGTGCTCCAGGAACCTATCACCAGTCCACATTCCCCAGCAGCAACAGGCAGCTTGCCAATGTGCACGAGGATCCCTTCCGTTTTCACATAACTTTGTGCTGTGAGCGAGGCGTTGGATCTCGCACACAGCAGCTAGCGCTCAACACGCTGAGCTATCTTGCTCGAAAACTGGCAACTTTTCTGGACCAATGAGGCACCTTCCCTGGTTATAACTGCGCCCTTCTAATGAACACAGCCCTGGCTGCCCATCTCCCTTTCCCAATCTGATGTTCAGCTGTATGTTGGGAGAACAAAAAAAGGATATGGTGGCTGGGGCCCCAAAAAATTACTATCGGGCCTCACCTTTGGGCCCCACACTTACCCAACGTGCATTCCCTGTGGCATTACCCAAGCTTGCCTCTGCCCTTTGTCACCATGCAGTATTTTACCTGCCACCTTCACGCCTTCCATTGGTGACAGCCATTCGACAGCCACCATCTCGCGAGCAAGCACTCTCTGACATGCATGGGCCCTGTCTCTGATCCACCCACACCGTTGAGTGACCTCATTAAAAAAAGGATAAACTGTAGCATTGGTTCCTTGTGGTACTCGCATGCCCCCTTCTCACCTAGGAAAGGCAAGGCACTGAATCTAGAGCCGGGGTATGCAACCTGCAGCTCTTCAGATGATTTGGACTACAACGCCCATGATCCCTCACCATTCACTATATTTACTTGGGGTGATGATGGGAGATATTTTCCAAAGCATCCGAAAGTCAAAGGTGGCAGACACCTGCCCTAGAAGCACACACTAGTGAATCATCTCCACTATCAGTGTGCCTAGAATAATGGTCTGTAGCCTGTGGTTCTCTAGATACTGTGGACCACAACTCCCATAATCCCTCACCTTTGGCTATGCTGGCTAGGGTCGATGGGAGTTGTAGTCCAGTTCATCTGGAATTGCCAAGTTGCAGACCCATACTCTAGCGTAAAACTATTGAAAGTTTGGGCCCTCACAGTGATCCCAAGGATGCAGAATGATTGCACCTTAAAGGGGATTCACTGTAAGGCATAGATCCTTGCATTGATCATGGGGCACCCACCTGCCATCCAATCTACTCAAGAGCATCCTCTGAAAAGAGCAGGTCATACACTCGAGTGCACACTTGCTCCTGGATAGTGGCCAGACTCATCATTACTGGCGCCGACTGTCTGGCACTCTGCAGGTAATGTTTTCACCTTGCATTCTACTATGTGGAGCCAAAATAAAGAAAAAATGCTTTCCAGTGCAAGCAATCACCACTTGGGATTTAGGCAAAAAGATGTACGTTATTGGCTGTGAAGTGCCTGCGTGTAATGGACGTGCACATATTTTGGCTGAGATTGGAGGCACTGCTGAAAGTTGGCTGGATAATGAAAGTGGTGGGAGTTGGGAGAAGATGACGATAAGAAGGGGTGCAGGCCTGTGGCCCGAGGTGAGCACTGCGATAAGATGTGCAGGTGAGTAATGGTAGAAGCATGGAAAAACCGGGGCAGGCTGGCCCGAGGTGAGCCACGGCCTGCAGGGGGTCAGAGTGAGGTCAGGTGGCTTTGGAAGGCCCTGAACTTGAATGGTCCAGCCCCCCCCACCCACACCCTCCATCCCCCACATCACATGCTGCCAGCACTCTCCTTCGACGCACAAAAGACAGAAAACAAACAGTGGCAAACACAGCGGTTTTGAGGGTTGTGTAGGCACTTGCCTGCCTAGCACTGCCATGATGGCAATATCTGGCCTGGAAAAGGCTGCTGGTCTGTCAGAATCTGCAGGTGTGCACCTATTAATGGCCTGGAGAATAACACTGATCCAGACACCCTACTGGACACCTTTAACAATGCCATGACCATAGCCCTAGACACCATTGCCCCAACTAAACTGTGCAAAAGTAAACGGGAAGCACACTTGAATGCCTGGTTCACCCCCCAACTCAATGACCTAGGAAAGCAGAAAAGAAAGCTACAAGCTATCTGGCACAACTCGCCTACCGACAACAATAAAGCCAAATTAGCCCAACTATCTAAACACTATAAGAAAGAAATTATCAACACAAAGAAAAAGTTATTTGATGACAGAATCACAAAAGCCAAATCAAACACGAAGGAACTCTTCTCCATCCTCCGTGAAATGGAATCCCCCTTACAACCAGCTGACACTGTCCCAAAGGACAAGACTGTCCCAAAGGACAAAATATGGTGTACTAACATACAAAACGCCTTATCTAATAAAATCTCTTCCCTCCAACTCAAAATAACAAAAAAAAAAGACTCTCTGCCCCTCGCTGATCAATTATTACCACCGCCCACTGAGCACAATACTATTCCACCGTTTAGCTTCAAAACTATCGCAATCATCGATACTGAAAAGATCATTCTCTCCCTGAAACCTTCCAATTGCAAGGGCGACAGTTGCCCAGCACAAATAATAAAGGATGCAGCCAGAGACTTAGCCCCTTTTATCTCAAAGCTTATCAACTCCTCCTTTAAATCAAACACAGTACCTACCAACCTGAAAGAATCCTGGGTCCTCCCCTTACTGAAAAAACAAACTCTTGACCCCTCCATCCCCACCAACTATAAACCTATCACTACTGTACCTTTCCTACTCAAAATTATTGACAGAGTAGCCTATTTACAAATTCAGGACTACCTAGAAACTAATCATCTGCTAGGCTCTCAGCAATCAGGATTCCGCCCTCTCCATGGCACTGAAACAGCCTTGCTAGACCTTAAGACAAAAATTGAGGAGTTAAAGGACAATGGCAAAACAGCTCGGCTACTACTGCTGGACTTGTCAGCAGCATTTGACCTGGTGGACCATGCAGTTTTATGCAGCCACCTAAGGCTTGCTGTCGGCTTTACAGGAGAAGCCATAGCTTGGGTTCAATCCTTTTTAGCCAACCGGACTATGAGAGTTTTGCTCTACCTCCTCCTGCGCTGATCCTATCCAAATAACATGTGGAGTCCCAAAGGGATCCTGCGTACCACCCACTATGTATAACATTTTCACCAAACCACTATTTGACAAGTTGGACAGATTGGGTGTCACCTACACTAATTATGCAGATGACACCCAGATCCACATACCCCTTTTGGGCAACTATGAAGAGGACCTGGCCTTGGTGAATAAAAATATACATCCTCATTCAGGCATGGATGGCGACCCACGGCCTCTGCCTGAATGACGATAAAACCGAGATTCTACTCCTCGGATCTGACTCTAACTTAAAAAAACTAACCCCAAACTACATATCTTTCAACATTGACAACAATATCATTAAGGTTATGCCCGAGGTAAAAACTCTAGGATTCTACCTCGACTCCTCTCTTACCCTAAAAAAGCAAGTTAACTCTCTCTCCTCCACTACCGCCTAGACCTGTAAAATAATCTGAGCTGCCAGACCATTCCTCTCCAATGCCAGCTGCATCACCTTGTCTAATGCTCTTATCATGTCTAGACTAGACTATTGCAACGCCCTGTACTCAGGAGCCAAAAAGTATGTTACTGACAAACTCCAAAGATTGCAAAATAACGCTCTAAGAGCAGCTTTGAACATCCCATATAGAGAGCACATCTCTAAATTCAGGAAAGAGGCCCACTGGCTAAAAATAAAGGACAGAATCCTCCTCAAAACTATATCTCTCACTTCTAAATGTCTCAACACTCTAGCACCTCCTTACCTATCGGAAAAATCACCAGGAAATCCACCCCCGACCACTGAGATCTGCCAATACCTTCTTGCTCGACATCCCTAGATTTAAACTCACCACGGCTGGAGGAACTAGCTTCCCAGTTAAAGCCGCACAAGCATGGAACACACTCCCTATAGACCTCAGACGCCCCTTAGCTTACGCTAGATTCAGAATCAACGCTCTCAAATGGCTTGGCTCCAATGACCCATAACCTCTTCACCTTCGACAACCATTGCACTTGACAGCACTACTGTGACTTACTCACCTGCTCGCTCATAGTTGTAACATAGGCTCTTACTAACTTACGCCATGCTAGTCTGACCCTTACCGGTATACCTTTCCATGCTCCACGAATGGCAAATGTCTATTCTACCTCACTCACTGTATCCACATTGTATTCAAATGATTGTACTGTTTCATTTATTGTACTTCACACTGCAACTACATGTATGTACTAAACTGTGACAGGCACTGTAACTAAGCTTTGAGAATTCTTGTACTGCTGCGCCCAGCTGCCAAAGGGCTTGGTGCGCATTATCAAATTAATAAACAAACAAACAAACAATGTGTTATTCTGTTATTCTTTAAAGACCTAAAACATTACAATACATTTTAACAAACACAAGAGGCTTAGGCAAAATCAGTGTCTATCCACATCCTTGTCTTGTTTCTCTGGGCTGGCTACCGGGAGTGACGTCAAAAGATTGCGAGAGATTAACGTCTGGGATATGAAATTAGACTTTGAGTGGACAATGCCCACCGGGTTGGAGTTCAAACTCTGCTCCAATTGCATTTTGGGAGAGCCAACATAATGAAAACACCTTTACTGAGAATCAACAAATGGGGAAATAACTTTTTCTATGGGCTGCAACACATTTAGGAGGACTAACATCACATTTTAGGTCTTTATGCCATGCACAAGGTGAATCTCTTTTTGCATTTAAGCCTGATCTCATCTATCAAGGCAGTCCAGCTTGAAACATCAGGCAAATCTCCTCTGACAAGAGTCCCCTGCTGCATCATTGGAGAGATGTAACAGGCCTGGATTACCCAACTCACATGCAGTGAAAACCTTATGTGCCTCTAAATTACCGAACAATGTGACAAGGCCTCTACTTAGAATTGTGGGGTATAATCAAAGGCCCCAAACCAACGGAATTGAAGGGCTCACTAAAAGAGTGAATTGCCAGCTTTTATAACAAAAACTTCACACTCAAAATGGGCATATTAAGGCAGACTGTGGGGTTTCTGCAAGTAATACAAGGAAGTGCAATGTGAGAAAGGAATTCCCGTCATTACAAAAGGAAAAGAAGCATTTTAATTCACAGTGGCAGAAGAAATGCAACAGCCCCTTTCACGTGGAAAGCAGGAACACTGACACCAAAATGACTTTGCATGAGAGTTAGCAGTTTAAAGCAAGGCATGAGAAATATGTACCCCATCTAACATAAAGATGTCAGGGAAAATGCATGGTGTTTGTTGACAAAAAGTAATGTATATTATGCTTCACATGCAAAATACCAGCAAATATTTGGGAAAAAAAGCCCACTTTGTTTCCATGGGTCACATGAAAAGTTCCTGTAGCCCCGAGGCAGACCCTTTTGTTTGTCGTGGGGCACCTTTCACAACTGACTCCCCCATTGAAAGCCTGGCTTGCATCCCAGCTGTTTACAACTGCAATAAAGTGTGGCCGCTAAGGGTGTTGAAAACAAACTTCTCCCAGACTTCACATCTCTGAAAGCTCATTTTTGTGCAGGGCAGATCGCCTAGCGTAGCCAAACTGCAGGTGGGTAGTGTGAAAACACGGGCGCAATTAAGGCTAATCTCTGAATAAATACAGGAAAATTGAAGCTTTTCAGAATGAAATGGTGGTGCCCTTCAGATAAGAGGATAGGATGCCAGATGGCTGCAGGCCTCGTGACATCATAGGGCCCTCCTAGCTCATTATCTTCAGTGGGAGTTCTCTGTGTTGGCTGGTGCCTTTCAAATATTTATGACTGGCAGCCAACAACTACGAACAACAAAGAGGCTAATAAAAACACAGACCAGGAAGCTTTGGTCACATGCTGGTCAGGCATGACAAATGGCCTGGAGGAAGGGAAGCACATATTTACACATATGAAGATTCCCCCTTACTATAAATGGACTTTCACAATTGTTGCATTTTCTCAGAAACCACACTGCATACATGAATGTTTCTATGTTTAGATCATTTCCAGGTGATTTTGTAGAAATATAATTCATTCACCTGTGAGTTAGGGAATTGTAATGGGCACAGTGTTGGCAAACTAGTGAAGGGCAAAATTAGGAATGTGGGGAGTAAGTTACAAAGTTACATGTGCATAACTATTATGAAAAACTGCAGAAAATTGCAGAAAATATATATATATTATGACAGTTACTAGTAAATTCTGAAGGTGTCATCACAAGTTTATAAAGTGGATGCACTGAGAGAGAATGGGGAGAGCTTCTACAAAATTACCATCGGACAGCCGCAAGGAAACACCAAAGGAGATTTGCTGAGATTGCATCTGTGTGTAGCTGTCCATTGCTGGGGAGGCCTAAAATAGTTGACTTGTCCCTATGGTGAAGAGCTGTGGACCACCCTTGAAAGTGACGTGACCAGAACCATGCCCTGTCCTGCAAGAGTTTCCTGAATTAGAGCTGGCTTTTCTGAACTTTAAACAGAGGTTTTAATTGTAAGTAGAATGGAGCCATTTGGAACCAAAAGGTGAGGGAGTCTTCTTGCCTTAAATCCATCCCGTTATAGTGGACGGGGGTGGGCGGGCAAGACTTCACATCCTGAGGCTATTTAACTAAAGATATTACTTTAATTAATTCCCCTTGTCAGAACACCACAGGATGATTTTTGATAACATTAAAAATTAACGAAGCTCATTCCCAGTGTGCACTGAAAACTATACACTGTAATTTAATTGGGTAATCCTACGGTTCCATATTCCACAACAAAGGCCTCTAAGTGGAGGTGGGCTGAAAATCCCAAATTCTTAAAGCATCCCAATTTTTACTGTTCAACTTCCCCTAACACAAGCCTTTAAGTGGAGGGTTCCTGAAAATCCAAAATTCTTAAATCATCCCAATCTTTACTGTCAAACTTCCTCAACAAAGAACGTTCAGTGAGGGAGGTCTGAAAACAAACAGCTAAAGCACCTGTGTTTATTTTAAAGCAAAAGTGTGGGTGAAATCATAATTGACATATGCATTTGCACCAGCATTTTAAGCGTGCAGTAAAATCGAAATTCCACAGTACTACATATGTAAATTGCTTTTGTTCATTGACCAGTGTTGGTTATTTCTGGAAGTAAAATTGGGAGAAAGTAAAGTAACGTGATTTTTGTTTTTCCCAACAAACCTATGTGATTCATTTGTGTCACCAGAAGTTTAATTGTGAGCCACGAACAAGGCGGCATGTGTCATTTTAGTGTGAGCTCCATTATTTGTCATTTAAATAAATATAAATATATTTCCTATACCCGAGCCTGGATTTTGGCTCATGGTGGGCAAAGTGAGGGAGATTTGTGTGACTCTATATTAGTTTTCAGTAAGGCCAGCGCTAACAAACTTAAGCGAGTATTGCAGGGCTGCTTCATTGGGGGTGGGAAGGAACTCCCCAGGTTAAGGGTGGTTTCAATAAGACGCGACAGAATGAAGAAAAGCTAAAATGGCTTCTTCAGTGGTCTGTGACCCTCTTAGCAGAGCTCAATCGGGTTTTTGTGTCATCTAGAGATTCTTCATTTGCATAGCAGCTACTAGTGTTGTTCTGCAGTGGTCTCCAAATGGTGAAACTAGCCCCCTTGGGGTGGCCTGTTGGATTCCCGGGGGAGGCACAAGGCTATTTGAAAAGGGAGTACGATGACTGCTTTTAATAGGAAATACGAGCAGTTCTGGCATTTTGCGGCATGGCAACAATATTTTTACTCAAGAGGAGCTCAGCATAAATAGTTGAATACCATATTTCTAGCGTAAGCACACGAGCATTAGGTGATTTGAGACTATTCACATTTAAAATAGATCAGCGGAAGCAATGTATCTGACACAGGCGCCAAATGACGATCTTCTGTCAATGGGACTGAGGAACTGTTAGCTTTTAAACTGAAATGTAGAGGCATGTGGCTTTAAAACCCTGCCACAATCTCCTAAAGCAAACCCGAGTGCATAGCTTTACTAGGCAGCATGATGGCATCGCAAAAGTCTGATATAAAAACCTGTCCTGAGATTTATGGAGCGGGCCTCTGCATTTCAAGGTAGGCAAGCCCCCACAGCGTGACCCCAATATGAATTGTGTTGTCATCCAAGTACAATAGTTCCACTCATCTATCATTTATTGACAGCGACATACCTGTCAGCCACCTTCCAGAGTAATCCATGAAAGGTCCCTTCGGCTTCTTTGTGAGCCTAACTGGTTGTATGTGTCATTCCAGTGAAAGACAGGACTGAAGTGAGCGTGGGGCTGAATGCAATGTGTTGGCGCACCATATGCGTCATAAGGCTGCGCCCGCGAAGAGTGGATTGATTACATGCTGTCTCCCTAGGATACTCTCTACCAATGCTAATAAAGGGTTACATTTTCTGGAAATGTTGCACAAATTTACGCACAAAAGAGGAGACACACAGACTATCTAGGTGTGACCTGCATTTCCTTTCTTAATTGAATACTATTTTGTGATAAGTGTTTACTGATTGCCAAATACCAAGTGGTAAAGAACGTGCCGTATGGGTTTTAAGGTTTATGCAAAGACCCATCTCTGTTTATTGATGACAGACAATATGTTCCTAGAAGTCCTTATGTTCCCTTAAAAATGCTCATTTGATGTTTTCAAAAGGCTAGTAAAACTAAGAGTGGCACACAGTTCCCTAGTTCGATGACTCTCAGCTGAGTAGCACAAGGAAATGTCATTAGTTAAAGCATGCTTTGCATTTTACCAATCAACATCCTTTATTTCTTGATAGCTGAGCCATCCAAGTTATACAATATATAGACAATTAATTATTAAGATGATGTATTTCCTCTATTAAAATCTTAAAATTCTAAAACCATCTTAAAACATTAGTAGTTGGCTACAAAAATATCACCATGATTTGTTAAAACATCATACTTAAAATCAATATTACAGAGCAAGCAAAATCTAATTTCTATTGGGCGAAGCTTAACCTAAGTAGTAGACTTTCTACACAATGATTTAGCAACAATCAAGGTCCTGACACTATTATTATTTAGACAAGTCTTTTCATTTCTACAGCGAGTAGCACCGTAGGGTGGGCAAACAAAGAGAAAGTGTTGCAGAGTGTCAGGCACATTTGCACGGAAAGGACACTGATCAGAGCTTTCTGGACCCCCTTGTGCTTGAGTGATTGCAAGAGTTAGTATACGGGGGTCAAGTCCTAAAAATTGAAGTGGGGGGACTCTTTAATATAAACAATGGGATATGACATCACTGGAAGTTAGCATATCAAGGTGAAATATGAACATTTCATTAAATTGGCTTTGCATAACCCGCCAAATTGCAAAGGACGAATGGCATTTGCCTTTCATAAAATCAACACACACACGCAACCAAGAGAGGATATTTTCTTCTAATAGTGTTTTTGAAAACATTAAAAGGTGTGCATGTTTTAATCTCCAAGAACCAATACAAATGTTTTCCACGGAACTTGCAGTACCGAAATGAGACATTTCAACTTTAGTTTGTTATTTTTCATCAGTTTATATAGTGCATTAGTGAAGTCTCCAGCCTGCAAACCTAACTGGGGTTCGATCCCAGAGGTCAGCTTTAATTCATAAATTCAAAGAGGACATTCAATGTATGTCATTTTAGCTGGTGAGACTCCATCCCCCCCTACGTGTACCCTCGACTTGAGCCCTAGAGTATACACAACCTAAGTTTGAGACAGAGCGATCTTAGAAATGGGCAGACTATATACATACAACATGTTTCCATTCTAAACTCTTGTTTTGTTATTGAATAGGCCAAACCCGTAGAAAGACCCAAAGTTATTCATCATCGTTTTGATTAAGATCTCCTCTGCGTGTTCAGCCATTATAGATGGTGTGTGTTCTAATGTCTTAAAGAGTGGATTTAGACGCAATTCCTGGAGCCTCAAGGTATAAAGTGTATTCTTCACATAGCTGAACCGGTGTAATGAGGTTATACCCTGGCAACCCAGCAAATCACCTACAACTGCTCTATATTTATACAGATAATCGCTTGCCCATAGTCGCACCTAATAAAGCAAAGGTTTCAAGGCAGTCTTATCGTCAATTGTGGTAAGGACAAGCTTCAAGTGCAATGAGGAGTTGGGTGAACCTAATGGTAGTGAAAACTGTTTAAGAAAAATATTTGTTGTAATGCCCAGTTTGGTGACAGCCTCTGATTTATAAACCTCCAGCGCTAGACTAACAATAGTATTGCCAAATGTTTCATAAAAGCTCAACGGACAATTGCGTGTTTTCCCTGGTGTCTAATTGGCTTTGTATATTGAATTCACCTCTTTTGCCGGCCGTCGCCGCATAGCCTAATGCCCAAATAATCAAAAAATTAAACCTCCCTCTTTTTATTTCATTAACATGTAAATATA